>NC_068567.1:38858769-39484113 GCF_025698545.1 Gossypium raimondii | reverse complement strand
TGTTCATTAAGAAGAAGGATGGAACTTTGAGGCTGTGCATCGACTATCGCTAGCTAAATAAGTTAACCATTAAGAATAAGTATCCATTGCCGAGGATTGATGATCTTTTTGATCAGTTTTGGGGAGCTTCGGTTATTTCGAAGATTAATATGCAGTCTGGGTATTACCAGTTGAAGGTTAAGGAATCGGATGTGATGAAGACAACTTTCAAGACTTGGTATGGTCTTTACGAGTATCGTTTCATACCATTCAGATTGACGAATACACTTGCCGCATTTATGGATATGATGAATTGAGTTTTCCACTCCTACTTGGATCGGTCCGTGCTGGTCTTCATAGACGATATATTGGTGTATTCTCGATCCGAGGATGAGCATGATGAGCACTTAAGAGTACTTCTACAAGTCTTGTGGGAGAAGTAGTTGTATACAAAGTTGAGTAAGTGCGAGTTTTAACTTCAGAAGGTGGTGTTCTTGGGTCATGTCATTTCAGCTGAAGGTATTCAGGTTGATTCAAAGAAAGTTTAAGCGATTTTGGATTAGAAGCCGCCAAGATCTATTTCTAAGGTCAAGAGTTTTCTAGGATTAACTGGTTATTATCGCCGCTTTGTCGAGGGCTTTTCAAGCATTTCTACTTCTTTGACGAAGTTTCTTCAAAAGAACATTGCCTTTGAATGGACTATAAGAGGTAAAAGTGTTTCGAGAAGCTAAAGTCAGTTTTTACCGATGCGCCTGTGTTGACACAACTGGAATCCGGTAAGGAGTATGTGGTCTATAGTGATGCTTCTTATACGAGACTGGGTTGTGTGCTGATGCAAAAGGGTAGGGTAGTTGCTTATATGTCGAGGTAGTTGAGGCCGCATGAGTATAACTATTCGACTAATGATTTGGAGCTAGCTGTCGTATTCTTTGTGCTCAAGATTTTGCATCATTATCTGTATGGTGAGAAGTGTGTGATTTACACCGAACATAAGAGCCTTAAATATATCCTAACCCAGAAGGAGTTGAACTTGAGATAGAGGCGTTGGATCGAGTTGTTGAAGGACTATGATTGTGTTATCGAGTACAATCTGGGTAAAGAGAATGTTATCACAGATGCTCTAAGTCAAAAGTCTTTGGTCGATTTGAGGGCTATGTTTGCAAGGCTATCTATTTCAGAGGATGGTGGCCTGTTGGCTTAATTTCAAGTGAGACTGGTTTTTTCGTAGCAAATTAATGAGCATCAGCCTTTTGATGAGAGTTTGGCCCGTCGGATTTGTCAGGTTGAGTCAAAAGTTCAAGGAGATTTTGATCTCAACTCTAATGGCGTTCTATGTTTTCGAGGTTATTTGTGCGTTTTAGAGGACAAGAATCTAAAGCATTTGATTCTTATCGAGGCACATAGCAGTCCTTATGCTATGCATCCCGGTGAGAACAAGATGTATCAAGACCTTCGGGTTCAGGATTGATGGCTTTGGTTGAAGAAGGATGTTGCAGACTTTATTACGAGATGTTTGGTTTGTCAAAGAGTAAAAGCTGAGCATCAGCGTCCGTCTGGTTTGCTTCAGCCTGTTCAGATTCCTGAGTAGAAATGGGAAAGGGTTACAATGGATTTCGTTTCGGGTTTGCCTTTAACTCCGACTTGTAAGGATTTGATCTAGGTGATTGCGGAAGATTTATGTAGTCTGCTCATTTTCTGCCGATCCATACAACATTCAGTTTGAATCAGTTAGCTGAGCTCTATATCTGAGAGATTGTTTGTCTTTATGAAGTTCCTATTTTGATTAAATCAAACCGAGATCCACTGTTTACTTTGAGATTTTGGAAGGCGCTGCATGAAGCCTTGGGTTCTAAGCTTCATTTCAGTTTAGCTTATCATTCGCAGTCCAATAAACAATCTAATAGGGTGATTTCGGTTCTTGAAGTCATGCTCTATAGTTTTGTTATCAAATTTGGAGGTGGTTGGGATCGTCACTTGCCGTTAGCCGAGTTTGCTTATTATAATAGCCTCCAGAAGAGTATTCAAATGGCGCCATTCGAGGCTTTGAATGGTTAGAGGTGTAGGACTCCTCTGTGTTAGTCCGATATGGAGGAGAGGAGGAGCTTAGGTCCAGAGTTGGTTTGAGAAATTGATGATAAGGCAAGACTTATTTGCAATCAATTAAAAGTTGCTTCTAATCGGAAGAAGTCTTACGCTGACCTGAGACATCGAGACATCCAGTACCAGGTTAGGGATAAGGTCTTCTTGAAGGTTTCATCATGGAAGAAAGTTCTGAGGTTCAAACGAAAAGGTTGTTAAGGATTGGACCGGTTGCTTATCGTTTGTTGCTGTCGCCTGAGTTGGATCATATTCACGACGTCTTCCATGTTTCCATGCTATGGAAGTACCGATCTGATCCTTCTCACGTTCTACCGGTTGAGGAGATCGAGATTATGTTTTATCTTTCGTACGATTAGGAACAGGTTGCAATCCTAGATCGTGAGGTCAAGGTGCTATGCAATAAGACAATTTTGTTGGTGAAATTTTTTTGGCGCAACCATAAAACAAAAGAAGCCACCTAGGATCTAGAAGATGTGATGAAACGTCAGTATCTGTACCTGTTCGATTCACGTAAAACTTTGAAGACAAAATTTCTTTTTAGAGGGGGAGACTTGTAATATCCCTAAATCGAATCTAGTAGTTTCGAGTATATTTTTGGGTTCCGAGCATGAATTTAAGGATTTATCGGGTTAATAGTAATTTTTAATTTAATTTAGGAGGTCAATTTCATCTAAAATCGATTAAGCAATAATTCAAAAAATAAAAATATTTCTGGAAAATTAATTTTAAAGTAATTAAGTAATTATTAGTGAAAATAATTAATTTGGGTCGAAAAAGAATTTTAAAATAATTTTTATTGGGGTTTAATTTGAGTTAAATTTAAATATTACTTAAATTGGATTTAATTGTAAAATAAGGGAAATTTTGGAGTATTTATTTGGAAAATAAACCTTTAAATTTGGAATTTTGGAGGGAAATGATCAATTGGTAAAGTAAAGGAAATGTGGGAGTGGGCCATCGGGCAAATTTCTCAATTTTTAAATTTTTGGTAGGTTGTTTCAGTTTTAAACACAATGCATCTAGCCTACTTTTCACACCATTTACATCAGAATAGAGAGCTATAAAATTCATTTTCTTTGCATGGTTTTAAAGATCTATCACCAGAGAATAGATTCAACAAATTTCCTTCTCAAAATACTATCTCTTTTCACCCAAATTTATTCACAAAACTACCCAAAAATATTCTGAAATTTATCAAGATTCTTCAATCAAGATTTTCAATCAAAGGATTTAGAACGAATCAAAGGTAATTATTATTTCTAAACTTATTTTTATGATTATTAGAAGCATATTTACATGATTTGAGTGATAATTACATAGTTTTTTTATCAATGTCATCTTCTTCAAAAGCTTAAGGTGTTTTAATGGTGGACCATGAATTTTGAGAGGAAATCCACAAATCAATGGATGTTCCAACTCAAAATGGATCTATTAGAAGGTTTTTGATCTTATTTATCAACACTAAACATGTTTTGTAAGGTAATTTAAAGAAATCGAATTTCATCATTTTCACAAACCGATTTTCTAGATTTTTGTGAAATAGATTTAAATGTAAAATTGATGCTTATTATATGTTTATTTGGTCTAGTGTTGATGTTTGGAAGTGATTAGGAGGGCTGGAGTGATCGATTTTGTGAGGAATCGAGTTTTCAACTTGATGATACAAATCCGGTAAGGTAACTTTGAGTGAGAATTTCGTGTAGCCTAGTTGATGAAAATTTATGTTTATTATATCTTTTTAAAGGTGGTAATATCTATTTTATCTCTGTTGAAGCTCTGAATCTTGAAGAGGATCGAGCTAATCGAAATTAAATGTTGGATTACTTGGTTGATCACTTGGTTATGGTTGAGTTAGTTGTGTGGTGAGTGTTATTAAAGGGCAATTTGGTAAATAGACCCTCACTTATGCTTAATTGGATGATTAATTACTAATTTCTAATATTTACTTGAATTCTGGTTTGTTAATTTTTCAAGATTATTGATATATGTTTAAGTGATGAAATTTTTGTTAAGTGTTGGTAAATGAGCATCTAGTGATTTTATGTGCTCGATTTGATTGATTATAATGGTGAACTAAACAAGCATGTTGGAGTTTTTGATTCATGGTATGTTGATATTTCAATTGATAAATGAACATTGATAATAGGTAATTGGTATGCTAGATTTAATTTGATGTTAAAATGGTTATATTACATGATTCACATATGAATTTTGGCACTTTAAATTGATCATATTATTAACTAAAATTATGTTATGATTGATTGATTATATTGGCATTATAGCATGGTGGATCCATTGGATATAGTTGGCATGCCATAGGATTTGTGAGTACTCACCAAATTGATATGTTATTTGTGAGCAACGAGGCTCTAGGTGGACTAATTTGGAGTAGATAAGGGAGTGCTGAGCTTGTGTCTCCATTCAACGGAACTGATCTAAGCTGATATAAGGGAGTGTGTGGCCTCAGCCCACTCAATCCAGGGCTGGTTATGATTCTGATTCTGATTGGGAGTAAGGAGATTCGTTTATCCGATGTATGATAACCTGATTAAGCCATGATTTTATATGCCAATATAAACGTATGAAATGTTATATGCTAAATTGATGATTATATGCCATGATTAATTATGATTTTTGATATATGGTTGAACAGATGGCATTGAACTATTATGGATTGATATTGTGACTTAAAATTTGTATTTGATTGGTTTTGATTTAAGCATGATTTGGGTGCTAATTTACTCGTCGTTTTATTAACATTCACTGAGCTTTTTAAGCTCAAACCCTCACATTCGTGCAGTTAACCTACGGGATTGAGGAGCTCAGGAGCTGACCAAGAGAGTTCCAAGAGATTAAGGCTTGATAGAGATTTAGTTACACGTTTTAGAGATGTTAATCGGGCATTGTGGAACTTTCGGGACTTAGTTTAATTTTGGTTGTAATTGGACTTGAACATTGGACATTTTTAATTTTGGATGGTTTTATAACATCATATCTGCATGTTTGAGTTTGATTGTTGGATAATTTACAGTGTATTGTTGTTTGATAACACGGTGATTGATAACACGGTGTGTGAGGCATGATGTTTACACTAACCATTGTTTAATTGAAGCTTCCATAGAGTGGTTTACTAGCGACTAAGGTACGCCACTTGTTTAAATTAAATGGTGGGTGATATGCATGAAATTGAATGTTTAATTCTATTTAATTGAGGCTTAATTGGTGTTAATAAATTCAATCGAAAGTGTATGAATATGTATGATATTTAATTGTAGCTAAATCGGGTTTAAATGGCCATTAAAATACTCAAAATCTGGTTTAAATTTGAACTTTTAGCACACAAAAAATTGCAGTGGACTGTTGGGGGTTTGAATTCTGGTCTTTTTAAATTAGTTCTCTAGTCCGTTTAAATTACAAATTAGTCCTATAACTTGATAAGTCTAATTAGAGCCTTAAATGATAAGGAAACTTGATAAAATTTTAGGATTATACTTGAAATTGATAAATTTTATTAGAAACATACTCAATTTAATATTCGGGTATAGTACTGATAGTTTGAAATTGTTACGATTTAATCCTTAATGATAAAACTTGAATTAGACATAGAAAATAAACTCGGATAAAGCTAAAATTTTTAGGGCTTACATAAATTGACTAAAAGAGGGTTGGTAAATGTATAGATCTAAATTCTGGTTAGTTTAACAGTAGGTGGTAAAATGACAAAAATGCCCTTAGGTTAAATTACTTATAAAATGAAAAAAATGCCCTTAGGTAAAATGTATAGATCTAAATGTTCTTTTCTTCTATCACTATAAATACCACCACGCTCCTCCCTCGTTCACATCACTTACCAAACCATCAGCTCCACCTTTCCACACACCTTCTCCACTGTCGACCCTAGAACCTCCCATCCTCAAAACTCCCGATTGTTGCAACCTTTATTTGCCACCACCAGCAATCGACGCACCAAGCACGTCCAGCACCTAGCTGTACACGCACACTAGCCCAGCTCTCCTCAGATCACAAGCTCCACACCTCGCACGTCCTTGTTCGTGCATCCATCCCCTTACGCTATACAGCTGCTGTTGCTTCTCCCGCACACGCCGCTACTCTCCTTGCCCCTAAACCTTGCACACCCTTGCATTGTACACACTAACTGCACGCTCCCTTGTTTGCTTTGCACCACACCATTGTCGCAACTTGCCGCAACCATCAAGACACCAAACAATCACCCTCCAACCAACCTTAAACAGAAACAATTAGCTTCACACTCTCTTTATTTTTTAAGTTCTTATTGATTTTTACAAATGTGGTGAAATCATGCCTCACAAAAGAACTCGTGCCTCTGTTCAAGTTAAAAAATCACAAACAAATTCTACTATGAAAAAGCCAAAGCAAGATACGACAACATTTTCAAAAGTCAACAAATGCTCCTAGAAAAAGGTTTTACATTGAAAGAAAGCAACTATACTATCAAAGAATTTATTGGTACCTTAACCATAAGAAAGCAACTATACTATCAAACAATTTATTGGTACCAAAAATTGATATTATTTTTCTTTTCGAATACATTTTCTTATAATTATGATTAAGTTATATTACATTCAAAAATTTGAACATTTTTAATTATGCTAAAATTTAGTATAAATAAGGTTCTATTATCTCAATAATTGCTATGTTAGTTGAGCTATGACATAAATGTTACTCTTACTAAAGTTTGTAAGTCGTACCATAAATTTTTTTCCTTATTGAGAGCTAAGCATGCATGAAAGTTTAAGTCTCTAGAATTGACTTAGTAATTTCTTGAGGCGAAATCCTAGGAAGCATGGAATTTTGAAAATGACTTAGGCAAACTTTTGTTTGGACCGTTTGAGCCTTTTAAACTGACCTCAACGAATATTATCCCTTGAAACCCAACTTTGAGATTATATGGCCTGATTTTATTTGAACCATTGCAATAATAAGTCATCCCTTCTCTCATAATTATCTTTAAATTGCCCCAAACACTAGACTCATTCTATCCAGAATATTCTTTAAAAATAAGTTTGGGGGAGTTAAGAAGAAGTATCAAATGCTCAAAATTGTAGTACATACAATAATATGCTCGAAAAAAAAGAGAAAGAAAGAAAGAGAAAGCTCATATGTACTCAAAAGAAATAGATGTACAAAAAGCATACGTACTCAAATGCAAAATGAATTGGTGAATTTGAAGGTATTCATTCTGAAGGTCCGATGTAAGCTAACTCTAGGGTTGTTAGCTTAAAATTATTTATCTTTTTACCTACCCTTAGCCTAGCCACGTTACAACCTCTTTAAAAGGCCTATTGATTCATATTTCTATGCTGCCTACATTAGTGGAGAGAAATTGCTAAGTTCAACGTATGAAGGCATAAATTAAACTTAGTGACTGCAGTTTAGTCTCAAATAAGGGAATAAAAATTAATTGGTAAGAAGTTAGCATATCTTTATTGAGAAAGCATTAGTCTATTCTTGATATCATGATAATAATTGAGAATAATTCAAACAATATGTATACTTGAGGTGCATAATTTCAAAATTATTGTTCTTGAGCATAATTACACTAAACTCATAATTATGGGAGGAATGTTTTCTGAAGAAATTCTTCATAAGTGATTGCAAGAAAATCCTTTTACAATTTTTGCATTACACCGGGACGAGCAATGAATTAAGTTTGGAGTGTGGAAACACAAAAATATATAGACTTTTTCAGCACCTTTTGAGCTCTAATTCATGTAGTTTCGTAGTAATTTTTTTCAAAATTCGTAATTTAATTATAAAATAATTAATTTGTACTCAAATTATTAAAATATTGAATTTTAATTATTTTATAATAAATTTACTCAAATTTGATTTATTTTTGACAGTTTTACACAAAGGGTGAAAATCGGCTCGACAGTCACCTCGAGAGGCTTGAACCGTTGGGGCAATTTTAGCATCGAGTGAATCAAGAGTATGGCTAATTCATTTTCCAGCCATGGATGGTCCAAAAATATGTATTGAATATATTTTATAATAAATTTTGGTCCAACATAAATTGGATTAAAAATTAATTATAAGGTTGAAGAAGAAAAAGGGGTCCAATTGTGTTAAGAGAAGAGGACTGGTCCACCAAGGATTTGGAGGCCAGAACCGTCCCATATAGCTGACCCAATCATCTTATTTGGCTTATTTTTATCATTTCAAAACAACACTTGAAGTTGCCTTTAATCTCGTTCAAAGCCCTCCTCTTTTCATGCCTTCTATTTTTAACCTCAAACTAAAAATAGTAAGTTTGAATCAATGAAACTTGCTCAAAGCATGGCTGGCCAAGGATGAGGGAGTGGGTGATATTTATTTTCTATTTTTAGAATCCATCTCCACCTATATATACCCCTATTCATTCCTCATTTCTTATCCCTCACATCTTCAATCACACTTCTTTCTCTTTTCATTGTCCTCTATTCCCTTTCTTGTTTTCCCATTTCCTTTGTCCTCCTTCCCTTGTCGATTTCCCCTCTTGAAAAGAGCTAGAACGACCTTTGGAGTAGCAGCATTCAAGTGTTCGTGAAGGCCTTAGATCGGCAGGACGAGCAGAAAAAAAGAGGAGCGCACTAGTCTGGCTTCAAAGAAACCCAGGATTTGTTTCCTAGTTTCCTTCTCTTTATTTTTCTCATTTATGTTGTGATCATGATTATGAATATTTGTTGTGTTGTCATTATCGATTTTATTAAAATGACTTAGATTTAATTCGTGTTAGATGATTGCGTTCTGTTCACTTAAATTATTAAAATCATGTTTGTGTTGTTATTGACATTGGTACATTGTTCAATTAAATAAAATCATGCTTATGTTATAGTTGCATTATAATTGTAAGGTAATGAATGAATTAATTATTAATTGGATTGAAATTATAATTAATTGACACAATATTTAATTGGTGCATGTTTAATCTTCTAAGGTAGGTGAGGGTTAAGTTAGCGGCGATGATTAAACGATACTTTAGCCTTGCATAACTTATGAGATTATTATAATTAAATTTTTCAATATAGGAATATGTTGTTACCTCACTTAATATTATACTTTCTTATGAAAATTGATTAATTGTTTGTATTGACATAGGAATGTGTTCAAGAGATTAATTAATTTAGGAAGAATGTATGTGCATTAGTTAACAAAATACCAAGTCGTGGTGAAATTATTCGTAACAATATGAACATAGTTTTCGTAATTCTAAGTTAAAGAATGAAATTGATCTAACATTTTATGTCATATTGATTTAAACTCATCTTTTAGAAATCGTGCATTGGAACATTTTTATTTTTATTTTCTTAGTTAGCACTTAATTAATTTTCTTAATTTTTATATCACCACCTTAAATCAACATACTTTCCATCACCAAATAGTTTAAATTTGCATTTCATAAATATTCTCTTTCACAATCCTTATAGGTACGATAAATCGACAATACTTATCACATTATTACTTGTTAACGATTGTGTACACTTGCACATTTTCATCATTTCAAGGTCATGTGATAAGCAAGTATCAGCCAATCGATTAATTACTTAGAGTCCGTGAGGTAAAAATTTGTTAATTGATAGCTAACCCACCCTAAACCCTAATCCAAAGTTAATCACAAACCCTGAAACGAGTTAATCTTACTAATTGGTTTATTAATTTAATCGTTTGTTTATTTTCTTGTTTATTTATTTTATTTATTTAAATTCTCACATTAATTTATTTTATGATTTGTCGTAATATAGGATTTAACTATTACTATTTAGACTTATTATTGTAAAAAGGTTTTTTATAGATTTATTTCATCCTCCTTGGGTACAATCCTCGGAATACTTCCAAGTGTTTCGTTGCAAACTATACCATATTACAATTTGACTCATCCACTTGTGGACACTGCCATTCTGATCTTATATATTTGTGGTGTGTTATTTTTACTATAAACGATAACTCATTTACAGGAGGTCAAGTTGTTGGCGCCGTTGCCGGGGAGGTTTCGGCAATAGATCTTGAAAATATTTTTACAAATAATAAGATAAGTAGAAACATTAAAACCTATAGATACAATATTTAATTTCTTGTTTTTTATTTGTTTAATTTATTTTCAGGTCGTTTATGACTCGAAGCTCCAGCACCCCAATCAATCCACATCCAAATTCGAAACAAATCATTAGGCACAATCATCAACTCATGAACACCGATCCACTATGGTAATTAATTTACCCAAGAAAATTCGTTATTTGAAGATCCACGAGAGCGACAAGGAAATAATCGGGAAGAAGTCCTAATGGATCAATGGATGTTGCGTGAGTACTCCTTACCGACACTAGGCGCGGTGCGAGGAAGCATAGCAAAGCCGAAAATCAATGCCAATATTTGTGAAATAAAGATAGTCACAATCAAGAATACATTGCAGTTCAAGGGAAACATGGTGGAAGACCCGAATAAGCACTTGAAGCGGTGCTTACAACTCTACGACACCTTTAAGTACAATGGGGTATCCGATGATGCGGCTAATTGGTTAGACTCATTAGAATTAGGTTCGATTACAATATGGAATGATCTAGTGAAAAAATTTCTCTATAAATTTTCCCGATTAGTCGAACCATTTAGCTTAGGCGAGAAATCACCACTTTTAAAAAATATGAAGGTGAATCCATTTATGAGGCGTGGGAACGTTTCAAGATAATTCTAAGTGCCCACATCACGGATTGCAAGCGTGGCTCCAAATACAAATTTTCTATAATGGTGTTGACGGACACATCAAATCCAGCCTAGGCGGAGCATCTAGCGGATCTCTCATGTTTTATACGTACGAACGAACCTACAAAATCATTGATGATATGACCATGAATTCGTACATATGGCCCAATGAGACATTCATGTACAAATCCAAACCCCCAATGGTAAAGACTATAAATGAAGACGACGAAGATGTTCGATTCCAACAAATCCTAGAAAGTATTAACCGTTTGGAGACACACGTCAAGTTAACATGAGGCAGAGCCACATTCGGAGAACCAATAAGAGGACCCCGAACATACTAACTTCCAGAGTGTGAATACTGTAGTAAAAGATATATTAATGAGGCAGTATTCGTAAGTATATGGGTCCAGTTATAATATAGTTACAATGGAGTAGGTGAGTACTCCGAGGATCGTACCCAAGGGAGGCTAGTGCTAGATCAATTTTAACCTAAACATCGAAAGATCTAATTAGTACTCGAGATAAGTTATAGTACGAAAGTAAAAAATAAGAGGAGTTTTTAATATTTTTATAATAATAAAATATATATAAAATAAAGGAAAAAAATATCAAGAGTTTGAAAAGTGGAATTCTTCAAATCTAGTTATGGGAAAAATATAATCTTCATTAACTATTGCTTCGGGTTCCTCGTCAATCAACTAGTCACTATCCTAGTAGCATCTTCTGATCTTCTACTAAAATAACGAGTTAGCAAGGACTACTTATCTTCCGACCTTACAATCTATACTGGCTCGGGGTTAAGGCGCCTATGGATGGGCCATACCAATTTTGGGTTAATTTCCACCTTGATAACTTCCTAGGGTCGTCAAGCCTAGGGTTTGTTTCACGTTCTTCCTTTCTTGAACAGCTGATCCGTTGAGTAAAACTACAAAATAGTCAATTCATCATACCTCCACTCACTAATCCCCCATAGCGGGATTAGTTCTTCATAGTTTTCGTACATAGAATAAAATCGATATAAAAGACAAACATAACAAGCGAATCGAAAATATAAGATTTAGGAAAAAGCCTAACTTGTATTAAGAGCAAGAACGAATCCACAGCGTCTGATCGCATTCACAAAACGAATCTCTCGAAATAAAATAAAGACAAAACGGAAGTAAACTAAAACCTAAGAAAAAGAGAAAAAAATGAACTAAACTTAAGAGAGAAAATCTAAGTTAAGGAATTTGTGTCCTTTACATGTAGCTAAGGAATTTGTGTCCTTTACATGTAACAAAGGAGCCTATTTATAGATCTCAGGTGGCCGTCGTCCTTAACCCTAGGTTAGCTGATGTTCCCAAGCTTTAAGTTTAATTGTGTAGACCAAAACACCCACTGTCTCGTGTTTAACTCCTATCCAGAGTCGCGACAACCTTAGTTTGTGTCGCGACAAATAAGGCAGTTTCGTGATTTCTCCATTCTGCTCCCTATGTTGCGACATTGATCATTCTCTGTTGTGACATAGTGGCCAATTTCTTCTTTAATATGCCTTCTAATAGTCTCTTGTACACTTATAAATTTCATTAGCTCACCCTTAGGCCTCATTTGGCCCCTAAGGTCAATAAAAGACTCAGTTTGCATATTTTATTAAATTTAACAAAACTACTAAAACGTAATTAAATCCTACTGATAATGCTTAATTTGAAGCTCCTAAATGAGAAAACTAGTTTAATCTGCTACACCGAATTACGGTAGAGCAAACTCCCCCACACTTAAGTCATTGCTTGTCCTCAAGCAACATGAATAAATACAAGAAATAAAAGACATCCCTTGAGTAGATATCATACAAGTATTGACTTTGGAGCATATTACTAAGTATTTCATATTCACAACTAACTTTAACATGATGCATAATTGACTCACCACTCTTGATTACAAACATCTAAGTTCCGTATATTACAAAGTATACAAACACTAAGGGTCTCAACTGTAGGGATTCATCAATAAATCATACAAGTAATTTGATTATCTAAGCTTAATACAAACAGTTTTTATGCGATTGTTTAATATAATGTTTATTCATGCATACGAATATTTAGGGCACATAAGACTTTTCGACTTGTAACGATCTGAGACTTAAGACAGGTATGGAATTTAAAGACAGTAAGCATCAAAAGTTTTACAAATATGAAAATAGTTTGGCACATCATATCGATCCTTATTCTTCCCCCTTGGTGACCCTTACCCACTCACCGCCTTCTTTCTCCTTCTATCACCTCATTTGTTTCTCCACTTAGGAAATCATAGCGTGATATAGTAACTACGGCTAGCCTACGAGATTCTGTGCACTAATGAATGATTTTTTCTTTCTTTTGTGACTTTCTCACCTTCGTTTTCGACTGATCTCACTCACAAATACTTTTTTTTGTTGTTTCCTGAATTTTTCTACTCATACTGATTTTTTTAATCTTTTTTTTGTTTTGGACTTTTAGGTTAACTTATAGAGATCATCGCGATAATAATACAGTGCATCATAAAATTGGCAAATACTCATCTCAATTACCGGAACATTAACCCCTCTAACCTTCACAAAAGAACGCATTTTTATCATTTTTATCATTCTCAACTACAATTAGACCTCCCTTCCTTGGGACACATTGAGTAGGGCTAACCCAATCACTATTGGAAATGGCGTAAACAATACCTACATCCAGCAATTTAAGCAATTCCTTCTTTACCACTTCCTTCATAGTTGGATTAAGTCTACGTTGAGCATCAAATACAAGTCTTTTTCCCACTTCTAATTTGATTTTATGTTGGCAAAACGCAGGATTAATTCATTTAATATCAACAATTATCCATCCTATCATTTTTTATGCATCTTTATAACACTTAGTAGAGCCTTTTCATGGTTTTCTTCTAAACCTGCAGCAATAATCACTAGCAGAGTATTTTATTCTCCCAGATAGTCATATTTTAAATACGCGGGTAATGACTTCAATTCTAATTTAGGAGGTTTAATAATAAACGGCACCAATTTTCTTGAATTTGGAATGATTTGTTCCAGCGGCTCCTTACTCTGCCTCCACCAATCCAGTTGAGATACCATGTGATCCTTTTCTTGTTCAGCACTGTCCCCTTCTTCTTCTGTTTCGTAATCATTTGACTCTATTATAATTAACTCTAACTGGTTACATTCTTACTCTTTTCCATTTTTCTTTTATATTTCAGTCCCTTGGTTTCCACTTTAGAGTATTCCTCCCAGGTAGATTCATTAATGTTAAATTTCTCCAATATTTCCATAACTTCCTCCTGGTTTTTCGTCCAACTACTTCCACCAGTCATAATGTCAAATTTCTGTCTATTCTAACTATCCAAACCATAATAGAAATGTTGTATCTGAACTGCAAAGTGTATACCCACGCCTAATATGGATCTGAGAATCATTTTAAACCTTTCTCATGCTTGTCCCACTGTTTCAATAATAAATTGCTTAAAATAAAATAATTGTGAATAAGTACTTAGTACTTTGTCATGGGTACTTCTCGACGAAGAAATAACTGCACAGACTCAATCCAAGTAGTAATGGTGTCTAGGGGAAGCGCTTCTAGCCACATTTTTACCTTCTCATCCACTGCAAATGGAATTAATAACAATTTAATAACATCTAGTGGAACGCCTGCGTAAGTAACAATGCTACATATATGATCAAATCTCTGCAAAAAACACAATAGCGTCCTCAATTTTATGATCAATAAACCTGACATTTTTAGAAATACATGTTAGCAACGAAGGATTTAGTTCAAAATGTGAGTAATGAATGACAAGACTGGAAATGTTAGATCGTAGACAGTCTATATCAAACAAGGTTCCTAAGACCTACAAAATGTTCATATTTTACTTACATATAAATAGATCGTATCTATAAATTTAAAAAGAATTTCTAATTATTCTTTCTGAACTGAAAAAAATTAAAATCAAACTAGTAATGTTGCCTTCTCAACAATGGCTCCAACAACTTGACCACTTCCAAACGTACTAACGTCTAGAGTGTGAATATACAGTAAAATATATATAAATAAGGTACTATCTACAAGTATACGGGTCTAGTTGTAATATAGTTACAACAGAGTAGGTGAGTACTCCGAGAATCATACCCAAGGGAGGCCAGTGCTAGATCAACTTTAACCTAAACACCGAAAGATCTAATTAGTACTCGAGATAAGTTATAGTAAAAAATTAAAAATAAGAGGAGTTTTTAAGATTTTTATAATAATAAAATATATAAAATAAAGCAAAAAAATCAAGAGATTAAAAAGTAGAATTAATCAAATCTAGTTATAGGAGGTTAGCTCACCTCGGTAATCTTTATTAACTGTTGCTTCGGGTTCCTCATCAATTAACTAGTCGCTATCCCAGCAGGATCTTTCAATCTTCTACAAAAATAGCGAATCAGTAAGGACTACTTATCTTCCGACCTCACAGTCTAGACTGGCTCGAGGTTAAGGCATTCACGAATGAGTCATACCAATTTTGGGTTAATTTTCACCTTGATAACTTCCTAGTGTCCTCAAGCCTAGGGTTTGTTTCACGTTTTTCCTTTCCTGAATAGCTGATCCGTTAAGTAACCCTACAAAACAGTCAATTCATCATACCTCCACTCGCTTATCCCTCATAGCGGGATTAGTTCCTCATAGTTTTTGTAAATAGTATAAAATCAATATAAATGATAAACATAACACGCGAGTCGAAAATATAAGATTTAGGAAACAACCTGACTTGTATTAAGAGCAAGAATAAATCCACAGTGTCTAATCGCATTCACAAAATGGATCTCCCGAAATAAAATAAAGACAAAACAGAAGTAAACTAAAACCTAAGAACAAAAAGAAAAAAAACTAAACTAAACTTAAGAGAGAAATTCTAAGCTAAGGAATTTGTGTCCTTTACATGTAACAAAAGAGCCTATTTATAGATCTCAAGTGGCTGTCGTCCTTAACCCTAGGTTAGTTGACGTTCTTGATCTTTATGTTTGATTGTGTAGACCAAACTACCCCTGGCTCGTGTTTAATTCCCATCTAGAGTTAATGTCGCGACACACCAGGACTTGTGTCGCGACATAGGAGTCAATATACTCCTTTTGGGATATCTTCAGAGGTATGCCGCAACACCCTTAGTCTGTGTCACGACAACGAAGGAAATTTCATGATTTCACCATTTCGCTCCCTATGTTGCAACATTGATCATTCTGTGTTACGACATAGCGGCCAGTATCTTGTTTAATATGTCTTCTAACAGTCTCTTGCACACTTATAAAGTTCATTAGCTTACCCTTAGGCCTTATTCGGCCCCTAAGGTCAATGAAAGACTTAGTTTGCATATTTTATTGAATTTAACAAAACTCTCTAAAACATTATTAAATCCTACTGATAATGCTTAATTTCAAGCTCCTAAAGTACGAAAAGTAGTTTAATCTGGTACACTGAATTATGGCAGATCAGAAAGATAGGGAGAACTGTAAGTAACGAGGTGAAATGATCACTCACATTATCGTCCAGGACAAAGAGGTTTCAATTGCACCTCATGAAATTTTCTAGTATTACGATGTCCCGTATTATACCCATGATCACTTAAAGACCTTAGACTTATTTACATTTGAGGACTTTGATATGGAAGATATAAGTGATTGTTTGATGGAGGGGCGTAGCGAGTGGACTCGCCAAGCCAACTCTAAGGTGCCCATGAAATTTAACACGACCATCATGTTCCCGATGGCCAAGATATGGATGCAATTCATTTGCACTTGCTTGGCGCCAACTCACAATGTTTCTAACGTTACCGCCTACAGAGAAGTTATGCTTTATTTTATATTGCAGAGAGAGAATATTTGCATCTGTCACTGGATTTACAAAGAAATGATCAAATGCGTACAGTGCTGAAAGCAAAGTATGTACTTCCCACATTTGATTACCGCTCTATGCTGCTAAGCTGAAGTTTCCATGTCCCCAATCAAGACATTCATGAGACCTAGAGGAACGTGATTTGAGACAACTCATACAACCAGTTTATAGAGCTCCAACGAAAGCAAAATCGAAAGAATAAGAAAAGAACAAAACATAGGACCAATACCTAGAAACTAATAAAGAAGAAGAGTAAAGCTCACACGTTGAAGATAATGAGGCTCACAGATATGTCTATCTTGGGATGGCAGACCCGATGGATGCAAGATATGGGAGACATACTGATTCACATTATGCAATAGAATTGGTGGCCCACACCAACACCACTACCATGCAAAGAGGGCGCCAATGATGAAGATAATGAGGAGGAAGAGGAGACCCCAATCATGCCACTAAATTAGGAGTGCGTATTTCGACTATACCACTCATCGACGAAGGGCATCATGATTCACGACCCGCACCATCACAATCTGACCTAGGCTTTGGGAAGGCGGGCTATTAAAACACTGACTGCGCGCGAGAGGGGCAAGGCATTGATAATGGAAGAGTCAAAATGTCACACCCAGATTTCTTTAACCCAGAAATTAAGAAATAATTGAGGAGTTAAATTGGAAGAAGCCAAAAGTTGGCGATCCCTACTGGAAAATCGAGAGAAGATAGTAATCAATTTAGGATTTAGATGAAATCTAAGACTAGTTTGGTTGGATTCCAACCAACTGATTCTTTGATTCTTTAGTGGGAAACATAATAATTATCAAAGGATGGATTTTATACAGTTGGAGGTCGTGCGAGAATGGCTATAAATAGTAGAGAAATGACTTTCGATGAGGCTTCCTTTTAATTTTGTTTCATTCTTTCCTCTTTTTCATCTTCTCATTTGGTTGCTCCGGGGAAGTGATGGTCATAGCAAGCTTTTCATGGAGGGATGATCGTGAGGAATTAGTCAGAGAAGTAGAAAATCTGATAAGCTGGTAAGGTTTTAAGTCCTTCTATGTATGTAAGATTAAGAAAATAGTGTTAAGGATTTTCAAAATCATTTTAAGGGTTCTACATGTTTCTAGGAAACTGAGGTTTAGATTAAAATATTAAACCTAACCCATGCTCTGGTTTAAATGCTTAGCTGCGAGGAGAATGAAAGCTCTAGCGTTCAAAGAAGCTAAGTTGGTAAGGAAAAATGAGTGTAAGGTAAGTTTCTACACTCTTCATCTAAAATTATTAATATGTTAAAATTCCATGGGTTTATCAGTATCCGTCATTCTAGTTCAATATGCATGATCCCATAATGTTTATTCATAAATGCATGCATTGCATATGAAATATGAAAAGGGATCTTCATCGGGATTAGATGAAGTTAGGAAGGGAAAATTGGTACCTTTTAGGGGGAACCAAGCCAGATCATATGAGATCAAGAAACTCAATTACATAAGAGGCATGTACATAGGAAAATGGTTCCTTTAGGAACTTCTTCAAGGGAGCAACTATATTGTATTTATTTAGATTCCTCAGAGTCTGGAGTTTAGACAGTAAACTTTGTTTAAAAATTTTGACTCTGTTGTAAGTCTTTACAAATAGGTAATTCAGTATGTTTTTAACTTAGTATGAACAATAACCCAGTTCTATTGTGACGCCTGCACCCAGATCTGACATTCAGGCCGGGTGAGGGTGTTACAAATCAAGTGCTATTAGAGCATGGTTTAGTCTATCCTTTGAACCTAAGAATTGGAAGGAATACCCCTTATGTGCATGAGGTCTAATCTAGGTAAAGGCCTCAAGTCTTTGTTTAGGTAAGTTAATATGTGATATGAATGGATATATTTGTTGCAATTGGCGGATGGTGATGACAGTAAAAATAGACGATTTAGAAAAGAAATGCAATGAGAGTACAATTAGGTAAATACAGTGGTTGGAAGTACAATTACTAGGGAAAAGAAGCTCTATTAGAGAAAATATACAAAAGGGAAATTAGGCTTTTTATTCACTAAGAAGGCTACCACCTCGATGGTGCCTTCACTTCTTCTTGGGTAGTCCTTAGAAGGATGTAAGAATAACTACATCTGAATTCTTGGATACAAGAAAGCCATTAGTTCCCTTCCGTTCCCTTGGATAACCTCCTCTTTAGAATTGAAGGAATGGCAAGATTCGCATTGGAATGCTCCATAACAGCAGATATACTTAGTCGCGCATTCGGAGCCTGACGAGGGAGGTCCTTCTGTCAAGTTTGAATAGGGATTAAATGGGAGAGATGAATAGGAAGGTGTGTGTGGATGTTAGATTTGGAATCCACCGAGGTTGGGTAACTCCCCATGTTCCAACTGCACTTTTTCATTAGGATGCAATTCCCACCCCCACCTTATTCGCAAGCCGTCAAAGGCTTGAATTTAA
Source organism: Gossypium raimondii (assembly GCF_025698545.1). Classification (NCBI taxonomy): domain Eukaryota; kingdom Viridiplantae; phylum Streptophyta; class Magnoliopsida; order Malvales; family Malvaceae; genus Gossypium; species Gossypium raimondii. The sequence goes on along the minus strand of NC_068567.1, from coordinate 39,464,989 downwards.
ACCTCCAAAAGGGGGAGGTGAACGATGTTGATGTGGTTTCCTCACAATGTTACAGAAGAATTCATAATGATTCGAGTCTAAGAGAGGATCTGGGAGGTTGAGAAACAAAACTTCCTATGATAAAACATCACCTCTAAGAGAAGAATAAGTAGCCTTTAGCGTCGCCTAGTCGACCCTTTCCTTGGTTCATCCCAAGAACAAATACAGGAAAGGGAAAACGAGTTTTCCAGAGGAATAAGTAAACCACTATGTAGTAATCAGTGGGTGTATCTGATATGTCGTAATTCGGTGTAGCAAATTAAACTAGTTTTCACACTTGAGGAGCTTGAATATAAGCATTTTCATTATGTTTTAGTTAAGCTTTTATAGTTTAGTTTAAATCCAATAAAAAGGGTATTTGGAATCTTTTATTGACCTTAGGGGCCGACTGAGGCCTAAAGGTGAGCTAATGTACTTAGTGAGTGTGCATGAGACCATTAGAGGGTGTACAAACTCAACACTAGTCGTTCTGTTGCAACACGAGAAGTTTGATGTCGCAACATAAGGAGTAGAACGCAAGAATCTCAAGACTACCTTTGATGTCTCGACACAGCCATTGGATGTCACGACACACACCTAAAGTTACCCTGAAACTGAGCATACTGCCTTCGATGTCGCGACACATGCACTAGGGGTCGCGACATTGGTCCTGTACGGGAAAGCCAAGGGTATTTTGGTCTGCACAATCAAAAGTTAAATACAAGAGCGTCAACTGACCTAGGGTTAAGGACGACATCAACCCTAACTTTATAAATAGGCTCTTACACACTTGTTAGAGGACCATTTTTTCATATTATTAGTTTCCTTTGTAAAATTTAGTTTTCAATTTATTTTTCTTTCTCTTAGGGTTTAGAATTATTTTCAGTTCTTTTCATTCATGTTCTTCGGAGAACTTGATTTGTGTATGCAATCAAATGTTTGAGGATTTCATCACTTCATATATCAAATACAAACAGGATTCTCTAAATTATACTCTTGTTTTATTCTTTATGCATATATTCAATATCAAGTTTATGATGTTTATTAATTCCTTGTGGAACTAATCCTCTTATGGGGTGTAATAGGCGCAATTTGCCTGGGCCCACACAATAAAATAAACCAAATTAAAAAAAAGGGGTCCAATGAAATAGCAGTCCAAATTACAAAAATAGTAGGCCCAACATGGCTCAAACCCAATTACACTTAACCTAGCCCGGTTGCATAAGCCCAACACCCAATAGCCCACTATGTTTCAGGAAACAGAAACCCTAGGGTTTCTAACTCCCCTTCAGCCCCCAAGCGCCGCAGCCAGCAGTCTCCTTGCACGTGTTGCGCCTGCGCGCGTGTAACTGCTCCACGCCAGCCTCTGCACTTACGCGTCTCCGTACCTGTACCTGCACAAAGAACAAACAAACACACACGAAGGGAGCAGCAAAAAATAGACAGAAGAGGGAACAGAGGGATTTTCGGGGATTTTCCTTGATTTTTCATTTGATTTCTTTTTTTTTCTTTCTTTCTGTAATTCGGCTATATATGAAGCCAAAAACAATGTAAGAAAGGGGGAAGATAAAAAAAAGGATGGAAAGAAAAAAAGGAATAAAAAAGAGTCTTTGAAGGTGATTTTCGAGTTTTTTTTCTATTCTTGTTCTTTTTTATATACACAAATACTGAGTACAAAGAAAAGGGGGGATTCACCATTTCTTTTGCATCTTGCACTGCACCTTTTTATTTTTTCTTTGATACGAAAAACGGAAAAGAAAAGGGAACCCTTACCTGGGTTTGGCGTCGCCGAATCCCTCCTCCATTCAAATTGGAGTTGAATGGATGGGGGGAGGGCGGCTTTCGGTCCTTGATGCGGCCCAAAGAGAGTTTGTCTCTCTTTTTCCTTAGCTTTTGATTAGGGAGGCGTCTGATAGCTTAGGGTTTGGTTTTTTTAACCACAGAAGAAATGGCGTCGTTTGGAGTCAAGGCCATGGCTTCAAAACGGCGTCGTTTGAAGGCAATACCCGATGACCCGACCCGAATGCGGCTTGATCCGCGCGTCCTGGTAGGGGAGGGGATATTTGCATGCTAAGTCCCTTTTATTTCATGCCGTAGTTTAATCTGGTTTTTTGCTATTTTAATCTGGGCCGTGTAATTTTCTACTGATTTCACTTCGATCCTTATTGAAATGCAGCGTTTTAAGAGGTAGGGATTAATTTCCTTTTGACCCCTCTTTGTTGCTCGCGTGTTCAATGTGGTTCGCGCCCTTATAGTTATTTTGAATTAGCTCTTAAATTTCAGCCTTGATTTCAAATTAGTCATTCTGTTGTTTTTACTATTGTTATTATTTTTATTACTATTTATTATTATGTTAGATTATACTGCTATGTACCTATTTATATATTATTTTATTATACTATTATTTTTAAACCGTTTCATAATACATATATGTACATACGTAATATATATTGTTTATTTTAAACTATATATATATTATACATATAACTTTCATTAAAATTATTTTTACCTCACATACATATGATAGATTTCCTTTGATTATAATTATTTACCTTAAAGTTGTCTCGTAAATATGTTTGTATATTTTAAACCAACATTTTCTTTTACATACATATATAATTATTTTCTTTAAAAAAACCCTACGTCATATGTCACTTGTTTCAACCTTTTATATATTATTATGTATGTATATTATTTGGTATATTATATATTTTCCTTATGTATTTGCTTTAAATTCGTTTAGTTATTATTTTTATATAGTATTTCTTTTATTTTCCTTTAAATCTATTGCAAACTCGTATATATATACATTATTGTGACGAAATTTTATGCATATAATTTATTGTACATTGATAAATTTTGAATCTTCTCCCTTGCATGTTTTTTATTTTACTTTAAAACTTATTATACTTTGTTTGTATTGATTTGCTTGATATTCCTTATAATTCATTTGCTTTTAATGTTAATATTTGTAATACGTGATGTGAGATAATTGCTCTTACGTAAATTGTATTGTTTGCTCGTACATCTCGCTTCTTTGACATTCATTAGTATACTTTTTAATTTACGAATAATCAATTCGCATGGTACATTATTATACAATCATTTTTATTCATTCAAAAGATTACAAATTACAAAGTTATTTCATTCAAAAAAACTTTCAAAAATACTCAAACTTTAGAATCCTCGAGAGAATTGAGCCCTAACGTATTGGGTTCCAATTTTCCTCGTCGAATCTAAATAATCGAATATTTTTTAAACATACAAATTTCAAATAAAAACCCATTCTCAGGAATTCGACACGTTGTGTCCTAACGCATTGGATATGACATGTTATTTTCTCGAGACGAGGATTTTAAAAATAAAGGCAATGTTCGATATTTAGAAATTTTGTGAAATCGAACCCTAACTTACTGGGTTTTGATTTTCTCATTTGACCCAGATAATCGGATATCCTCCTCAAAATACATAGGTTTTAAAAGACGAGAGATAAACTTAATTTTGAGGATTTAAAATGTCGCACTCTAACTTACTGAATGTGATAATTTATTTCTTTGAAATAAGTGAGCCTCATCATCCAATTTATTTTATTCAAGGATCGTATTTAAAATCTTTTCAAAATTTTGACATTAAGACATTAAATAATTAATTCGGTACCAATTTGGGTGTCACGAGGGTGCTAACCCTTCCTCGTGCGTAACCGACTCCCGAACCTGCTTTCTCAAAATTCGCAAACCTAAAATTATTTTTAAGGTGATCCGATCACACCTCAATAAAAGATCGGTGGTGACTCCCATTTTCATTTTCAAAGTCGATAACAGAAAATTTGTTTTTTTCAAAAAATGGATTCGACATGGGGGATTAGCAAGTAAAGGTATGAATAATTAACTATTTTGTAGGGATTTCTTAAGAGACCAGTTGTTCACGAAAGGAAGAACCTAAACCCTAGGCCTGACAACCCTAGGAAGTCATCAAGGTGGGAATTAACCCAATGAGCTATTCGTAAACACCTCAACCCTAAACTGGTCTAGACTGTGAAGTCAAAAGACTTGCCGACTCAGTATTTCAGTAGACGTATTGAAAGATCCTACTGGGGTATTGACTAGTTGATTAAACAATAAAACTTGAGATGATAGTTGATTATGACTACCAAAGTGAGCTAATTGCCCATGTTTACATTTGATCCAATTTATAATCTAGTTTACTAAAGACTCCTTTAATTTATGTTATTTTTAGTTCTTTAATTATTGAAACCAAAAACCATTTATTTATGTTTATTCGTAATATAGTTTATTTAAAATACTAATTAGATCTATTGGCGTTTAAGTTACAATTAATCTAGTACTCACCTCCCTTGGGTATGATCCTCGGAGTACTCACCTACTTCGTTATAACTATATTACAACCTAACTCGTATACTTGCAGACACCACCTCAATTCCACATCTTTAGTTGTAGTATTCACAATATGGACGTTAGTACGTCTGGAGGCGGTCAAGTTGTTGGCACTATTGTCGGGGAGGCAACGTTACTAGATTGATTTTAATTTTTGCGTTCTATAGAATAATTGGGAAATTTTTAAATTATAGATTCGATTTTATTTTATTCTATTTTTATTAATTTACGTTTACTAACTTCTTTCTTCTTTGATTTTATTAATTTACGTTTACTAACTTCTTTCTTCTTTGATTTTAGTATATGCCTCAGAGAAGAGGAACACCCGTTCAGTTGATTATTGATTCATAGAGGTTGAGGCAGCAAAGGTCTCTTGATTATGGATGAAACTGATTACATGTGGTTTAATGATGAGATGGTCTTTGATGACGAATTATATGAGGAGGGAGTATACGAAGAATGGAAAATCATGGAAAATAAAAAATTATTCATGATAGAGCTGCGCCAACACGGAAACAAAGTCTCAACGGACCAGTAGAGTAATGATCAAGGTACTAATATAGTTGAACATCCACATGAGTTCACAGGTAATTTACACTTACAGTATTTATACTCTAGACACCGCCTCAATTCCACATCTTTAGCTGTAGTATTCACACTTTGGATGTTAGTACGTCTGGAGGCGGTCAGTATCCCTGTAAGTCAGGAGCTATTGTCTTGCCTGTGCCTTCTATTAGGGATTTAATCAGTGACCGACAAAAAAGGCTAAAAAATAAAGGATTTCTTTTCGAGATCTTAACATTGGGATAGTGAGGGAACTGCACCCTAGGGATGTATATGGATAAGGAAAAGAAAGATAGGAAGAAAGGAAGCGAGAAGCAATGGGAGAATTAGTCAAGCCAAAGGCCTGTAGGGATTAAATTTGTAATAATAACGAAAATATTATTACCTTACATAACCTTGTAATATGTTATGCTTATGAAATTTCTAGTTTATTAAACATAGAAACATCTGAGATAGGTTTAGAAATTAAATAAGTTTAATATTTTTACTCAAATTAGATAATGTTAGTAAATGATCAATTTTGCCACAGAATCTTCGTAACATCTTTTAATAGTGTGGATAATTCTAAGCTATGAAGAATGAGTATTTTAACACAAGCATACTATTGTGATAACTCTTAAGACTTGCATAATTTTTCTATGTTTATTTTAATTTGTATACTTACGTAATCGGTACTTAATTAAATTACTAATCCACTCTTATTTAGTTGCACCACATTTTAAACCATATTATTTTTCATCACCAATTTGTTTAAGTTATAATTTTCATAAAGAAATGCTTAATAGTCCCTGTAGAGATATACTCGATACTTATCATTTTATTACTTATCAATGATTGTGTACACTTGCACATTTTCGTTGTTTCAAGTTTTTGGCATCGTTGTCAGGGACTATTAAAGACATAATTTGTGAAATTATTATTTTTGCATTTTGGTTCTTTTTTCTGTTAAATTTTAACTTAGTTAATTTTGTGGTTTTTCTTTCATGAGTTTATGAGTGTTGACCAAATTATCGACTTACTCGCAGTTGACCCTAAGATCAAGTGAACATTCAAACAAAGAATAAGGGAAAGAAAAGCCCAAAGACAAGCTGAAGAAATGAATTTTAAAAACCAGAATCAAGATTAAGGAAATGGAGCCACTATGCTTGCAATCCAATCCTTGTTGCTGATGACAAGGACCGAGCCATAAGACAATATGTCATGCCACTTCTCCATGAACCTAATCCCTATATTGTTAGACCTGAGATCGAGGCACCGTAGTTTGAGTTGAAACCTGTGATGTTCCAAATGCTTCAAAATGAAGGTCGGTTTAATGGGATGTCTACTAAGGATTCACACATTCACCTTCGATTATTCATGAAGGTCAGCGATTCTTTCGAATTGGCCGGAGTAACTGAAGATGCACTAAGGTTGAAGTTGTTCCCATACTTATTGAGGAACAGAGCGCGAGCATGGCTAAATTCGTTACCACCTGGTTCAATTTCTACATGGAAAGAGTTAGCAGAACGCTTTCTGATAAAGTATTTTCCACCAAGAAAAAATGCTAAATTACAAAAAGAGATCACCACATTTTAGCAATTGTATGATGAATCCCTATTTGAAGCATGAGAGAGATTCAAAGAATTATTACGAAAATGTCTCACCATGGGATTCCACATTGCATCCGATTGGAAACTTTCTATAATGGTCTTAACGCACACACAAGAATGGTGGTGGATGCTTCTGCAAATGGAGCTCTCCTTTCTAAGTCTTTTAATGAGCCTTACGAAATTATTAATAGAATTGACAGCAATAACTATCAGTGGCTAACCAACCGGGTAGCCCTAAGCAGACGAGTAACAGGAGTATATGAAGTCGATGCCCTTACTTCGCTTGCAGCTCAAGTATCTTTTATGTCCTCAATGCTTACGAATTTTACTGCTAACAATTTCAATAATAATGTTTCAATAATAATGTTCCAGCTCAATCAAGTTGAAAACCTTTCTTGTGTATATTGTGGAGATGGACACTCGTTTGAAAATTGTTCATCAAACCCAAAGTCCATCTATTAAATGGGAAATCCGAATCAGAATAAAAGTGGACTAGGACTACAGTCCAACTTCTATAACCCCTCATTGTAGAATCACCCAAATTTCTCATGGAGTAACCAAGGAGCTAGTCTTAGCAACACTTACATACAACCCAAACCGAATAATCTTGAACCACTAGGGTCCTCTCAGTAAGTTCAAAACCTGCCACCAACTGAACCTTCAAATAATCTTGAGAATTTGTTGAAGGGTTACATGAACAGAAATGATGTATTGATTCATGTCCAAGTAGAACTAGTCCAAGGCCAAGCAGTAACATTGAAGAATCTGGAAAATCAAGTGGGATAGTTAGCTAATGAGCTTGGAAACAAACCCCAAGGTGTTGTACCAAGCAGCATAGAAAATCCTCCACCAGCCGAGTCTTCTAATAATCTTTAGAATCTAAAAAAAGAATACATGAAAAAAAATGATCAACTTTGAGGAATTTAGATAACCAAATCGGACAGCTAGCCAACGAACTTCGAAGTAGACCTCAAGGTACTTTGCTGAGCGACACCGAAAATCCAAGAATTTTAGGCAAGGAGCATTGCAAAGTAGTGACTCTAACAAGAAAAAGGACATTAGATACCAATACTATTGAAGTCAAAAAAGAACCTGTTGACGATCGAGATAAATTGAAATTTCAAGCATTTGTTGAAACTCCAACTTCATATGTAACAGCTCGAATTTGGGCCTAGTCAGAACAGTGGTTTCGAGACCACAAATTCGATGAGGAAAATTTTATTTTTATGGTCTACGATTTCACAAAATAATTTCGTAAAAATTTCGTTCGAAAATTTTGACGTTTGGGCACTCAATTTAGCCAAAAGGACTAAATTGTAAAAAGTGCAAAAGTTGAGTTCTACATGTTAGAACTGTCCAATTGTTATGAAATTTTAAATTGGAGGTCCTTAAATGGTAATTAGACCATTGGTTAAATTGTGGGCAAAAATGGACATGAGATAAGTGAAATAGGAATTTTTTAAGTTAGGGGCATTTTGGTAATTTGGTAATTAAAAAGTATTAAAAAGACAAAATAGGCCAAAAATCATCATCTTCAACCTCATGGCCGAAATTAGCAAGGGGGAAGCCATGGTTAGGGTTTTCAAGCTTCCAAGCTCGATTGTAAGTCCGTTCTAACCCCGTTTTTAATGTTCTTTACGTTTTTGGAGTCTCGGTAACTTGATTTAGCTTATTCTAGCAATAATTTAACCTAGGGTTTATATTTGGAAAAATATCCATAGGTGAAATGTGTTTATTTTGATGTTTTATGGTAGAATATGAAGCTATAAATTATGTTAAACAACTTTTACTAAGCGATTTTAAGTGAAAACGAGTAAAACGACAAAATCGGTAAAAATACCTAATGTTCATAAGTGTTAGAGTGGGAATTTGATGTTGCCATAGAAGGGAAAAATGTTCAGCATGTCATAAAACATAAGAATAAGAGATGAAGTTTAATTTCCGAGCTTTGGGGAAAAGTGTAAATATGCAAAAGTTTTGAGGCAAAATCGTAATTTTTCCAAAGTTTGAGTCAAGGACTGTTTTGATGAATGTGAGTATTAAATAAGTTAAATGTGTCATTATAAGTCAAGAAAGATAAATAATTGACTTTGATTAGTGAAAAAGAAAAGTGAGAAAAAGTGAGAAATTTCCAATTGAACCTTCGGAATAAACAGGGATACAAATGAAGTGACAGAAATTATCAAATGTGTGGCACAGACTGTGTGTAGGCCACTATGTGAAAGTGAAAGTTATGGTCACGTGTGTAGTACTATGTGCAGGCTACTACGTGTACCAGAAAGATAGGTCGCATGTGTAGTACTATGTGCAGGCTACTATGCGTACTAGATAGCTTCGATCACGTGTGTAGTACTATGTGCAGGCTACTATGTGTATCGGATAGTGATGGTCACATGTGTAGTACTATGTGTAGGCTACTATGTGAACCGGTATCATTAATTATAAGGTGGTTGCTATGTGTTGATCCCACCGGATAACATTGGTTACAAAGGGTGGTTGCTGTGTGCTGAATCCACCGTGTATCTATTATTATTCCGAAGTGTTCATCGAGAAATTGACTAAGTGAAAATACATGAGATCATGTAACGATTAAGTGTAATTGAATAATGAATATATGTGTGGAATTGAATTGAATATTGACTTGAAAATGGCAAAGTGAATTTTGAATTGAATAGTGATTGAAAGTGAAAAAGTGAAATTATGAAAAAGTAGAATTAGCAACAAAACAGTTTTGGATAGCAACAATCATGTGACTTTGAAAATCACCAAAAAAGGTGGAAATATAATTAGAGAGTGAATAAGATATTAAATTAAAACTTAGTTAGTCTGTTTTACATAAAAGAAACAGAGCAAGCAAAAGAGTTATATATTTTGAGATATTTTAATTTTAGTGAGACAGTGACAGATTGATTTCGGAATCCCTGTTCTGATTTTAGAAAATCATTAAAATTGTAAAAAATAATTATGAGTTACAATTTATATCCTTAGAATCTCTAATGAGTCTATTTTCAATAGAAACAAACGAGAACACCATTTGAATTCTGTACAATGAGATAATTCATTTTTAGTAAAGAGTAGTCAGAACTGTCAGACTGCGTAACAGGGTAAACTTTAAAGAATAAACTGTACTATTTGGCTAAACAAAAAATTCTAAAAATTTTATGGTAAGAAGATATGTGAGTCTAGTTTTAGGGAAAATTAACGGTTCTTAATTTTGAGTTCTGTAGATCCAGATAAAAATAATTTAGTGATACTGACTCAGATAGACGGCTTTGAATATACATAAGGGTGAATAAAGAAACTATAGAAAATGTTATTTCTAATAGTGTTAAGTACACTAAGGATGTGGAATGGAGAGGAGGAGGAGGAAAATTAAATATATATATATATATATGAATGATTCATGTATAATTGGTTATATGATCGATTATAATCGATAAATGTGGAAATAGAAATAATGCTTACATTTGTATATTATTGATCATGGTTTAAGCTCATATTGGAAAATAAAGTTTCATAGTATGTATGTATGGTATATTTGGTATATGATTTGGTATGAAGTAAGGCCATGAATGGTATATGGATTAAATGCACTAGCTTGCGACTATGGTTGAGTGTAATGTTTATATCTTGTGTGATATGCATAGGAAACGGGAGTGGAAATGAAATGAAATACTAAGTTCATGCTTAAAGTGTAAAATGACGCAAAAAGGGGACGTTAAGTTAAACGATAAATATGTATTAGTATTGAACTTAATGAAACTGAACTGTACGTGAATTAAATAGAAATTGCAAATGATTTGATTTGAATTAAATGAATTATTGTGGTATTGAAATGTATATTGGATTGAGAAATTGAATTGAATCGTGAACATGAGAATCATGAATTAAATGAAATGGAAATGAAGTATTGAATTGCATGAGTATGTATTGGCTCTGAGAAGCCCTATTTGTTACAAATATAGTATTTTTGAAGTTATAACGTGAAGATTTATAAAAGCATGTTAAAAATTTGAAGAGTTTAAATTTGAATGAAATTTTATAACTCGGTTTAACATGTTTATAAGTGTACGTGTTCTGGTAATGCCTCGTACCCTATTCCGGTGTCGAATACGAGTAAGAGGTGTTACATCATAGGAATCAGATTATGTGAATTCTGATAAGATAACCCCAAAACCAGTCAATTCTGATAAACTAACATCTTTGTCAATTCCAAGAAAATTACAACAGAAGAATTACCTAGTACAAGTTAAGAATCCTCCACCACCTTACCCTCAAAAACTTCAGAAACAAAAGCAAGAAGTTCAATTCAAGAAATTTTTAGACGTACTCAAGCAACTTCATATCAATATTTCGTTGGTGGAAGACCTTAAGCAAATGCCAAATTACGTGAAATTTATGAAAGACGTCCTATCCAAAAAGAGAAGCCTTGGAGAGTTTCAAACTGTAACATTAACGAAGGATTGCAATACATTCCTGCAAGACAAGCTGCCCTTAAAAATGAAGGATCCAAGGAGCTTTACCATACCATGAAACATAGGAGATTCTTATTATAGAAGGGCTTTATGTGATTTGGGATCAAGTATCAACTTGATGCCAATGTTTATGCTTAAGCAACTGAGGACTGGTGAGGTCAAACCAACGACGGTCACACTCCAACTAGCGGATAAGTCATTGGCACATCCTGAAAGAAAAATCGAGGACATACTAGTACATGTCGATAAATTTATCTTTCCTGCTAACTTCATTGTGTTGGATTTTGAGGCAGATAAAGAAGTTCCTATCATTCTAGGGAGACCACTTCTGACAACCAGAAGAACATTGATTGATGTACAAAATGGTGAATTTAGCATGAAGGTTCATGATGACATGGTAACTTTCAATGTCTTTAATGCTATTAAATCCCCTGATGAGATTAAAGAATGCTATGTTGTTTCCAAGATGGAATCTCTAGTCCCCCCCCCCCCAGAATTGGAACGCATGTTATTAAGTGATCCGATAAATGACAATGAAGACGATGAATGTTCGGTTTTGTTAGAAGTAGATTCGAAGGAAGTTATTTTTAAAGATCGGTTTAATTCATTAGAGTTATCATCATAATGATTCAAGGCACTAAAAGCATCTGTTTAAAAGCCAAATGAATCGACATTAAATGAAGGGTGAAGGGGATTGACTCATTCTTGGGTATTTGATCCAGGAAAAATCAAGTTTCGGTGGTTAGGGGCCAGAGTCATTTATCTCAATTCCAACAGTCATTAAGTAAGCCCTATTGAACGTAGACTGGAAATGATGAAATTACTACGATTACAAATGACGACAATGAGTTGATTTTGATAAGAACTGACACGAATTGGATAATTAGCAGGAAGCTAAACAATGATACCAAGAAAGACCATTTCTTGTTCCTTTTCCTTGATCAAATGTCGAATAGAATTGTTGGGCAAGATTATTTCTTCTTTATTGATGGGTATGATTGGTATGACAAATGGCCATTTGACATCGCCTTGGTCATTGATGATCCTAATGACATTGAGGGAGTTTTCTTCACTTTCTTTGTCGTTATTTTATATTTTTAATTTTTTATTTCATTTGAATAAAATAGAAAACTTAGATAATTTTTTTCTTTGGATCATTACATTAATTTAAATTCTATCCAGGAGATTGGGACTTAAGCGAAATCATTTGTGACCCCTCCAATTTTTCCTAAGAATTTAATTTAATGTAATTTTTCAAAAAAAATATTTTTTTAAGTAGCCCGAAAAATTTGTTTTGTTAAATAAAGGGTCAATTTTTTACCTAAGTACTAATTTCTTTGAGTTTTTTTCAGTTTACTTTCAATACAAGTAATTAAGATCCAAAAAGGTGTTGTCATTGGACTTAAAACTCAAGACACTGCTAGAAAGGGAAATATCCAACCATTTGCCACACACCCACATCCAAAAGAACCTTGTTGCCTTACACATTTGTAGCCACACATACCATCACCGTCACACAAACCTGTAGCCCTTACCTTGCTCCACCGCCACTCTCAAGTAGTCGCATAATGCATCTCCCTTAACCCTTTAATGTTGCAGCCCTTAACTCCCTAAATCACTGCCCCAAACACCTTCATTTGAAGATTCCAGCCACCGCACCTAAGCCATTCTTAAAACCACTACCCCCTCCATCTCTAAACCTTATCGTCAGCTACTCACCCACCTACCAAAACCGAAATCACCCTTAACATATTTTCTAACTCTGACGCTTAGAGTCCCTTCAGCTAGCACCATTCCACGGAGTGAACAATCAAATATAATAGACATTTTGCAAAACATGCAATGGCAACAACTGGCTTTTTGGAGATACTCAAAAATGCAAGATGATTCATTCAGAAATGAATTTAAGAAAATAGTTCATAACCCATTTGTTTTTGTGTTTGAATTTCCAGAGTTTATATTTTAGCCATGGATTTCAATGTCAAGGAAGGAACAAGATGACTCAAGCAAGAACAAGAATGATGAAGCAAAAGATAGGTCAGATACTGAAGAGTTTGCAAATAAAAAAAGGGGGGTCTTTACTTTTCTTTTCTTTTTTTAGGATACTTTAAATTTTAGGATTTTTCTTTTTAGTACTTTATTTTATCCTTTGCATAATAAAACATTAAATCGAAAGGATTAATAAAATTAAGGAAGTTTTTCATTAATTATTAAAGTTTTTGAAAAATAAGAAGTGTAGTAATAGGAATATACATTGCAAGTCTAGGATTGGATCTGTCAAGGAAAGGCATGGTACTTGAGTAGTTAAATTTGACTCACCTCCATTTCCTGGGATCCTACTTGGTGTATTCACATTCACCTCTTTGATTTCAAACAATGAGGACATTGTTTATCTTTAAAAAGGGGGACCAGAAATTTAATTTTTCTTTTTCTTCAAAAATTTATTTTTCCTATCAAATTATAATTAAGTAAATTTTTCTCAAAAATTAATATTTTTTTTAACTATGTTAGCTTTAGTATGAATAAAATTCTATTATCTCAATATTTTTTGTCAGCTAAATTATGACATAAACGTTGATCTTAATAAAATGTATAAGTTAAGCCATGAAATTTTTAATTTCTTTGAAAAACTAAGCATGCATAAAAGTTTAAGTCTCTAGAATTGACTTAGTAATTTCTTGAAGCTTCTTGAGGCAAAATCTTAGGAGGCATGGTAATTTGAAAATGATTTAGGCAAAATTTTGTTTGGACCGTTTGAACCTTTCAAGCCAACATTAATAAACATTTATCCCTTGAAACCCAACTTTGAAACTATATGACCTATTTTTTTTTTTTGAACCTTTTATTAACAAGCCATCTTTTCTCTAATATTTATCTTTAAATTGTCCCAAGCACTAGACTCTATTTATTTAGATTTTTTTTTTTTTTTGAGAATAAGTTTGGGGGAGTTAAAAAGAGGTACTAAATGCTCAAAAATGTTGAAGTACATGTAGTATGTGCTCAAAAATATGCTTAAAAAAAAGAGATCATATGTAAAGTGTACAAAGAGCATATGTACTCAGTATTTGCATTTCAAAGGCCTAAGGCAAGCTGAGTCTAGGGTTTTTTTGTCTAAAATTTATCTATCTTTTACCTACCCCTAGTCAAGCCACATTACAACCATATTAAAGACCTATTGATTTAAATTTTTGTACTGACTACATTGGTAGAGAGAAATTGCTAAGCTCAACATATGAAAGCATAATTAAACTTAATCATTGCAACTTAGTTTTAAATAAGGAAGTAAAAGTTAATTGGTATGAACTAAGTACATATTTATTACAAGAAAGCATTTAGTCTATATTCTTGCTATCATGATAATAATTGAGAATAATTGAATAATATGTATACTCAAGTTGCATTATTACAGAATTTTATTCTTGAGCATAATTGTACTAAACTCAAAATTGTGGAAAGAACGGATTTTTGAAGGAAACTTTTCAAAAGTGATTTAAGCATTACTCGGATGAGCAATGAAAACTTTTCTTGAATTCTTTTGTAATTTAAGCATTACTCGGATGAGCAATGAATTAACTTTGGAAGTGTGGAAACACTGAAATGTATAGACTTTTTCAGCACCTTCTGAACATTATTTCATGCAAATTTCAAGTATTTTCTAACGAATTTTGTGCTTTCATTATAAAATAATTAAGTTGAACATGATTTAAGACCCATCTTGAATTTTAGTTATTTTGATATTAAATTTACATAATTCTTTTGATATTAAATTTACATAATTCTGCCAATTTTGAGCAACTTTGCATAATAGGAGCAAAATCAGCTTGGAAGTCAGCTTGGGACGATTTAATTGTTGGGCATCTTCGAAGTTTTAGCTGATTAATTAGCATCCATGGATGCCCAGAAAAATTAATTTTGGACTCCTGCAATGCAATTGGCTCAGTTCTCAATTATGGTGATTAAATTGGACAGCTTTATATAGAGAAAGAGACCCAGAAAATTCAACTTAAAGGGGACTGATCCACAAGAGAGAGAGCAGTCCAAGTCGACCCAATTTGCTGCCCAAATCAGCTATTTTAAGCTGATTTTAACAATTGTAAAATAGCCCTAAACTTTTCCTCTCACCCGTTCCAGCCTCTCCATTTATTAAGCTTTCACATCCAAGCACCTAGCTAATTATAGCAAACCATCTCAACCACTCTCACTATCAAGGGCCGAACATGGGAAGGAAGATTGGTTGCTATTTTTAGCAAATGTAAGCCCTCACAAAAATATCATAATCTATTCTCTTTTATGTTTTCAATATTTCTCAGTGGCATCTCTTGTAAATCCCTCTTCTCTTCTTCTACTCATCAACAGCCTTCCAACACCATCAACTCATCCTCATCGAGTTCTCTTAAGTTGCCGCACCCAAGCAGCAGCAATGAGCACAAGGAAACCATAATGTGAAATTAAAAGAAAACACAAACCAGTCACCAAGGATTAAAAGATTATTAAACTTGCAATATTGATTTTTTTCAAGGTAAGGTGAGATCACTGAGAAAAAAGGATTTTATGGAGATGAAAATAATATTTAGTGATATAATTGTTAAATAAAAGCAAGAAAAGGTTTAACTAGGTAATATTTATTCGTGGACTATATTAAATATTAATTTTAAAAAAATATAAAAGGATTTTCTTTTTATTTAAATTAATTTTAAAATTTTAAAATCTGAATAATAATGACGTGGCTTTAAAAGAAAAAGATTAAAAGTTCCCATTTAGGTAATAAAGATTTGAAATAAATCTAAAAATCTAATTTCATAATTTAAGTTCTAGCAACCTAAAGAGAATCCTAATATCCAACTAAAATGAATGGGAACTTATAATTCTAATTAAATATAAAATATAGAAACCTAAAAGAAACTTAAAATATCTTAAGTCAATCCTAAAATTTCTAAGGACTAACTACTAGATAAAATAGATCCAAAATCTTATAACATAAAT
The DNA here is from genome assembly GCF_025698545.1 of Gossypium raimondii. Classification (NCBI taxonomy): domain Eukaryota; kingdom Viridiplantae; phylum Streptophyta; class Magnoliopsida; order Malvales; family Malvaceae; genus Gossypium; species Gossypium raimondii. Next base: position 39,448,966 of record NC_068567.1, on the reverse strand, counting down.
TTAAGCCTAACCTATGTCCTAAAAACATCAACAATCATCATACTAGGAATATATATATGTATATAAGAGCAATAATCAAGTAAATTTAATTCAACATACCAATATCATGATAATAAAATATGCATGGTAAATTCTGTAAAAAGAATAAATGAAATGAAATGAGACCCTAAAACCCAAATTAAAACAAAGGTAATGTTTGGATTAATGGAATAAACAAAATGAATAAGGAAAAGTACTATGGAAACAAGATAAAAATAAATGAAAGGAAAGTAATAAATAAAATGAAATATGACTAAAGATAAATCTTTTTTTCCTTAAATTAGGGAAATGTCGAAACGGAGGGACTAAAGGAGCGATTCATTTGCTCACATTTCTTAAAATCAAGATTAAATTGTATCGACTTTCAAAAACAAAAAGGCAGAAGCCCTAAAAGGGTAAACTCAGGCACGTGAGGGACTGGGCTGCAAACTTTTCATCCCCCACTATATAAGTCAAAAAATAAGAAAAGGAACTTTTGATTTTCATTTTTCTGAAATTTAGTTGTATACTCCCGTTTCCTCTTTTTTCTCTCTCGGGCAGCTCCGCCGCTGGAGAATCCAAGGTTCTTCGGTTTCCAGCGGCGGAGCACCACACGTTGTGATCGGAGACTAAAAAACTTATTGTTTTTTTTTCTTCTTCATTTTTTGTTTTTCTTCCTTTCTGGGTTTCAAACTAGAAAAGCCTCGTAGGGGAAAATGGAAAAAAGAACTTGAAAATTTTCCCTTTTTTTCGATAAGGGTTCTCTGTTCCAGATCTACGAAATAAAAAAAGGGGAGGAAGCTGGAAGGAATAAACGCATGGATTCACCAAACATTCTTAGAACCGAGGACTTAGTTCGGTGAAAGCCCTTCATCGGAGCTCACCACCATTTGTTTATGCATGCACGTGAAAGTAAACGGCAGTGGAGCAAGGCCGAGGGTCTACCTTTAACGGCGTGTTCAGGGGCTTCTCTTTTTTCAAGGGTTTTTTTTTTTTTGTTTTTTCTTGCAGGTTATTCCGCTTTTTAATACTCGTATTATTGTTAATCTCCCATATGCTTCTTTGTGTTTGTGGTTCTTTCATTGTTTTACCCTTCTTGCTTGTATTCACACCTGCGACACTAATGTGGGCGTTTGGGCTCCGTTGCTGGGTTGGGTCAGACCCAAATTTGACTTAATTGGACTCTGATCCTAATTTAGGCTTGACTAGTAAAGTGGACCTGAAATCAAATTTTAGGCCTTTAAACAAACGGGCCTTTGAATTCTTCTCATTTTTTATAAAAAGAAAGAATTTGTACTCTTCAGTGATAAACCAATTTGAAAGTTGATTGAGCCTTGAAGTGGGTTAAAAATTTATCAGCAAGCTCAATTAGATTCAAATATGGGCTTGTAAAACTGATTTGGATTCACAGTAAGTTTTAAATCAACCGGGCTCAAATCGTTGGGTTTTTTTACTTAACACATTTCAATATTAAGCCCAATAATAATAATAATAATGGCTTGAAAATTATTTTCATTTATTTAAAATTTCCCTCTTTTTAATTTGATGATTTTTCAAAATAAATTTAAAATTTTGGGTATGATTTTTCAAAAATAAATTTTAATTTTGGTCTCAACTTAATCATGACGGTTGGTATCAAAGTTAAGGTTGTGAAGGTGTCGTTGAGATGTCGAAAGGAGCAGACAAATAGAATGTTTCGATGGAGACCCATAGGAGGTCCAAGAAACAAAGCAGATCCAGGGATATGTTGTTGTCTTTGGAAAGTCGTGTGGTTAATCCAAATGAATCCACAGGGAAAGTGAAGGAAATACTTGAGGTAGTGGAGACATGTATTGATGAGTTAGATCCAATGAAAGAGCAGTTCAAGGAATATGTGTCGAATGCTTTTAGTTCCAATATAAACGCAGTGGATGCGCTCCTCAATACTGTTGTGAGTAAGCCGACAGAGAAAATGATGCTCTTGAATATGGGATAACAGCTATGAAGGAAGAAAACGAAGCCACAATGACGGATTTGAATGCAAAAATCAAGGAGCTCAAGGGAAAGCTTACTGTGTGCAGAGTTGTTGTGGGTAAAGGGGTGTTGAGTGCAATACTAAACTAAGAGATTGATGTCCCCAAACTAGAGAAGTTTAAGGGGACAAGGTTCGCGAGAGAAGTAAACAATTTCTTATGGAAGATGGAGCAATACTTTCATGCTGTGGGCATCAAGAATGACGATGCTAAGGTAAATACTATTGCTCGATATTTTACTGATTTTGCTCTTATTTGGTGGAGGAGTAGGTCCACAAATGAAAAGCATGGTCAAGCTGCAATTAGGACTTAGGAAAAATTCTAGAATGAATTCAATGAGCAGTTTTACCCCCAATATATCGAGAAGGGGGCTTGGGCTAAGTTGCATCGATTTTCGCAAAAAGGCACATTCAGGAGTATGTAAAGGAGTTCAACGAACTCATGCTCCAAATTACGGATTTGATTAAGAAAGAGGCATTCTTTTTTTCATAGATTCCTCCCACTGGGAGAAAAAAAAAAGAGAAAAGGCATCCCTTTGCCTTGTCAATATCTTATTGTTCTTCAGATGTGAAATGTCTGATTAAATAGTACATGATGAAGCATGATTTTATTCCGTTTGTCTATTATGTTTTGGAGTGTTCTGGTGTTTCTAAAACTTGACATCACTTTGTTAAAGCATGATTAAGAAAGAGGCATTCTTCTTTTTCATAGATGGGCTGAAGTCGTGTGTTAAACAAGAATTAGAATGTCGAGGGGTCCAAGAATTGTCGAAAGTCATGATCGTGGTAGAATCTTTAATCAAGTTTTTTTCCAAGGAAAGACAAGTTCAAGTCTTCCAAGCCTAAAGGGAAGAGCAGTGATGGGGAAGATAAAGATGGACAGATTGAGTTTAGTGACGGTAATGGTGGCCATAGTGGTAATGGAAAACCAAAAAATGGGAAGAGGAAACCTAAAAGCCATGGAAAAATAAAAAAAAAGGGCTATTGAAATGCTTCATTTATGAAGGTCTGCATATGGTGAGGGACTGTCCGAAGTGATTTGTGTTTTTTGCCATCAGAGACGATGACAAGCCAGAAAAAGCTTCAATAAGACTTGGTTCGATTGTGTGTGGGGTTGAAACCAAGAAGGGCAATAAGAATGAGAAGAAGCCAATGAAGTGTTTCTTATGTTGTGGTCTGCATAAGATACGGGACTATCCAGAGAGATCTAAACTGTCCGCAATCACTAAAGAAGTTGAAGCGGAGCTTGTTGAGGATAAGGTGTTGGATCTTGGATCAATGATGCTCAAATATGCTAAGGCGAAGAGGGATCACAAGCATAAAGGGTTTATGTATGTGAACATCAACATCATAGATCAGAAGAAGAGTGTTCTTATTAATACAGAGGCATCAGACCTGTTCATATCGAAGAAAGCTAGGGGTAAACTTGGTCTCTCAGTGAGTGAATCAACTAAGAAGATCAAGATTGTTAATTCCAAAGAGGTCTCGACTGTGGCTGTAACACCAAGAGTTGAACTACAAATTGATCAATAGAAAAGCAAGGAAGACTTCGATCCACTTAGATGATTACTTGGCTAGAATTTTCTTGACAAGATTAATGATCTTTTGGTTCCTTTTGCCGATTGTATATGCATCCTGAATATTCGACAACCACAATACATTGTGCCAGTGAGTCGAGACATGAAGGGCAAAACTAAGGTATTGTCGACAATCTAGCTAGCTAAGGATATTCCATATGGGAGGAATATTGACTTGGTAGATGAGAGTTCTATGAAGATCCCTTTGGGAACGCTAAAAGGGCAGAAAATCGATATGAAGCCTATTGAGTCATTAGAGGGTCTATCACCTAAAAGAGATGTGGGTTGTGCATCAGGCTTTAAGGGTTAAGTAGTGATGCAAACTGGGCAGACGAGACGAGACGAGGCGAGTAAATACAACAAGCAAGGTATATCTCAAACACTTTGGTATTGTTTTACATTTTAACTTATCATTGGCTTGGAAAAGACACATGGACCCTTTCAGAGTCTGAAGTGGGTAAGTTGATAGGCTTACAAACCAGAATAAGTGACAAGACTCAAGGTGAACCCAATGTTGAATGTAGGCATGCCTAAACCTATTAATGCATATCAAGAGGATCCCGATCGAGGCAAGTCACAATGGGGGCAAGTAAGAGCGGTGGCCTCTTAGATCTAGATGTACAAAAGAGAAACACAGTGCAAGTTAGGCGATGATGGAGACATAAACCAAGGCAAATGTTTCGAAAGATGGGATAACCTGATAGAGAGAGAAGTCGAGAATAGCCGAGCATCGACACCGTTTCGAGACGAGTCCAACCAGTTCCATTTCAAAGACGGAGTGAAGGCGACGCGAGAATGGGTGGGGAGAATGTAATGGGCCGCAGCTCAAAGCCCATGACCATTGCACACAGAACGCCCCATAGAGGCCAACTTATTAAATGGGGCTCATTTGACCAGCATGAACTATCTCGATTCGTGGAATCCGTGGAGAAACCCATCTACTTGAAGCCTTGGTGGCCTAGTGAAACACTCCAGTAAAACTAGAGTTATCGGGGTAAATAGTGTAAATCCTAAAGAGATAAGATTGTATAGAGTTTAAGTCCCTTAAGACTCTCAATTTTAGATAGGCTCTAATCTTGATCGTCGATGTAACTCAATCTATATCGTTGGTTCTGAGGGAGCTCAACTATAAATAGAGGTCTCCCCCTTCATTTACAATCACTTCATTCATAGTTCAAATATATTTGAGGGAATTTATTCAAACACTTGGCGTGCTATTTTCCTTTAGTTTTTCTGTTCTTCGTTGCTCTTTCATTTCAAGTGTGCTTCCGCTATATTTTTGGTACGTTAGAGAATTTCTTTGAGAATTCTCACTTTTGCGATAATTAGGTTGACTTAAGCAAATTCGAAGCAAAGAAATCACCTAAAGTCGTGCGGTTTGCAAGACTAAAGGTCTAGCCTCTTGACATATGCATGTGAAATTTACATATTTAGACTACATAGATGTATTTAAAAATAAAATACAATAAATAATGAAACGTTTAGTTTTAAACTAATTAATAGTAACATATGAAATTATTTCAAAAAAAATAACATATGAAATATATATAATATTAAAATAAAAAAATTAAATTAACTTTTAACACCAACTTAATTAACAACATTATTAATAAAAAATTCCATTACATTCGTATTCCATTTAACTTGAATTCCATTTAACTTATATGGGCTATTTTACCAAAATAGCCCAAAAAAATTTATTATTTACGTAAATGACCCTAGTTCAAAAATAATCACCTAAATACCTGAAATTAACAGTGTTGAGGGGTCTTAGACACCCCATATGTATAGTACTCATGTCCCCAATTCCTAAAAAATCACCTAATGATTGGAAAAGTGTTTAAAAATTTTTTGATGCAGGCCATTTCATGGAAGGCACCCATGTATTTTTTTTCGGTATCTAAAAAAATTTTGGGTTTTGGCTTTGTGGTGGCCGACACCACTTTTAATATGCTCAAAGAGTAAGATAGCTTGAGAGCCAAGCCCATAGTGTGCATGCCCATTAATAATAGTTGTCCATGCTACCACATTAGGTGAAGAGATGCTGGAAAATGACTTGTGAGCATCACTGATACATATCTATAAGGGATGTTCCAACATAAACATCAGAATGGAATGGTGTTTTAATCAAGTGTGCATGAAGTCATTGTCTTGTTGAAGAGATCTCAGGCACAAACATGCATGAAAGAGAACTGAGAATGTTGGCCTTGTATGCGCTATTTGTAATCTGCACATATTCAAGTCTCTTTGTATTGCTCATTTTGAATATAACCAGACATCATTGAATTCCATGTCACGGGGTTTCTTTCACATCGTGTTTCTTCAAACAGCTTTAAAGCTTTACCAATCTCCCCACTCTTGGGATATACAGAAATCATGGTGTTGGTAGAAATTATTGTTCTTAGAAACATCTCTTCAAATAATCTTTTTGAATCTTCAGCTCGGTCGCAAGTAACATACCCTTTAATCAGTAGATGATATGAAATTGAATTTGCCTCAACGACTGTATTGAATATCAGTTCAGCATCATCAATCCTACCAATTGATATAAGGCCTCTAATAAGTGAGTTTGAAGCATTCAAACATGGATTTGTTACTCCATCATAGACTCTCTTAGCATCAACAATAGCTTCACAATCAGAATAAAATTCAATGAGTACACCACCAATTATTTGATCAAATTCAAATCCATATTTGATCAAAATATTGTGAACAAGCCTCCCTTCACGTAAATCAGCTAACCTACTACAAACCCTTATAACATAATCCAAAGTGGTGTCAGCCACCACAAAGCGAAAACCCAAAATTTTTTTTAGATACCGGAAAAAAATACATGGGTGCCAGCAATGCAATGGCCTGCATCAAAAAAATTATTTTTTTAAATTACTTTTCCAATCATTGGGTGATTTTTTGGGGATTGGGGACATGGGTGCCAGTCATGGGGTGTCCAAAACCCCTCAACACTGTTCATTTCAGGTCATTTAGGTGATTGTTTTTGAACTAGAATCATTTATATAAATAATAAACTTTTTGGGGTTATTTTGGTAAAATAGCCAACTTATATTCCTATTAACTAGTTTTTTTTCTTTTATTTAAAACATATGTTTTAAAATATATGTTTGAAACAAGTAAATTAGTATAGATAATTGACGATGAAGAAAAAATAAAACAAGGACAATTTAAACATTTAAAATTTTAATATATATAATTTCTTCGCCTTTGGGGTCTTAGACTCTCTACGACGACAATGATAATAATAAGCTTAAAATTGCCACAAACAAATTATCCATACCAATAAAAATTTAATCGGGCAAATTCAATATCACGGATCTTTTAAATGCATAACTTATGAATAAATGTGTTCCTTCTTAATTATGTATTTCTCCTGAATTAGAACCCGAATCAAACTGTTGATCCCTTGAATCAGATTTCAAAATTAATAGGGTAAAGTCAGCTATTCAGTGTTAGATTGAATCATTGATACAAGCCAAACCAAATAGCTAGTTTCAAATCCTCAATTGACAACTGCAGATCAACCATTTTTGAAACTTTCAACGAGACGAGAGTGATGGCTGTTCCTCCCTGTCAGGATTACAAAGTAAATAATGCTACCTAAGGCATATAAATAATATAAACATCATATAGTATGTTCACCAATAGTAAGCTATTAAGAGACAAACGAGATTCATTGGTCCTTAGTTGCAGAACATGTTGCGGTTGATGATCCAGGCTGCAAGCGAGCAATATGTGTTTTAATCACTTGGGATGATATTGTATAATCAGACCATAGATTAGAGTAAAACGAGTTATGCCGATCTTACCACGCATGAATGGACATCGTCACAGCAGCATAGCAATTGGCCATTCAATTTGTCAACAGCTTGGAACACTCCTCCTCCATCACTTCTCTGCAACAATAATCCCAAGATGAAGCAGGGCTATAAAACTGCTTATCGAAGAGCACCGGTAAAATATTTACCTTATAATAGTCAACAGCGACAAAGTTAGCCCAACGGTTGCCTGCTCTTCCATAGCATGTATCAAGCATACTAATAAGACTTGCTGAATTGTCTTCACAAGCCATTACTTTGAGTGCAATGGAATGGAAATGGTTTATCAAAACCAGAGATTTACTTTTGTCATCGAGTGGCGCTGACTCTCCGCGGTTGCTACATTCTCCTGGATGCTCCCCAACATCCCCATCTGAAATTTTAGGACAAAACGTTTCTCAATGCTATCAAATGTTGGCAAGTTCATTTTTAGACAGATTTTCTCTAAGTGAGAAAGTTGTAGTACAGTGATTTTCAACCACGTAGTTCCATTGATATGCTATTCCTTCACTTTCTTGCTTGGACTTGGCTGAAGTGAAGACAACAAATCTTTGGTTCCTGGCAACCATATCCTTTACTAATGGCCAATCTTGACCATTTTGTGGCATACTTGAGACTGGAAACCAGTACTTCATTAAACCTGCATCTTTGAAAACTTTGGATAACCCATTTGGGGTCTCAACATAGTCTTCTAGGAATAGTGTCACAATTTCTGATGGATTTGCAGATAAAAATGCCTCTACTTCCTTTAAAGTGTCAATAGCAAGCCACTGTAAAGAAAATCCAATGGCTTTCAGTTTCTTTTTCAAGAAGACGCAAAACGAAATAAAAACAATGGGAATTGGGATCTGAATTGCATACAAATGCAGTGAAGTCATGGCATCTTCCCCCAAAAGAATGGCACAACCATATATCTCCCTTGAAATCATATGTATCCAGCATCAGTGCTCGAACTCCATTCTGTAAAAGAGAAATCAATCAGCTAGAGGTGAATTTCGTAATACACGGAACATGATTTAAAAAGCGATTTAAAAAGCCTTACATTTAACTGTTGTGTTACATTGTCTTCTTGATTTAAAAAGGTAAGTCGAATTCCAGTGTGAAGCGGCTCCACTTCGTTGGCAAAGGAATTATGTGTTGTCAAATATGCATATCTGTTGAATGGTAAAGAATTCTTCTCGCAAAAATATGATATCTATGTTAGTGAAATATGTGAAACTCGGACTCGAAAAGCATCCAACAGTCACTCAAACACAAAATTCATTCATGAACCCTGAAATCTTTCAAATAAACCAAGGAAATCAACGATACAAGTTTACCATAAACTCGAATTGGTTGGTAGTTGTTGATCGGATACATCTTAAGCCATCAAATGCTTCAGAACAAGAAAAACAAGACAGCCCGGTTTGGCAGTCTGCATCAGATGAACATTCATCTCCAAGCTGCAGTAAAAAAGGACAACATTAAAATAAAGTGTCAGATAGGACCTGGCACTTGAAAGATGAAGAAAACATGTCAAGAGGGGTCCGAGGTTGTTATAGAGCAGAAAGTAAAACATTATATTTATCTCTTTCACATACTGACTCCAGACTAATACCGGAGCAATCTCTGACTTCTCTTAACGTGTTTTCTTTCTCTTTCAGGTCCACTCTCAAAACAAAATAGTAGTAACCTTGCATTGTCCATTAGAGCAAGCAAAAGTAGCAGTTATAACAGCAAAACTGATAAGAGAACCTGAAAACAGGATTCTTGGGTGTTCCATTGTTTTTTTTTTTTTTAATGGAAGTATGAATTTTGGGTATTGGAGATAAATTTGCAGAGGATAAAAGGAAAAGAAAAAATGGTGTGTTTGGGAAGTAATCAAGTAAAGATCAAATTCTATGGAGAAAATGCCAATGGATGGATTGCTAAACGATAAAGAAGGAAAGCCAGGGAACATTGTACTCTCAGTCATGGACACTAACAATGAAAATGGAACATAAATGTAGTTATATGGTATTCAACCCGACAAAACCAGCCAATCAGATTGATTGAACTAGAAAACGGCTGGTTATCGGTCCAAAAAGGATATTCAACTGTTTTTTAAGCCAATCATTCAGAATTCTTTTGAATCAGGAATCGATTGAACTTGCTTCAGGTAATTGATAATATTTCGGCTCCTTGTTTTAGCCCAATTACTCAATAGGAATCAAAATAATTAAAGATTATGTTGGGTAATGCATTCGAATTTAAATTTAAATTTAAATTTTAAAGATGATATTATTTAAAAGATAATCACAAATCTTAAAAAATTAATTTTATAACCTTAATCTTAAAAAATTCAAACATCTCATCATTCATATCAACTAACATCAAGATTTAGAAATAATAATATTAATCGAATGAATTTCTAATGATTGTTATGTTGTTATTTTATTTGTATTTATTTTTATTTTCTTTTCTAAATTTTTAACAATTGAGTTGATTAAATAAAAATTTATAATATTACCGATTCCATCACCAATTCCATTTTAGAAAGAATGTTGGTGATAGATTACATTAGAATGGGTTAATATGTAGTTTGTCCATTGAATTTGTTCAAAAATATTTATTTGGTACTTGTACTTTTTTGTACTAGTTGGTACTAGAACTTATATTATGTCATTCAGGTTGGTACTTTCGCTCTAACACCATTAGTTTATGCCGACATGACATTGATAGTTAATCTAGTGACCACATATGATAACTTCTCAGTATGCCATGTGACGAACATAAATTTAAAAATAAATTAATTGATAAAAAAGAATATATTTTTTTGTCGAAGTTCATTGTTGATGTGAAAAAATTATATTTTTCTAATTAATTTATATATTTTAAAATTTTATAAATTTTTAAATTTTATATATGCCGCGTGGCATATTGTTAGGTTATCATGTGTTACTAACGAATTAATTATGAATGTCACGTCAATATAAATTAATAATGTTAGTGTAAAAATACCGACCTAAATAATAGAATACAAAATCAAATAAGAAATTAAATTACTTACTAAGTATTTTGGAGTAGTTAAATGTGCGTATTAACCCTATTAGAAAACTGTGTACTGTTATTTTTACCTTATTTTCGTACGCTTTTAAGTAAGAAACCCTTCTTGTCTTCTTCCGTTGCACTTTCCGAGGTCTGAAAGACGAAATTTCATAGGTTATTCAGTTTGTTTTCAGCCTACCTTTAACTACTCAGTTTGAACTTTAAAAGTTTATTCTTTTTATCTAGCATTTAGATTTGTTTAAAAGTTAAGATATTTATTCAATCTAATAAATTTTAATTTCACCATTCTAAAAACAGATGTACCAAAAGATATTCTCTAACTTTGAATGGACCGGATTCAAATTATTATATGGGTTTATTTGATTTTTTAATAAAGTAATAAAAATTTTAACATTTTTTAATTTTGTTGATATGGTATACACGTCAAGTATTTAATTATTTTTAAAATTAAAATAATTTTACAAATTTTATTTTTAAAATTTAAAATCATTAAAATTAATTAAAAATATAAAATATATTTTAAAATACTTTTAAAATTTTAAAATTAATTAAATTCGACATATTATCCATGTGTATCGTCAAGAAAATTAACAAATGTTAACTTTTTATCCATTTTAAAATAATTTGATAAAAATATAAAGTTAAAAGTTAAAAATAAGGAAACATAATAATAAATAAATAAATAAATAGCAGTAAAGGACAAAAGGTCATTACACCTTATTATATTTATGTAATATCATGACTCATGATATAATTTTTGTTAAAGAAATTGACCCACATCTTAAATCATTTTTTCCACTCGTTCTTTTCCATTGATCTCTTAATTCCACCTTTATCTACATCAATTATGTTGTGAGATATATATATATATATATATATATATATATATTATTTATTAAATGTTTTATAAGGTTATTTTTAATCGGTCGTCAATTTTATTAGAGAAATTATGAAAATACCTTTTCGTAATTAAAATAAATTATATTGTTTGAGGGTAATTTGGTTTTTATTTAAAAACCAATAAAATATATATATATGGTGACATTTAAACACAAACCAATTACATTAGTAAACTTTTAATTTACTACTCAGTTAAAGTTTTATTTTAATATTTTCATGCACTTTAATTTTATTATGTATATTTTATTACCTTTATCAATTGTATATTTATATATTTATTATTTATTAAGGTTTTACTAAGTTGATGTCACCTTCAATCGGGCCACCAACTCGGTTAAAAGATTCTTGAAATATACTTTCGTAATTAAAATAAGTTCTATTATCCAAGAGTAATTTAATCTTTTATTTTAAAACCAATAAATATATATATGATGATATTTAAACCTGAATTATTGCATTAGTAAAACTTTTAATTTATCACTTAACTAAAGTTTTTATATATATATTTATATATTTTCAATCTTTATTATGCATATTTTATTACTTCCATCAATTAATTATATATATGTATGTATTTGGTTGAGTTCTGTATAAGTTAATTTCACACCAACTCAAGATTGATGATAATACCATAATAAATAATTTTAATATATATATTTTCATTTTAACATCATACATATTTCATGTGATATTCTTAATTAATTTTAAACTATACATTTTATTATTTATTATTTATTATTTTAAACAATTTTTTATTCTTAATTTGGTTTTCTCACAAATATATGCATGTGATAGAATTTTTAATTATATATTAATTATTTGTTTTTTTAGAGTATCATTCTAGTTTTGCTCTACAACAACTTTGTTAAAAAATATAATATAAAAATAACCCTTAACATTTGTCTGATTAATTATTTTAACCCTTATTCTTTTTAAGTACATTAATTCTTAAGGTTTTATTTGATCAACGTAATTGATGATGTATCCGTTAATTGATAACGGTCAACAACATGAGTGATGTGGCATTTCATATCTGGTGCGATTATTTTATTTTATAAGTTACATGCAAAACAATTATAAATTATAAATTTCAAAAATTTGTAAATATTAAAATTAAAAAAAACTTAGGAAAAGTCTTTTGAGAGATCTGATCAAAGAAAATTTTAAGTTTTTTTTATTTAAAACCTAATTTTTTAGTTATAGTGACGTGACTTTCTCAATTTTGTTTTTATCCAAATATATTAAAAAAATTAAATACGTAAATAGGTTGTCGTTAGATTAATTATCAAAATGGTATTTTTTAATCGCGCATATCGACGGTAGCGAATCAATTTTTATATTAAATTTTTTAATTCCGCCTATCGACAAAGCGTGAATCAATTTTTATATTAATTTTTTTCGTTTAATAAAATATTATTAATTTTTCCCAACATTAATTTTTCATTTTGGATTAGTATTTTGTATGAATGTAATTTTTTTTGTTTTTATAATTATTTTAAAATTAATTTGCTAGTAATTTAGGATTATGTTATAAATTTTGTGTTTGTAATTATTTTAAAATTAATTTATTAGTAAATTAGGATTAAGTTATAAATTATTGTGTTTAATTTAGTATTTGATGAGTTTAACATATAAATATAAAAAAATTAAAATCATTTCATTAAAAGTTTAATCATAACTGACTTTTTAATCATATAATTGTTGTTAACTCATTTAATTTTTTTATATCAACATAGTTCTGTTAACTCATTTATTTATTTTTATATCAACATAGTTGTTGTTAACTCATTTAATTTTTTTATATCAATATAGTTGCTATTAACTTATTTAATTTTTTTATATCAACTTGGATATCAATTTGTCCAAGTTTAATCATAATGACTCTTTTCATAAATTTATAGACTTTAAAATTTTTTTATAAAAAATGATTGTAGAAATATTGAAGAATATAAATCAATTATTAACATACCAATACTTAACAGTAACTTAAAAAATTTAAAATTGATAATAATACATTAATAGTATCAATTAATAGCGTTTCCCAAAACTTATAATTAAGATTCTTATTTTGAGCAATGGGAGTAGAGTTTGGTGTGTGAAAAATATGAGATATTGATAATTTTATATAATGTAATTTTTATAAAATGTAATTTTATTTGATTTTTATTTATTTAACAATTTTATTGATTTATTAAAATGTTGATTAAATTTGTTGTTATATAATTTTAAATCGTATATATACCTGGATTATATACTGATCCGGGAAAAAAATTAATAATATTTTATTAAAGGAAAAAAATTTAACATAAAAAATTGATTCGCGCCTGTCAGATAGGCGCGATTAAAAAAATTAATATAAAAAATTGATTTGCGCCTGTCAGATAGACGCGATTAAAAAAACATACTATTTCGGTAATTAATCTAGCTGACAACCTATTTACATATTTAAATTTTTTTTAATATATTTGGGTAAAAACCCTCTAAGCTATTAAAATCTTCTCTTTTATGTTTTTAAATTTATCTTCTTCAGTTATTGTTCTTTTGTTGAGAAAACTAAAAACTTGGAACTTGTTCTTCTCTTACCCACACCATCATCAACCCCTCTCGACGCTATCACCTCAACTATCTAGTTAACCAACGACCACATTACCACCACTATCGACCCTCCACTCTCACCATGTTCAAATCCAAACCCTCTGACAACTAGTCCACTTACCATCGCCACCTTAAAGTCATCCTCACCACACCCTCAACAACAACACACACCCCAACAACACAAAAAGAACAAGAAAAAAACTCCAAGAGAAGTGAAAGCCTGCAACAGAGAGAAAGGAAACAAAATCTGGTTTTTCTAGAGAAGCGAGCCCACACTCGGTAGACGTGAACTTGAGGATAGCAAAGAAGACTACTCGATCGAAGAGCTCATCCTAGACAGATCAAAAAGGTAAAATTTTGATTAAGTGTTTATTACTTTAGATATCACAACCAATATTTTGTTTTGGAAAAATTTTTAAAATTCTGGTTTTTCTTTAAATTTATTTTCTGCTACGTTTTTCAAACCCGTTTTTCCAACAAATATCCTGCATAGTCCGTTGTAAAAATATGAGTTAAGGTGGAGATTTGTGGAGTTATGCATCGTATTTTTCGGCTTTTCTTATTCCAGTTAAACTCTGTTTTTAGTTTACTACTTAAACTCTGATTATTGTAGGTTATTTTAATATTATTTGACCTACAAATTTAGCCTATAAATAATTCTTTTTTCCACCCTAGAAAAATAACTCATTACACATTTAGATATTAATTTTTACAAGCTTTAAGAGAATTTTGTGTTTACGTTTTGAGGGTTTTTACTTCGAGTTTCGGAGTTTAGTTTTATCTTTATCTTTTGTACTATTCTTTTTTACTGTTTTAGTGAAATTATCTTTGTCCATAATTTTTTTATCCTCTTCGGAGGAGTTTTTCTATATAAAATATTTGTGTTTGATCTTTTTAATTTCTTTGTTATTTTACTTGCTCGTTACTTAACCGGATTTATCCCAAGATGAATGTGGGAAATTTTGCAAAAGAGATGTAAATTAAGCTGAAGAATTGCCGACTGTGTTTGGGGTTTGCTGCGTTTTGCATAATGTTTCCGAGATGAGAAATGTGAAAGTGGAGGCTGAGCTAAATTAGATGTTTTCGATGATGAGGTGATCCGTGATATTAATTTGTGATCCATGACAAGCTAAGGATTGCATTGCTCATAATTTGTTGCACCATGGCCTCGATGGCACTGGTTTTCAATAATATATTTGATTTGCTTTTGTCTGAAATAGTATTAAACATTCTTTTATATTTTAAAATAGAATTAAGATTTAATTGATAGAAAATATAAAAGTTGAGGATTAAATTTGTTATTATACTAATTAAAAAATTACTCTATCCTTTTATTATCTAGTTAATGGTAGATAATGGAAATGGATTCAAAAAGACAAAATTCCAATAGTTGAGTGACTGTTTTGCAATTTTTCATAATTGAGTGACTAAAAAAACAGCTTAATAGTTTTGTGACTACTAAGGTAGTTTATTCTTTTTAATAATATTGAATTTTGGGATAAATTACAAAATTGATTTTTTGTGATCGAATAAGACCAAGGGAGATGGCATCAATGTTGGTGGCGGTAAGGGTGAGCGTTCAACTGAATCGAGAGAAAATGTTTCGAGTTAATCGAGTTGACGAGTCTTATTTTTCAAATCGAGTCAAGTGAAATAAAATTCAAGTCGAGTTGAATCGAGTGAAATTGTTAGAGTTAAATAAAAAATTAAACATGTCAAATTAAAATCTTGTTATAGTATAACTAATTCCATTTTAGAATTTATAAATTTGAAACCATATATATTTGAAACTCTTTCAAAACATAATAAGAGAAAAAAATATTTAGTATGATAAGCTTAAATTGTTAATTTACTTATTTAGGTCCCAAAATTATCATTTTAAAAATTTTAAAATTATTTATATATTATTTAGAATTTTTAGAGTTTTACTAAAATATAAATTTTGGAAATTTTAAAATTTTTTGAATTTTAAAATTATTTTGAATTTTAAAATTATTTTATTTTTAAATTTTTTTGTGAGAGAGATTAATTTGCTCGGTTCAAAATTGACAAGAACTAAAAAGTATTTATATCAATATGTTATTTGAGTTATTCGAATTACTCGAGTTATTCAAATTGTAAAATTCAACTCGACTCAAATTCGAAACTTGAATTACTTATTCAAGTTGACTCGAAAAAACTGAATAACTTGAATAACTCGATTCAATTAACTCAAATTTAAAAAATTAATTTTTTTGAATCAAATCAAGTTTTACAAAAGAGAGAAAAGATGAGAAGGAAAAGAAAAGGGAAAAGATAGGAAAGTTAATAAGGAATTAAAAATAAATTCAATAAAAAAGAGAGTAAAAGTGATAAAATTCATCTATCACATGAGCTTGTCATTACACATTTAATAGGAGTTAATGATTGAATGACTCTAATATAATCTACATATAACAGTAGTAATTATATGGTAATTTTTAAAGTTTTAAGACCAAAACATAAATTTACTCAAATATAATATACAGAACTAATTTTGTAGTTTACCATAAAAGATTGGTTGCAATATACCATAGGTCTTTTGTACGTCTCACAAATTTGAAATTTAGTCCTTTATTTTTAAAATTTCAAAGTTCAGTACAATTGTTAGCCAATTAGTTTTTTTATTAAATTTGTTGGGGTGATATTTAGAAATAAAAAAAATACTCTTTTAAATTTAACAAATGACTTTGATACTTAAATATAAATTTTGAAGTAAAAATAAAAGTAAAAAGAGTAAATTACAAAATTACAAAGAATACATGCATTTAAGACATATTTTAACCTAAAAGAATTGCCGCCATAGTCCAATTTGTTTATGAACGAACAACTTTCAGACCGAGACAGCCGCCAATACAGAACTGAAAGAGATCAGCAAAAGGAGCCTCAAGCATGCCGACCCTTACAAAGCTTTATACTATGGAAGAAGCCTCTCAGCACAATACCAAAGACGATTGTTGGGTCGTTATTGACGGCAAGGTTTATTTTCCCTCCCTTTTAGTTTTTATTATTGGTTTGGATCTTAAGGTTTTTTTTAATCCTTTTGTCTCTCCTGGGATTATGGTTTTGCTCTTGAACTTTTTGACTCTGTCTCGTAGTTATTTTGCCTTAAGAGCGCAACAGTTTTCTTAGTGTTTTCGATGCTTATTTGAAAATTAAACTTCATCTTTCAAAAAAAAATAAAAATTCTTGTATTAGATGCCTTTTCTGTTCTGATTTTTATTTACAGCAAGTTCAAACTGCATTTGGATAATAGCCCCATCACGTTTTAATGCTTTGTCTTTGCTTGTCTCTTAATTGCCTGGAACTATTCAGGTTAATCTCAAACACAAAACACAATTTAAGCTAACTCTATGGAAAGTTTTGGCCTTTTCTCTAACTTTTTGGTGCAAAAGGGTTAGATTAAGAGTTGCAAAACAAACCCAAGTTTTTGAATTTTCATAATGCTCATAGGGTTGTGCTTGAAGAGGACGATGATTATGCTTGTGCTGAGCTTATAATATGCTTGTTGGGTACAACTTGTATTTTGGTAAGAAAATAATCACGTACCTTCTAATTATAATGTTGAGTCCATGACTCAATATTCATTTTACGGTGCAGATGCTTGTTTTTAGTTACTAACCCTTCTATCAATAGGAGTTTCAGGAAATACAATCCCTTGCAGGGTGACACTTTTGTAATAACACTCCATGACAATCCACTCCGTAACATGGGATGCTCCCTAGCATGCAATGATATACAGTACTTTACATTACTTAAAATTGGAGTTGTTGGAAAGACATGCAACTATGCAAAAGTTGTGGAGCTAACTTTGGAAGGTTGGTAGGATTCCTAGTTGCTCCTCTATTGGAATGTCTTAGAGAGCATGGTTTGGAAGTTTAGAATACAAACATTGTTAAGAAGTACACGTATTAATCTTTTCTTGAACTACTAGTGCTTTCCCTTGTGGTTAAACAGAAAGTACACTTATATTTGAACACACAAGTAATGCTCAATTTTCCAAAAATATTACGCGAGTGTTAACTTCTTCACGGTATTTGTAATTTCCCTCTTTTTTGGAAACACGTTCGCTAATCTCTCCCAATCTCACTATCCACTATTAGCATGTTCAGTCCCACTTATTTCTATATCGGTTCATTAATAACTTCCCTTTGAGACCTAGAAATTGAGGCTTGAACGTTTCTTTAGGATGTTTGGATCTTTTTGGCAAACTTAAAACATATTCTAAATTTTCTTTGCAACTCTCTTTGAAAACAATCACAACCACCGTACTTTTACTTTTCTTAGCCACCTATTGCTTCCATCACCACCACTTGCCACCGCACTTGTTTTCCAAGGTTTGCTCTGATCTTCCTCTCCGTCATCTTTTCACGATATTCCATTTTACTGGTTTATAAGGTTCCCTCACTTAAGCAAAAGAACCCTCTACATATGGAAGAACAAAGTGCATTGTATTTTGTCGTCTCTAGAAGGATTCTTTCTTGTCACCATACTCATTTGTGTTGATCTTGGCTAGTTTTACTTGCCATAGGAATTCTCCCAATGATATTTAAGGTGGCCTCATCTGCTCATCTATGGTTTCTATTTAAAGTAGCCACCTAATGGCTTAGTGTTGTCCTGCTAATTGTATTAAAGAAGCTAGCCATAGGGTCGTTGTTAATCCCTTTTGTTGGATTCATCTCTTAATTGATTAATGCTCCCCTGGTTTTGAGGTTTATGTACTAGTTTTAACATTTAGGAATTGCATATGCAACTTGATGTCCTCTACCGATGGACTCTAGTATTTAAACATTACTGTAGATCTTTCTGAAGACTCTTAACTGTGTGATCAATCATGTCTTCAAAATTTTGGTTGTACGTGATGAACTCGGTGAGCTAACACCTTGGATGGACAATCGCTTATGCTCGATTTTCCTTTTAAGAACATCAAAATGTTATGATATGGGAATGAACTCCTTTCCATTAATTGGTATCTTGATTGAATACAAAGTCTTTTCCCTTTTTAGGTATATGATGTTACTCCTTATTTGGATGAGCATCCAGGAGGTGATGATGTAGTGCTTGCAGCGACAGGTGATACTCTTATGCTTACTGACTAATAAATTTCTTGTTAAGCGAGCTAAGAATTTCCTGATTATGAAATAATGCATCCTCGAATGACATGCTTCTGATAATTTTCTTGAAGGGAAGGATGCAACAGATGATTTTGAAGATGCCGGACACAGCAAAAGTGCAAAGGAGCTCATGCAGAACTTTTGCATTGGTGAGCTTGACACATCTGCTCCAATAATCCCAGAACTTGAAATTGCATCCAAGAAGGAAACAGCCAATTACTCTCGGAATCTCATGGATTTGACAAAGCAATATTGGGCTGTTCCTGTTGCAATTGTTGGAATCTCTGTGGTGGCTGGTTTCATATGCCTCCGTAAAAAGTAATGCAATTTGATTTTTCCCTATTGGCTGCTGAAAGGGAATACTTCCCAAAATTTTGAATAATTAGATGGATAATGATCAAGAACATTTAGCCATTTTTATTTTTTAGAATCTGAGGGTAGGGTTTGTTCATTGATTACCTTCTTTACAATACATGCATGATAGGATTGAAGAACAGGGAAAATGCTTGTAGTAATACGAGGGGAAGGGATTTGTTGTCAAATTGGATTGTTTTAAGTTTTGAACCACTTAAATGAGCTTGAGGATGTAGTAAATTGATGATTTTGTGGGTATATATGTCCCTGAATAATAAAATGCTAGTCCATGAGAAGCATCTTCATCTTTGGTTTTTATCAGTTGCCATCCAAATGAATGTCACTGGCAAGCTCAAGCTATTTCTTTATATGAACTTAGTTTAATCTATCCCTTTAGAATCTAGACTTAAAACCCAATGCACTCAAAATCCTATGCATCAATTGAATCTTATTGTTAACTTAGAAACCAAGTTTGAATTGAATGAAGAGCACATATATTCCAATCCCAGATGTTTCTCAGTATTAATTCCTTCAACTTCTAGCAAACACCGTAGGCTTTACCATCTTAGAAAGATAGAGAAGGGGAAAAAGAAAGAGATTCCTTTAGATCTTTGGAACAAAATTGATTGATTTTTTGTTAAACATCAAACTCATTGCTGGATTTTTCTTATAAAGCTTAAAAGTTGTTTAATCTTATCTTTTTAGAATATGCTATTGTCTGAAAGCAGTACAATAATGCTTTGGTTGTGAACAGTTTATTGTACTACACACCTTTAACTGAAGATCTTCTACTGAACATATACTCACTTTCCCTAGAGCTTTTGCTTGAATGACACATCCCTAAGAAATGTAGTCAGGGCACTTTTCTTTGGAAGTATTAATTTTTGCATATTTAGCTGTGATAGTAAGGTTTAGTTTTCATTGGAAGTCCTCGTATTTGATACCTGTGTATGTGCAACAAAATTAACATACCTACGTCGAATATATTATACAATATAGATACCCATAGCCAAATACGACTAAATATAGTTTTGGAACTTAAATTTTGATAGGTTTGTTGGGTGGTTTGGTCTAATCCCATTAGAATATGCCTCCTAAATCAACTACCGTCTCTTTCTTGAAACAGAATGAAGATATTTAAACACACTCCATTATTTAATTACGGGTAACTAAGAGTAGGTGAAGAAGCTAATCTTTTATTCCAACTGACGTCATGAGGCAGATTAGGTATTTTGCTTATTTTGGACCATCATCCATGTAAAATTTTTAGTTGAAGGCTTGAAGCTAACCTACTGAAGTCCAGAGCATTTTGTTTCTTTTTTGTTTTTTTTCTTTAAATGGGATCTTAGATCATTACAATGGATGAAGACATTGATTTGAATATGACCATATGAGATGCCATTAGCAGTGAAATAGTCTTAAGGGGGAAGCCTTTTTTGTTTCACTCCAATCTGCTCTTAGATCATACAACAGAGAACCTATTAAGATAATGAAATGATAACATTTCCTTGTCATCCAAGTGATAATCCCAACCATCTTTTCTAACGAAGAATGTTTCACTAGTACAATCATGAATGAGAAGGGCTTTTATTTGCCACCTTATATAGATGCATCAGACACTTTCTGAAGTAATTACTAATTTATATAATCCATCTTTACAACAGAGAGATGGTACTTTGATCCATGCAAAGAACGGAACCTGAACCAGGAATAACCTTTTGCATTAAGACTCCAACTTTTATTTGTTTTCTCTCTCCTTACAAAATGGATTCCAAACTTCCCACTTCAAATATAAAAGAGAAGGAAAAAAAACCAGAATAAAAGAAAAAGGAACAGGAACTAATCGAGGACAGGGATCAACGGGTTTTGAAACCCTCCAACTACGTACAAACATACAGTTTGGCAAGCAAAAAACTAGACCTTACTCGGAAAATTGAAGACCATCCAGTTTCGATGCAGCTGGCTTGTCCAAAAACCATACCAATTTCCCTTTTGTTGGTTGGACTAACCGAGCAGGCGGTGATGGGCAGTCAGGTCTGATATTATCTATTGCCAAATGCACCGCCTCTGCTTTGCTCTCACCTGTCACAACCATTGCTAC
This sequence comes from Gossypium raimondii, assembly GCF_025698545.1. Classification (NCBI taxonomy): domain Eukaryota; kingdom Viridiplantae; phylum Streptophyta; class Magnoliopsida; order Malvales; family Malvaceae; genus Gossypium; species Gossypium raimondii. The sequence goes on along the minus strand of NC_068567.1, from coordinate 39,427,421 downwards.
ATTGGATGCTGAATTGATGACAGGCAAAGTGAATGTTATCCTCTCAGGTGGAGGTTTGGGGGAATCAATTATGAAAGTTACCCATTCATCAGTCTCATCGAGTGCTGAATGATTAGGAAATAGTGAGGCAATGTGACCATCAGGTCCCATGCCAAGAAGGATAAGGTCAAACTTGGGGCAGTCACTAATGTCGGAAACACTAACCATTCGTGTTTTCACCAACTGTCGGATAACAAACATGTACTCATCAGCAGCTTCCTCTGCAGAAACTGAATCATTGATAGAATGAACATGGCTAGGAACAATGGGCACCTACAAATACAAGGTATATGCCATTATAGCGTATACTTTAAGGTGTAAACTTTTCAAAACAAACTGAAGCATAATTTTTCAGTTCAATCTATCCATTGAAGAAAGCATTGCAGAATTAAGAACTTGAATATCAAGATATGGATGGAAGCCCTCGAGGCAATAAAAGAAAACAGTGTCACTGTTGACACAAATATTTCTACAATAATTCAATACAATTTCTTTTTATGGTCACTTCCTGAATACTAGATGTAATAAAATAATAATGGTAACCTAAATTTTACCACAATCAAAGTTCAGTTTGATTCTAGTTTAGTCATTTTCCTGACCAACTACTTCAAAGGGGTGTGAAGCATGATATACTAGCTAGTTAGTTCATTCCATGTTCCACATAACACAATGAAAAAGCATTCATCAAAGCTTTTCTCTAACTTAATATTGTAAGATGTGAGAAGGGACAAGAGGTACAGAAAGCAGCAGTAACAGATCAGCAAGCCAAAGAATTCTCAAATTTGTCTGATCATGAATATCATGAAAAATTACTCAAAGGCTCCAAATACACAAACTTATCATCTTTGAGGAAATAAAAAAACCGAGTCTAGGAGGGCTGCAAAAGATAAAATGACAGTTTTACCGTAGGGCCTTTAGCTTTTCAGGACAAACAGTTTATCTTGGAACAAAACCGATTGAATCAGTAATTAGAACAAGCTCAAAAGTTCTTAGAAAGGTAGAACCACCAAAAAGGTTCCTCAAATCATGTGGAAATTTATACTTCCATACTGTATTATAGCAAGTGTTTAAACCCCTCACCAGCCAGTATTGCCCTCTTAAGAGAAAAAGTAGCGGGTTGCTTTATTTTTATATTGTGGTGAGATGGCACTGTGAACCATTGAATGTCCTGGTAAAGGCCATTCAAGTGGAAGGATCGGTCATATAAAAGAGATGGGTAAAAATAAACCAGAGCTGAATGAAGAAATTTCCAAAAATTTTATGAATATCAGTAAACCCGAAGCTCTTTTTGTAGTTAAAACCAAATATCTAATTCAACTGAAAACAACATAAACAGTACTTGATAAATTCATGTCAGTAACTCTTGCCGAAAGAGGCTAGAATACTCAATCTCACACCTTCTAATGTCAAAGTTGATACTCCATCAAACGAATTCAAAGAGCAAACATGGGAACCACTGAAAATAAGAAATCCATTCATGAAGAATCACATGTTGGCATATCATGGGTAAACTAATACTCTATCAGTTAACATAATAAGGACTTCTAGCAAAGGCTAATATTTCAAGATCCAAAGTGTAGATCAGGCAAATCACAGAACAATAAAGGGACTATTCTGTACTTTATGTATTAACTAAAGATGAGGTAAAAAAGAAGACATCCAAATAAGATATTAGAACAACAAACATCATTTTATGATAACAGTTCCCCTTCATTTGGTCCTTGAAAAGCAGAAAGGGAGAAAAATAAATAACTTGCATAAAATGAAATATAGGTTGAGATGCTAACCTTTGAAAGAAGGCCATCTTTTGCAAGCTTATAATTACTATCAGAATGGTTTTTTGCTACAACACGTTCATCCGCCCAAAATATATACCATTTAGCCCAGTCTACCGTCTTGTTATAAGGGGCTTCGCAAAGTTTTCTGTTTCCCACCAAAAACTTTAAAAGGGAGAACACCAGAATCACAAGAAACAAAAAGAGAGAAAGAAAAAAAAAAGACCCAAAGATGGAAAAGGAATGCATTGATACCCCATTAAGTCAATGAGAGAACCTCCAGACAATGCAATGGCAAAAACGCCTCGCTCCTTCACAGCAGCCTCTGATAACTCAGCAATATAGTCAGCCAAATCCGTCCTTAGTTCATCCAAATTTTCGAGAATCCTCAATTCTCCTCTATCATTGTTAACCTCAGAAAGAGCCATGCTTTTGACGATTTTACCAACTCTAATGTGAAAAAAAAGGGAAAAAAATTAAAGTAGAATTAAGAATATAATAGAGCCAATAACACATAAATATCCAGTTACACGAGATAAATTAATTAAAAGCAATTCCTTCAGCAAACAGTCGAAGAAGAACAAGGAAAAAAAGAAAACACTGAAAGAAAATATAGCAGCAGCAATAAAGCCATTAACTTTGGCAGCTCACAGCATTAAGTTAAAACTCATCAAGACTTAAAAATTGTAGATCATGCTAAACAGTTAATAGAATCTATGACAAAAAGGTAAGAAATACTCAATAATACAGTTTAAGATTCATCAAACCAAACCCCCAAAAAAGGGTCATAATAGCCAAAAGCCCGTCACGTTTTTGAATAGAGTTTAAAACTTTGAATTGAACACAAGAAGTCGAACAAAAGGGTATGATCATCTCAATTCAGAGATCAAGAAAAACAAAAAAGTTCAACTAACTTGATAAGCCCCAAATAGATGAATTTAACAAAAAAGCCAGTTATACCAAGAACATATAAACGGAAGCTTTGATCAAAGAAAAATCTAAAATTTTATATTTACAATAAACAAGAGCAAAAGAAACAAAAAATGGGAAATGCTTACAAAGAAGAAAGAAGATGGTAGCAGAGAAGCAAGGAATAGCTGAAGATGGAAGATGGGTAATCAAGAACAAATGGAAATAATTTATTTATATAATACTAACACGAAAACAGATAAATGTAAAAATACAATTAAAATTTATATTAAAAATAAAAATCTGTTTCAGAAAAGAAGCTGAGGAGAATTTAGCTTAACTGCAACCAATGAAAATGACAAAACACACACACCAATTTTTTTTTCTCTCTTTCTGTGAGAAATTGAAAAGGTAAACGGATAATATTTAATAGGCTAAATTAGCCATATGTGTCCAAAAATAATTTTATTGGCCATAAGTCGTTTTATTTTTTTTTTGAAAATGTAGAGAAATAGGTCAATTTTACGTACGTTTTTTGCACTTGTGATAGGAAAATATATTCAGTTGGACACGTTTTTCCTTCAAATTTACATATATTTTTTATTTTTTAAATTTAATTAGGCGTTTTGGTCAGATGATTAAATGTTAGTGTTTTTGTTCTTGAGTCTCAGGTTGAATTTCTCTCTCACTCACATTTGTATTTTTTATTTCATGTTGTTTTAAACTTTTTATTATTTTTAATTAATGTTTTAACGTATCAACTTCATTTGTTAAATGGTTAAATAATAATGGTTTTATCTTTGAATTCCAAGTTCAATTTCTCCTCTTCTAAACACATTTATAATTTTTATTTAATATTGTTTCAAGTTTTTTATTTTTAATTAATAAATATATTTTTAATTAATCTTTTTAATTAATATCTCTTTTATTTATAAAATAAAATAATAAATATGTAATTATATAATAAAATATATTTTACATATGTTAAAAATATTTGAAATTAATATCTCTTATATATATAATATAAACATCTGCTAATTTTTTGATATATTTTTCTTTATAATATTTATATGTCAAATATTTACTTTTTCCGCGTATATTGTAGGCATGGTGATTTTTAATATTATAAAATAAAATAATATTATAAAAAAGTTTATTGGCCAAATAGACCATTTTTTGAAAAAGTGCGTCCAATACAAGTGGCAGTAAACCGCACCCAGCTGTATGCGCTTTCCCTCTAAATCACATATATTGATTTTTTTTAATATAATTAATTTCTTTAGTCAGATTGTTAAATGTTAGTGGTTTTTTCTTTAAGTCTTGAGTTTAATTTCTCTCCCACTCACATTTGTATTTTTTGTTTTAAGTTGTTTTATTATTTTTAATTAATGTTTTAACATATCAACTTCCTTAGTTAAATAATAATGATTTTATCCTAAGTTCCGGGTTCAATTTCTCTTCTTCTAAATACATTTGTAATTTTTATTTCATGTCGTTTCAAGAATTTTTTTATTTTTAATTAATAAATATATTATTTTCAAATTATTTATTTTTAATTCATCTTTTTAATTAGGCTTAATATAACATTTGATACCTGAACTTGACACTTTTTCCTAAATTAGTACCTAAACTTTTTTTTTTGGCTCAATTTGGTACTTGAAATTGACATTTTTTTCCCTAATTTGGTAGCTAAACTTTTTTTGGGCCCAATTTGGTACTTGAACTTGAAATTTTTTTTCTACTTGGCACCTAAGCTTTTTTTTTTTTAGGTTCAATTTGGCACCTAAAAATTACGCAAAATACTAACGGTGTTAACATTTTTTTGGTTATGTTACAAATATATTGTCAGTCTTAGAGGAAATTCAGGTTAAAAAATAGATATTGAGCTATGCTTAACCAATTAATATTAAATATGAATAAATATTTTAAAACCCTAAATTAAAGCAATTCATTATTTTCAATTAAGAAAATAATTAATTAAATACATAAAACTAGAAATATTTGAATATATAAAATAAAAAATATCATGTCATCTGTCACATGTCGGTCATACATTGATTATTTTTGCTACCTCAAAAAAAAAAATTAGTATATTGGAGCAAATTGTAAAACATTTGACAAGTACCAAATCGAACAAAAAAAGATTAGGTACCAAATTAGGAAAAAGAGTTAAGTTCAAGTACCAAATTGAACTCCCAAAAAGATTAAATACCAACTTAAGAAAAAATATCAAGTTTAGGTACCAAATTGGACCAAAAATTTTTAATACCAAATTAGAAATAAGTGTTAATTCGGTACCAAATATTATATTAAGCCTTTTAATCAATATATATTTTATTCATAAAATCAAAAATAAATATGTAATTGTATAATAAAAATATATACTTTACATATATCATCTTGTTAAAAATATTTGAAATAAATAACTCCTTTATATATAATATAAAATCAACTAATTTTTTGATATATTTTTCTTTATAATATTTATATGTCAAATATTTATTTTCTCCATGTATATTGTGGGTATGATGATTTCTAATATTATAAAATGAAATAATAATTTCAAATATAATTATTATTTTTATATGTAAAATATTTCAAATATAATTTTTTCATCTACATTTTGGGTATGATATTTCAAATATCATTATGTTTATATGTGAAATATTTTAAGTACATCATATAATACTAAAATTCACTACACTCATGATATGGATTGAAAAATAAATATTACTCATATAAAAATTATATTTACTAAAAATAATGATATTTGTAATAATTATTTGATATTAATTAAAAATGAATTAAAATAAAAATATTTATTAATTAAAATAAAAACTTGAAACAACACGAAATAAAAACTATAAATGTGTTTAAAAGAGGAGGAATTGAACTTGAGATTCAATGATAAAATCATTATTATTTAACCAAGGGAGCTAATATGTTAAAAATATTAATTAAAAATAATAAAAAGCTTAAAACAACATGAAATAAAAAATACAAATGTAAGTGGGAGAGGAATCAAATCTGAGACTCAATGATAACCACTAACATTTAACCATCTAACCAATGATACTAATTATATTAAAAAAAGTCAAAAAATGCAATTTAAAGGAAAAGTACAATCAATTGGGCGCATTTTCCTGTTACCTGCATAAAAAGCGCGTCTCACGCATACAAAAGTCAGCCTATTTCTCTAATTTTTTTTAAAAAAAAAGTCTATTTGTGCAATAATTTTTGTTTGACATATATAACTAATTTAACCTATAGTAAAATAAACAAATCCAAACGAAAATTTCTTTTTACTGATTTATTTATTTTTGATAGAGGTCGTGTTGTTAGCTTCTTAAGAAAAATTATATAATAAACTTTTTCCTATTAAATCTTATAATAACGTTTTACATATTGATAAGTTAATAATTGATATATTCTCACGATTAAGTCTTAGTTCGATTGACATAGATATTGTTACAAATACAAGAGAACGTGGGTTTGAGTGTATTGAAGCATATTATCCCCCTATTTATGGGTATGGGTTAGGGAGGGACTATGAGTAGTTCTAAGCATTATGTCAAAAAAAAAATATATGCAATCAAAACTTATAATGAAAAAAATTGTAACTATTAAATTATAAGTTTTAATGCTAAAATTGGTATAGAAAAAATTATATTTCATGATCATTTTTAAAAATACAAAAATTATTAAGACGAACAAAAATTAACATCCCTCACAATTTTGGGTATCTTCTCATGCTATTTGGTATTCTCTCATAAATTTTTTATTTTCTCTTTTTTATTCCCTCATAATTTTTGTACTTTCTCATGTATTTTGGGACATCCTCATAATGTATTTTTTTAGGTTTTATGGTATGTTATGAGTATTAAGTCAGGAGTAATGTTAGTTTGGTAGTTAGCATAATCAATTAGTTTTTAAGAAAACAGTTATGAGTTTACACCTATTAAATACGTCTGTATTCATCTCTCTCATTCAATGAAGAAATAAGTTTATTCTACTAAGATACTCCTATATTTCAACGTGGTATCAAGAGCTAAGGGTTTTATAGTGGAATTTTTTTTCTCACGATTTTTTCTTCTTGGTTCATGGCTACTGATCCCGTACCTGGAGATGATACACCTCGCCACTCTTCTAATTTTGGGAGAGGTCCTTCACCAAGTTTTGGCAGCGTTGTGTCGCACACTATCCACTCCTTTTCCAAACATGACACCATCAAGCTTACTGAGAGTAATTTTCTTCTTTGGAAGCATCAACTTTTGCTCATTCTTGAAGGTTATGATCTTGAAGGCTTTGTACAAGGTACTATTCCGGTTCCCTCTCCTCTTGTTATTGGAGTCGATGGTCAATTGGTTGATAATCTGGTGTTTCTTGCTTATAAGAAACAAGAAAAATTTGTAGCATCTTGGCTCCTGTCTACAGTTTCAGATGAAGTTCTGGTTCATCTTACATCAGCCAAGAGTAGTTTTGATATTTGGTCTGCTATTGAAAATTGGTTTGGAGTAATATCTAGAATCAAGATTTCAAGAATACGACATGATTTGTATTCTTTCAAGAAAGCGAGTCTCTTAATTAAAAAGTATTTGTCAAAGGTAAAACGGCTGAGTGATAGTCTCATTGCTGCTGGGAGTATAGTTACCGAGCAAGAACAAGTCAGCATTATCTTGGCTGGACTCTCGTTAGAATTTGAGCCTGTTCGTGTGATTGCTTCGACTACTCCGATGTCTCAGATCTATTGGCTGAACTGCTTCTTGATTGTGAAGCTCGACAATTGGATCTGTTATCTAAGGTCCTTATGCAAGCTAATGTAACTTCCTACTCCAAAAACCCTCATTCTTCTAAACATGCTGATGGTTATGCTCAAAATTTCAGACAAGGTCATCGGGAGCATGGTAGAGGCTGGTTTCGTGGTAGAAATCGAGGAAATGGTAGGGGGTGGTCACGTTCCAGACCACAGTGTCAGTTGTGTGGCAAGCTTGGACATATCGTTCAAACTTGCTATCATCGATTTGATGAAATTTTTTTGGTGTAGATGCTAATGACTCGAAGACTGTTAACTATCATCATTATGAGCAAAGTTCCTCTTCTCCCTATTGTAGCTCGCATTCACAGCCCCCTACACAGGCTTCTCAATCTCCTTCTATAGGTTCCTTAGTTTAGACTTGGTATCCAGATTCTGGAGCCATGAATCATATCACTCCTGACATGACCAATCTCTCAGCTCCTTCTCCTTACAAAGGTACAGATAGGGTCTCTATGAGAAATGGTGAGTATGTTTCTATAGCTCATGTAGGCTCCTCGTTTATGATGTCTTGCCCTAGGCTACTCTGTCTTAAAAATGTTCTTCATGTGCCTACTGTTTGCAAGAACTTATTGTCTGTGGGTTAGTTTGCCAAGGACAATTCGGTGTATTTTGAGTTTCACCCCTATATATATTTTGTGAAGGACATTCAGACAGGGAAGGTTCTTCTGGTGGACCACATGCATAAAGGTCTCCATAGTTTTGATGTGTCTACAGCTGGTTCTTTCAAGCCAACTGCTGTACCAAGAGTAAACTCTATGAGTGTGTGCAATGCTCAGCTTTCTTCAGCACCTTTGCTATGGCATAAATGACCTGGGCATCCATGCAACAACGTTCTTTCTCAAGTCTTGCGAAGTTGTAATGTTTCTTTCAAGCATAATTATTTGCCAAGTGTTTGTTTTGCTTGTCAATTAGGCAAATCTCATAAATTTCCATTCAGCACTTTAAAAACAGTGTATTCCTTGCCATTTGAGCTTGTTGTATTTGACGTTTGAGGACTAGCTCATGATAAGTCAAATGGATTTTCTTACTATGTGTCTTTTTTAGATATGCATAGCAAGTATATGTGGTTGTATTTTATCAAGGCTAAGTTTGAAGTGTTTACCTATTTTCTTCATTTTCAACGAATGGTTCGAGTACAATTTGGGTTCTTTATATAAATGCTTCAAACTGATTGGGGGTGAATATCAGTCACTGTCCATTGAGTTGTTCAAATGTGGCATTCAGCATAGGCTTACATGTCCTCATACCTCAGTACAAAACGGTGTGGCTGAAAGGAGACATTGACAGGTTGTTGATATAGGGTTAACACTCCTAGCACAGGCATCTCTCCCTTTGGAGTTTTGGTCTTCTGCATTCTCTTATGCTGTCCATATAATCAACAGGCTACCTACATATGTTCTTCAAGGTGTCAGTCTCTATGAGGTGTTGCACAAAGTTTAGCCTGACTACTCTTGTTTGCGTGTTTTTGGTTGCGCATGCTTTCCTTATTTGCGACCATACAACCAACACAAGCTTCAGTTTAGGTCCAAGTGTTGTACTTTTCTTGGTTTTGAGCCAAATCGTAAAGGCTATAAATGTCTCGATGACAATGGTCGTGTATTTGTGTCTCGACAAATGGTTTTTAATGAGACTCAGTTTCTATTTCAGCAACATTTTCCTTTCAAAGCTCTAGTTGACTTCAAGCAGTAAACTCCTCAGCAATCTTACATTCCTTTAGTTGCAAACCCAGTTCCATTGAACCCTTCGGTGACTGCTCCTGACAGCTCATCTTCTATGCCTGTTTCTACATCGGGTCATTTCATCAGAAACTTTTCACCTCAGTCGTTCGATTCCCCTGGTGGACAGTGTGTGCCTTTGCCTATCGTTCAGTCTGATGCTCCTAGCCAGACTACTGTGAACACTTATCCTATGCAGACCCGATCTAAGTCTGGCATCTATAGGCCTAAGTTGTATTCTTCAGTTGTGACTGAGAAGGAACCATCATCTATAGAAGAAGCGTTTTAGAGTCTTGAGTGGACAGCTGCTGCATAAACTGAATACCAGGCTTTGCTTTCGAATCACACCTGGGATCTTATGCCGTTACCTACAGGTAGGAGGGCAGTAGGGTGTAAATCGATATTTAAGGTTAAAAAGAATGCTAATGGCTTGGTTGCACGATATAAGGGCCGTTTAGTAGTGAAGGGATATCTTCAAAAAGCTGACATTGACTTTCATGAGACTTTTAGTCCTGTAGTGAAACCTACAACAATTCAGGTGGTCTTGGCAATAGTGGTGTCCTTAGGGTGGTCTCTCCGGCAGGTCGATATAAATAATACATTCTTAAATGGTGATTTGAGTGAGGAAATATACATGGTGCAACCACCAAGTTTTAAACAGCAAAGGGTTAATGGCCAGCAGCTGGTATGTAGGTTGAGGAAAGCCCTGTATGGTATTAAACAAGCCCCTCGAGCTTGGTTCCACAAATTAAGGGAGTTTCTACTAGATAGTCAGTTCGAAATTTCGAAGGCAGACAATTCTCTTTTTATTCACAAGTTTGGGAATCATTTGTTGTACGTCCTAGTTTACGTTGATGACACTTAATCATTGGTTCTGATTCAAGTGCTATTAATCAGTTTGTTACAGACCTCAATCGTCAGTTTTCTTTAAAGGATTTGGGGAAGTTGAACTATTTTCTAGGCATTGAAGTTAACCACACCTCAGATGGACTTGTGTTAAATCAAAAGAAGTATATACTAGATTTGCTTCAGAAAGCTTCTATGGAAAAGTCAAGTTGTTCTCCCACACCGATGATATCTACTTGTCGTTTGTTAGCTCATGAAGGGAGTACGATTGAAGATGAGAGTTTCTTTAGGAGTATTGTAGGTGCTCTCCAGTACATAGTGATCACCAGACTGGATATTGCGTTCTTAGTCAACAAAGTCTGCCCGTTCATGCACAGACCTTTAGATACGCATTTTAAAGCTGTTAAAAGAATTTTGCGATATTTGCAGGGCACATTAGATCATGGCCTCCATTTTTGTCGAACATCTAAGTTTGTGCTTAAAGGTTATTCATATTCTAGCTGGGGTTCTGACATTGATGACCAAAGGTCCACGTCGGGCTATTGTATTTTTCTTGGAGGAAATCCGATCTCATGGAGCTTTTGGAAGTAGCAAGTTGTATCCCGTTCTACAGCAGAAGCTGAATACAGAAGTTTGGCAAATGTCACTGCAGAGATAGTCTGGCTTCAGTCCATGTTAACTGAGTTATGTGTTCCAATTCAGAAGAAATCATTGGTTTGGTGTGATAGCTCAGATGCAGTTGCTGTTGCAGGCAATCCAGTCATGCATTCAAAGTTTAAGCATGTAGAGTTAGACATATTCTTTCTAAGAGAGAAAGTAACAGCAGGTGTGCTTCAAGTTGGTCATGTGTCAAGTCTAGATCAGGTTGCTGATGTGTTGATGAAACCGTTGTCTGCAATACTGTTCAACAAGTTCAGGAAGCAGCTGAGGGTTGCTCCAAATGAAGGATAAGTTCACAAAAGAAAGGGAAGTCAGGACAGCACGGGGAATGTTATGAGTATTAAGTCAGGAGTAATGTTAGTTTGGTAGTCAGCATAATCAGTTAGTTGTTAAGAAAACAATTATGAGTTTACACCTATTAAATACGCATGTATTCATCTCTCTCATTCAATTAGGGGTGTGCATAATTCGGGTAAAACCGAAAAAATTTGGTTACCCAATCAATTGATTAATCACCGATTAATCAAATTTTTTTCACGGGGTCGGTTAATTTTTTTATGATTTTTCGGTTAACGGTTAAATCGGTTCAAAACCGGTCGGTTAATCGATTTTTGTGGTTAAACCGAAAAAATTAATAAACCCAATTACCCAACCCAATTACCATTTACCAACCCAATAAACTAAAGTCTACCCAAACCCAATTACCATTTACCAACCCAATAAACTAAAGTCTACCCAAACCCAATTACCATTTACCAACCCAATAAAACAAACAGCTGAAAATTAATAAAAGTCTAAAACCCTAAAACTAAAACAGAACAGCTAATAGCTTGCTACCTTGCTCCGGTGCTCCGCCTACTGCTCGTCTGCTCCCTGCTGCTGCCCTACCATTCGGGATTTCTTGGTGTTCCCTTGCTAGCCATTAGGTTGTTTTTTAATGGTTTTCTTGTTGTTCATTCGGGATTTCTTGTTGGACTGTTTATTTTACTGATATATATATCGATCCGTTTTTCGAATCCGTTAAAGATTGAAACTTTTTATTTAGCTATTCAAATTTTTTATTTTACTTTTCAACTTGGACATTTTCTTTTTACTGCACTTTTTCTAATTCATTCTTTTCCTAAATTAACCCCAAGTTACTGTCGTTTCTAGAATATTTGCTGGGGTTGAAGATGAAATATGACAATATATGAATAACTTGATATCTATATATATAACCAGCAAGAAATCAGGGACATATTTCTAAGTTTTTAGCTATTTAGAATGAAGGAAATAAATAAAGCGTAGTAAATAGGGATTGTTAGAAGAAATAAATAGTGAAGTGAAGAGTTGTATTCAGTCATTAAAGAAGAATGGAACAAGCCATGCCAGCCTTTGCCTTTGTCTTATGTATTCATTTATTTTTTGACCCTCTTCCAACCCATTGTAATTGCCATTAATCCTTCTGTCTCTATTCTGCTAGCACTCAAATTATAAAATATCTTTGTCTTTTTATTATATGCAACCAATAGTTTAACTTGAAAGTCTGCTATATATACGGTTAAAAATTGAATTACTGTGACACTTAGGTTTTTTTTCTTTTACTAATTGATTAATGCATAATCAACCATGTGTTTAATTACAAATATCTTTTATTTTACTTTAATTATTATGGCTTTCTAGTTTATGAAAGCAATAATTCCACTTTATGAATTTATGGCTTTCTAGTTTATGAAAGCAAGAATTATTATGGCTATGTGTTTCTAAAACATACTTTTTATTTTTAATTACCTATGTCACATATGTGTTTAATTGCTGGTTTACATCAATAACAATTTCTCAATATAAAAAAGATGTTGCGTACTTCACTAACATGTTTAATATTATAAATGTATTTTAATTTATTATATATATATTTTTCTTGCAGAATGTCAATCGAACCAGCATCTATTGAAGGTAGTGTTACACCTCCTACTTCGATAGATTCTAAAAATTTGGGAGTTAGAGCTTCAAGCCAAACAAAGGGGACTACCAGGAAAAGAAAAGCCACTCAAAGGTCAGAAGTTTGGTCTTACTTCACTAAGATTATTAATAGTAATGGTGCAAGTAAGGCTAAATGTAATTATTGTCAAAAGGAATTTTGTTGTGATATGAAAAAAATGGTACAGGGTCATTGAAATATCATATTGGTTCATGTAAGAAAAATCCTAGTAATGTTGTTGACAATTCTCAAGGACAACTAGTTTTACCTAGAAAGGGAGTTGAAGGGGGGGAAGGGAATCTTTCAACTTGGAGATTTGATCAAGAAGCATGTAGGAAAGGACTAGCACAAATGATTGTGATTGATGAATTACCTTTCAAGTTTGTTGAAAGTGAAGGTTTTAAGAAATTTATGTTTGTGGCATGTCCTAGGTTTCATATTCCTTCACGAACTACTATGACTAGGGATGTTTATCAATTGTATTTAGATGAAAGGATCAAGATAAAACAACTTTTGAGAAGTTCTTGTTCTAGGGTATGCTTAACTACTGACACATGGACTTCATTGCAAAGAGTTAATTATTTGTGCATCACTGCTCACTTTATTGATAATGATTGAAAATTGAATAAAAAGATTTTAAACTTTTGTCCAATTTCTAGTCATAAGGGTGAGTCCATTGGGATGGTGATTGAGAAATGCTTGTTGAATTGGGGATTGATAAGTTGTTTATTTATCATTAATAATGCAAGTTCAAATGATGTTGCTATTGGTTATTTGAGAAAGAAATTTAACCCTCGAGGGGGTTTAGTTCAGAATGGTAAATATCTTCATATGAGATGCATGGCACACATTGTGAATTTGATTGTTGTTGAAGGCTTAAAGGAAATGAATAAATCTGTTGAACGTGTTAGGGGGGCTGTTAGATATGTGAGACAATCTCCAGCTAGAATACAAAAGTTTAAGGAGTGTGTTGTGGTGGAAAAGATAGAGTGCAAGAAGATGTTGTGTCTTGATGTTTGTACTAGGTGGAACTCGACCTACTTAATGTTAGACACTGCTCAGAACTTTGAGAGAGCTTTTGAGAGATTTGAAGAGCAAGATACAAACTTTAGGGCTGAACTTGAAAGGGGAGAGGGTTGGCCTAGTGTGGATGATTGGGATAATGTTAGAAACTTGAGGGATTTCTTGGAACACTTTTATGAAGTCACTTTGCGTATATCTGGCACTTCATATGTCACGTCCAATAATTTTTTTGATGAGCTTTCTGAAATTGATATTCTTTTACGAGATGCTCAGTTAAAAAGTAATGTTGATTTTAGTCTTATGGCCATCAAGATGAAAGAGAAGTATAATAAGTATTGGGGTGATATTGATAAGATGAATTTGCTTATGTTTGTTGCTTGTATTTTAGATCCTAGACAAAAACTAAAGCATCTTGAATTTGCACTTAGTGAAATGTCTAGTTCTGAAAAAGCTTCTGAAATGATGCAAAAATTGAAGGAATATTTGTATGAATAGTTTGATGAGTATAAGCCTCCACTTCATAGTACTTGTAGTCAATTGAGTGTGCCAACACATGTTTCTCTCGGTGAACCACAACAAAAAATGAAAAGGCGAATGCAAGCTTTGTATAAAAAGCGTGAGTTGGAAATTTGTGGTGAAGATAAAACATCTGAGTTGGATAAATATCTAGCTGAGGCTAATGAGGAATTTGTTGAAGATTTTGAGATTTTATTGTGGTGGAAAGTGAACAGCCCTAGATTTCCCACTCTTTCAAAAATGGCCAGAGATGTGTTAGCTATACCGGTTTCTACGGTTGCTTCAGAGTCTGCATTTAGCACCGGAGGACGTGTGCTTGATCAATATAGGAGTTCTTTAACTCCTAAAATTGTACAAGCTCTTGTGTGTACTCAAGATTGGATTCGAAAATCATCATCACAAGAAGACATCAAAAAGATTGAAGAACAAATCCAAGATCTTGACAAGATCGAAAATGGTATATTTATTGTTTTATTTTAATAGTTTCAATTTTTTTACCATATCACTCCTACTTATTTAATTGATTCAATGTTTAGACTTTTCTTGGAATGCAACCGAGCCTACCGTAAATTCATGAGCATTCGTGAGTTGAAGGGTATGCTTACTATCTTATTCTTGTTAAGTTATAATCTATTCGTTTGTTTATATTATTTAATTTTTTTACAATCCGTATATTTCTATTATATGCTAAATTTTTGCACATATTTTTTTTGTAGGTTTAATGCAAATGGAGATTTTTTGGAGAGAAGAAATGGATATAAATGGAGAATATTAAAGACTTACTTTTCAATTATGTGTTAATTTTAAGACTTATGTAATGTTTTTAATTATATAGTGATTTAAAGACTTATGTAATGTTTTTAATTATGTAGTGATTCAAAGACTTATGTAATTTTTTTAATTATGTAGTGATTTAAATCGGTTAAATCGGTTAATTGGTTAATTTTTAACCAAAAATAGAAATCATATGATTTTCGGTTAATCCGGTTAACCGACTGGTTTAACCGAAAAATTTTCGGTTCGGTTAATTTTTTTAAAAAAAAATTGGTTCGGTTAATGGTTAAAAAATTTTGAAGGTTGGTTAATTCGGTTATAGCTATTTCGGGTCGGTTAATTGGTCGGTTAACCGAATCCACACCCCTACATTCAATGAAGAAAGAAGTTTATTCTACTGAGAAACTCCTATATTTCAACATGGTATTCTCTCATAATTTTTTTATACTTCCTCATATTTTTTAGTATCATATTTTTACATCTTCCTATTTTTTGGT
This sequence comes from Gossypium raimondii, assembly GCF_025698545.1. Lineage (NCBI taxonomy): Eukaryota > Viridiplantae > Streptophyta > Magnoliopsida > Malvales > Malvaceae > Gossypium > Gossypium raimondii. Next base: position 39,411,891 of record NC_068567.1, on the reverse strand, counting down.
ATTCTCTAATAATTTTTTGTAGTTCCTCATAAATTTTGGTACATTCTTATAATTTTTGGTAAATCCTTATTTTCTTTTATACTCCATCAGGTTTTATAATGTTCTCGCATATTTTTTGGTACTCTTTTTATAGTATTCCCTCATATTTTTGATATTCTCTCGTAAATTTTTTTTGAACATCTTCATAATTTTTGGTGCACCCTTATATTTACATCCTCTTTTGGCAATTCCTCAAAATTTCTTTTTGGTATCCTCACAGGCAGTCACTCATAATTTTTTATACATCTAAGTTTTGGAAATTCCTCATAATTTTGGTTTTTCTTCGTATTTTTTGGTATTTCCTCGTAATTTTTGATACATCCTCATAAGTTTTGGTACTTCCTCATAAATCTTGGTACTTCCTCATAGTTTTTGTTGCTTTCTTAAAATTCTTGATATTCTATTATAATTTTTGGTATTGTTTTGAAAAGAATGTTTGGTATGAGATATAATTTTGGATTAAATAAGAAATATTATTTTTAAATATTAATAAATTTCAATGAGATGTTTGTAATGGAAAAAAGTGTAATTGTTAAATTATAATTTTTAATGTTAAAATTGATATTGAAAAGTTATATTTCATGATAATTTAAAAAAATACAAACAATTAAATAAATGAAAAAATTTATGGCACGAACCAAAAATTGGTATCCTCTTACGTTATTTAGTATTATCTCATAATTTTTGGTATTTCCTCATGGTTTTTTTTGTATTCCTTATAATTTTGATACTTCCTCAAAATTTTTGGTACTTATATTTTTTGATATTTCCTCAAAATTTTGGTGGTTCCTCATTTTTTGGCACTTTTTTATATATTTTTTGTATTTTCTCATAATTTTTATATTCCTCACAATTTTTGTTACTTCCTCATATTTTTAGTATACCTATTTTTGTATAGTTTCAAAATGATGATTTGGTACGAGATATAATTTTCGAGTAAAATATATTATTTTTAAATACTAAGAAATTTCAATGGGATTATGTAACAAAAATATTTGGTAAACTTTAAATTATTATTTTCATGGTAAATTTTGCAAGGAAAAATATATTTCATGATAGTTTTTAAAAATATGAAAAATTAAATAAATGAAACAAATTTAATAAAACATCATAATTTTTATATTCCCTCATACTTTTGGTACTTTCTAATAATTTTTTGTACTTCCTCATATTTTTGTATTACCTCATAATTTTTGGAGTGCTAAAAACACGAGAGAATACCAAAAAATATGAGGTGAGTACCAAAAATTATAAGGGTCTACAAAATATTGGTTCATCTTATAAAATTTGCTTTATTTATTGATCTGTTGCAATTCGTTGTAGCAGATTAAACACTTTTTCGAATTTAAAGAGCTTGTATAAAAGAAATTTAGTTATGTTTTTACATAAATTTCATCTTTAGTTTGTCAATAATCAAAAGTGTGATTTGAGCCATTTATATGACCTTAGGGGCCAAAATAAGTCTAAATGAAGGCTAACGTATTAAGTGAATGTGCAAGACATCATTCGGAGGCATAGGAACACGGGACTGGCTGCAATGTTGCAACATGGAGTGTCAATGTCGCAACATAGTGAGCATAACACTCAAAAGGAGCAAACTGCCTTCAGTGTCGCGACATAACCCTATAGTCAAGCCTTAGCTCTTAAACTATCATCAGTGTCGCGATATAGGCCAAGGGGTGTCACAACACTGCCTTGGCGAGGAGAATTAATGAGCCAAGGGCATTTTGGTCCACACAACAAATTTTAATGCAAAAAATCAGTCAAATTAGGTAAATAGATGGCGACCAACCCTAATCCTGTAAATAGACAGCTCTAAACACTTCATAGACAATTTTATTCAAGTTTTAGGTTATGATTTCCATTTAGTTTTATTTTCGGTTTCTTTCTAGTTTATTTTGTACTTAAGTTATTTTCATTTATAATTTTATTCTAGCTTTTATTTTAATTCGTCGTGGAACTCGATTTGTGGATTCATAAACTCTTCGTAGATTTCTGTTATCACAATTATCAATACATAACAATATTCTTCTTAAACTTTATTCTTGATCTATTATTTATGTTTATCTTTTCAATCAAGTTTATAATATTTATTAGATCCATGAAGAACTAATCCTTTTATGGGCGATTAGCGAGTGGACATGGAAGTAATTAACTTCTATGTAGGGTTTCTCAGTGGTTCAGTTGATTTCAATAGGAAGAACTTAAAACCATTAGGCTTGAAAACCTTAGGAAGTCATATTGGTGGGAATGAACCCAAAGTTAGTATTGCCTATCCGTGAACACCTTACCCCAATTCGATCTGGACTGTGAGGTCGAGAGATAAATAGTTCTTATCGACTCATTAGTTTAGTGGAAGATTGAGAGATCCTGCTAGGTTAATGACTAGTTGATTAAATAGAACCTGAAATAGGAGTTAGTTATAATCACCGAAACGAGTTAGTCTTTCGTCCTTAGAATTGATAAAGTCTATAAATTAGTTTCTTGTTTTTATTTTTATGCATTTTAATTATTTTCCTACAGTATGATTTTTCTTCACCCTAGGATATATCGTAATATAGTTTAAGTAAATTACTAATTAGATCTATTAACGTAGAAGTTAGAATTAATTTAGTTTCGCCTCCCTTGGATACTGTCCTCGGAGTACTCCAATACTTCGTTGTATAGATTTATATTACAATCTGACCCCTATACTTGCGAAAATCGCCTAACGATAATCTTTGGTTGCAGGATTTACGCTTTAGACGTTAGTACGTCAGGAGGCGGTCAAGTTGTTGGCCCCGTTACCGGGGAGGCAATGCCACTAGATTAATTTTAGTTTTTATGTTTAATAGGATAGTTATGAAAATTTTAAATTATAGATACTATTTTAATTTTTGTTTTATTTTTCTCTACTAATGCTTTTTACTTTTCTTTGTGATTTTAATGTATGACTCGAAGCAGGGGCACACCTATAGAGCCAACAACTGATTTAGAGAGAATTATTCGTAGAATCATCGACAACAACAGCAGATGCAAAATAATCCACCTGCTGCGGTTAACCCATGACAAGAAAATCTACTATTTGATGATCCCTAATTACTAGACTTACCACCACCACCACCACCAGAATTACCGTTAGAACTGCCAATGGCTCGAGAAGAACGTACCCTAAAAGACTGCGCGCAATGAAATCTAGACATCGTACAAGGCAACATCGGAAGGCCGACCATCATAGCGAATAATTTTGAGATCAAACTGGCTACGATCCAAATGATACAAAATAATCTGTAATTCAGAGGGACAATGACGGATGTTCCAAGTTAACATCTAAAGCGGTTTCTCCAACTTTGTGATACTTTCAAATTCAACGGGGTCACCGATGACACTATTTATCTTCGATTATTCCTCTTCTACTAAATAAATAACGCTTTCTCTTGGCTAGATTCACAAGCACTAAGATCCATCACAACATAAGGAACAACAATCATTTCTACATACTAAGGTTAAGGGTTTCTTTCCAAGTTTTACCATTACATTGTATTGTTTTGAGAAATATATTGCTTGATTTTTTTTCATCTAGTCGAATATATTTGAAAATGCCTCTTAGAAAAACTAGAAGAACCGATGAACAAGAAACACCGGTGGTCGCAAAACTCTTGAAATTTAAAAACCCAAATGTTTAAAAATACTTTTTAGAACTATAAGGGAAAACATTCATCCAAGAAAAGGGTTTCAAACCATCAATGATTCTTTACAATGAAATTTGGGTGCTAGTTCGGTATCATAGATGGGAACGCTTTTGCATAACCCCGAAAGAACCCATTGTTGTCTCGATAGTCCAAGAGTTCTATGCATCCTTTAGGGAGAAAGGGTCCAAGAGACCTTATGGTTATATTTGGGAGGATATAATAGTGAGGGGAGAAGAGGTGCACGTTACCCTTCGAGAAATTTGTGAGTTTTACAATGTTTCATATTATGAGGCTGGTTTTCTTGACAATATTGATTTAGATAATTTTAAGGATATAAATATGGATAATATTGTAAACTACTTAACCAAAGGGAGGGGTGAACGGAACCACTGATCAGATACCGAATTTTCAAGCAAATTTAATCAAGAAATCATGTTTCCCACAACTAAAATGTGGATGCAATTTATTTGCACTAAAATTACACCTGCCATGAACGTTTCTAATGTAAAAACTTTTCAAGCAATTTTTGTTGTTTGGAATTCTATAGGAGAAGTAGATATACATCGACCGATGGATATATCACAGCATGAAACGCTGTATAAGCAATTAGAAGGTTGGGGTTTTCTTCCCTCACCTAATGACAGTGCTATGCAAAAAGGCTGGGAGTTCCGATGGAAACAAACAAGTAATTCATAAGGCCGATGAAAAGCTTAATAAGTGATTCCATGTATACCCAATACGTCAAGCTTCATTGAGAAAAAATCAAGGATTGAAAACAATAAAGAAAGTAGAAGATGCACGCCCTGACATCTTTGAAAAGGAAGAAGACATCAAAAGCTCAGGAAAGGACTACGGGAAGAAAAGTCTCATATACAAAATTGATGATAAGATGGATACAGGAAATGGGCCCAGTGGGACAAGAGTTTTCACGACAAAATGCTATGAGAATACCAAATTTTCCACCGAACAAATATGGCCCCATGCAACCTATCATAGATTCAAGGAGTAGGGAAGTGAAAAGGACAATAGGAGTGAGAAAGAAGACAACGAGGAAGGGGAAGATACGAAACGAGACTCTCAAAAGGAGGAGGATGACGACTATGAGGTGGTGTTTCAGTCGAAACATTCTACGCAGAAAAGGGCCAGTCATTCGTAGCCCAACCTGGCATGCACATTCGTTGGTGCAGGCTCCTCTCGAGGCCACGTATCGGGCAAGGGGAAAGCTCCCATGGAGGGGGCAATCGCCCCATTTTGATGATTAAAAGATGATTTTTAATTTTTGGTTTTGTAAAAAAATTAATTAGGATGGTTTTTATTTTTTTATTCTAGATTGAGAGGAGTAACAATAGTTTATATATATGTTTTTATTCTAAATTTTCTATGTAAGAACTCTATAAAAGGAGAGCACTACAATTACGAGTGCAAGCGAAGAAGAAAGGAAGCACCCACCATAAGACCACAACAATGTCACGATAACTTCATTCCTTATCTACTTAGGGGTTACACATTAGGGACAATGTTCTATCTAAAGTGTGTGTGTGGGGTAACATTGAAAATTTATGTTTTTATTTTATTTTTCTTGTCAAAAGTGTGCTTGAGCTTGTAGAAATACAAGTGATTGGTTAGGAACATGTATATAGGCTGATTGTATTTATTGTAAATTTGGCATGATAGTGAATGATTTTAAATTTTCAATCATTAGACTACTAAGTTCTATATATTACATTGTAAATAGGCATTAAGTAATTGAATACACTAGATGATAGAGAGAATATAGGGAAACGAGCATACTAGTATGAATGATAAATGGTTAGAATTTTAATTGCTTGATCAATTAAATTTGTGAATATTAAGATACCTAGGGATGACTTAAGACATTATTTGGTATAACCTAGAGCCAAAAAGCCAACCTTACTCATCAATATTTAGTACCCATATTTGAGCCAGAAAAATTTTCTTGATGAACCTTAAACAAAACCAAAAACCAAAAACCAAAATGTAAATTTGTACTTACCCTCTTTCTTTGGTCCTTGAATTGCACGAACTTAGACATAAGATCATACCTATTAAGGGATATGTAGAGACATAACGATGGTTTTGTAAAATCAAAGTGAAATAAGAAGAAGCAATGTGATATAGTGATTATAAGTTTATCTAAAATGTGCAAAACAAAAAAAAAATTAGAAAAAGTCAAAACGAGTAGAAAAAGTACTTGACTAATGAAAAAAAAAGCAGTGTGAGTGAGACATGATGAAAAAAAGTTAAAAGTGACTAAAGAAAAAAGTCATGAAATTAGAAAACTCAATCATTAGTGCAAAAAAAACTCGAAAGCTGACCATAGTTACTTTATCATGTTGTGACTTCCAACATGAAGAAATAAAGAAGGGGAGAGAATGAGAAAGAAGGTCGTGAGTGAGACTGGGTCACTAAAGGGGGAGAATAGGGGACAATACAATATGCTAAACTAATTTCGTGCTTGAAACATTTTTGATGCTCCTTGTTCTTGAATTCCATACCGACCTTAAGCCTTAAAACATTACAAGCCAAAAAGTCCTATGTGACCTAGGTAAATCTATTTCTGAATGGACATTGTATTTAGTGATTACAATAATAACTGTTTGTATTATTCTAGGATAATCAAATTACCTTTGTAATTTATCGATGGATAAATATATTTGAGGGCCTTGTTGTTTATATATTTTGTAATTTATTGAACTTAGATATTTGAAATTAAGAATGGCAAGTCATTTAATATAATACAAGAATTACATGTAATTATGATTTTTCCTATTTATGTGTTTTCGAAATGATTTTTGTATCATACTTGCTCAAGGATCATCTTTTATATTTTTTGTTTTTATGTTTTCTTTCTTAAAGGCAAGAATGTGGGAGAGTTTGATCTGTCACAATTCGTTGTAGCAGATTAAACTTTTTCCACACTTGAAGAGCTTGCATAAAAACAATATAGTTTTTTTTACTTAATTTTTATCTTTAGTTTGTCAATAATAAAAACTATGATTTGAGCCATTTATATGACCTTATAGGCCAAAATAGGCCTAAGGAAGGAACTTATTCAGTGAATGTGCAGGGCATCATTTGAAGGCATAAGAACACGAGGTTGGGTGCTATGTTGTAACACGGAGTGTCGATGTCACGTCATAGTGAGAAGAGGTCTCAAAAGGAGCAAACTGCTTTCAGTGTTGTGACATAGCCAGAGGGTGTCGCGACACAACATTTTAGTCAAGCCTCAGCTCATAAACTGCCATCAATGTCCTGACACAGGCCAAGGGGTGTTGTGACACCACCTTGATGAGGAGAATTAATGAGCCAAGGGTGTTTTGGTCCACACGATAAACTTTAATGCAAAAGTGTTAGCCGAATGAGGTCAATGGACGACTACCAACCCTAATTCTATAAATAGATGGCTTTAAACATTTCATAGACAATTTTATTCAAGTTTTAGGTTACGACTTTCATTTAGTTTTATTTTCAGTTTCTTTCTTGTTTATTTTGTACTTAGGTTATTTATTTGAAACTTTATTCTAGCTTTTATTTTCTTTTGTCGTGGAACTCGATTTGTGGATTCATAAACTCTTTGTGGATTTCTATTCTTGCAATTATCAATACATAACATGATTCTTCTTAAACTTTATTCTTGATCTATTATTTATGTTTATCTTTTCAATCAAGTTTATAATGTTTATGAGATCCATGAGGAGCTAATTCTTTTATGAGAGATTAATGAGTGGACGTGGGAGTAATTAACTTCTATGTAGGGTTTCTTAGCGGATCAACTGGTTGGGATAGGAATAACTTAAAACCACTAGGCTTGAAACCCTAGGAAGTCATCTAGGTGGAATGAACCCAAAATTGGTATTGCCTATCCGTGAACACCTTACCCCAATTCAGGTCTGGACTGTAAGTTCGAGAGATAAGTAGTTATTGACGATTCATTAATTTAGTGGAATATCGGGAGATCCTGCTAGGTTAATGACTAATTTATTGAATAGAACCTGAAATATGAGTTAACTATGATTATCGAAGCAAGTTATTCTTCGCTCCTTAGAATTGATAAACTCTACAAATTAGTTTCTCGTCTTTATTTTCATGCATTTTAATTAGTTTCCTACAATATGATTTTTCTTCACCTTAGGATCTATCGTAATATAATTTAATTAAATTACTAACTAGATCTATTAACGTAGAAGTTAGAATTAGTTTAGTTTCACCTCCCTTAGGTACGATCCTCATAGTACTCCAATACTTCGTTGTATAAATCTATATTACAACCTGACTTGTATACTTGCGAAAACTGCCTAACAATAATATTTGGTTGTAGGATTTACACTCTAGACGTTAGTACGTTTGGAGGTGGTCATTTATAATTTAAATTTTATTAGTATATATAACAAAATTTATTAGTATGCAAAAATATTTCTTTTATATCAAAATGGATTTATCAAATCAAAACCTTATTTTGAAAACATACCAAAAATTTTGATGGCATACTAAAAATAATGAGAGAACACTAAAAATTATGAGGATTACCAATAATTATGAAGGTGTATTCAAATTATGAAGGAATAACAAAATTTTTAGAGAATACCAAAAATATGAAGGAATTTGTTTTTAAAATTTTATTGGTAACCCATTTGCAATTACAAAACTCACTATGCTTTCCTAGAATTTTCCTATTTTTGAAGGAAGAAAAAATCAGATTTCGAATACTCACTATAACATATGCTTTTTACATAAATTAATATTTGGATTTTAATAAAACTTAAATCAATTAAAATACTATAAAGATTTTTATTTTCATTATTAGATGTTTTTCAAACAAACATAAACAAAGTAAAATTATAAAGCAAAATTCTTTAAGAATAACCAAACACCGTCCAATGTAAATGTTGACAAATGTAACAATGGTACTTTTTGTCTTGTAATACTAAAAGTATGAAATATAGTTATTTTATTATATTTTATTAAATCTTTGGTTTAAAAAATGGAACTGTCCCCAATTTTTTATTATTCAAATTCTTACTCTTTTCTCTTAACTTATTACAAATTTTTTCAATTCTTTCTAAAATAAGCCACTTTAACAACTTTTTGTATGTTTTGGATATTTTTGAATGTGTTTGCACACCATCTGTTTCAATCCCCATATCTATATGTGACTTGAATTTCAAGTAGAATATGTTCATTACAATGTGGGTACCAATGATGTGTAAATATAGATTATATTAGTGTTACATATACTTTGCTCGAGATACTTTTTTCGAGATACCTTCATCGCCCTACTTCGTTGGATCTATTATTTCCGTCATTTAGAGTTATCCGATAGTGTTTCTTTTGTTTCGCAATGAGAACTATTTTTATAAATTATTAAGAGTACTCAAGCCAGCTATGTAATGCCCTAAACTCGATCTGATTTGTTAGGTCTGAATTTCAAGTGTTACCACATAATATACTTTAACAATACAGTTTACAATTTTCCTATTTCTCTAATTATTTTATTTGACATTTTAATTGAAAATCTTACTATTTGAAAACAAATGAAGTATATTAAAATAAGTTGTTACATCCAGCTGGGAATAATTACATACAAAATGGAAGTTTATTTAATACAGACTCGAAAGGCATATTCTTAGACTATGCCACATATCCACTGTATGCATAATAGCCTACTCTGCTACCATATTGGCATACTCCTGGCGTTGTCCCTCCAGGTGAAGTCTCTTCTCGAGTACCTGTAAAGCAATAACAATTCTTGTAAGTATAGGAGTACTTAGTGATCTTATTATAACAATACCTTGATGAATACTTTGCAATCTTGTATGAACTACTGTGAGTCAACCATTATTCTGCATCATTTATTTCGGCGGATACCACCATAGTTTACCAAGCTCTTATACACCAACTATCATGCTCTAGTCATACTCAATCTTCCTTATCTAACTAACTGAAGGATCCTTCCAAATGTTCTATAACTCTCTTGTCCCATAATAATTTCTTAACAGAACATACCCTGAGAAACCACTTCCAACAATCCATACTTTAACCCATACTCTTATTTCAAACAATTGTTCGCTAACATTTATCATGGGCGAATACATATATTTTTGGTGAATACTTACGTAGAATTTAATACCATCAATTCATACTCAAACATACCCTGATTCAGTACCACACATATCCATACTGGTAAATCACTGCATAGACCATTCAGACGAATTCCATATCATTCTATATCAGAATCCCATAACTCAAGATAACATTAACTCAGATTTAGAATAATTTTAGAAGAAGATACAATACCACTCACTTTTCATATTTATAGATCATTATGACAGATACCCCTATTAACACAGAGATACACATCTCATTTTTTCATAGAAACCCTTAAGACTTATTCACTCTTAACCTAGAACGTAGTAATACCTCATCTTAACCTTACTTATTATAGAACTAAGAGAATTTACTCATATCTTACAATAGAGACAGACATTTAGATTCAAGTATTACCAGATATTATTGACAATTCACGCCACATGGACATAACAAAACACGACATACAGGAAATCATACAGAGTCTTGTGTTTACTGTCCCAGTAGGCTTCACAGAAGATTCCATAGGTCTTTACCTCATGGTCTTATATAGAGTTTCATGTTGCGGTCTGCCATTTTGATTATACAATATCGAAGGCTACGCCATGAACATTCATACAAACATTTCATATAATGCCATGGGTCTTAACCACATGGTCTTACATACATTCATTCAGTCATATAAGATCTTGCCATGGGTTTTAACCTCATGGTCTTACATACATTCATACAAACATTTCATATAATTCCATAGGTCTTAACCACATGGTTTTACATACATTCATTCAGTCATATCAGATCTTTCCATGGGTTTTAACCTCATGGTCTTACATACATTCATTCAGTCATATCGGATCTTGCCATGGGTCTTAACCTCATGGTTTTACATACATTCATTTATTCCTATTAGATCTTGCCATTGGTTTTAACCTCATGGTCATACATACATTCATGTATTGCGATCTGCCTATCCAGTCTCAACTTAGTAGAGGCTATGCCATGAATGGTTCCAAGTCATACCAAGCTACCATGGGTCTTTACCTCATGGGTCTTAACCTATGTTATCGTGTGAACCTTAATAACAACTTATATGTACTTGTATTTATGTTTGAGTATGCATACCCTAAAATTCCCTGTTTATTTTTTTATGTGAACCCTTAAGTTTCATTATTTAGGTGACATGTGAATCTTTCCTCTGTTTATTTTTGTAAGCTCGCATGTTTTACATTCTATGCATGATTTAATTCTGCTGTTGTGTTATAACTTAGCACATTATATGTTTTATATGCATGGTGTGTTGGAGGTTAGGTTGGGAGTTAATGGAGAGTCACTCCGGTGGCTAATGTAGCTCGCCAAATTTAGGTTGAACCAATTTAGTTAGGTTTGGGGTGTTACAAGTGAACTTAAGAAATAAGAAGATCATAGAACTTAGGCTAATTGAGACCCTTAATAACAAAACCCTTAACTTGAGGTACAATAGGAAGAGATAGCTTAGTCCTTTCCTAATAGGTGGAGGAACCCAATTCCTAATAGAAAGTTAGAGGCTAGCCCCTCGTATCAACCACAAATGCAAGATCCTCAATGAAAAGTTAATCTTTTTGAAGAAAAAACAAATCCTTAGAAAAGAAATACAAGCCTTTTACAAAAGTAGGTCTGTCGAGTGTATGTGGGATTACTCCAATGAACCATTGGCTCTAGATTTAGTGGGAGAATATATGTTTGTGACTTTCAGATTTCTTAAAGAGATGTATAAGGAGACCCTTAAAACCATTTGGTGCACAATAAAACTCTCTTGAAAATATTAGGTGCTTTGGATACATTAAAATTTCATGCCTTTTTAATAACCCTAAAAGATAACACAATGGCTTAGCATCCCTGATCTGCCACAATTTATGGTGGCAAATTAGGTCCTTTTCGTCACTTAATGAGCTTGTTTTCGACATAACTTAGTGTTAATTTGATTAGTTTTACATTTTAGTCTTAAAATTTTAATTCGGTAAAATAAGCATTTTTATGCATTTTTAGGTGTTTCGATGACCCTTTAGTTCAATTTGAGCCTAGGGCTATGACTAATTGGCTACTTAAGTGTGCAGGACGTTCTTTCAGGTTAAAGAATGCAAGGGACAACTTCAGTGTCGCAACACTAGAACGCAATTTCGCGACACCGAACATCGAAGCTACCAGGGATGAAATAGAGACAATGTTACGTTGAGGGGTTCTTTGACGTTGTGATGACGCAACGAAAACTTGGACAAGGGGGCCATGTTTTTGATAGCTAATTAGGGTTTTGTTTCCTAGTTAAATTCTACTTGCTTCAAGGGTATTTTAGGCATCTAATACCTTGTAGTACCTTGAATGTAGTCTATATAAGTCACATTATAACCACATTAGAGGGGGAGTCGACCTAGACATACATATTGGTTTACATAATTTTCTTTAGTTTTAGTTTAGTTTTCATTATGTTCGCTTAATTGGAAGATTCTATTTCGAAGTTAGATAATTACGAGCGGAGGATGTTCTGGAATTGCATTATTTCATCAGTTAATTCATAATAATTCTCTTATCCTTATTCTTCCATTTATATTTCTTTCATTAAATCTTTTAATTGAATGTTTGTATGAATATTTGAATATATTTTGTGCTTCGCACTTATCTCGCATGTTGTTTCGTTAATTAGTTGATTGATTGAATAATAACCTAAAATTAAGTGTTTATTCAAGGGACTTAGTATACTAGGAAGTAACACCTCTAGTAGAAAATCTGGACAGGTGAAACTGAGAGGGTATCTTGTCGAGTAGGACTTACACCAAGCGGTGAAACTGAAAGTGTATCTTAGGTGGTAATACTTAGTGAAGATGAGGCTGAGAGGGTCTTCCGAGCTAAGGGTGGTAAATACTTAATTAAGGGTAATTGTTGAAGTAATTAATAATTAGGGTTACAATTGATTCTAGGCTAAGGGGGCTCGCTTAGTCGAAACAAAGAATAGGGGAAACTGATAGTTAATATAGGGTTAGTTCTAGTTTAGGTTAAATTAATTAGTTAAATTTATTATTTTTTTGGATTTAGACTACTAATTCGTAACTCAACTAGATTAATACTTATTTTTTAATTAATTTAATAGTAATTTTCTCCAATATACAATCCCTTGGGTACGATCCTCGAAATACTTTCCAAGTTTCGTTGTAAACAAAACTATATTACAACTTGACCCGTATACTTGTGAACACCACTGTTCAATTCTATATCTTTTTGTTGCAGTATTTGCAGTCCAAGCGTTCCTATGTCTAGCGACAATCAATCTCTCTGTTCCAAAATGCTCCATACATTCCCTCAGTGAGCTAACAAACTTATTCATGAGTAAGTTTCTCACCAACAAAACATTACCTCAAAGTCTAGCTTACCTCCTTTTTAGTAAGAAAACTCTTTAAAGAGTTAACCCACATGTTTGATATTGCAATGATAAAGACGAAAGGGTTGATAGATGAATGAGAAATATAGACGTTCATTGCAAGGGTAGCACATGACATGTAAAGTACATGTTAATAAATGACCATCCAAAAAGACTGTCAAATTTATTTAAGAAGGCACATAAGTATGTAGAAACTAGAGAACTTTATTGAGCTAACACTCAATCATCCAAGTCTTACACCAAACCTTCACCTTGAAGTCACAACAACTTATTTTGAGGGAACTCACCATTATATGACCATCGAAGGCAAAACCCCAACATAGGCATACACTTATGGGGAAACATTTCTCTAACCTTGCCAAATCTCCATAATGTTAGAAAGTAGAGTGAGACAAGAGAGAACATCATCAGAAACACGAGAAGGTTGAATGAGCTCCTTATAACAAGTTTGAAACTTATATCCCCTCACAGCTTCACCATATTATATTCTCAATTGATAAAAAATAAAGGAATTTTAGAAAGACCCCACTAATGGAACCGAGTCAGATAGAATTTAGTCGACTCATAGATGTTGAGTATTTAGCTCAATCCCCTTACAATAGAAATAATAGAGAGTATGGTAATTGAGAAGTAGTCTTGTCTCAAGAACCCAAAAAGGATAGAGCATGTTGCAAACAACAGTGAGCGGAGTTCTAAATGTAATTGTTGACAATAATGAAGAATGAAAAAAAATCCAATGCTAGGAGAAAGGCATATGGAATGAGTATGATGTCCATTAATGCTCTATTAAAGAAACCTCATTTTACAAAGTCATGTCAAGTTAAATTTGATGTAACAGTTGAAGATGAACTTTTACATGCAAATGGAAACAATCCCTTAGTGATCACAACAAGTATAACATATTTTCAAGTGAAAGAATAGTAGTAGATATTAGAAGTAAAATGAAAGTATTACGCTAGAGAACGTTCAAACAAATAGGCATAAAGGAGTTAATACTTAAAAAGGTGAGACCTATCTACGGTTTCACCAACTAGTTGGTAGAGGTATGGGGATCTATACTTTTGCTGATCACATCAAGTAACTAGCAACACAAAACAAAGGAAATGGTGGAATTTTTAGCGGTTGACCATCCCTTAGCTAATAATCTCATATTTGGCATTCTAATCATGAGGATAGAAAAGATAACTATGGCTATTGATTTGCCGTAATTTGATACGTCAAATTAGGCTCGCTTGAACACTTGATGAGTTTTTTCTTAAGCAATTTCTGAGTCTTTTCAATGCTTTTTATTGAGTTTTAGTTCTTAGTGTTAATGATAATTTTTTTGTACATTTTACTCCTTCTGAGGCCCAAATTGGAAAAATTATGCCATTGGGTGTATGATGGTTGATTGGAGTTTGTATAGGAAGATGACTATGGCCAAACCTCGAGGAAAACACTAACTATTGTGGCTGTTGTGACACTAACACTTCATTACCTCAGGGAAGCAAAAATTCAACGAAATACCTTTTCGAAAAAATTTGATTCAAAAATGGTTTTCTTACGTAGCGAAAAAATAAAATATTGAAAATCGAGCCAATTTGTGATATTTATAGCAATAATTTTTTCTTGAAATCATACCTGTGTTTTGGACTAGATGGATCGTGGATGTTCCTGGCTTTTAACCAAACGATCTTCTCCGCTATTCTCATAGCACGAACTACTTCAAGTGTGGGTTTGAACAAATTTGAATCAAACGCAGAACCAAAAATATTTTCTTTATTTTCAGCGGGAAAGTAAATCTCTTTTAATAGAAACTAATAAAATTGTTATTCATAGAAAATAGAATTTATTCCAGAAAATAAAATTTATTCTAGAAAATAAATTTCTACTACTTTCTGGAAGAATAAAAATATATCAAATTTGTACATAACTCATTATTTTTTTATCCCTCCTGATTCCATCTATTTATAAGGAGAGGAAGTGATATCATTGCTGAATTAGTAGATTGCATTTAATGTCTATCTAATAGAAAAAAAATCCCCTAGTTGAACTAGGGGAGAGAGAGAGAGAGAGGCTAATAGTATGTGCTTCCCCTCATATGTATTACGATGGAATTCGAGCATATCTTATATTGAGTCCAATTATATGTGCTTCTTGGACTTTTAACCCAACACTCTATAATTTAATCTGACCAATTACATGTTTTTCTATTTATCCAAATAGACATTATTTATTAAATTAATTTAAATAAAATTTTAAATTAAATATTTTCTAAATTCAATTCTAATCTCGTTAAAATCATGACAACTTTCTTGTAAAAGAATCTATGAGAAAATATATTTAATTTTTGCATTCAATGGATTTCATAATGACCAATTAATTTGATTCCATTTTGAACATAAATTATTTAATTAAATAATAATTAAAAAAACTTAAATTCATTTTCAGGTCATTTCTATACCAAGTGAGAAACCACATTGATTCCTAAATGTATCCCTTTTATCTAATTTTATCATTTCCATCCATTTCTGTTCATTTGATTCAACATGCAATCCATTTCTAGTTTCAACTAGCTAGCGGAGGGATCGATTGGACATATCTGATTTGGGCTTAAATGATTTATAATTAAGTTCCAGCTTTTCGCCTATTAATTATAAACTCATTTAGTCACGAAGTCATCCAACTATAGTATCATATTTGAGCTCTCCCCAATTACATTCCACTACAAAAGCTACTCGATCAATGCTCGTCTAATGACCTTTTCATAAGTGTGTTACCCTCATAGGATATCCTTAATCTCTTTGGGATAAATCCGTTCTCCCAATATGATCCTATTTTATCTCATGGTCACCATTACATCTTCCTTATTGGAAATTCAGTTACTATAAAAAGTAATTAAGTCATTCATCACAAAGACGAACAACCCGTGGCAACGTTTACTTTTCATCTATCATCTAATGCCAATGAGAGGATATTACCCATGTCTTGGGCTATAAATTCCATTATTCTGAATGATACTACATACTACAAAAGTCGTATACCCAATACACCAACTTTCGATTCCTTATCTATTTAAACTCGGGCTTTTACTTACATTAAAGTGGACGAGTCACACATACGTAGTCCATCATCCACTCAGGATTAAGGTATGTCATGTTGTGAACGTCACAAGTGAATAAATCCATAAATGAATTTAGGATCTATGTTACTTGGGTCTTATTTGATGTACTATTAGTCCAGTCAGTCACATCGATGTCTCTATCTTTTGGGAGTCATTTGCTTTGATGCCCAAGGAAAAGAATCTCCCCAATTGGACTTGATAGACAACATATTAGTCTTTCAATTGGTTTGCTCATTTCCAATTAGACTAGGGACATGTTTAGGTTCGTTTACTAATATAACTTATTTGTTTGTATTATGATTCAACCATGTAATACCACTTAATATTAGTTAAACATTAGACAACCAGTGAGCTAATATTTGCTTTCATTTTGCTTTGCATGCAAAAACCATTGAGGAAAATAGACAGATGTATTAATTTAATTCATGAAAAACTTGATTAAACCTGTAACAACCAGCTTTTAGTGAAATCGGAACAGTGGTTTTGGGACCACAAATACGAAGCCAAAAAATTTATTTTATTATTATTATATGGTCTACAGGATGATAGTATTACTGTATAAAAATTTTGTTAAGAAATTTTACTGTTTACATGCTCAATTTGATAAAAAGTACTAAAACGCGTAAAGTGCAAAAGTTGTGTTCTAATAGCTAAAGGTGTCTAATAGCTATAGAACTTTAAAGTGGAGGTCCTTATATGGTAATTAGACCATTAAATGTGACAGTGGAAGTACATGGCTTGGCATTAGTGTAATTTTTAAGGTTAATTAAGGTTAATTAAGGTTAATTTTGTAAATAAGTAATAAATGATAAAACAAATAAAACAAATTAAAAAGCTTTCATGTTTCTTTGTTTCTTCAACCAAATAGCCAAGGAAAAAGAATCCATTTTTGCACTTTAGGGTTTGGCAAGCTTGTTTCCATCAATTAGGTATGTGGTTTGTCCCGTTTTTGATAATTTCTATGTTTCCGGGATCGTTGTAGCTTAATCTAGCTAGCCCGGGGACTAATTTGTGAAACTGTTAAAGTATTAGGGTTTTTCCATTGATGAGCATGCTTGAGTTTTGATGTTTGATGATAGAAAATGAATGGTTTTTGTTGGATAAACAACTTTTGTAAATGAATTTTTAGTGAAATTGTCAAATAGGAATTAAATTGAAAAATGTGATAAATTGTGGGGTAAAATTGTGAATTTGTGAAATATGTGGGCTGCTATAAGCATTTATATAGTATTTCTAGGCTTGGGTTGGGAGAAAATTGAATGAATTTCATTTTTCGAGCCTAGAGACTAAATTGCAAAGAATTAAAAGTATAGGGGTAAAATGGTAATTTTACGAAAATGTGTGTTGGACTAAATTGTATATGAATTATATTGAATTGAGTTAAATTCATTCGTATAGATTCAGTTAGACCTTGTACGAAGTTAGATCAAGGCAAAGGAAAAATATCGGATTAGTCGCCTTCGTATCTACGTAAACTTGTCGAGGTAAGTTCGTGTAATTAAATTGTGTAATTATATGCTTTGATTGAATTAGATGTATATTATTTGCATTACCATCATATATGAGTACCGATCACATATCCGATGACGTACGACGATTACCGAGCCCCGTTTGAACCTCAGGAATTTGTAGGATACAAATGACATGTCATTAGGGTTACCGATTTCAAATCTTATGAGCTTAGCGATACTCAACTCGTATGAGCTTACCGTTATTCATCTTAGAGGTGCTTACCATTATTCAGCTCGAAAGAGCTTACTATTTATAGCTAGTATTAGCATACATGTACATGAATTGACGGATTACAGTTTAGTACACCTCGTGTGTACTACCCGCATATCCAAAGATATTCTAAATGGTTCAACGGGCACTGTTTTGTTACGAGATTACATGATTTTAATCTGAACTACTATAGGTATTTACATGAGATATATGAAAATGATTTGTACATGATATATAGTCATATGAAGTGGAAATTATATGTACATGAAGTTTTGATTATTATTGAATTCATACATGTTTCTTGATTCTATATGAATTACATGACTAACATGGTTGTTGAGGATATATGTTTAGGCTTTTGGCCAAATTGAGTTGGATATGTTTTGTATGCTTACCTTAAATGTGATTAAAATGGTAAGTTAAATTCTCTATTATACGAACTTACTAAGCTTAAAAGCTTACTCTGTGTTATTTTCTGTGTTTTATAGTGATTCAAAAGCTCGTTTGGGTTGAAAGCTTGTCGGAGCTATATCACACTATCCATCGACTCTTTTGGTAATTTTGGTTATTTAATTTCGGTTATAATGACATGTATAGGTTAATTTGGCCAATGTTGGCATATAAGTGTTTTGTTGAGATTAGCCACTTATTTGGCTTGTGTTTGGTATATTTTGATTTATATATATATGTAGCCTTATCATATTTGATGTGTGTCTGATATGGTAGAATGATGGAAAGTCAAATGTGGTTTGAATATGCATATAAGATATGTTATATACCTTGGTGTGATTTAGTGCTTTGTTAAACTTATAGGTATATTGATGATTGATTTAGAATTGATGATTGATTTAGAATGTATATTTGGTATAGAATGGGTGAGCTTGATAAGTGATCTACATGATAGGTTTTGGTACAATTGTACATATATGTAGTTGGTCATTTAGGTAAGTTTGGACACATGGTTGGGATGTTTTTAAATTATCATTTGAGGTGCTAAGGGCATGTTGGTTGTATGTGATTATAGTACATGTTTAAAGCTTGCTTATGGTTGTTTTGGGATGCTTGATTATAGCTAGCATATATGTGCATTTTTGGGAGTAGGTTGATGTCATTTTTGAGTGAGAAACGTGTCTTGGAAAATGACCTATTTTCGTCTACACGGGTAGAGACACGGGCATGTGTCTCATCTGCGTGTGACACATGGCTAGGTGACAAGGTCGTGTGTCCCATGTATCTTTTAAGAGCACAAGTCAGTATGCTCACACGCCTAGCACACGAATGTGTAGCTTGGCCGTGTGGCACAAGTCAGTGAGTTACACGGGCACGAACGTATGTTCCTATTTCGAATGCCTACATGGCCTAAGACACGGGCGTGTCTTACATGGCTTGACCACACGGCCTGACCACACGGCCGTGTGACCCCTGTAGCTTTGAAAATTTTAAATGTTTTCTGAGTTTCTAATTTAGTCCCAATTTGTTTCTAAAGTGTGTTTTGGGCCTTGAGGGCTTGTATTAGGAACAAATGCATGACTATGATTGGTTTATGATATGAATGCTATATGTTATGAAATATTTGAAATTTTCTGTCAGTTTAAATTGTAAACTTCGGTAATACTCTGTAACCCTGTTCTGGTGACAGATTCGGGTTAGGGGTGTTGCAAAACCAATCTATTCAAAAAAATACAACAGTATATAGAAAACAATACTACATTTAGGGCACCAGATCCAACAAAACCAACCTGAAGCAATTTGACATGGAAGTCGCGACACTAAGTGTCTTGTGTCACGACATTAAGCCCTAAATGTCTCAACTACAAGCTTCAAGGTCGTGACTCTGAGCTTATGGTTGAAGTGAAGGAGCCTAATGCCACTGTCGAGGATGTCATGACACCACCTAGGCTTCAAGAATGCTTATGCCAAGATTGTACCTTCTACCGAGGATGTTGTGACACCAAATCTTGGCTGTCACAACATTGAAGTTTGACGGGGTAAAAATACTGCAGGGGCAATTTTGTGTCTAGCATCAACTTAAGTAAAATCCTTCTTTCTAAAGGCATTTTTTCAAATGTTAGGGTTATAGAATTTGCTGTATAAAAGGCTATTAGGTGCAAAAAAAGGGCTCTCTTATCATATTTTTGTCTTCTCTTTTATTCCTTTCACCATTTTTAATTTTCTAGGGTTTCCTTGCTTTGCTTAGTTAGTTAGTGGCTATTAGTTTCTTCATTTTTACTGTAGCGTCAGTTTTCTTGAAATTACATGCAAAACTTTCTCTTGCTATTTTGAGTTCTCTTCAAAGTATTTAACAAATTTTATTCTTGTTAGCCTTCTTAGGTGTAAAAATATCATCTTTGGTTGTGGTTTCATAAAAAGGGGACTAATAAGAGAAATTAAATAACTAAATAAATAACTAAGAAAATAAACAAACACTTAAATCAGTAAAACAAATCAGGAATATTAACTCATTTCAGGGTTTGTAATTAACTTTAAATTAGGGTTTTAGGGTGGATTAGCTACCGATTAACCAGTTATTACCTCCCGATCTCTAACTAATTAATCGATTGGTTGATACTCGATTATCTTCTAAACTCAATTTCTCAACCAGGATAACACGATTTACTCGGTTCAACTTATCTCCCAATCTTGTCTCACCTATGATTACTTCCTAAGGTTGTCAAGCCTAGGGTTTAAGAATGTGTAATCTATACCATCTAATCCTCTTGGGAAACCCTAAATCCTTCGTTAATCACATCCCCATCCACTCATTAATCACCCCTAAGGGATTTAGCCACTCATGTTATTCATAATATTAATCTCAATTTAATAAAACATGTAAAGAACATAATTGAATTGAAGAGAAAAGAGATTAGCATAATCCTGAGTTCGATGTTGATAGGAGAACGGAGTAGTAAATCTCTCGATTGAAATAAAAAATATCGTCGTTCGCAAATAAGAATTAAACTAAAATACTTTAATAATATAAAAGAACTCTTAGATTGAAATCAATTTCAAGAGGAAAAACAAAGAGTTTAAAAAAGCCAAAAGAAACTAAATCTAATCATAATCCTACACTACTAGGGTTTTTGATTGCGTCTAAGATGACTTAGTTACATCAAACCCCTAATGTCTTATTTATAGGAGTGTTGGCAGCCCAAATTAGGTCTTCGACAAGTCCTAGGTCTTCGTATAAAGTCGATTGTGTGGATGAAAATAGCCTTGGTATCCTTAGGTAGTACGTTGACCTATGTCACGCAATAAGCCTTTCATGGCGCGAGATAACATGTGATTTGTGCCTTGTATGGTTTGTTTCATGCCTTGACGACTCAGGAAGCTTTTGCTTCACTCGCCCCTTTCTCTCACTGCAATTGGGCCTATAATTCATCATCATACACACTTAATTACACATATTAGCACTACATAAGGCCCGTGTCGGCCTAATAGGTCACAACACTCATAAAATGTGTTAAAAAATTATTTTAATAATATTTAATCCTAACTACTAACTACTAAAAACATAATATAAAATACTAAATTTCCTACAATACAAGCTCCTTAAATGTGGAAATAACCTAAATTAACTACTACATTTGGTGACAGGTCAAATACCCCCACACTTAAGTTTTTGCCTGTCCAGAAGCAAACTAAACAAAAAAAAAAAAAACTAAAAATGTAACAGCTCGTTTTTTCGGTCAAATCGGAACAGTGGTTTTGGGACCACAAATCCAAAGTTAAAATATTAATTTTATTATTATTTTAATGTTTACAGCATGTTAGTAGAGTCATATGAAAATTTTGTTAAGAAATTTTATCATTTGCATGCTTAATTCGATAAAAAGGACTAAATTGTAAAAGGTGCAAAATTGGAGTTCTATAAGTTAAAGGGATTTAAAAGCTATGAAATTAAATGGTTAAAGGGTTTATGTTGTAATTAAACCACTGACATGTTGAGTGGACAAATATGGACATTTATTAGGTGATTTTAAAGGTTATATATCAAGGTTAATTAAGTAAATTAGTAAATAAGTAATTAAAAGAAGATAAAGAAAAGAAAGATTTCATCTTTCTTCCATCTTCACCATCGAAAATCAAAGAAGAAAAACACCATGGAAGCATGCTAGGTTCGGCCATGGCATTCTAGCTTGCATGTAAGTCATTCTAGCTAGCCCATGCCTTAATTTTCGAATTTGATGATTATTTTATGAAATGCAATTGATGAATATTCAAGCTTTTTGTTGTTTGATGATGAAAAATAAATATTTGTTGATAGATTATCATATTTTATAAAGTGATTTTTGATGAAAATCTAAATTAGGGATTTATGTGTGAAATTTGCAAATTGAGGGGTTGAAATGTGAAACAAATGCAATTAATGGGCTGCTAGGGGCCTAGGGAAGATTCATCCAAGCATGGGTTTAATAAAATTATGTGTATTTTGTGTTGTTTTGAAATAGGGACTAAATTGAGAAAATGTGAAAGTTTAGGGGAAATGTTTAAAATAGCCCTAATGTGTGTTTTGGACTAAATTGAATAAATAGTTGATTAAATAAGCTAATTTTGATAATGTATAGATCAAGATAAGTCGAGATTGGGATTAGATCGGGAAAAAGGAAAAGCGGACGAATAGTCGATAATTTCAATCCGAGCAACTTGAGGTAAGCTCGTATAATTAGAATCGAACTTTCATTTAATTGCAATTGTATGAAATGAATATGTATATATATATATATGTGAATTGAATGGTTGAAATAAAAAATATTGAATTATTTAATTTGAAATGTATTGAGTAATACTGAGCCCCGTTTGAATTATGGAAAATTGTAAAATACGAGTGACATGTCACTAGGGTTATCGTTTTGGTCGAGCTCCTGCATTTGTTGTGGACTTGAAATGAGCTTACCGATCATGGCTCGAAAGAGCGAAAATGATAATGAATTGACGGATTATCGATTAATGCACATAGTGTGTATCACCCGAGTATCCTTCGATGTTTCATTAGGTTCAACGGGCATTATACTGTTACCGATTATATGATTGAGAATGAAATGGAATATGATCTATGTGAATTGTATAGATGAAATATGATATGTGTTATGGGGACGTATGGAACTGTAAACGAAATTTTATGAAATGCATGAAAAAAATCATGAAAGAGTAAAATTTGCAATAAAACAGTTTTGGACAACATCAGTTGTATAACTTTGAAAAATCAATAAAAATTGTGGGAATCTTATTAGAGGTTGAATAAGACATGAAATTAAATATTATTGAGTATAGTTTCACATAAAAGAAACGGTTTGAGCAAAAGAATCTCGTATTATGAGATATTTGAATTTTTGTGAGATAAGATCAGAATGATTTTGGAATCCCCTGTTCTAACTTTGGAAAATCATTAAAAATTGTATAAGAATAATTATGGGTTACAATTTATATGATTAAAATTACTAATGATTCTATTTTCAAGAGAAACAAATGGAAATATCATCCAAATCCTGTACTAAAAGATAATTAATTTTTAGAGAAGATGGGTCGGGACTGTCAGACAGCAGAACAGGTACGTCTTTGAAGAATTAACTGTATTTATTGGCTAAACCAAAAATTCTAAAAATTTTATGGTAAGAAGATTTGTAATTCTAGTTTCAGAAAAATCAAGCAGATCTTAATTTGGAGTTCTGTAGCGCAATATATAAATAATTTAGTAACTATAACTCGAGTAGACAGCTTGAAGTGAACATGAGTAAATAGTGGAACTATGTGCAATTTTGATTGTATTATCTTGAGAACATGTTGTAAGGATTGGTAAAATCATGTTAACAGATTGCTTATTATTTATATATCAACTTACTAAGCTTTAATGCTTACTCAGTTTATTTCTTCGTATTATTCTTCGTATTTTATAGAGGTTCGTTAGCTAGTTCGATTCGGACGACGTCGGAGATAAGCATCACACTATCCAGTGGATTTCTCGGTACCTTTTGAACTCATGGAAGTTGTATAAATATGGCATGTATAGGCTAGTTTATGGGAATATGTTTTTAGTTACTTTAGCTTATTGTATAGTTATGTGTTTTGATGTTCTTAAGCCACGAGATTTGGCTTAGTTGTTATAATGGTCAAATGTGTATAAGATGATATGTTTTGGCAAGTTTGCTTATAAAGGATTTGATGCATATGATAATATTGGTATGTGCTGAGTTGGTGAATTGGAAAATGCTTGAATGTTATTTGATATTAGGATAGGTATGAGGTTGAATCATATTAGTTTGATATTTGTAAAATGTTTGATGAATTACCGATCTGAACTGAGTTGAAAGTCCGATAATGCCTCTTAACCTATTCCGGCGACGGTTACGGGTTAGGGGTGTTACAAAAAACAAACTAAACTAAAAATAGAAAATAAACATGAAAGAAAAATAAAATGTATTTGAGCTAGATTGATATAGGAAATTGGATTGAAATATATTAACAAGATAATGTGAATAAACATATAACTCTAGGATGATATACAATTGACTCAAAATTTCTAAAATTAGACGGGTTAGTTCACTAAATTACAAAGCAAACAAATAAAAGAATGTCAAGTATGTCTTTCCATCAAAACAAATATAAAAATATATAATTATATTTAGATGAATATAAGTGGTAAAAACATCAAAACTTGACACAATTTCATCCACATAATGTACAGCCTAAGTCACATAGGACTTTTCGACTTGTAACATTCTGCGGCTTAGGTTGGTTTGGAATTCAAAGAATAGGCTCGACAAAATAGTTAAGGACGAAAGTAGTTTGGCACATGATATTGTCCATGGTACTTCCTCGAATATACATGTAGCGCACCACCTTATATCTACTTTCTTCACCTTTCTTATTTCACCATTTACTAAGGCATCATGTAGTATTCATTAATACAATCGTCCGTGCTCTTATTTCTTTCGAACAAAGGTTAGCCCACTTTTTTCCAACTCACTTTGCTTTTATTCATTGAGATTTTCTTGATTGGCAATTTGCCTTATTTTTCTACAAGCTCAATAAATCTTATACTCACTATACCATACAATTCCTTAGTTCACCCATTTTTTTTTCTCTTTTGAAACCACCATGATGTATCTACCTAATCCCTCAATATCAATGGTTGGACGTCTAAATCCATGCAAGGACCAAGAAATAAATGATCAAATAGAATATTTATTAGGCTTAAGGTTTTATTTCTGGTTCACCAAGAAAATGGGTTCAGACTCAAATTAGGTGCTAAGGAGAATATGTATAGGGTTAGCTTTTTGGCTCAAAAAATTGTTTACCAAACAATGCCTTAAGTCGTCCCTAGGTACTTCTATACATGGATGAAATTGGCCAAGTCTATCAATTTCTACAACCTATAATTTAATTAAATATGCATGCTATTTATATACATATTTATCTTGTGGTATACTTAACACCTTAAATCTATTCATAATGTACTAAATTGAACTAAGTAGTCTAAAATTAGAAAATTTAGAATCAATTATAATCAAAATAAATTTACAATTTATTCACAAATTCTGTTAACATGCTCCTAACCAATCACTTGTATTTCTACAAGCTCAAGCACATAGAAAACATGCAAAAATAAAAATTTAAAAACTACTAAAAACAAAGAAAAATAATAGAAAAATTTTAAAAATTTTCCAAGTCACCCTCACACTTTATTTGGCACATTTTCCCTAATGTGCAATAAACATATAAAAGAAGGAGATTACACGATTGGCCTGATTCGTACAATACAATTGGGAAGACTACTCCTCATTCTGGTTTGGCTTGATCTTGTAGTGCCTTAAAAAGTTTGGGGTTCCTACAAAGGAAAATTAAAAACACACAAATATATATAGAAAATACTAAATCCTAACTAATTAAAAGCTTAAAAAAATTAAAAATCATCCCAAATAAAACTAAAGTACAAAGTCCAAATTAAAAATTTAAAACTATTCAGAACTAGTCAGAATCAGTGTCCAACTCCTCTATCATCGGTGCCTCGCTCTCATGCCCCATTGATGTTTTAGTAGCCCAGTTTCCCGAAGTTTGGGCCTGGCTGTGATGGCTTGGGTCACGAATCACTACGCCTTTCATCGATGAGCAGTCTGGTCAAAATACTCGCTCATAATCCGATGGCACTACCGGGGTCTCCTCCTCCTTATCATCGTCATCATCTTCATCGTTGGTGCCCTCCTCGACTGGCGATGGGAGCCACTCGAACATGTCCGAGAGTGGTGTAGGTGTTGGCCACCCATTTTGTTCTGCAATGCTTATCAGGATGTCGCCCATATCTTCCATCCATCATGTTTGCCACTACGAGATGGACATATCCTTGAGTCCCGTCATCTTTGACATATGTTCAGTTCTTTTCTCCTTCTCTCGATTTTTCATTTGTTGGAGCTCGATGAACTGGACGTATAGGTTTTCCCATATCACACTCTTCACAGGTATTGTGAATGGCTCAATCAGGGACATGGGAATGTCAGCTCAGGGGCATAAAGTGCTAATCGAATGTGGGAAGTACGTACTTTACTTTTGGCTCCGTATGCACTTGAGCATTTCCACGTAAGTCTAGTGGCCAATTCAAATATGCTCTCTCTGCAATATAGAATAAAGCATAACGGCTCGATAGGTGGTAACGTCAGAAGAATTATGAGTTGGTGCCAAGTGGGTCCAAATGAATCGCACCCACATATTGGCCAGCAGGAACGTGATAGCCGTGTTAACTTTCAGGGGCACCTCGAAGTTGTCTTAACGAGTCCACTCACCATTTCCTTTTATCAAAGAATCTATTATACCCTCCATATCAAAATCCTCAGTCCTTGAATATGAATAAATCTAAAAGCTCTAAATGATAATGGGTATAATATGGGGTGTAACACCCTATACCCGACTCGATCACTGAGCCCAAGTATCAAGACGCTACACCACTGTCACAACAACACACATTACACAACTTCTTATTTGTAACAACCCATTCCTCTAAACTGTCAGAATAGTGGTTTCGGGGCCACAAATCTGACGTATGAGTCCGTAAATATTATTTCTTAATATTTATGAGTAATATATGGTATAATGATAAAATTTGATTTAATGATTTGTGTTAAATGGAAGAACAATTATGTTCAAGTGGTAAGGCTCTAAAGGCAAGTGGTTTTAGAAAATGAGGTAACGAGACCTCATTTCTATAAACCAAGTCATAAATATTTTATTTAATATTTACGAGTGTTATTATGGTTGTATTAAAGTTTCGTTAAGAAAATTTGATGTTTAAAAGGTTAATTAGGTGAAAAGGACTAAATTGAAAATGATGCAAAAGTTGAATTCTATTAATTAAATATTATAATATTTATGAAAATGTGATTTTTTGGTCTTAGTTGGTAATTATACCAATTGAATTGGTGGTGGACGGTTTTGGGTAATTAAAATCTAGAAATTTGGTTGATTTTTAAATGGACAAATTTGTAATTTTATAATTAAATGAATTAAAAGAAACAAAAAAATGGCCTAAACGCTATCATCTTTTTGTTTTTTTCTCAAACAAAACTGAAACTCCATGGAAATAGGAAGGAAGCTTTTGACCTTGCTGAAATTTCATGCATGGTATGGTGTTTTTGCCCAGTTTTTAATGATTTTTATGTTTTTGAAATCGTTGCAACTAGGTCCATCTAGCCTGTACCTTCGTTTTCGAAACTGTTGAAAATTTTGAATGTTTCCATTGATGAGTCTTTGTGATTTTAGATGTTAAATGATGAATTTGATGTATTAGTTGTTATTTATAAGTATTTTGTTAAGTGATTTTTGATTAATTTAGCGGATAGGGATTAAATTGTTAAAATAGTAAAAGTAGAAGGATTTAATGTGTAAAAAAAATATGGGCTGTAGTAAGGTCCCAATAAATTCGGCTAAGTTTAAATTTTAGTAAAAATGGTTAATTTGCATGTTGTAGGCTCAGGGACTAAATTGAATAAAAGTAAAATATTAGGGGTAATTTTGTAAAATTTTAAATAAATGATTTTGCTTCTGAATTAATGAATTGAATGAAATTATTAATTTAGATCAAGAACCAGTGGAAAATTGAGGAGAAGAGAAAATTACCAAATAACCCCTGTACTTAGTCATTGCTGCAATTTAGCCAGGTAAGTTCATATGAACTGTAATCATTATAATTTTAGTAAAATAAATTTTTTATTATGTTTTTTTAATGTAAATGAATCAATATATATACGAATGTATCCAAATTTTGACGAATTGACGATTATCAAGTCCCGGTTGAACCTTAGGAATTCATAGGATACAAATGACATGTCGTTAGGGTTTTCATGTTTCGGGTGCTGGTCTTGAATGGCCTACCAATGGTTAAGGTCCTACATTTGTTGCTGATACTTCACAGCTCTTGTGAGCAGCATCATGAAGCTTACATTCCGACCCACAGCTTATGTGAGCAGGCCCATTTCATAGCTCGTGCGAGCAACAATGTAAAGGAAAAGGAAAAGGAAAAGGAAAAGGAAAAGGAAAGGTTATGGTTATAATTTTAGAACACTTCGTGTGAGCTTTCTCGTGTATCCAATTTTATTCTAGATGGTTCAATGGGCATGGAAAGGAAATGAACGGTAAGTGTTCAAATGAACTATATCACGTATTTATGAAAAGGATTGAAATGGTAAGTTTCTAAATGGAAATATGCTTATGTTCATGAAAAGGTGGTATGAATCAAAATATGTATTTTCTTATAAAATGGCTTATCACGTGGTTGATCCCAAAAGAGTTATGTGTAAATGCACTAACTTGTGTATTAATGATGATGTTTAGGCTTGTGTCAAGCTTGTGGTTATGGTTGATATTTATGCTTATGCCTTGTATTATGCAAATGAAACGGGTAAGAAACGTTAATGAAATAGTAAGTTCATAATTGAGATGTAATATGATGATATAAAAGGATTGATGAAATAAATGACGTACTTATATGTGAGAAATTCACTTATGCTATGGATGAACATATGGCATGAATAAATACACTAATTCGTAACGTGATAATGCTATTTAAGCTTATGCTAAGTAAATGGAATGGAAAGTAAGTAAATAGAATGGTTCATAGTCT
Organism: Gossypium raimondii; assembly: GCF_025698545.1. NCBI lineage: Eukaryota > Viridiplantae > Streptophyta > Magnoliopsida > Malvales > Malvaceae > Gossypium > Gossypium raimondii. The sequence goes on along the minus strand of NC_068567.1, from coordinate 39,382,735 downwards.
TATGAAAAGGTTCATGCTTGTGTATTATGTCTTTTAAAATCCTATTATGTTAGAAATGAAAAAAATATGTGATGTTGATGGACTTACTCATTTGTGAGTTGATGGTTATAGAGTTTGATATATCTTGTGGCATTGGTATAGGTTTATATTTACCTTATAAAGTTCATTATTAAAATGGAATATTATGTTTTAAGTTTATACGAGCTTACTAAGCATTCATTGCTTATGTAATTACTTTCCTTTACTTTACAGATAATCTGAAGCTCAATCGGTTTGGAAGCTTGCTTGAGATCTATCACACTATCTAGCATAAATATCAGCAGTTTTTGATGTTTTGGCCAATGTTATAATGGCATGTATAGGTGGACTTGTATTGGTATTTAATTGAATGTTAGTTGATGATATTAACATGTATAAGTTGTTTGGTACCATTCGATGTTGGTTGGTTAGTGTCATTTTGGTACTTATAAATGCCTTACTAGCATGTGTTAATTTGGAAATGTATTGATGCATGTTTGAATGGCCAAAGTGGTATGTGATGAATTGATCTCAACATGGTCAAGTTAAGGTATGTTTAGGTAAGTTTGTATGTTTGCATTTGAGGTGCCTTGATTGGCATATTGGTTAATTGATTTGGGATCATTAAATTGGTCATTATATGCATGTTTTGGTAAGGTTTTGATGCTTTTTTTATGTGCTCAAAATGCTTTTAAGTACATGCTTGAATTGATGATGGAATTGGCTTGTTATTGGGAAAATTCATGTCCACAAGGCCTGAGACACGAGCGTGTGACTTAGCCATGTGTGACACACGACCAGGCGACATGACTGTATGTCTCCTATAGGTTTAATGTATGCAAGTCAGGCTATTACACGGCCTGGCACACGGTTGTGTATGGCTATTTCGAGAGTTACAGGACCTGGCACATGGGCATGTGGCTTGGCCATATGACCTAACTCAAAGAGTTACACGGGCACAAACATGGGCTAGGACACGGTCATGTGTCCCTATTTTGATTGTTACATGGCCTGAGATATGGGCGTGTGTCTCGGCTGTGTGACTCATACGGCCGTGTGACCCCTACTGTTCAATTTTTCCAACTTTTTCTTAAATGTTCCAAATGTTTCCAATTTAGTCTCGAATTATTTTTAAAATGTTTTTAAGGCCTTGAAGGCTCGATTAAGGGACGATATGCATGTAAATGAATGATTTATGCTTTGTTTAGGTTGATGTATGAGATGAATGTGTTAAAGATTTGTTTTTACGGTAATGCTCTGTAACCCTATTCCTACGATAGATACAGGTTAGAGGTGTTACATTATTAGCATGCAAACATCATCATGTTTAATCGAATATAGGTGATTTAAGTCAAAAAATACCCTAGGCGACATTAAATTATTCTAAAACATTGAACGACCATATAACAAGTTAAAAGCATACTTAAAGACCATTGAACAAAAATTTCCAAGAGATCTTTTTAGTATTATGTTTCTCTGCAAAGATTAAAACCCAACAAGTTATCGATACAGATAAAAAAGTATCAATACTTTTACCCCGACTATCGATACTCGAGAAATGGTATCGATACCAAAATGAGCTATTGACTTCCTACACATTTGAATTATCATGGAGGTATTGATACTAGATAGCCGATTATCGATACCTCTGCACAAAATAACAAAAATAACACCAAAACAAGACATTTAACACAACCATACATACACCAATTCATCATGCATTTATAACCTTAAAATTCAGCATCAGAAGTATCAGAATTTGTAGTTCAATGTGTCATCATTAATTTAAGCTAAGAAAAATAAAGAACTAATTACAAACATCCATAGTTTCTATGAGTAATAAAGTTAAGATATCATCTAAAACATCATGACAATAGTCAACCAGCAAATCTATCAAATTACCTTATTCCCATAATTCAAATAATAGCTATAAAAATCACCTACTCAAGCAATAAATCTAACTTGGATCACTTTCTTGGAATTTTTGCACCGCTCATACTGCAACGCTAACTGCCTGCAAAGGTTTAAAAAGAGTGGGTGAGCTTAACCAAGCTCAGTGAATGATCAGAATAACCACCAAATAGACATGCATTCACACGTTAAACAAAAACAACCAAAGCACAATTATATACGTGATTTACTATGATGACATGCTAACATATTCACGCAATATTTATCAACTTATTTAACTTATTATTCACATGCATACATCACATACCATAATATCACATTTTACAAAATCACATTTAATGATAATTTGGCACTTGAGGCTATGAAACATAAAAGTGGGCTCTACCACCATACATCAGATACACGGATCTCCAACACACCATTGACTCGATGAGTCGAACATATCCCAAAAGCGTAGCATTTAGCTAACACTCTTCAGCACACCAACATATCCTGGTGAATGGAGTCGAGCTCACATTCCCTTATCTCTCCAAAACTGTCCTAGGCCTTAATGCCCCAAAAACGCAACACATGGGTGAGTACCCACAAATACTATGGCATGCCAACTATATCTAACGGTCTCAAAGATCACAAGGCCAAAATATCCACAATTATATATACATTTTACTTGTCATTTACTGTACCTTCTCATTGCACGTTCACAATATAAGCACAATATTATCACTGTCAATCGGCATGTATAAGATACCCACAATTATCACATTCTCAATAGCCATCCCAACATATTTCACATGTCACATCTTAATTCTCAATTCCATAACACATAATCACATATTTTGCAAATTAAACAAAGGTATAAGAAAGCTTACACTCGAAACATAGAGTAGGGATTTAGGCTACTCATAAGCTCCCAATAATCATTATGAATTGTGTTTTCTAGTAGCGATTCCAAACACTTACTGTTCGCTCTTTTACCTAGATGTCGATAGCTTAAACCAACTTTTCCTTACCTTTCGCTTTACTCGAAGAATGTTCTAACGACTCTGAAGCTTCACCAAAGTAAATCACACAATAAAAAAATTAACATTCAACTATAGACCCACCTAAATCAACCAGAGACATAAGCCTAAGCTAGTTCTTCATGAAACTAAAATTTAGACTAGATAAGCCTAAGCTAGTTCTTCATGAAACTGAAATTTAGACTAGCTTAGTCGAAACACAAAAATCACAACACCTATTCATCCTTATTGCATAAAACTGATTACAATCACCTTATAATACATCTAAGAATAATTAGCAACCTTTAAACTACTCAAAACTACTCAGATTCATAGTTCTGAAATTCCGACATACAATGGCATTTTACACGAAAATTCAATAAAACCTTAGAATTATTTAATGAAACTTTAAGGAAAGTTTAGAACCTTCTAATCATTTTAAAACAACTTGAAAAAAAATTTGAAACATCGTTTTCATTTAAAATCTCAAATTTCACCATTAACAACCCAATTTTCAGTATTTATTTAAAACTTTCGATTCAATAAATAGAAACTTGATTTAAAAGGCTAGATATCATTGAAAACTAATAGGAAAATGAATTATTACCATTGATGAGAGAAAATCAAACATTTAGTGCAAATCCAAGAAAAATCTACAAGTTTGAGAGATGACAAAATTAATGGAGTTTTTCTTGAAATTCTAGAAAGATTTAACACTTGGAAGGTGGTAGAAATCAAGAGAATTAAAGTTTGGACAATCAAATTGAATGAATGGTGTTTATGAAAGTAAGGGGATGGTAGCAAGGGTGAGGGAAATCTGTTTTCATGATTTTTGTTGTAGGTGGGCAGAAGAAATAGGTCAATTTTTAAAATTTGGTAAATTTACCCTTTTGGTATTCCTAACTTTAACCCCCTGTTCAAAATAGTCCTCTATTCAAAATTAAAGGTATTTTGTTCATCATTTTCAAAATTTGATTTAATTTTCTAAAATTCATAGACGAAGACATTTTCGATTTACCATGCTTCAAATTTTCAAACACATTTGAGCTAAAATCCCTAAATTACTCTAAAAGATGCTTGGCCCAATTTTGGGGCGTGACAACTTTCCCCCTCTAAATAAAATTTCATCCTTAAAATTTACCTAAGCTAATCAAATAAGGATATTTTCATTTCATTGCATCTTCAGCTTCCCAAGTAGCCTCTTTTGTCTTGTGGTTGTGCCAAAAAACCTTAACCAACGGAACCCTCTTATTTCGTAAAACATTTTCTTCGCGAGTGATCTGCCATAATTTAGTGTAGCAGAATAAACTAGTTTTTGCACTTTGGGAGAATGAATATAAGCATTTTAGTTATGGTTTAATTATATTTCATTAAGTTAGTTAAATGGAATAAAATGTGTTATTCGAGTCTTTTATTGACCTTAGAGGCCGAATGAGGCCTAAAGGTGCCCTAATATGTGTTGTGAGTGTGTAGGAGACCATTAGAAGGCGTATTAACTCAATACTGGTTGCTAAGTTGTAACACAGAGCATTAGATGTCGCAACATACGGAGTGGAACTAAAGAAGCCCAAGAATGCCTTCAATGTCGTGACACAGCCTGAGGATGTCGCGACATACCCTTAAGGACACCCTGAAGCTAAACATATTGCCTTCAATGTCATGACATAGGACCTGGTGTGTCGCGACTTTGCCTCTGCACGGGAAATTAATACGAGCCATGGGCATTTTAGTCTGCACAATCCAACTTTAAGCTTGAGAATGTCAACTGACCTAGGGTTAAGGACGGTGGCTGTTAATCTATAAATAGGCTTAGCTAACACATGTTATGGACATCTCCTTCTATTGTATAATTTTCTTTTTAGTTTTAGTTTTAGTTTTAGTCTTTTTTTTTCCTTTTTCTTAGGTTTTATATTGTATTCCTTTCTTGTTATTTATTCTTTAGGGAGAAATCAGATTCTGAAAATATTCTCAAACTTTGTGAAGATTCTACGCTTAAATTCAATACAATTAGGCTTTTTCTAAACTATATTCTTGAAACTATTCTTTATGCTTGATCTTTCATTCAAGTTTATATTGGCTACCAGATCCATGAGGAACTAATCCTCTTGTGGGGGATTAGCAAGTGAAGGTGTGACTAATTAATTGTTTTGTAGGGATTTCTTAATGGATCAACTGTTCAGGATAGGATTAACCTAAACCCTAGGTCTGACAACCCTAGGAAGTCATCAAGGTGAGAATTAACCCAAAATTGGTATGACTCATCCGTGAAAATCTTAACTCGAAACCGTATTAGACTGTGAGGTCGGGGGAAAAGTAGTCCCTACCGACTCAGTATTTCAGTGGATGTATCGAAAGATCTTGATGGGATATTGACTAGTTGATTGAAAAATAAAGCCCGAGATGACAGTTAGATAGAATTACCAATGCGAGCTAATCACCCATGCTAGATTTGATATATATTCTATTATTTGGTTTCTTGATTTCACTTTATTTAGTTTTCTTTTATGTTCGTGCCTACTATTAGTATATTTTATCAAAATCTCATCTTTAAATTCTTCGTACTATAAACTGATTAGAGTATTAATTAGCTCTAGTTATGTTTAAGTTAAGATTAAATTAGTGCTCACCTCCTTTGGGTACGATTCTCTGAGTACTTACCTATTTTGTTGTAACTATATTATAACCTGACTCGTATACTTGCGGATACCATTTTTCCATATCTTTTGTGTAGAAATTCTACTCTGGACGTTGGAATGTCCGAAGGCGATCAAGTTGTTGATGCCCTTGCTGGGGATGCAACGCCGTTATGTTGGTCTTAATATTTGCATACTAGTAGAATAATTAGGAAATTTTTAGGTTACAGTTACGAATTTAATTTTCTTGTTTTTTTACTAATCTTATCTTTTTGGATTTAGTGTCTGACTAATAGTAGGGGAACACCTATAGAGCCAGTCACAGATCTTGAGAGAATAATTCAAGAAAACCGTCGACAGCAATATTAGCAGCAGCTAATACATAATCAGTTACCTGCTAAAGGGAGTTTGTCACCATGTGAGAAGCTGTTGTTTGACGAGGCTAACAATCTTGAAGATCCACCGCCACCACTACTGAAGCTACTCATAAATCTATACATGACACGTAATGAGAGGACTTTAAGGGAGTACACATTATAGAATCTAGATATGGTTCAATGGAGTATAATGAGGCCATCTATCACGACCAATAATTTTGAAATAAAGCCAGCTATGACCCAGAATAATTTGCAGTTTCGTGGAACAATGACAGAGGATCTGAGCCAGCATTTAAAACGATTCCTCTAACTTTGTGATACCTTTAAGTACAATGGGGTCACTGGTGACGCTATTCGTCTTTGGTTGTTCCCCTTTTCATTGATCGATAATGCTTTTTCTTGGCTAGATTTGCAGGCATCGAGATCAATCACGACATGGGATGAATTTGCCAGGAAATTCCTACAAAAGTTCTTCCCCATTAACAAGACGATCTAACTAAGAAGGGAAATTTTTTATGTTCAAATAGTTAGAGGGGGAAAGCTTCACGAAGCATGGAGCGTTTTAAGATGCTAATTTATTAGTGCCCACACCACGGATTGCCTGAGTGGTTACAACTACAAATTTTTTACAACGAGTTGGATGTGCATTAGAGGTTAGTTTTAAATGGAACAGTAAGAGGAGCTTTAATAACACGTACAAGGATGCATACGAATTGATAAAATGTATGGCAACGAATTCCTACCAGTGGCCAACTGAAAGATATACATACGCCAAATACCATCTACAGTGAAGGTTGTTAAGGAGGATGGTAGATATCAACAAATAGTGAACATAATCAACCAAATAGAGGCTGAGAAGAGTGCATCATCTATCTATAGAGGATACAAACCACTTTTCATTATATTAACAATCCTACCGAGGATGTGAACTACATCAGGAATAGGGGTGGGAATTCATATTCAAATACATACAATCTCAGATGGAAAGATCATCCGAACCTGAGATGAGCAGGAAACCAAGAAGGAGGTAATAGTTCTAACCCAGTTAAAAACACTAACTATCAACCTCCTTATTTGCATAAACCTCAAGAAAGGGCCAACCTAAATGACCATACTGTATGTGGTTAACGTTTGGATAAAATAAAAGGGGAGATGTAGCTAATGAGAACGAATGTGAAACATGTGCAGTCTGAGTGCACTAATTCAACAAGAACATTGACTAAATTGGAAGATCAGATGAGCCAATTCATGAGCATGATATATGATATAAAAAGGAAAATTAGAATAGGTATTCCTAGTAATACCGAAAAAAATTGTCCCAGAGAAGGGAATGAGCATGTAAAAGCAATAGCGCTCCGATTAGGTAAAGTACTGGGTAGCCCAGAAAACCCAAATTAGGAGGTAAATATGGAGAATAATGACATTATTCAAGAAAGATCCCTAGAAGCGGACAATGAAAGATCCCTAAAAGCGGACAATGAACCTTAACCAGAGGAAGAAGTTGCACTGGCAGTTGAGCTAAAGATGGAAATAACCAAACATTCTGCTGTTGCAAAAATATCGTTTCTTGCAAGACTAGAAGAGAAGAAAAGGTAGGATGAAGACGAGTATGTAAGTTTTTTGAACTTGTTCAAAACGCTAAATGTTAACTTGCCCTTGATTGAATTGATTAAGAAAGTTCCTAAGTAAGCCAAGTTTTTAAAGGAAATTATGTCTAGGTGTAGGAAGATTAAGGTAGGTGAACAAGTTAATATAAATGCTTCTTGTAGTGTTATTATTTTGAGATAGGTTCCCCAAAAACTGAAAGACTCGAGAAGTTTTACTATTCCCATAGAGATAGAGAGCGTTCATTTTAATAGAGCTCTATGTGATCTAGGAGCTATTATTAATTTAATGCCTCTATCCATCTTTTGAAAAACTTAGGTTAGGGGACCTAAAAAATACCCAGATAACACTACAATTGGCCGACAGATCCTTAGTGTATCCGAAAGGAGTACTGGAAGATGTGTTAGTCAAAGTGCACAGCTTTATAATTCCGACAGATTTCATCGTTCTAGATTTTGAAAAATTGAGAGATACTGGTCTTGCGAGGTAGACCATTTCTAGCCACCTCTAGGTCTATCATTGATTTAGAAAAAATGAATTAACCATGAAAACCAATGGTGAGACTAAAATCTTTAAATGTGGTCACCAACAGAGGGGGGAAGGTATAAGGAAGTTAGGGGGCATTGCAATGAACTATCTATTTTTAACAATCTCGAGTCAAGGGATGTATTTCCTTTAATCCATGCAGGTTGAAAAAACAAGTTCAAATAAAGGGATAAGTGAACAAAGGTGGAGTGGCATGATGGGCGATGGACCTATACTGATAGAACCAGAGAATAGTCATTTTCAAAAACAATGATGCTGTCAGATGAATCTGGCAGTAAAACTTAAATTATTTGAATTAATTTTTAACCTTTTGTAAATTATTAAATATTTAGATAAATTTTTAATATAAAATTTAAGTTTTATTAACTTTATGTTTTATAGAACTCGTAACACTTTAGAAATTGGAATTTATGGTGAAAACAGAGCCAATGTCACAACACGGTAAGCTCTGTCACAACACTAAAAGAAGATTTGATGGAATTAAGGAAATCACTTTGATGCCGTGACATGGAATTTATGTGTCGCGACAATGAAAACAATATACCTAAAAATCCAAAAGTCCAGAGTGTGTCACGACAACGAACCCCGTTGTTGCGACAAAGGTAAACTATTAGGGATGTTACGACACGAAACCCTTGTGTCACGACATTGCTGTAATTTTCTACAGGGTTGACCTGACCCATTTACGCAACCCGATGACTTAAACCCTACTTTACCCAATTTTTAACCTTCAAAATACCTATTTTATAATCTAAATACATATTGTTCTATTATTTAAACATCTCTTAACACTTTTAATCTCTCAAAACCTCTTAAATCCTTTAAACCCTAAAACTCACTTTTCTCTTTTTCTTTTTGATTTGTTTGGAAAATTTATTCTTTCAAAGCTTACTCAATACAGGAAATAATGAGAGCATCTGAGGGAAAAATGAACAAACAAATGTGATGAGGAATCTAATGACTTATACGAGGTTAAGGGTTCCTAACTCAACTTTTACTGTTCCATTGAACATAATTTCTTGATATTTCATTAGTTAGTAAAACTAAAACATCATGCCTCCTAGAAAAGTTTGAACAACTAATGGACCAAAATCATTGACAGTTCCAAACCCCTCTAATTTTCCAAACCCAAAAAATATTTTGCTGAAATTCAAGGGAAAACCTTTATCCAAGATAGGGGCTTTGATCCGTCAATGATTCTTTGTAAGGAAATATGACCTTTGGTTAGATATCATAGATGGGAAAATTTTTGGACGATCTCAAAAGACATCACTGTGGTCCTTGTTGTTCAAGAATTTTATGCATCCTTATGGGACAAAGAGTCTAGAAATCTTAAAGGTCATATGTGGAAAACGGTACCTGTGCGAGGGAAAGAAGTGCGAGTAACCCCTTGAATTATTTGTGTTTTTTATAATGCCCTATACTATGAAAAATATTTTATTGGTGAAATTGATTTAGAGTAATTTCGAGACATAAATATGGATAACATTATAAACTTTTTAACTGAAGGAGGGGGCAAATGAAATTATTGCCTAGGTACCAACATCCCAACCTCCTTTTATCAAGCTATAATGTTTCCTGAAGCTAAAATGTAAATTTAATTTTTATGCACACGATTTGTTCCTACTTTAAATGTATCTAATGTAAATACTGTTTGAGCGATTGTCCTTTATGCTATTTTACAGAAAAAACAAATATGCATTGGGAAATGGATTTACCAAAATCTGAAGAGATGTGATAGTGGCCAAAAAGTGGGAGTTTTCTTCCCTCACTTAGTGATGGCCTTATGCAAAAAAATAAGTATTCTAATGACGTCTACAGAAAAATCAATGAAGCCATCCCAAAGCATCATTGGTGACACTTTGTTTACACAATACGTTGAACTTGGGAAAAGCAAATAAAAAAGTGGAACAAACACCAACAAGTGGCGACAAAAACTTTGGCTTTGTCTCAAAGGAGAGCAATACCAACCGCTCAATAAGAAGTTGGAGAGAGAGCAGTCATCCAAAACTTTCTTGGATGATACGTTGGATGCAAGAATCGAGCCCAATCTTTTAGGAGTTTGCACTACAGAACAATATTATGGTACCTAATCATACACCAGACATGTTTAGGCCACACATCTTGAGTAGGAGGAAGAGGCGCATGAAAGCAAAGAGGAAGGAGAGGAAACGATGGATTTTGAGGAGGATGATTGAACCTTGTTAATGTTTTGTTTTTAAAGATTGTATTGACTCTTAGATGATTTTAATTTGATTTTTCTTTGGAGTAGGATTAATAGTAGATTATTAGTTGTTCTGTGTATTGTTCTAATTCTCTATGTAGGAACCCCACATGGAGGAGGCACAATAATTAGAGCTTTCAATAAGCAATAGAGGAAGCACCCACCAATAGCCTATGGAACTATCACAATAAATTGGGTAACTTCTTTCTTTATCTTTTTAGGGGCTACACATTGAGGAAAATTTGTTATCTAAAGTGTAGGGGGTAAGATAGAAAATATGTTTTTGAATTTTTATTCTTTTCTTTGATTTTTTGTCATCCGTGTGCTTGAGCTTGTAGAAATACAAGTGATTGGTTAGGAGTATGTACATAGGTTGATTGTATTTACAATAAATTGGCATGAGTATAGGTGATTCTAGACTTTTGATTATTAGACTATTAAGTTCTATATATTACACTGTAAATAGGCATTAAAGCAATTGAATGTACCAAATGATATAGAGAATATAAGGAAACAGGCATGTTAGTATGAATGATAAATTGTTGAATTTGTGGTTGTTTGGTTGACTAGAGTTGTGGATATTGAGATACCTAGGGATGACCTAAGGCATTGTTTGGAATACACCCAGAGCCAAAAAGCTAACCATGTTATCTATTTTTAGTACCTATTTTTGAGCAAGAAAACACTTCTTGATGAACCTTTATATAAAATCTGAGCCAAAATATAAATTTGTACTTATCCTTTTTCATTGGTTCTAAACTGTATAACTATAGACGTTTGGCCATTCGTATTAAGGGTTAAGTAGATACATTATGGTGGATTTTGTAAAAATAGAGTGAAATAGGAGGAATCAATATGATATAGTAATTATAAGTTAGCTAATATGTGCAACAAAAAGAAAATTTCAAAAAAATAAAATCAAAATGAGTAGAAAAAGTACTTGAAAAGTAAGAGCACTTGTGAGTGAGACATATTTAAAAAGAAAAAAAAATGTGACAAAGTTACAAAAGTAGAAAAGCTCATTCATTAGTGCACAAAAGCTCATAGACTAACCGTGATTGTTATATTATGTTATGACTTCCTATACGGAGAAATAAGGAAGGTGAGAGACAGAGACATAAGGAGGTGAGCCGGGAAAGGGTTACTAAGGGGGAGAATAGGGGACAATATGATGTGTCAAACTATTTTCGTGCTTAAAAGTATTTGATGCTTACTATTCTTAAAATCCATACCTGTCCTAAGCCTCAGAATATTACAAGTCGAAAAGTCCTATGTGATCTAGGTAGGTATAATCTATTGATGGATTCCCACATTTGAGACCCTTAAAGCTTGTATGTTTTGTAATATACAAAACTTAGGTGTCTAATATCACGAGTGGTAAGTCAGTTATATCTCATGCCAAGATTATATGTGAATATGAAATGCCTATTCATGTGCTCCAAAGCTAACACTTGTACCATACTTGCTTAAGGGTCGTCTTTCCATTTACTGTTTTTGTTTGTATTGCTTGAGGACAAGTAATGAATTAAGTGTGGGGGAGTTTGATTTATCGTAATTCGATATAGCAGATTAAAATAGTTTTCGCAGTTTGGGAGCTTGAATATAAAAATTTTAGTTATATTTTAATTACATTTCAGCAAGTTAGTTAAGTGGAATAAAATGTGTTATTCGAGTTTTTTATTGACCTTAAAGGCCAGATGAGGACCAAGGGTGAGCTAATATGTTTACTGAGTATGTATGAGACCATTATAAGGCGTATTAACTCAATACTGGTAGCTAGGTTGCAACACAGAGCATTAGATGTCGCAACATAGGGAGTAAAACTAAAGAAGCCCCAGACTTCCTTCAATGTTGTGATATACCCTTGAAGACACCCTGAGGCTAAACATATTGCCCTTGATGTCACGACACAGGACTTGGTGTGTTGTGACATCACCTCTGCACTGGAAATTAATACGAGCTAGGGGCATTTTGGTCAGCACAATCCAACTTTAAGCTTGAGAATGTTAGTTGACCTAGGGTGAAGGACGACGACCATCCTAAATCTATAAATAGGCTTACCTAACACATGTTATGGAAATCTATTTCTATTATATAATTTTCTCCTTAGTTTTAGTCTTTAGTTTTTTTCTTAGGTTTTAGATTTTATTGCTTTCTTGTTATTTATTTTTTGGGGAGAAATCAGATTATGAAATTATTCTCAAACTCTGTGAGGATTCTACGCTTAAATTCAATACAACCAGGCTTCTTCTAAACTTTATTCTTAAAACTATTCTTTTTGTTCAATATTTCATTCAAGTTTAGATTGTTTACTAGATCCATGAAGAAGTACTCCTCTTATGGAGGATTAGCGAGTGAAGGTATGAATAATTAATATTTTGTAGTGATTTCTTAAAGGAATAGTTGTTCAAGACAAGAAGAACCTAAACCCTTGGCCAGACAATCCTTGGAATTCATCAAGGTAGGAATTAACCCAAATTTGGTATGGCCTATATGTGAACACCTTAAGCCTGAATCGGTTTAGACTGTGAGGTCAGAAGATAAGTAGTCCCTACCGACTCAGTATTTTAATGGACATATCAGAAGATCTTGCTGGGATATTTGCTAGTTGATTGAAAAAGAAAGCCAGAGACAATAGTTGGTTGGAATTACAAAAGTGAGCTAGTCATCCATGCCAGATTTGGTATATATTTTCTTATTTAATTTCTTGTTTTTCATTTACTCAGTTTTCTTTTATGTTCTTACCTATTATTAATATAATTTATAAAAAAATTTTCTTTAAATTATTCGTACTATAACCTGATTAAAGTATTAATTAGATTTAGTTATGTTTAAGTTAAGATTAATTTAGTGCTCACAACCTTAGGTATGATCCTCGTGTTGGAACGCCGGCACCCCTACAACGCAGCAGAAAAATTAAACACCAGACGATCCTAACCATGGATCCAAGTGTGAGGAACGAATCAGGGTGAAAAAGGGTTTCGAAATTACCGAATGTGATTTTGAGTAGACAGCGATGCCTCGGCAGTGAGTAATTAGATTTACTGTCGAACCAAGTCACAATCTTTGATGACTCCGACCTCCACGTAATCCACCCAGTTGACTATGAACGGAAGGAATCCCCAAACAGTTTTGGAGAAGACTTTGCTTTGACGGCTGCAAGACTAACCAAGCAAAGAAAACAGGATTTTTTATATCTCTTTTTTTAGGGTTTTCAAAATTAAATAAATATTTTATTTTTAAACCGAAAATTATAATTACATTAATTATAATAATGATTTCGGTAAACTATATATTTATTTGAATTTATATACGAACCCAAAATTAAATAAATATAACAACGTTCTCATTATGTGTACAACAACCTTGTACATATAATGTATTTGATATTTTATTTCCCAATTAAATTAATTCTATAATTAATTTAATTCAAGCGACAACCAAACATAATACCAACTATGTTTTATTCTGTTCATTTCAACTATAGGGTGTGACCCTGTAGGATCTTGTAACGTTAGCAGTAATATTAGAACGATTCCAACGTACAAATAACGAGTGGCACCTAGCAATGCATCATTGCTACCTAAGTCACAAGAAATCATGATTCGACATAACCTTTTTGCGATTAACCTTTCATGCATGAATCCTTAAGTCCTTTATCTCTGGGTTGGACACAAGTCATGGAATAGTCACACTTGCATAGTCCATCCCATGTTCCTTGATATCTTGAGTAGACTATGATATACAAATAAGTACGACATCTCATATCATCTTATTTGAGCATGACCATGCATTTCTAATCTCACTCAATCAAGTGGCCTAAGATATTACTCCCATTATGTAGGAGAGACCTATCCTATATTGATCAACCATATCCCTCGACAAAGATCGTGGTATATCCAACATCAGCCTTTATAGAACAACCGATTCTGATTATGCGTTTGATCGTATCAAAATATACAACACACTATGTTGGGATAATGATGATCTCAAGTCTGAGGATCATATACATATTAATCACTATGAGTAATGTTGTGACAATTACATAATAATCCAAGAAACATACTCATAACGGGTCAGTCCAATATGTTGTTCTTTAACATACATATTCATGCATTGATTTTGACACTCCATATCAGTGACAACTCTTTACCATCAATCAACTACATGTTAGTGTTAATGCATTATTGTTGTCCTAGCCTACAATAATACTTGACTAAGGACCTTTTAAGAATAATCATATTATTCTCAGGACATTATTATAAAACAGTTTATTTAAACACGCAGAAAAGAAACTGAATAATAATGGTAATGCCTTATATAAATAAACATGATAAATCAAGTATGTTATTACAACCATCTCATGATTGATCTTTGGGCATACTCTAACAATCTCCCACTAGCACTAAGACCAATCACTCATATATCTAATACCAAGTGACTTAGTGTGACGATCATGCTTCTGCTGTGTCAGAGGCTTGGTCAAGGGATCAGCAATATTATTATCTGTAGGTACTCTGCATATCTCTACATCCCCTTGATCGATAATCTCTCGAATAAGATGGTAGTGCCTAAGTATATGTTTGGATCGTTGGTGAGATCTAGGTTCTTTAGCTTGTGCAATGACTCCATTGTTATCACATCAGAGTTCTATAACATCTGATATGCTAGGCACAACCTCTAGTTCAGTAATGACCTTTTTGATCCAAACCGCTTCTTTTGCATCCTCACTGGCTGCAATATACTTGGCCTCTATTGTAGAACTGGCTACTGTACTTTGGTTTGAACTCTTCCAGCTCACAGCACCACCATTAAGGCAAAACACAAAACCTAATTGTGATCGAGAATCATCCTTATCGGTTTGGAAGCTAGCATCAGTGTAACCTTTTACACTTAACTCTTTCTCACCTCCATATATCAGGAACGTATCCTTAGTTTTTCTTAAGTACTTAAGGATATTCTTGACTGTGGTCCAGTGACCTTCACCGGGATCTACTTGGTATCTGCTCGTCATACTTAAGGCATATGAGACATCTGGACGGGTACATAACATGGCATACATGATAGATCTAATAGAGGAAGCATATGGAATTTTACTCATGCATTCTCTCTCTTGTGGAGTTGAAGGACACATTTTCTTCGAGAGTGAAATACCATGTCTCATAGGTAGGAATCCTCCCTTAGATTCTTCCATACTGAACCTTTTCAGTACTTTATCTATGTATGTACTTTGGCTTAGACCTAGTAGTCATCTTGATCTATCTCTATAGATCTTTACTCCTAAGATGTAAGTAGCTTCGCCTAAGACCTTCATAGAAAAACAACTTCCTAACCAAGTCTTAATAGACTGCAAGGTAGGTATTTCATTTCCTATGATAAGTATGTCATCCACATACAGTACCAAGAATGTTATAGTGCTCCCACTAACTTTCTTTTAAACACATGGCTCATCTTCATTTTTTATAAAACCAAACTCTTTGATTGCATCATTAAAATGAAGATTCCAACTTCGAGAAGCTTGCTTTAATCCATAAATGGATCTTTGTAGCTTACATACCTTTCTAGCATCCTTTGGATTGACAAAATCTTCAGGTTGTGTCATGTACACATCCTCTTCAAGTTTCCCATTAAGGAAAGCTATTTTGACGTTCATCTACCAGATTTCATAGTCATGAAATGCAGCTATAGCGAGCAAGATCCTGATGATTTAAACATAGCTACAGGAGAAAAGGTTTCATCATAGTCAACACCATGAACTTGGTGAAAACCTTTAGCGAATAATCGCCCCTTGTATGTTTGTACATTACCATCCCTGTCGATTTTCTTTTTGAAAACCCACTTGTACCCTATGGGTTTAACCCCTTCGGGTTCCATGCTTGGTTTTTATACATGGAATCCATCTCAGATCTCATGGCCCCAAGCCATTTCTCAGAGTCTGGGCTCGTCACCGCTTCTTGATAAGTCATAAGCTCATCTTGATCTATAAGTAGAATGTCACCATGCGTTGTAATGAGAAGTCCATATCTCTCAGGTGCTTGGCATTCTCTTAAAGATCTACGCGATGGTTGTGTTTCTACAACAGTTACTTGTTCCTCAATCCTTTGTGGAACTTGCTGTTGTTCTATCTCTGGTTCAGTGGTATTTTGTAATTCTCGAAGTTCTTAAAGTTCAATCTTTTTCCCACTTATTTTTCTAGAAACAAATTCTCTCTCTAAGAAGACACCAGTCCGAGCCACAAGTATTTTGTTCTCAGTGGGATTAAAGAAATAACATCATTTGGTTTCTTTTGGATACCCCACAAAAACACACTTTTCAGATTTAGGTTAAAGCTTACTAGATGTCTGACGTTTAACATAAGCTTCGCAACCCCAAATTTTCATAAAAGATATACTGGGATGTTTCCCAATCCACATCTCATATGGCGTCTTTTGAACCGATTTAGATGGAACACAATTTAGTGTGAAAGCAGCTGTCTCAAGTGCATGTCCCCAAAAGGAAGTCGGTAGATCAGCATGACTCATCATGGATCGAACCATGTCTAACAAAGTTTGATTTCTTCTCTCAAAAACTCCATTCCTTTGAGGAGTACCAGGGGGAGTAAGTTGTGAGAGAATCCCACATTGCTTCAAAAGATCATCAAACTCTAAGCTCAAATACTCCCCACCTCGATCAGATCGAATGTCTTGATAGTTTTTCCTAGTTGATTTTGTACTACATTTTTGAATTCCTTGAACTTTTCAAGGGATTCAGACTTATGACGTATGAGATAGACATACCCATATCTACTGAAATCATCAGTGAAAGTAATAAAGTAGTGAAATCCTCTTCTAGCCTGTGTATTTATTGGCCCACATACATCAGAATGTATTAGGCCCAATAAATCACTAGCTCGTTCACTTTTACCAGTAAAAGGAGTTTTAGTCATTTTTCCCACTATGCAAGATTCACATACTTCAAATTGTTCAAAAATAAATAAATCCAAGAGACCATCTTTTGGAGTTTGGATATGCGTTTCTCACTTATGTGGCCCAAACGACAATGCCATAGATAAGTTTGATTTGAGTAATTTATTTTTGATCTTTTAGTATTTATGTTGTAAATGGGATTCATTTGATCTAAAATATAGAGGTCATTAATCAATTGTGCCGAACCATAGAAAACATTATTGAGATAAAAGGAACAACAATTATTCTTAATAATTATCTCAAAACCAATTTTGTCTAAACAAGAAACTGAAATAATGTTTTTAGTTAAACTGGGCACATAATAACAATCCTCTAAACATAAACCAAGTCCACTAGGCAAAGATAATTTATATGTTCCCACAGCTAATGCAGCAATTTTTGCTCCATTTCCAACTCTTAGGTCCACATCTCCTCTAGTCAAAGTCCTACTCCTTTGCAGTCCCTGTATAGAAGTAAAAATGTGAAAACCACAACCAGTATCTAATACCCATGAAGTAGTAGTTGATAAATTAATATCAATAACATAAATACCTGAAGCAGACGTTCCGCTTATTTTGGCCTTCTTGACTTCCTCAAGATAGATAAAGCGATTCGCTTCAATGTCGATCACGCCACAATGAAAACAGTTTCCTTCCTTAGCCACCCCACCTTTAGGTTTCAATGCAGCCTTTAGTTTTCCAGGCTTGGGCCTAACTTTGCCCTTGGGCTTTGTCTGAACTTTGGCCTTTCCCTTGCCTTTGTTATTACGGACCATCAGCATAAGCTTGGGTCCAACCTTTTTCATGTTGCCTTCAGCAGTTCGTAACATGCTGAGTAACTATGGCAGAGTCTTATCAATTTCATTCATATTGAAATTGAGGACAAACTGGCTGTAGCTATCCGGAAACGATTGTAGAATAACATCAGTGGCCAACTCTTGGCTCAATGGAAACCTAAGCTTAGACAGGCTTTCAATATAGCCAATCATCTTAAGGACATGAGGTCCTACTAGGCTTCCTTCAGCCATCTTACATTGGAATAGGGCCTTAGAGATATCGAACCTCTCATGCCGTGCTTGCCCCTGATAAAGTTTTTTCAGGTGCTCAATCATTTCATAAGCAACCATGTCCTTATGTTGCTTCTGAAGCTTAGGATTCATAGTGGCAAGCATAAGACATCCAACGTCTACCATGTCATCGAGATGCTTCTTGTAAGCATCTTTATCAGCCCTCAAGGCATTAACGGGTGGTTCGTTAGGAACTGGTTGTTCAATGACATATAATTTTCGTTCTTGTTTGAGGACAATCCTTAAGTTACGGAACCAGTCAAGAAAATTTAAACCATTCAATTTGTCCTTCTCAAGGATCGATTGCAATGAGAGTGTATTAGTGTTTGTAGCCATAATATATCTACAACAATAAAATTATGCGTGTGAAAATTTATCAAATTTATATCAATCATTAAAAGGACTTAATTAAATGATGTTCCCACTATTTTATTACAAAACTAATACCCTCATATATTAGTTTCGGAAAGACTTTCTCGAAAAGTATTTCAAGTGGGTTAAGGATCCATATTTCACCTCCTCTTAAGTCAGCTTTGGCTTTACTCTCAAGATTATGGTTATCTAGGTAAGCAACACTTGCTAATTACATCATATGTAACTCCTAACTTTTGGTGAACAACTCTTGTTCTAATCATCTTATGATTTATCCAAATTACTTGCCTCTAGGTTTCTAATCCTATTAGAATAACCTAGTTAAGTCATTAACCAATTTTAACCTACGAACTTTTATTCTTCGCGTTTAACTAAGATAAATACTAGTACTTCACTTTAGCAAAACCTACACAGTATTGATCGAGGCCTTAACGAGGGCAAAGTTGGAAGGCTATGTTGACTTAATATTTTAATAGAGGGATTTTATTAAGATCGTTCAATCTCACCAATTATGGTTTATTTTAGTCCATTTAGCCATTTAATTGATCTCATCAATTAATGTGGTTTATTATTATAAAATTTTAACATATTTAAAATTTGGCATGCTTTAGACATCCATAGCATCTCATACATGAATAAAGCTATAAATAAATGCAATAGTTATAGCCCATAAACTAAGGTGGCGCAACCCAAGCCAATGGGAGAACCAAAAGGAAACCTAAAGGTGTAAGCCAGTTTTCAAGCTATCAATCCACACTGGTTGACCCATCTTCCTTCTCGACTAGCCCACGACAACTCTTGCAAATTACAATATGCAGAAACTCGTTTTACATACGAGGGAGTAAGATAAGAAGAGAAATACAAGAGAATAGTAGTAAGGCACGACACGCAGGCTGTATTTATAAAATTACAACCTTTTATCAAATGGGCCGTTGGGCTATAACTATGCATTTCAAACACCGTGCATGTCAAAAATAGCATACATAATTAAACACTTTTGTTAAGGTGAATTATTACATATCCGTTCAACTTTTATGGCGCACCAAGTTTTATTTATTATAAAACATACTTTAAGAAGATGGGGGCTGAGGCGGCGGAGAAAGCGGGCTGAACCGCATACCCCATTCAAATGAAACCTCACGATTTGATAACTTTTATCAACAGAATCGTGTTTTCGGGATTTTAATCCCTGACGTTTCATGCCGGAACAACCCTTGTTCCACTAACCAGTTAACTCTTACTGGAAACTGTCAACACCACCGTCGCACCATTATAGATCTATTAACACTTAACAGTAATAACATAAAACCAAATATGCCATAACACCATGATTAACATTTAATACATTGTCAAAAGAAATGGTTAACAGATTACTCTTAAACGATTGAAACAGTTGGAAATTTAATGAAATTAAAGCATGCATCTCATACAATTGCATCACCCAAGTATTTAAACCCAAGTCCGTATCACACAAGTGGCTTTGATACCACTGTTGGAAAGCCGGCACCCCTGCGGCGCAGCGGAAAAATAAAACACCCGGCGATCCTAACCATGGATCCAAGTGTGAGGAACGAATCGGGGTGAAAAAGGGTTTCGAAATTACTGAATGTGATTCTGAGTAGATAGCGACGTCTCAGTAATGAGTAATTAGATCTACTGTCGAACCAAGTCACAATCTTTGATGACTCCAACCTCCACGTAATCCACCCAGTTGACTATGAACGGAAGGAATCCCCAAACAGTTTTAGAGAAGACTTTGCTTTGACGGCTGCTAGACTCACCAAGCAAAGAAAACGATATTTTTTATATCTCTTTTTTTAGGGTTTTCAAAATTAAATAAATATATTATTTTAAACTGAAAATTATAATTACATTAATTATAATAATGATTTCGGTAAACTATATATTTATTTGAATTTATATACGAACCCAAAATTAAATAAATATAACAACGTTTTCATTATGTGTACAACAACCTTGTACATATGATGTATTTGATTTCCCAATTAAATTAATTATATAATTAATTTAATTCAAGCGACAACCAAACATAATACCAACTATGTTTTATTCCGTTCATTTCAACTATAGGGTGTGACCCTGTAGGTTCTTGTAACGTTAGCAGTAATATTAGAACGATTCCAATGTTACAAACAATGAGTGGCACCTAGCAATGCATCATTGCTACCTAAGTCACAAGAAATCATGATTCGACATAACCTTTTTGCAATTAACCTTTCATGCATTAATCCTTAAGTCCTTTATCTCTAGGTTGGACACAAGTCATGGAATAGTCACACTTGCATAGTCCATCCCATGTTCCTTGATATCTTGAGTAGACTATGATATACAAATAAGTACGACATCTCATATCATTTTATTTGAGCATGGCCATGCATTTCTAATCTCACTCAATCAAGTGGCCTAAGATATTACTCCCATTATGTAGGAGGGACCTATCCTATATTGATCAACCATATCCCTCGACATAGATCGTGGTATATCCAACATCAGCCTTTATAGAAAAACCAGTTATGGTGTACGTTTGACTGTATCAAAATATACAACACACTATGTTGGGATAATGATGATATTAAGTCTGAGGATCATATACATATTAATCACTATGAGTAATGTTGTGACAATTACATAATAATCCAAGAAACACACTCATAACAGGTCAGTCCAATGTGTTGTTCTTTAACATACATATTCATGCATTGATTTTGACACTCCATATCAATGACAACTCTTTATCATCAATCAACTACATGTTAGTGTTAATGCATTATTGTTGTCCTAGCCTACAATAATACTTGACTAAGGACCTTTTAAGAATAATCATATTATTCTCAGGACATTATTATAAAATAGTTTATTTAAACACACAGAAAAGAAACCGAAATAATAATGGTAACGCCTTATATTAATAAACATGATAAATCAAGTATGTTATTACAACTATCTCATGATTGATCTTTGGGCATATTCTAACACATCGGAGTACTTACCTACCCCATTGTAACTATATTACAACTTGACTTGTATACTTGCGGATGCTGTTTTTCCACATCTTTTGTGCAGGATTTCTACTCTAGATGTTGGTATGTTTGGGGGAGGTTAGCGAGCCAGAATCTTAATCGATTCTTCCTCATAAGTGAGATTAGTTTGAACTTCAATCTCCTCCATTGGCACAATGTGCGACTAATAGCACTAGAAAGAACATAGGTTTTTCCCCTTACTTATTGGTTAAATTGTTCCCATTTAGTTATCCTTAGCATATATTTTAGCATTTTTAGTTTATTAAATTTTATTTTATAACTGAGTGAATCCTGGCCTATTTTATCTTTAATTTTGCTATCTTATTGCATTAATGTCGCTGCATGAGTTAATTCCAGATTGCATCCAGAATTGTCGCCGCACCTGAAAGCTATCTGGATATGAACTAAAATTGCGTGAGCTATCCAGTCTGGTACAACCAACCTGTACGTAAAAGGACAAAATAATTGTGAGGAAAGGACACCTGTACTGTTGGAGGAGGACATAAAAGGTGGATGTGAGAAGAAAAATAGAGCTTCTTTTTTTTTTTCCAAATCATCATATTCATCATCCTACCTTGAAGCTTGCGGTCATGGTAGCTTAAGCCTCTCACGGGTGAGCCAACGTGAAAACGATCCATACTAGCTTCTGACGAAGAGACCTAAGTGCGAGACAAGAGGGAATACGGAGATTCAGTCGAGTTGTCTAGGAATAAAATTCTCCACTTAATTCTTTCTTATTTCTTTCTAAATGCTGGTGATTACTCTCTTTTTCTGTTTCTATGGAAGTCAACATGAATTCTTGGGGAAATGTTATCTTAGTCAATCTTGCTTTTATTATTTAATCTTGGGGTTTGAATTTTTTTTAACACGGAAGTGTTATTGCAGTCATTGACACTAGAAAGAGTAGTGATAGTTTGAGCCAATAAGCATTACAACGGAAGTTGAGTGAGGATTAGAGGAATTTAGTCTACTCGTTCCTAATAGAGGAGTGATGCTGGGTAAGATATACATTGAATTTTATTGCCTCGACAATCACCTATCTTTTTATACCTTGTGAGCACTTAGTATTCTGCTGAAGATTCATGTTAGGGATCCCAGTTTATCATTATGATATTTTATTTTATTGTTTGCAAGTTATTGCATCAACAACTATTCTCACAATTTATCTCGTTCCTATCTAGTTGTTGCACCGACATTAATAGAGAAAAGACTACCATCCTTGCAAAATCGATATTCGACAGACTCACATCTGTCTACTATACTTGCATTAACAGTGTACGCTTGGACATTATTGCTGTGACATTAAACAACCAATCAAGTTTTTCGTGCCGTTGCCGGAAATGACGTTTGTTTGATGTTTATTATTGTTTTTATGTGTTTTTGCACTTTATTTTCCTTATATAATATTTGGCATTCACTAATTGGTTTTTCTTTGTTGCTAATTCTTTAACTTCAATTCAGGTGTTTTATGACCCGAAACAAGTCAGATTTTCTTGCCGATTTTGATCTAAAAATTGAAAGAATTGTTCGGAGTAGACTTCAAGAATAAAGAAATATGGCTGTACCAGGGAACAATGTAGCTATACGCCCGATGCAATAGAAAATGTTAATAACCCATTGTTGTTGCAAGATGCTCGCATACAAAATAGGACTATATGAGATTTTATAGTACCTGTTTTGGATGATTTACAACTAGGAGTTGTTAGGTCAGCAATCCAAGTTGGGAATTTTGAACTCAAGCCAGTAATGTTTCAAATGCTGAATTCTAATGGACAATATGCTAGACTACCACATGAAGATACGAGAGAACATCTTAAATCCTTTTTAATGATCTGTGTTTCCTTTAGTCAACAAGGCGTTCTTGATGATGCCTTGAAGATGCAATTATTTCCTTATTCCTTACAGGGAATAGCCCGTACTTGGTGTTTTGGGCTACCTACTAGATCAATTACTTCTTAGGATGCACTAGCAACATAGTTTGTTTTGCGATTTAACCCATTGACAATGACTGCTCATCTTCGAAATGATATTACTGCTTATCATCAATTGGATGATGAAAATCGTCACACCATATGAGAACGTTATAAATCTTTACTTTGACGTTGTCCTATGCACAACATTCAACCAGAAACACAAATTGAGATTTTTTATAATGGGTTGAATTCACATACAAGGAATTTTTCGACGCATCAGCCAATGGACCTCTACTGGATTGTACTTATAATGATGCTGTAAGAATTCTCAAGAGAATTTCTCAGAATGATTATCAATACCCTATCTCCAGAGCTGCACAAGCAAAAACTACTTTAGGAGTTATTAAATTGGATGCAATAACCGCACTAAGTGCTTAAGCTTCTTCTTTCATAAACATGATTAAAAATATGCAAGGGACTAGTGGTGTTGCACCTATACAAGTCACTCAGCAAGTTGATGTTCTTGCTTTTTGTTGTGAAATTTGTAGTGACAACCGTAGCTATGAAGATTGCCCACAACATGCAGAGAATGGCTGTTATATTAGTAACATCCACAACAATTGTTATGGTAACTCTTACAACAACTCTGCACGCAACCAACAGTTTTGGGGAACTCAGAATGGTGGACAAAATGCTGCGACACTCAGATATGAAAATACATCTACTCAAGGAAATTATAATCCCAAACAAGGGAATTCCAATCAACAATAGCAAAACTACAATTAGCACACTCAGATGCGTCTACAACAAGGCCAGATACATCCACACCAAAATTTGATGCAGCCACAACACTCTTCAATACCAAATTAGCATGTTCAAGGACATCGACAGCAACCGTACACTCAAGCTTCTACTTCTGACCCGTTAGCAACTCTTGAGGTGTTAATGCGAGAGCATATTACTTGCACGGAAGCTACCATACAAGGGAATTCATCTTCCATTCGAGCATTGGAGGCACAATTAGGACAACTTGCTTCAAATCTAAATACTCGACCACCAGGCTTATTATCTAGTGACACGGAAAATCCTAGTTTGAGAGGGAAAGAAAATTATAAGGCTATCACTCTTAGGAGTGGTAAAAAAACTGGAAAATCCTTTACCGACTCTATTGTAGCACCTCAAGATATGGATGGAGTGATCACTGGTGAGAAGGTTGAATCTAAAGAGTTTGTCAATGCATCAAACAAGAAGTTTCATGAATTGTCACTCATATGCCTAATGTTTGACCTTCAAAACTGTCGCCGCAATCAAAGATGTCAGCGCAAGCAGATATATCTCTACCTTTACCCTTTCTACAAAGATTCTGAAAGAATGAGTAGGACAACCAGTATCAGCAATTCCTGGACACACTGAAGCAACTGCAGATCAACATTCCTTTACTAGACACTCTGGTACAAATTCTGAGTTATGGGAAATTTATGAAAAACCTTTTTTCCAAGAAGAAGAAGCTCATTGATATTGAAACTATTGCACTCACAGAAGGCTGTAGTGCTATTTTGACAAACAAGTTACCCTCTAAATTGAAAGATCCTGGGAGCTTTACTATCCCATGTTCAATTGACAATCATTATTTGGGCAAGGCTTTATGCAACTTGGGAGCTAGCATTAACCTAATGCCACTATCTACTTTCAGAAAGTTAGGAATTAGTCACATGAAGTCTATTGCAGTGACATTACTATTAGCTAATCGATCCTTGGCTCAACCTGAAGGGAAAATAAAAGAAGTCTTAGCTTGTGTGAATAAATTTGTTTTTCCGGTTGATTTTATCATACTTGACTACAAGGCAGACAAGGAGGTTCCCATAATATTGGGACGACCATTTTTAGCTACCATTCGAACTCTTATTGATGTTTATAAAGGTGAAATAACCATGTGACTTAATGATGAGCAAGTCACATTCAGTGTTTTTGAATCTATTCAATGCAAGCACAAAGAAGAATGACATACTGTCGATGTGCTAAATGATCTAATTGAGGAAGAATTCAATGACCAAATCATAGTACTTTCTGAAAAGTTTGTAGTGACATCTGATGTCGAATCCTTAGGCGATCATGATAGCATGGTTGAAGCTAATAATCTTAAACTTAAGCATCGATGGCAGATTGAATCCTTAGAACTAGCCAACAGAACAACCCCAATTTTCAAACCATTTATTGAAGAAGCTACTACTTTAGAATTGAAACCACTACTCCTCATCTTAAATATGTCTTTCTAGGTGATCACAATACTCTCCTAGTTATTGTCTCCACAACACTAGATGTAACTCAAGAAGAGAAATTGGTCTATATTTTCAAGTAACATAAACGAGCTATTGCTTGGAGTATTGTCGATATTCAGTTATTAGTCCTTTTTGCATGCATAAGATTAAGTTGGAATATAAAGGCAAGCAATTGGTTGAACAACAAAGAACATTAAACTAAAAGATGAAGGAAGTTGACAAGAAGGAAATCATAAAATGGCTTGATGATGGAATTATTTACCCAATTTCTGATAGCAATTGGGTAATTCCAGTGCAATGTGTGCCTAAAAAGAGTGGCATCACTGTGGCATAACGATAAGGACGAATTAATTCCTACACGTATTCCCACGGGATGGTGAGTTTGTATGGATTATCGCAAATTTAATGCGGTTACAAAAAAGGATCACTTCCCACTTCCTTTCGTTGACCAAATGTTGGATCGGCTTGCTGGAAAGGCCTATTATTGCTTTCTAGATAACTATTCTGGGTACAATCAATTTGCTATTGCACCAGAGGATCAGGAGGAAACAACCTTCACCTTCCCCTTTGGAACTTTCACTTTTTTCCGCATACCTTTCAATCTTTGCAACGCTCCAGCCATATTTTAAAGGTGCATGATGGAAATATTCTCAAATATGATCGAAGACTCTTTGTAGGTGATTATGGATGACTTTTCAGTCTATGAGAATGATTTTGATCATTACACTGACAATTTGGATAAAGTATTGAAGCGATGTGAGGACACACATCTTGTCTTGAATTGGGAAAATTTTCATTTCATGGCAACTGAAGGCATTGTGTTAGGACACTGCATCTCTAGTCAAGGCATTCAAGTAGGCAAAGCTAAGGTGGAAATCATTGAGAAATTACCTCTGGCAACAAACGTGAGGGGTATTCGCTGTTTTCTTGGACAAACGGGGTTTTACAGAAGGTTTATTAGAGATTTTTTGAAAATTGCAAAGCCCTTATGCTCATTGTTGGAACATAATAGAAAATTCTTCTTTGACGATGCATGTCTGGATGCCTTTATTCAGTTAAAAAAAAAGCTAGTGAATGCACCCATTTTTGTTGTACCAGATTGGTATCAACCTTTTGAAGTTATGTCCAATGCAAGTGACTTTATTGTGGGTGTGGTTCTAGGACAACGAAAGGGAAAAATAATTCACGTTATCTATTATGCTAGCAAAACACTTACAGAGGCTCAACTCAACTATACCATCATAGAGAAAGAATTGCTGGCTGTAGTCTTTGCTTTTGGCAAGTTTCGTTCCTATCTTGTCGGTACAAAAGTTACTGTATTCACTAATCATTCGACATTGAGATATCTCTTTGCGAAAAAGGATGCCAAACCAAGACTAATACGTTGGATGTTACAATTGCAAGAATTTGACATCGAGATAAAAGACCATAAGGGTTTAGAGAATCAAGTTGCAGACCATCTATCTCGATTAGAAGCTGGTAGTGAAGATGGAAACATACTTCAAATTGTCGACACATTCCCAAATGAGAAGTTATTTGCTGTATATGCAACTCTTTGGTATGCGGATTTTGTTAATTATCTAGTGTGTTGAAAACTCCCATTAGGTGTCACAGGCCATAAAAAAGAAATTATTCTTCGTGACGTAGTGAATTATCATTGGAATGAGCCATATTTATTCAAGGTATGCAATGACAACTCATTCGACATTGTGTTCAGGAAAAGGAGATGCTTTCAATCCTAAAGCATTATCATGATGCTCCTTATGGATGTCATTTTGGTGGTATAAGAACTGCGGCTAAAGTTCTCCAATTAGGATTCTCCTAGCCAACATTATTCAAAGACGCCCATAATTTGGTGAATTAATGCGATAGGTGTCAGCGCATTGGTTATATATCCCAACGTAATGAAATTTTGCAGTAGCCAATTATAGATGTTGAATTATTCAATATTTGGGGTGGGACCGTTTTCGAGTTCATTTGGAAATATTTATATATGAGTAGCTATTGACTACATCTTGAAGAGGGTTGAAGCTGTTGCAGTCCCAAAGAATGATGCAAAGACAGTGCTAAAATTTTTTCACAAGCATATACTCACTCGCTTTGGCACATAAAAGGCTTTTATTAGTGATCAGGGTACACACTTTCATTGCAACCAAGTGGAACCCGCACAGAAGAGATATGGAGTTAATCATAGAATGGCTACTACCTATCATCCGCAAACCAATAGACAAGTCGAAGTTTCGGATCAAAAAATTAAGAACATTCTTGAGAAGGTTGTAAACCATTTAAGGAAAGATTGGTCTTTTCGATTGGATGACACCTTATGGGCATTGCAGCAATATACAAAACTCCATTAGGGATGTCAACATATCAATTGGATTTTTGGGAAAACATGTCACTTGCAAGTCGAACTGAAACATAATTGTAACCCAAGTTTCGCTTCAATTCTTTAATGAATGGATTAGGTTGCATTAGTAATGGATGACTGCTATCATTCCTTAAATCTTGAATGAATATTCTTTTTACAACTGCTTACATATGTATTTATAGTTATAAATTAGAGACACTCCAAAGTGGGTGTAGTATGGAATGTTAAAGAGGGAACACTCCAATACTACCGTTAAAAAAATCATTATGGCCAAAGGTTGTCGTTGCATGAGTGTGTGTCGGCGTAATTACGTACTCCCTAGGGGTTTGTTGCACTCCATCGTTACTTTTCAGGGACAATGGTACAATAATGCAACGATATCCCTTATTCTGAAAAAATGTATATATATAATATATAAATACTTAGTATTTTACATTAAATGCTATAATGGTAGATAGAACTTAGGGTTTGAAGCATGATGCTAGCATTGATGAAGTTGAAACCTTATTCATTCATGCTTATGAATTGTCGATGCAATATTCTTTCATTTGAATGTGATTCATCCATTGGGAATTTAGAGGGTTCAAGTTGCTAGAATGATCATTTGCCTTAGTAAAAATTTCTTTAGCCTTGCTAGTTTCTATTCTACTTGAGGACAAGTAAACACACAAGTTTGGGGGTGTGATAGCACTAGAAAGAACATAGGTTTTCCCCCTTACTTATTGGTTAAATTATTCCCATTTAGTTATCCTTAGCATATATTTTAGCATTTTCAGTTTAGTAAATTGCTTTTTATAACTTAGTGAATCCTAGCCTATTTTATCCTT
Organism: Gossypium raimondii; assembly: GCF_025698545.1. Lineage (NCBI taxonomy): Eukaryota > Viridiplantae > Streptophyta > Magnoliopsida > Malvales > Malvaceae > Gossypium > Gossypium raimondii. The sequence continues at coordinate 39,353,613 of NC_068567.1, read as the reverse complement.
AGTTTTGCTATCTTATTGCATTCATGTCATTGCATGAGTTAATTCCAGATTGCGCCCGGAATTGTCGCCGCACCTGATAATTGTCTGGATAAGAACTAAAATTACGTGAGCTATTGAGTCTGGTATACCAACTTGTACGTACAAGAATAGAATAATTCTGAAGAAAGGACACCTGTACTATTGGAGAAGGACATAAAAGGTGACGTGAGAAGAAAATGGGAGCTTTTTTTTCCTGATCATCATCTTCATCATCCTACCTTGAAGCTTGCGACCATGGCAGGTTAAGCCTCTCAAGGGTGAGCCAACGTGAAAACCAGATGCAGACTAGCTTCTAACGAGGAGACCTAAGTGTGAGATAAGAGGGAATGAAGAGATTCAGTCGAGTTGTCTAGGAATAGAATTCTCTACTTTCTTATTTCTTTTTAAATACTGGTGCTCTCTGTTTTCTGTTTGTATGGAAGTACACATGAATTCTTGGTGAATTGTTATCTTATTCAATCTTGCTTTTATTGTTTAATCTTGGGGTTTGAAAGTTTTTTAACACAGAAGTGTTATTGCAGTCACTGACACTGGAAAGTGCAGTGATAGTTTGAGCCAACAAGCATTACAATAGAAGTTGAGTGAGTATAAGAGGAATTTAGTCCACTTGTTCTTAATAGTGTCGTATTGCCATCATTGGAAGGTGGGGTAAGTATGCATGTTTAAGTCTCAAATTAAATAGAAGTGTGACACTGGGTAAAATATACATTGAATTTTATTGCCTCGACAATCACCTATCTTTTTATACCTTGTGAGCACTTAGTATTCTGCTGAAGATTCATGTTATGGATCCCAGTTTATCACTATCATATTATATTTTATTGTTTTTAAGTTATTGCATGTACAAGTATTCTCACAATTTATCTCGTTTCTATCTAGTTATTGCCCGACATTAATAGACAAAAGGCTACCATCCCTGTGGGATCGATATCTGACAGACTCTATCTACTATACTTGCATCGACAGTGTGTGCTTGCACATTATTATTGTGATGTTAAACAACCGATCAGTGACAGATCTGAACAACACTTCCGTAACATAGATACATGGAAAACATCATGGATTCACTCAAATTCTGGCAGCAACTTTAATCTATTTCTCTTTAATCTGTTGAGACAAAGTTGGCTTCACTTGAAGTTCAGCTAACAAACCACCATCACTGTCTAAACTCAAGCGCGCAAACAAAGCTTACAAGTTCGTCATCGACTTCCTACTCAAAGCGTCAGCAACAACATTCGCCTTGCCATAATGGTACTCTATCACAAAATCATAATCTTTAAAAGTTCAATCCAACGCCTTTGCCTTAAATTCAACTCCTTTTGGGTGAAGAGGTACTTAAGGCTCTTATAATCTGTATAAATTTCAACATTTCTTTCTATTTTCTTCTTAGTTCACGATTGGCTTTAGAAAGATAGAGGAGTAGCATTTTTTTTATTCTTTGGTTTAGTCTATATTGTTCCAACAAAGTAAAGTGTTTTCTAACATTAAATTATTATTTTAAGCATTGAAACTTGATTTTTGATTTTTTTTCTCTATTTTTCTTTAATATTGACAATTTTTCAAATTAATGAGAGAAAGTTTGATTCCTTTATTTCTTGTTGCTTTTGAACATAAATATGGTTAAGTATGAGTTTATAATGGAGTGTGATAACTAAGAATCAAATTAGAATGAAGTTTGGTTAAGGTTTTCTTTAGATGCCATTGTTGAGTACTTAAGGTGCGTTAGAGAAAGAAAGTGTTTGATTTAGTGTTTTTGGTTAATTTGGAGTAATTTGGAGGTCTTATTAACGATTCTAATATTTGATTTCAATTTCAAACAATTTTCATTAGAATTATCTAGTGTTAGAGGCTTAGAGCTTTAGATTGTCAATTTTTGCTAAAAATGCATCTCATGTTTAGTTTTAGGTGATTTTCTACTTAATTATGTTTTTCTAATAATGTTTTATAAGTTTCAATTCTTATTTTTAGCAAAATATGTGGCCAAGTCCTCAAAGGCTAAAAGGAAAGAAAAAGTTACTATGGCTTTATGGATATTGATTTACGCTAGATTAACTCAATTTCATAGTATAAGTTTATTAAGTGATATAGCTAAGGTTATCACTATTGTTGTTATGGTCGAACAATATGTATTTAAATATTATCCTTTATCCATGATTTAATTATGAATGAAATTATACTATGTGAATGTGTAATCATATTGTGGAATGGATAAATCAATGATATGTTTAAATTATATGTGATGATTCATGATTGAGTAATGATAATAATCAATGTTCTTGAGACATGTTTTAACACTAAATTCCCTATTAAACAATATTGGAAATAGTTCAGATATAATTAGCATGCCATAGAATTTGACTTCTATTATAGGAAACATTTGGCACTTGTGTGAGTTTTACTGGGAACTTGTGCGCTTATTTACATATTGAGACTTGTTTGTGTTATTGTGGCATGTTAAGGGAACGTGTTTACACATTAGAGATTTTACTTCTATTTGGTGCTTATGCACATCATTGTAGAGTGTAAGTGCTTAATTCGTGTATCCATTCTTGATTCTATATTTGGTTAAGAGGGGTTGTAATTTAATATAAATTTTGGTTAAAAAGATTATATGGATGTGTGAATTATGAAAGGTTGTATAAATATGAAGCTATGATGACATTATGAAATGAACATATTAATATGGTTTCAATTTGAGGGGTTGTCTTAAGCGACTATTAACAAAATTTTTCAGATGTTGTTAAATGTTGATATATTAGTGAAGCATGTATAATTGATCAATAACATGTTGTTAATCAAAATACTGTGTTACTTAATAGTTTTATATTATGCTTTTGGTTATGTTAGCACCACTAAGCTTTTCAATGCTCGGCGTGTGGATTGTTTGTTTCTATGCATAGGTATTTTGTGATCTCCCAAGCTTTAGTCATGTTTCCTCGACATCCAGAGGCTCATTCCTCAACTCCTTACTAGAGTTCTTGATGTCTCTTTGATGTTTTAGTAATAAGTAGCATGTACCTAGCTCCTTGGGTAACTTTCATGGCTTCACATATTGAATTTTGAGTACTTTTTGTTATGGTTTAATGATAGCTTAAGTGTTGCAATTTACTTTCCAAATGGAATTTTGATCTAATATGTTATATGTCGTAAAATTACATGTTTTGAATTAGTTATGACATATTAAATGTGTATGGAATAGTTTGGTTACATGAAGAGCATGTTTAGCTGCATTTAGAAGGCCAATGGCATGATACTAAATATATTTTTTCTACATTTCTGGGCTAGTCTCTAGAGACATCAAGAACATGTCTTGATACCTCAAGAATAAAAACTTGAAATTCTTGGATTTCTAGGTACATGGAGTCCTTGTCTCGAGACATAAAACATCAAAGCTAAATTAGTGATCCTTTAGCTTAGGGTCTCAAGACATAAGGCTTTGTCTTGAGACATAGGGGTCAATGTCTTGAGACATAGTCCCATTGTCTTAAGTGTAATGCCATAAAATTTAAATTTTTAATTGTGGAATTTTGTAGTAATTAAGTCTCTGTGTTTGTGGTTATGTGCTCTATTTATATGTTTGAGGTTAAGTGTTCGAGTCACGTCTTAAGAAAGTTTTTGATATTTTATTCTAAACTAACTTCTATCCTTGACTTGTTGGCTTAAGTTCAATTCTGTGTAAATTTGTGTCAAGAATGAGTTTGCTGGTTCAATGGTTAAGTATTTGTTCCCTTACTGGTCTTGTGTTCGAGTCACGATGTACATGGTATGTAAATATTTTTGTTAATTGTCAGAATTCTGATCGGTAGTTTTAAAACAGTAATTAAACGTTCTTCTTTCCTTCTCCTTTTCATTGACTTTCTTTTTCCTTTTTCTCTTTTTTTGTTCTTTTATTTTTCTTCTCTTCTTTTCTGTTTCCTCTTCGATGTCGGCTTAGATTCGTACTTCTTATTTGCTACTATTATCGGCTAAGTTTGTTTCCGTTAATTTTGTTAGTTTGGTTGTTCAATTTCTAAAACCATTGTTGATTGTTGCACAGTGGCAAAAAAAATTGACTTCTTGCTTAAACTGTTCGAATCCTTTGTTTATAAGTTCGATTATTGTTCTTTAAGAGAGGGTATCGAAGATAACAATCCCTCTAATGTCCTAGATTTGTGATTGCTGGGTTGCGGAGGTAATTACTACGCGATTTAAGATTTTCTTATGTCAAAAGGTTTCGACAGGGTTGGTTGTGTGGTAATCTTAGTGTTGTTTCGACTTATCGCTTAATTGCTTATGGATTGTTTGTTTTAGGTCTTAGGAATCTTCTATGTTATTCTAGCTTCGAAATTTCTTCAGGTGCGTACCGAAAACCTGAGTTTTTAAGAATACGGGATGTCAAAAAAATGGTTGTTGACGCCACACGGCCGTGTGCCAGGTGTATGGTGGCCCATGTAACTCACTCTTCACCAGGTAAGAGCCACACAAGCAAGGAACACGAGTGTGTGTTTAGACCATGTATGGCCTTAATAGTGCAGGATTCAAAAAGACCAAGGAGACGGGCGTGTGTCCAGGCCGTGTAGCTCACTGTTTGCAAAATAACTATCGCACAGGCAGAGGACACGACTGTGTGAGACACACGGGCAAGCACACAAGCATGTCCAGGCTATGTGGGGCCACACAGGCCAGTTACTTAGGTCGTGTGAGACCACACTAGTGTGTCGACCAGCTTACGAAATTTTTCTATATCCCAAGCATCGCTCGAACTGAATACAAGCCTTCTATAAGGCCGTTTGAACTGAGTTAAACTATATAAACTAATATTCTGTGATCTGAACCCTGAGTACTGATTATCAGCACGTATTATGTTTGATTAATGTAAATGGAATTGATTTAATGTATTCAAGTATGAGTGGTATTTGAGTATTCACATAAAAATCTATATTAACTCTCATGTGGAGTCTACATATACATCGGGTTGGAATTGAATTAGAAGGAAGTATTCTGTTTTGAAACAGTGGATAACTCACTGGTATATGTTTTCTGATTTGGCAGCTAGACTGTATTCTCTAAAACATGCCAGACCGACACTATGTGGTGTGTAGGGCTGGAAAAGTAAAAAATACCCTATTTGGTGTGTTGGGTGGGTCGGAGATGGTGTGTAGCGGCTAGTTTTAAGTAATTGCATTTGTTCTGTTCTGTTCTACAACTGACTACAGTATGAATTTTTATCTGTCTATGATTTTGATCTGTAATCGAATGAAGTGTTTCGTGATTCTGAATCAACATCTGCACTTGGATATCTTAGTTTTACCAGTACCCTATTGAATATGTAAATTGTTGGTTCCTTTTTGATATATTAATTCAATTATTGTTGAATGGATTTCAAGTAAATCATAAGCTTGAACGAGTCGGTGGATGGAGAGCTCAGTTTTGCGTTTTACACCATTTAGTATCATTAATAATGTTAGTTGTTTCGTTGTTTCAGTTAGTTGGATGGTAATCACGAAGTACTAGTTTATCTTTATTAAAACTTTATATGACTTTAAAGGAGTTTCAATATAACTTGTAGAGTGTGTTTTGATTGTCATTCATTGTAACTCTCTAGGCTTGGCCTTGTCGTCTAGGTCGGTTATGGGGTGTTACATTAAGACTTCAAATTTCAAAACAAAAATAGAGATACAAACGAGGCATGTCTTGAGACATGGCTTCAGTCTCTCGAGACATTGCCTTGCATTTTTTTAGTTTGACCCATGATTCGTAACTTGGTCCCAATTTTTAATGTCATTGCCCCTACTTTATTGTATAAGGGTTTGTTTAAATCTATTTCACATGCATCGCTTAATATATTTATAGCTTTGATCATTATATTAAATGATTGTTTGAGTTGCTATGACAACAAATGTGGTGTCTTGCATCCAGATCCTCTGATTTGGTTGGATGTAGAGTATCACATTCTTTTTTGGTTGTTTCCAAGTTAGATGGACTTATGGTTTCCTTGTTTTGTTTGGACTTAGGGCTATACCTATGTTTCTTCATGAAAAAAATTATCTTTTGGAAATTTAGTTATTAGTTATTAAATTTCAAAATATTGTTAGTTATTAGTTTGTTTGTACCATGTTAAAAGGAATAAAAAATCGAAAAAAAAGTTAAATCATGTTTCTAACATTAATCAAATACAATAATCAACATTCAAAATCAAAAGCTATTAGTTTACAAAGAATTTAAAAGCGCAAAAGTCGTCTTCTTTTTCCTTTTTTCCAACAACAAAAGTTATTTATTCGGATGCAATTATAAAGTTATGTTCTGTTTAATATTTTAGCTTTAAAATTGTGGTCAATGAATTTATGCTACCTTAGTTTCTCCGAGGCAGCTTTTAAAATTTTAAATTTAAGTATCTATTCTTATTTTACTCTTAATTGATTTTTATTTGATAAAAACTAGTTAATTGATAAATAAATAATAGTGTAATCTTTTTAACCAGTATAATAACACATTTAGTCTTTAATACTTACATATTCTATTAATCTAGTTTAAATTCCTTCATATTTACAAATTTTATCAATTTGATCATCAACCTTTTAACTAAAACTTTCAACTTTTAAAATAGAGACATTCCAAGTCTATAAATTTATGAAACCTAAAAGTTTAATTTTTCTAAGTTAAGTTAAAATAAAAATCACATGTTTAGTTTACTTTTTACTTTTTTTATTTTATTAAATATATTTATATAATTATCTTTTTATTTTACTTGTGGAAATACTAAACTCAATAATAATCTTTAATTTAGTACTTGTACTTTTTTTATCTCAAATCTAATATTCAAAACCATAAATGAAAACAAATTTTATAATAAGTTCACATTTACGCAAAATTTAAATTAAGATTAATTGCATTGAAATAGAAAACTTGATCATCTTAATTTTATGTTTTGTGTAGTGGAAACATTATAACTAATTACCTTTAATGATTTATTGATTATGTTTATTATTATAATTTTCTCTTGAATAGTTTTAGATTAGAAAATCTTAATGGACAAAAATATGTACATGCATGCATTCCGTAGAATTCTTTATTAATAAGAGATATTATTGAAAAGTTGAGTGGTAGAGAAATGGACATGGTATTATGTGATGCAAATATTTATACTACAAGTATGTTATATTTGCACAATTTGAAAAATTTTTGTTTTGGTTTTTGGGTTTTACAAATTAATAGATATGGAATGTCACTATTTTAAAAGTTGAAAGCTTTGGTTAAGAAGCTTGAAGATCAAACTGATAAAATTTGTAAATGGAAAGGGTTAAATTTATTCAATTATTTAGAATTAGAATCAAATTGATAGAATATGTAAGTATTGAAGACTAAATGAGTTATTATACCATTTAGAAAAGGTTTTTCATTATCAATTTAACGGCGGGTGACTAAAACAGGAACAAATACAAAGTTTAGTGTCTAAATTGAAATTTTTAAAATTGAGTGACCAAAACAGGAACGCAAACATAGTTGGATGACTATTTCTATAGTTTACCCTTGTTTCTAATATGTGAATAGTTTATGTTACAAAAATAGTAATTCAATCAGATAGCTTGGAGGTAGTTAAAAGCTATACATAGTAGTGTCTCAAAGATGTCAAACTCTGCTCTGATTGGAAGGATACACTGCATATTGTCCCAAGAAAGTCAATGGACTTTACGATACATTCTTAGGGAGGAGAATCAAAGTGCTAATTATTTAGCCAAATTGGCTTTTGAAAGAAAGGAGGATTTATAACTGGTTGAGGCCCTTCCAGAAGACGCTTTAGCATTTCTTAAAACAGACAAAGAAAAGAATTTTTGTATCTCTCATTTTTTTCATGTAACTTAGTTTCGTAATGTTTTTCTTTCACCAAAAAATAAAGTGTTTACTAACCAAGCTTTCTGAAATTGACCAAAAAATAACCTTTAAAAATGAAAAAAAAAGGCTTCACTTAGTTTTAAGAAGCAAATATTATGTTTGTTTTTATTTTTTATTTTTTAAAATAAAAAATTAAAGAAAATTTGTTTGGTTAAAAATTCTGGAAATGATTTTTGAAAAATAAAAATAAGGTTGAGCATTCGGTCCAATTAAGTCGAAACAAGTGAAAATATTTCGAGTTAATCAAGTTGATGAGTCTTATTTTATCATTCTAACTTGATTTACATTTTTTAATAAATTCGAGTGAAATAAAACTCAAGCCGAGTCGAGCGGATTGAATAAATTTATTTGAATTAAATTAAAATAAAAATAAACTAATCATTTTAAGATTTTTTACATCATGACTAAATTCCAAATGAAGGAACATAAATACCATATATAGTTAAAAAATATTTTAAAATACAATAAATAGCAAAACAAAATAATTAATATGATAAATTTGATTTGATAATTTACTTATTTAATGCCTCAAATTTATCATTTTGTAATTTTTTAAAATATTATAATTTAGCATTTATATATATTATGATTTCTTAATATTTTAATATTTTAATTCTTATATATATTGATATAATTCTGGGAAAATATTTTATAAATATTTTAAGATTATTTTAAATTTGTTATATTTTTAGAGGACCAATTTGCACATTTTCAAAGCTATCAAGCAACCAAGGGATATTTACCTCAATTTTTATTCGAGTTATTTGAAGTATTTGAGTTGTAAAATTCAACTTGACTCAAACTCGAGAAATCAAATTACTTATTCGAGTTGATTCAAGAAAATGAAAACTCAAAACTTAATTTTTTCTAAATCGAATTGAGTTTTGGTCACCTCTAAATGAAAATATGTGAAAATTAAAATTATAAAAAGTATATTTTCATTATTCTCACTAAAAATATTCTGTAAAACTAAAAAATTGAAACAAAGGCTTTAAACTTTAAATTTAATTAATGAATTGGTCATGGTTCAAGCTCTTTTAACCACAAAAATTATTTTTTTCAACCATTTTAAATATCAAAATCTTCGAATCCATATAAATATAGTAATTTATATTTTTTTGTTTTTCTATTATAAGAAAATAGTTTACCCAACATGTTTTCATATTTTCATTAGTGGAAACAAATTATTATCATTATTATTATCATTTAAAAACACTTTTAATTTTTGAAAATAGAAAATGAAACTATTCTTTGAAAATGAAAATGAAAATAGAAATTATTTTTCGAAACCAAACGGTTTTCATTTTCATTTTCTATTTTTTAAATGGAATTCGTGTTTGATAAATAAAAATAAAAATGTGTCTACTAAAACATGCTATGTGCCTATTTCCTATAATGGAAACATGAGGAATAAATTTTTTAAAAATTAAATTTGGACCAGAGTTCCAAATTTAATATATAAAAACTATTGGAAAGAATATTTTGTGTTGATATGAGTTTTAACTCAAGCTAATTCAGTTAAAATTAAAACATTTATTTTCATCATTTTAATCTTATAAAATATATTTAGTAAAAATAACAAAAATATATTTTTATTATTTTTAAAATTATTCAATAAACTTAACTTTTTGAATGATATTTAAGAAAAGAATATTCTAGAGCAATTCATAGAAGTAGAGGAACTCTTCCTATTGGACGAAATGATAAAAGAATACTTGGAAACAGATCTACAAAAGCTTCGTATAGGAATCCAAAAAGGAATGATTCAATTGATCAAGTTGTACAATGAGGATCATATCAATACGATTTTGCACATCTCGACCAATCTAATCTGTTTCGTTATTTTATGTGGTTATTCTATTTTGAGAAATGAAGATGTTCTTATTCTTAACTCTTGGGTTCAAGAATTCCTATATAATTTAAGTGACACAATAAAATCTTTTTCTATTCTTTTATTAACAGATTTATATATAGGATTTCATTCGCCCCACGGTTGGGAACTAATAATTGGCTCTATCTATTAAAGATTTTGAATTTGCTCATAATGATCAAATTATATCTAGTCTTTATTCTATCTTTCCAATCATTCTAAATAGATTTTTAAATATTGGATCTTTCGTTATTTAAATCGTATATCTCTATCAGTTGTGAATGTTTTTGGACTAGAGTTTTAATCTCTTATGTTTTGAAATAACATAAATTGATATTTGCAAAGCTCATAAAACTATTTTTTTAAAAGTTAATTTTCCTCTACCAAAAATAATTTGTTTTCCTAAGCAAAACCACTTGCAATAAAGAGAGCAATGACTGCGTAGGAGTCAGCTCTATGATTAACACAGAGCAAATATGAAAATAAAATTCCATTAAAAAATATATATTCCATCAAAAAAATATATATCTGAATCTCAATCATAAGGCAGAACATATTCAATATATCAGTGGGGACGATGATCTCAGCAAGGCAAAGCTAAGTTCATTGATGGAGTCTTATCAATGTTATATTGACTAATGCTTGGGTCATTGCTTCCCACTTGTAAAACTTCCTTTAGTAGAAATTATGGGATAATGTTTTATAACTGACGAGTGATTATAAAAACCATTACATTTATTACAATATATTTTATATATTATCATGTATCGCGTAAATTATAATATATATTATTGTCATAATATCAAATTTAGCTCTAAACGTTTATATTTTGTATCAATTTGACTCTTATTCTTTTTTTAGCTAAATTTGACCACCAACTTTTGAAAAATAGTCGAAATAAAATTTCTTTAACGAGAATACTAACTAAAATATTAAATTTTAAACACGACGACCTACATGACAATCTATGTGCACTTCATGCTACTTTTTTAAATTCTTTATAAGATTTTTATGTAACACCCTAAAACATATAGGGTTAGATGAAATAAATAACAAAGAAATGACTTAGGCTTAGTGGTTAAGTAGTTAGGACACTTTTTAGAAGTTTTAGTTTCTTCTATTCATATCTTTTTCAATTTTTTTCTTTTCATTTTCAGCAAACTAGGATGACAATCACTCTAAAATAAATATTATTTAGAGTAAAAATGGAATACGAGTTATTCACATTTCATTTGATGGTCAGATGTGAATTGAAAGCTAGGCAGTGATAATTCTAAATATTCCCCAGGGGGAAAATAAAGATGTCTCCTACGTTACCTAAAATATGCGGAAGTATCGACATAATTTCATAGAGTCATTTGGTCTGAATACTACATGAGGAACATAAGCTAGATGACGGAACGGAAAGACCTAGGATGTAGAAGATTATAACATGAGTGATTCGACAGATTTGGATTCCTATATATCCATTCATGTGGTACTTCATTGTACAATATATATAAGAATTATACGATAATAATTATACGAATCCATCTGTATAGATATCATCATCTACATCCAAAAAGCTGTATGCTTTGGAAGAAGCTTGTATAGTTTGGAAAGGGGTTTTGATTGAACAATCAAAAAGAAGAATCTACTTCAACTGATATGCCCTTAGGCATGGCCATACATAACATAGAAATCACACTTTGAAGGGGTGAACAATTAGCTAGAGCAACGGGTGCTGTTGCGAAATAGGTTGCGAACTAGATTGCAAAGGAGGGGAAATCGACCACATTAAAATTACCTTATGGGGAGGTCCCAATGGTTAGACACACCAACTCCCTCTAGATTACTCATGTTTGAGCCAACAAATTCCCATTTCCCTTTTTTATTTCAACAGCAGGGTAAATTGCCATCCAGCCCCCTTAAAGTTTGAAAACCTTAGGTATATAACCTCTTTTCCTAATTACAATTGAGTTATTTCTTTCTTTTCCAAATCAAACTAAAATTTTGTTTTTATTCACCCTATTTCTTCTAGCTTTTCCAGTTCATCTTCTTTTTTACAAATATTTTCTCTTCATTGCTGTGAATTGATATTGCTTATTCCGAATTTATGCCAACTTTTGTTAACTTGTTTTCATACCGGAATCATAATCGTCGTTAGAAACCCCCAATCTTTGCCAAGAAGCGGTAAGGACGCATCAAATATCAAAGTTTGATTTTGAATCTTTATAGATTTTCTAGCTAACGACAATCTTGCAATCGATTAAACGATCTTGACAGATCTTGAAATCTGTTATTAATTCTTGCGTAAATGTTATTTGAAGGACCTGTTTTAAGTACCTCAGATCATATTTGAATGTGAGGAACATCGCTCGAGCTTCTAGTGATAGGTGTGTGTTATTTTATAAGCGAATCGGGGCAAACTGTGACTTGGATTATGGCCACACAGGCGTGTGGACCACACAGCCGTCTCACATGGCCATGTCCCCCCTAAAACCCTAGGATATTTGATACTCACATGACTTAGAACCCTCCACACAGCCTGCCACACGCTCGTGTCTCCCTTATACCTTGATTTTGCAATTTTCACACAGTCTTAGTCTATTATATGGCTTGACCACATGGCCGTGTAACCCCTCTATACGGTCTATTGCATCCCACATGACTTGAGAACATGGTCGTGTGCCCCCTGTTATTCAGATTTTACAGTTTTGCCAAGAATTTTATGTTTTGTTCAATTTAGTCCCTGAATGGTTCCCGAACTATTTTTAGTATTTTATTTTATTCAGTTGAGTCCCTAATGATATGAATAATGTTACAATTCATACTCTGATTGACTGAATTATTAATACATTAATGCATGCATGAATTGTAAATATTGTAAATATATGCCTATCGTATTTGTAATTGTGATTAAACGTACAACATGCCTTATTCTTACCGTTAATACGAATCAAAGAAAAGCATGTTTTGTTGTTGTAGTGATTAAATAAGAGCATATTTATCACTGCCACATTGTTCTGTTGAAAGCACATTATTCATTTACGCTTTATCTGTTATAAGCATGCCATATTGCATTGCATAGGGATGAACATTTTGAAAAGATGAAAGTTCTGGCAGATCGATGATCTACAACTTTGGTGGTTTACCACAAACTATCCGACAACTTTTATTTGCAATCATATTGTGTATTCACAACCATTTGGCACCGTATTAACTTGCAACATTGGTGGTTCACCCACCCATCTAGCAGCTCTTATATGCAAATATGTTTTGCATTCACAACTATCTAGCAGCGTATTAACTTGCAACTTATGTGGTTTACCCACAACTCAGTGTGTAGGGATGAGCGAGTTCTAGGGAACTCTTACTTGGTGTGTAGTAGTAGGGCAGGATCTTTTTTGATAAATTGTGTTGCATTCACAAAATAAGTAAAAACAATTCTGAGATTTTTGAGATGGTATAAATGTATATGCAGATGTATATATGTATTATGTTGATATGATATTCCAATATTTTGAAATCGCTATTGTGAATCATTCTAGGTGATGTGATTTTGTATGTTAGTCAGTTATACTGGTTTTCTTGTGATGTAACTTACACTGAGCTTCATAGCTCACTCCTTTTTAATTTTCATCCTTTCAGATAACCTACCAGGTTAGGATGCGGACATGACATCTGGAGGGTCTTGGCTCGATTTTTAATTATAAAATTATTTTAGGCTTATGATTTAATTTATTTTATTATTTGAGAACTGTAATATTCTATTTTGAACTATGACATGAGACATAGGATTTGGGTTTTATTTTACTACCTGCATGACATTTAATTTGATTTTAGGATATCGAACTATGAATATTAATTAATTATGCATGAACTTCGGTTTTTATTAAAAATACAAACTATTATTACTTTTCCGATGCTAAATTATGATTAAGAATTTTGAACAATAAATAAGTCGGTAATTATCTAAGTTTTCTACTAAACTAATCAAATGTTTTAAAATGACTATTTTAGAAAATTTCGATAGCTTACTAGGTCATTTCAGTGGCTAATGTAATCTTCAGACTTCAGGCCTAACGTCTAGGTTGGGTTGGGGATGTTACATTTTATATATATTATTTTCATTTTCATTTTCTTTATCATTTTTGAATTATTTGTTAACATGAAATATAAGACAAATGATGTTATATTAGCATGACGTGAACATGAACTGCATGGGAGTTGCCAAGCCAACAATGTTAGTCATCATTTCCATTAAAAAAAGGAATTTGACTCTTTTTTGAAAGGTTAAGGGCTAAATTTAGCTCAAAAAATATAAGGGTCAAATTGACAAAAAATGTAAATGTTGAGAGCTAAATTTATCATTATACCTATATTATTTGATTATATAATTTCTTATGATCTACGTAGTATATTTCTTAACAAAACAGTTCTCGTAAAATTTTTGGGTTGTTTCATAAACATTACTCAATTACCATGTTTATTTAATATTTTGTAATATATTATGTTACTAGGGACAAAGTTAGAAAATTTGTTTGAGGATCGAAATTAAATTGTATATTTTTACGATAGTAAAAGTTGAATTTCATCATTTTAATAGTCTATATTTTTATAATTTTAAAGGGTTAAATCAAATTTATAACATTTTGGGGGCAAAGTAGAATCTTATCATTACTAATTTAAAATTTTATTAATTATAAAGGGTCTAAATGAAAAAAATTTATTTTAGAGGTTTGGGCCTGCCAACCATTGTGTGTAACACAAATTACAATAAAGATAATATTTAATGCATTGCTAGTGTACAAATTTCATACACTGTCAATGAAAAATATTAAAACATTTCATCATTGTATAAAATAAAATAGTAAATGATTTATAAATAAATATTGAAAATTTTATTTAAACATAATTAAAAATTAATTATAAGTTTCTCATTGTATATCGATAATACTGATATAACTTCTTACTTTAGACTAGTTTAAAATTCTAGATATATATAGAATAAAAGACAACTCGATTCAATTTAAAGGGATTCAATTTAAAGCTACAATCTTGATACATTATTTGTCACTGTTTAAATATCTTCGATAAAAACCCTACCAGGAGAGGAAACTCCATAAAAATTGCACTCATCATCACCGATAATTAGAGATGATAATGGGCCGAGCTGGGCCCTGACAAAAATTTTAGGCCCGTTTTCTAGGCTCGGCTCGGCTCGGCCTGGCCCATATTAAATTTTACAACACCAAAAAATTATATATTTAATATATATTTGATTAAAAAGTATATTTGATTAAAAAAAATATTTAATATATAATTTAGGCCGGGCCCGGGCCAAAAATTTTTTACTTGAAGCCCGACCCGTTTTCTAAACGGGCCACATTTTTTTGCCCAAACCCATATTTCGGGCCTATATTTTTACCTGAACCCTCTCATTTTTCAAGTGGGCTGTCGGGCAGGGCCGAGAAGCCCAACTCATGATCACCTCTACCTATAATAAAGTATTAACATCCAAACCACGTTGACCAAAATAGTTGGGAACAGATGGCAATGACGAAGAAATCTCAACATTTTCTAACTTCATAGAAATTCAATTTAAAGATAAATAGTGAATTTATTCTTTTCTGTACGTCTTAAACACCAAGATTCTAGAGAACCTTAAAATCAAATAAATTTTTTTCTGTAATAATCATAGAATGAAATAAAATTAATTTTTAATTATGTTTAAATAAAATTTTAATATTTTGATATAAATCTTTTACTTCATTTTATTTTAAATAGTGATGAAGTGTCTTAATATTATTTATTAACAAGACATGAAATTCATATATTGATCGTGCATCAAATATTATCTCCTCACAATATATTACCTAATTACACTTTTTTTTACTACTTACATAGTATATAATAGAATAGCAAAAATCTTCATAAGGTTTTAAGGTTATTTAGAAAAGCATTATCTCATTATAATATTTATTATATATATATATTATAATATATTGTGTAACAAGAATTATAATATATATTATCCTATTGTATAATTTCTTACAACCTACATAATATGTTTTCTAATTCAACAAGTCTCGTAATATTACAAAAAAGTTATCCCATTAGAGTATCTTTTACATGTTTGCGAATAAATTGTTGGGCAAAATATAAAAAAAAGTCAATTTTTTTTAAATTTGCCGAAATAGGCTCGATATTTATTATTTACCGGAATGGGCCCTTTTCCCCTAAATTGCATCCACGACAACGCGATGTCAAGGGACGCGTTAGCAAATCGCGTCCACATCAGCGCGGTTTGATGACGTGGCAACAAATCGCGTCCACGTAAGCGCGGTTTGTGTCCACATCAGCAAAGCGCGCTGACGTGGACGTGATTTGCTGCCACGTAGCACACCCCTGGGGACACAATTTCGCCGTGTTTCCCAGGTTAGGATTTTTAGAGTTTTTAAGATTTTTAGGATTTTTGGAGAAAAAAGTAAACAAATAAGGGATTAGGGTTTAGGGTTTCGTAATTAAATTAATTAAAATTTATTCAAAATTGGATTACGTTTCGTGTTTATGGGTTTTTAAGATAAAATCAAAGCAGGATGATTTATCAGAAGGATTTTTGAAGTCGCGCCCACGTGTACGCGCTTTTGCTATAGTAGGTCCTGGAAAAATAATTTCGAGTTGACGTTTCTGAGTAAATAGTTTAAAAAACGCTTCAAGAAGGATGTTTTATGAGAAGAATTTGTGAAATCGCGCCCTCGTGGATACGCTTTTGCTACAGTTGGTCTAGGAAGAAATAATTTTGAGTTGACGTTTCTGAGCAAATAGTTTAAAAAAACGCTTCAAGTAGGATGCTTTATGAGAAGAATTTGTGAAATCACGCCCTCGTGGATGCGCTTTTGCTACAGTTGGTCTAGGAAGAAATAATTTCGAGTTGACGTTTCTGAGCAAATAGTTTAAAAAAACGCTTCAAGCAGGATGCTTTATGAGAAGAATTTGTGAAATCGCGCCCACGTGGATGCGCTTTTGCTACAGTAGGTCCTGAAAAAATAATTTCGAGTTGACGTTTCTGAGCAAATAGTATAAAACAACGCTGTAAGCAGGATGCTATTTGAGAAGAATTTGTGAAATCGCGTCCTCGTGGACGCACTTTTGCTACAGTAGGTCCTGGAAAAATAATTTTGACTTGACGTTTTTGAGCAAATAGTATAAAATCGCTTCTACCAGGATGCTTTATGAGAAGAATTTGTGAAATCGCGCCCACGTGGACGCGTTTTTGCTACAGTAGCATGTTTGGGCTGAGGCTATAAATGAGGCAAAAAATGTTCTCAGAATGCATAAGTCACAGCAGAAACAATTTTGAGAGGCTAAGAAGGTTAGAGTTTCAAATATGAGTGAACGTATTAGTGCTGTTATTTACTACGATAGTGAGGTTTGCCACACCGAGAACGGTGTTATTTTTTTGTCGGAGAATACGGTGCGACTGGTTTTTAACCAGAACATAGATTTGACAGAACTTCGTAAAAGAATTAGGCGTAAAATTTTCGGAACGAAGCCAATGAAAGTTCTGTCTATTACGTATCGATTATGTTCTTTTGTTGATCGGGTGACATATGACTCGTTCGACATAAAAGGTGCTCGTAGCTTGGAGGCAATGGTGCAGACTCATCTTACTAGTGGAGCACCTTATATTGAATTATATGTTCAATTTACATCGCCAAATGATGTACTTACGACCGGTGTTCGAGATGTATACACGACCCCTGGCCTACATTCGGTTAGCGGGTTACAAAACAAGGAACAGCCCATGTTTGGTAGCGATGTTGAATGCATATCCCCCGCAAGACACTCTGTCGGTGGATGGGACATGTACGTCGGTGGCTCGATGTTTGATGCTAGAAATACGTACTGGGGAACGGCATCAAGTTCTAGTGGTTGGCAATCTACATCCAATTAGGAACGTTATGAAATGCCCAGAAGAAGGGATGATATACTCCCTACGACGTCAACCGGTTAGGGGACCTCGTACGCTGCAGATGATTATGGGTTAGAAGATGACTCCGATGTGGATCCACCTCGAGAGCCCGGGCCTGATGGTGCAGAAATTGGCTTATTTTCTGAACTAGAGCCTATTCCAACAGAACCTGAAGATGCTGAAAGGAGTTCAGATGAAGAAGAAAATCCACGATTCAAAGCATACTCACCTTCAGTCCACATGCATAATGTCGATCTGTCTGTAGATGATGTGTTAGAGTTTCCAGATCTACCACACCGTTTGCGTGATCGTACAAGTTTAGGGCTAGATTCCGGTGAATTTGAAGTTGGTAATCAGTTTACCAACAAGGATAATTTAATTGGTGCTTTGAAACAACATAGCATCAAAAATGGTGTTAACTACCACGTCGTTAAATCCAAATCTGATAAGTTTGAGGTGAAGTGTGCGGTGCAAGACGACACATGTTCATGGAAAATCTACACCTCGTTAAGGAAAAGGACAAGGTTGTGGGAGATTAAAAAGTACAAAGGTCCACATACATGTACTGTAGGTATAGTATTGACGGTTTCTGAATAATACTTTTATTATGTAACGTTGCATTATTTAATGTACTCCATTTATAGGTGTTTCACAAGATCATCCCAAGATGGATTCAGCTATGTTAGCTAGCTTGATATTGCCCACAGTAAAAGCAGATCCCAGGACTTTAGTGCGGGTGTTAATTGCCAATATTCGTAGCCAAATGGGGTACACGCCTTCTTACCACAAGGCTTGGATAGCTAAGCAAAAGGCATTGGAGAAGATGCATAGTGGGTAGGACGCCTCATATAATGAAATATGGTAGTGGTGTCAAGTGCTAGAGAGATACGTCCCAGGTGCCATCACAGACCTTGAAACAGAACATGCGTACTACAATGACCGATTGCTACGTGGGTGCCAAGTGTTCAAATGCCTATTTTGGACCTTTAAGCAATGCCAAGACACATTTTCACACTGCAAGCCGTTGATACAAATTGACAGTACCTTTATGTTTGGTAGGTATACTCATCGGCTATTGCTTGCAGTGGCACAGGATGGCAGTGGGAGAATTCTTTCAATTGCATTTGCAATAACACCGAGGGAGTCGTCTGATGACTGGGATTTCTTTCGCTCTAGGTTAAGGAGACATGTGTGCCCCCAACCTGATATCTGTGTTATTTCAGATCGGGGCACCGGTATACTAGCTGCATTTGATCGACAGGGAAGCTTATGACAGCGCACACACCATCGATATTGCCTAAGACACGTTGCTTCCAACTACTACAGATAATATCCATCTATATATGTGTTATTTCATTTGTAATTTTGAATTAGTTTTATTGGTAGAAGTGGTATGTAATATTCACTATGAACTTATATTGACAGGGTATGAAATAAATAAAGACCGTTTTCACGAGATGTTTACAATTTTACGTTCAATTAACGGAGAAGGGGCAGACTACCTTTGTAACATACGTTTCGAATAGTGGGCAGAAGCATACGACTGCGACCTATGATATGACCATATGATGTCAAACCTGGCTTAATGCATAAATTCTGTTCTTAAAGGAACGCGCCATCTATCAATAACATCGGTTGTGCGAGAGACATATTTTTGTTTGGCGGCGCTATTTCAAAAGCGAGCAGCAAGTTATGCAGGCCAGATGTAGGAAGGCCATGTATGGTGCAGTAAGGTAGTTCAAGAAATTAACAAGGCCAAGGCGCGGGCAAAAACCATGCACACAGTGTGTCACGATCGAGACAACTTATGGTTTCGCGTGACAGAGTTTGACAAACCGCACCAATGTGTTGTTGGAGGGCAATATCGTGTACACTTACGAAATAGGACTTGCGACTATGCGATGTTTGATGCACTTCGTTATCCATGTGCTCATGTTCTTGCAGCTTGTCAGAATCTCTGTCTGAATCTGATGAGCTATGTGGACGAAGTGTACAAATTAGAAAACATGTACAACGTCTGGAGACACGTTTTCCCACTGGTCCCAGATGAACGTAAGTGGCCGCCCGTATCTCTTGCTCCTTTTAAGCTTTATCGGATAGAGAATTATGTCGCAAACCAAAGGGTCGACCTTGCTCGACTAGAATACGTAACAATATGGATATCCGAGAAACAGCTAGTCAACAGAAGTTGTGCGGATGGTGTAGGAATCCAGGCCATATAAGTCGATCATGCCCTAATCGCAATAGTTGAATGTAATTGTAAAAAAATTATATTTTTTCAATTATTAATTGATAATTGTATTAATTGTTAGTAAAATTATCAAATTATATCAAATTATTAATTGTTAGTACCAGTCAAAACATTTTTCCAAATCTAACATTATGTGAATGTAAAATTATGAACTGACAATTGTATTAATGGTTAGTAAAATTATCAAATTATATTTAAGTTAAAGGTTAGGGTTTTTAAGTTAAGTGTTAGGGTTTTTTATTTAAGGGTTACGGTTTAAAGTTAAGAGTTTAGGGTTTTTAATTTAAGGGTTACAATTTTTAAGTTAAGGTTTAGGGTTTTAAAGTTAAGGGTTAGGGTTTTTAAGTTAAGGGTTTAGGATTTTTAATTTAAGGGTTTAGGGTTTTTAATTTAAGGGTTTAGTGTTTTTAAGTTAAAGGGTTAGAGTTTTTAAATTAAGGATTTAGGCTTTTTAAGTTAAGGGTTTAGGGTTTTTAATTTAAGGGTTTAAGGTTTTTAAGTTAAGGGGTTAGGATTTTTAAGTTATGGGTTAGGATTTTTAAGTTAAGGGTTTAGGGTTTTTAAGTTAAAGGTTAGGGTTTTTAAGTTAAGGGTTTAAGGTTTTTAATTTAAGGGTTTAGGGTTTTTAAGTTAAGGGATTAGGGTTTTTAAGTTAAGGGTTAGGGTTTTTAAGTTCAGGGTTTAGTGTTTTTAAGTTAAGGGTTAGGGTTTTTAAGTTAAGAGTTTAGGATTTTTAATTTAAGGGTTTAGGGTTTTTAAGTAAAGGAGTTAGGGTTTTTAAGTTAAGGATTTAGGGTTTTTAAGTTAAGGGTTAGGGTTTTTAGGTTAAGGGTTTATGATTTTTAAGTTAAAGATTTAGGGTTTTTAATTTAAGGGTTAGGGTTTTTAAGTTAAGGGTTAGGGTTACGGGTTTTAGGTTAAGGGTTTAAGTTTTGTCAATTAAATTATATATTTAATTATAAATTATAAATTTTTAAATTTTTAATAAATTAGTTTAGGGTTTTTAAGTAATAACTCAAAAAAATTTCTATTTTATTACACCAAATAATATCAAAATATTCAAAATATTTGTACAAATAAATTTAAATACAAAAATCAATGTCTGTACTGCCTTGATTCATTGCCACATGGCGGTACATGTCGTCGACTACATTGGATTCCTCTTTGTCCAATTTTCGTGGCGGTTGTGGTTCTCGTGGGATTCGGTTCTTCCGGTAGGGCATTTGATTGTCGGAGTTGGGACGATGAGCCACCTTGATATAATAGTGAATGTGGAGGTGTTTGGATCACCAACGGCGACGGTGTTTGAAACCCATACGGTGGTGGGGATTGGTAAAAAGAAGAGCTCGCCGACGGCCCCTCTTGCGACCCCTCGTGCGTCGCTGGCCTATACATCGACGGTCCACTCGGCGTAACAGGAAATGGATCTGAACCGGGCCATTGGCTCCAACCTGCCATAGGACTCGGAAAAGGAAACATATAAGGGTTAGGATATATAAAAGGGTTAGGAAACGTACCTGGCATCATCTGAAAAGGCAGTTTCGTGGGTATCATCGGTTGAACTACTGGGTCGGGTGACTGTGTCGGTGCTCTCGTTGGGCCTGGTGATTGAATGGCCGCTGATGATGGGCTGGGTGAATGTCTGGGCCTCGTTGAGGGGCTAGCGTCGTCGTCCTGTCGTCTTGGATTTAAAGGCCCGCATCTTTCCCTTTGGACACGTAATTGCTGCTGCCTCTCCTCTGGCGACAGTAAATACGGCTTGCCATGGATCCTAAATCATGGCATGTATTCCGGTACGCACGCTAACTCCGGAACGATGATCAGTTCCCCAGTAGGTATATAATCATACCGATCTTCCCACATTTGGATGTAGTCGGACCAGAATCTCGGCCAATCCGTATTCAAATACTGAAGGTCGATTTTGTGGTGATCGTCAAACACCTCAGGTTCCACGGGTATCTGTTGTCTACATCCAAATTGCCATAACACCCTGTCTGACTGGTGCATCTCCACGGTCGCGTAGTTGATCAACGCGACTTTCGCGTGCCAAGCATTTGGATTACTGCCCGAATTGCCGGATCCTCATATGGTGTCCATTGAAACTATATAAACATGATAGAAATATTAGTTATATACATAATACTAAATACTAAATACTAAATACCAATCGACTAGCGAATGATGGAAATATCAATTTTATTTAATACTTACATATGCTTCCGACTGTTGGTCTAATAGAAGTCGTATATCTTCAAGAGAGGTAGGTAATCGAGCATGACTTGCCAGATGGTTCCACCTAATTAAATAAATTTTTAGCATACTTTTATTTTTAAAAATCTACATAATAATTGTAAAATCTAATATAAAATTTACCTCGTTATGAGTGGGAATGTATATGGGTGGTCCACCCGAGGACGTAGAAATGGAAAGCGAAACCATGCCCATGACTGCAGTAGTGACAAGCAACCTCCGATTTTTGCTTTCCTCGGACGCGTCGCCCCGTACATCTCCAGATCTAACGTTGCCAAGACGGTAGACCCCCAACTCAATTCACTAGCTGTTCTAAAATCAACGAGTTTCAGCAGCCATCTTAGATGTACGCGGCTCCGTGACGAGTCCGGCATCAGATAACCTCCAATTAACTGAAGAATGTATGCCCGAGCATATCGGATTCTTTCTATTTCGGTTGAATCTTCATCTGGATCCGGGAATGTGACTCGTAACCAGCCCATCTCGATCTTACCCCCGTTCATTTTCTCCAGAATAGAGCCCAAAAGCTCTTAGCACACCGCTCCCCAATCGCTAGATTGGGCAGACCCGGTGACTGGGTACCCGTCCACCGACAATCCCAATTGCAGACTGACATCTTCCAAAGTGATAGTGCACTCTCTGCATGGAAGATGGAATGTGTGCGTCTCGAGTCTCCATCTCTCGATCAACGCACTAATTAGTTTCGGGTCCACCTTGCTTCCCTGGCCTACCGTCGCCACGTGCCAAAAACCCGCTTCCTGCAAGTAGTTCTCTACCAACGGTGATGGAAGAGCATGCATATTCCGGGTATTGGAATACAAACTTTTATAACAAATAATAAATTAATAATTATCTAAAAATGCATAAATAAAAAATTATTAAATAATATTTAAAAATTAAATTTAACGCTTACCATTTTCATTTGTTCCACCGATATGCGCTGTTTATCAAGACGAGTCAATTCTCCGGCCATTGCTGAAATTGTACAAATTTTTACGGTTTAAAAAAATTTTTTAAAAATAATTTTTTTAAAAAAATTATTTAAAAATAGGGATTTAAGAGAAATTTAAGAGGAACTTGAGAGCAAATTGAGATTAAATATGGATTTGAGAGAAATTTGGAAGGAATTTAAGAGCAAATTGAGAGGAAATTTAGAGGAAATTGAAAGGAAAATTGAGAGAGGATTAGTTTGGGAAAAAAAATGGGTGGGGGTATTTATAGTTTTTTTTGGACCGTTGGGGGGCAACGGTCAAAAAAATTGCCGTTGCACTATTCACGCACGTGGCAAATCGCGTCCCCAAGAGCGCACTACACGTCAGCATATCACGTCCACGTCAGCGCGCTTTTTTGATGTGGACACAAACCATGCTTACGTTACGTGGCCGCAAATCGCTCTGACGTGGACGCGATTTACTGACACATCCCCTGACATCGCGTAGACGTGGACACGATTTAGGGGAAAAGGGCCCATTCTGGTAAATAATAAAATATTGGGCCCATTTCGGTAAATTTAAAAAAAAATTAGGCTTTTAATGGTAAATTGCCCTAAATTGTTAACACAAATTGCAATATATATTACACGATACATAATTTCTTATGACATAAAAAATGTATTTTGTAAATATTTTTAAGGTTTTTGTGCTGTTACAATATATAATTGTTTAAAATATGCTATATGTCCCTAATTTTTTGTAAATTTAAAATTAATTCTTATATTTTTATTTTAAAAAATAAGTTTATCTATTTTTAGATATCAAAATTCAGGTCCAATTGTTAACACTATTAAAAAATTTTATTAAATATTTTGGTGTGACATTTTCAAGTAAATTTTGATGATGAAATTTCTTAAAGGAGGGAAGAATTGTAACGATTCGACTTTTGTCGGTACTGAAAAATGTGGTTTCAGAACCCCATTTCCATAAATCGGATTTGTAAGGATAAAATAAGAAGATTTATGGAGTTGATATGATAATATATTAAAGATCAACTAAGTAATTTAATTGAGAAAATCATTAATTTAAGCTTAGGAAGTAAATTGTAAATGTCCAATTGCTATTGAATTTTAATTTAAAAATGCAAAAGGATCTAGTTAGCAATTATCTACGGGACTAAAATGGTTATTTAACCAAATTTAAATATGAGATAGTGGATGATGATGATAGTCATTAAATTGTTATAATTTTAATTAAAGAATAGCCATTAAGTAAGAAAACCATTATTAATTAAAACTAATTAAGTAACTAATCCTAGTATATATATTAGATGATAGTGGAAAGAATCAAGAAAAGCCATCATCTTCTTCTTTGGGTGTCCAAGTGAAAAAAGAAGAAGAAAACTTTCTTTTCATTTTCATTGCAATTTGGTCCAAAATTCATAAGCTAAAGACGACGTCAGGTTGTATCGAGAGAAAGGAAATATGTGAGTCATAAACAAGTCATGAAAATATGATTTGTACTTTTATAATTCGAGTTCAATATATATTTAGATACATGTTTCGTTACAAACTAGCTATTGAGGTAATAATCCTATCTGTCTCATGATTCGGTAAGTATAGTGATACGAAAAGTATGACTTGATTTGAGATATGTACGGAATAGATGAGTAGTATATGAAAATATGATATGTGAACATGTATATGACGTGTAATTGGAACACTGCCCTGTTAACTATCTCTGGTAGAGTCGAGTATAGTTGGCATGCTATAGAATTAGATTTGTGTACAAGATTATACTTAAGTTTATACCGATGAGGTATGAAGTGTGTATTATACTTCGGATGTTCAATGAGGTACGGAGCACACTTTACTTCAGTAATACCGATGAGGCGTGGAGCACAATTTTTACTTCAGACGTTCCGATGAGGCACTTGGTGCCATATTGGTGTGATGGTTGGATAATCTGTTTATCCGTATTGAGTTCGTGTCTAGTTAATAGGGATTATAAAACATGAACTTGTTATGCGATATTTGATATGAAATGTGGGTTAAAATGATATGTCATGTATAAATATGTAATATGACAAATTAAGGTTTATGCAAGCCTGAGGGTCGATATGGTTATGAACGAATCAATAGATTTGAGAAAGAATTGAGATAGTGAAATGATTAAATGGTATGTTATGAAATGAAAATGAATGTGACTTACTATTAGAAAGCCTGATATGTTATGTCCATATGAAATTGAATAATGATTAAATGGTATGTTATGAAATTGAAAATGAATGTGACTTACTATTAGAAGGCCTGATATGTTATGATATGTTATGTCAAATGAGATAATGCAAAATTTTGGTTTTTGAGAAATGAATAGGTTAATTGAAATGGTTGAAATTAGATCATGTATTGATGTAATGTTATTGTTTTATTGACTTGAATCATGAAAGTACCACTGAGCTTTATCGCTCAGCATACGATTTGTTTATTCTATGCGTAGGTATTAATAAATCTTGAGGTCCTGAGGGGTGAAGCAGCATCCAAACCATAACTCTTGACTTAGCAATGTTTGTATAATTTCTTTATGTTTTCAATAAATGACATGTATAGAAAAGGTTAAATTAAACATCAATTGGAGCTAAATATATGTAAAGAATAGAAGTTTGAAATGTTATTTGCTTACCAAGTTAATGAAAGGGTGTTTAATCTTGAATAAATGTATATAAAAACTATTGAAAAAATGGATTTGGAAAATGCAACGAAAAATAAGTTTAGGGAAAAAACCAAAGTTTTAAATTTTTTTCCAAAAACAAGAACATGGTTGTGATATCTAAAATAATAAAAACTTAATCAAAATTATATCTTTTTGAATCGTCTAGGATGAACGCTTTAATCGAATAGCCTTCTCCGCTATCCTCAAGCTCATATCTGCCAAGTGTGGGCTCGCTTCGAATCAAAAAAATTTCCACAAAGTTACTAGTTGGATAATTTTGTAATTTCTCTAAACTTTTGGGGTCAAGTTGTAAATATGAAAAATATCTCTAGAAATTTTCTGAAATAATTTCTTTAGAGAATTTTCTCTCTACAACTTTCTCTCTACAATTTTCTTTAGAGAGTTCAACTATGATTAAACTTAATCAATTTAATATTAAATTAATATAATACTTATCAACTTAAATATTAGATTAAATTTAATATTAAGAAAATCACTTTAATATTAAATTAATAAAATACTATGAAAAAAGTATTAAATTAAAAAATATTATTATTTTTGGAATATTATTCTGAAATCAAATTCTTCGGTAGAGTCCCAGTAGGAGTGTGATTCCTCCACTATTCAACCGCCGAAGGACCACCCGCCAGCCACAGGAATGTCGTCATCATCACTGCTGGCACTGTCGTGTCCGATGGTGCTATCCCAGGTACAATACCCTCACAGCACCTCAAGCCGATTTGACTGCTGCCACTTTGGTCCGGAACAATAACGGTCCTCCACCGGTTGGACCATAAGCCCAGTTTCACATGCCAGGCCCAGTTACATGTTTATTTATTTATTCATTATTCAAATACATAGAAAATAGTTACTTGTTTACTACAATATGGACACATTTCCAAAAAATCCCCCACTTGCCCTAGTGAAGTAAATGTGTCATGTTTCACATTCTCATATCCCTAATGTGTTTGTTTAAACTCCTAGTTTCAAGAGTTTTAGTAAACAAATTTGTAAGGTTATCTTTAGAAGCTACTTTCACCACATTTACTATTCCTACAGTAAACAGATATCTGAACGTGTGCAAATCATAACATACATAAGGCTTCCAACTGTTGAAGCATATGGAACCTTACTCATATGCTCTCTTTCTTTCGTTGTCTTAGGACAATCATCCAAAGAAAGATAAAAACCCGATGTATTCGGTTGAGTGCCTGTTTCACATCGATCACTGTAAATTGTTCCAGTACCTTATCGATGTATGAATCTTGTGATAATTTGATACCTAAGGATTCAAATTCCAAGAATATAACTAGTTTCACCCAAGTCCTTTATGCTAAATTGTTGAGTTAACCACAGTTTAATCGAATAAAAATTTCCTACATCATTTCCGATAAGTAGAATATCATCGACATACAGAACGAGGAAGACCAGCTTTTTGTCCTTTATACACTTATAAACATAAGGGTCATTCACATTTTGCTCAAACCCAAAAGTTTTGATCATTTGATCAAATATTTTATTCCATGAGCGGGACAACTACTTAAGCACATAAATAGATCTTAGCAATTTGCAAACTTTCTGCCCCTTTCCTTTAACAACATAGCCAAAGGGTTAAGCCATATAAATGGTCTCATCAAGATAGGCATTCAAGAATTTTGTCTTGACTTCGATTTGCCAGATCTCGTAATCGAGAGTAGTGTCAATGGATAAGAGGATGCAGATAGACTTAAGCATGGCTATTGGACAGAAGGTCTCATCATAACCGATGCCTTCTTTGTGTATAGCCTTTCCCTATATGTAACACCCATTCCCGACACGATCTCTGGATCTTGGTGTGGTATGTCACAAAAAAAAACATTTGAGTTAAATAAAAACACTTGAAATTTTTTGAAACAAGGTCTTGGTGTAAACCACATTATGACAAAGACAAAACAATCAAAGTAGTAGTACGCCAAGTAAAAACATTTTGAGTTAAAAACATTTGGCGGAAACCTTATATAAGTTGATAGATTATAAAAACCACAAGATGAATTATTTACCTTACAATAGTTTCAAGTGCATCATTGCTGATTAAAACAACATTCAAAACCATTTGGCGTATAAGTTGAAACGACAATCTCATAAATTGCAATTCCTTGGATTAAAATACATACTTCAAGAGTTCACAAAAGTTTTTAAATAACAATGTCTTGACCAAAAGTTGCAGATCATTATACAAGCTAATTATAAAGCAGATCTACACGCCACCCCCAAAAAGGTCATTCGTGATACAAAATTAAACAGATGGCTTACTATCAAGAATTCTCTGGCATATTCCCTTCAATTGAATCTCTTCCTTTAATCAGCATGCCTAAGAAGAAAAGGATAACATAGTAAGTTCATACGAATTTAGTGAGTTACATAAAGAAAACATAACTAATGTAAAGTGATAAAGAAAACATAACCAATGGCGTTCATATACGAACAGACTCGATATGCCAACTTAACACGACACATGGGCCATTACTATCTGCCAACTTAACAATAAATTTTACACAACCCATCCTTTTGGCAGCCTCGTAACCAGAATTCAAAGTCAGAATCAAATTGATCAATCGTATTCATATGCATACACCCCTTAACTCTTCATATCATTTCTGTTTAGTCAAGCATATTTTTTCGTGATCTACCTGTCTGGTTTGCAATATAGTTTAGCTACAGGTGGCATTAGAAACATATCCCCCTTCTTTATCATCACATCTCACAAATCACATATCACATATAGATGGTACTAACTCGTGCAGTAAGAAGTGTGTTTAACATCGAAAAATAAATAGACCATACCTACACTAATAACGATTTTTGAACACAACAAGATCAAACACCACACATGCGTTGTTGAGAATGAACACTTACATTACATAGCTCATATAAGAATAGAATTTACAACACATGGAGATAAGAAGGAACTCACCAAAAATTCTAGTACAGTAATCTACTCAGTAGGTCATTTGCCTTTGTGTTTTGGACCTTCGTTAGCTTTTTGAGCTAAAAGAGAGACAAATACATCAATGAAATCATCAAACTATTGAAACCTGACATGCATGCATGAGTCAGTACCATAAAACCTAATCAGTATCTTGTAAGCGAAAGACAGAAAGTTTCCTTCCTCAAGAAAAATTTTAAAACCTACGCATGCATTTTTATAAACAAGTAATTTCCTTTGATAACAACCTAAACGTTTACTAGAAATTACCTGTAATCCGGTGATAACAATGGTGTTAGCTAAATGATCAAACTCTTCGCTACAGACCCT
Organism: Gossypium raimondii; assembly: GCF_025698545.1. Classification (NCBI taxonomy): domain Eukaryota; kingdom Viridiplantae; phylum Streptophyta; class Magnoliopsida; order Malvales; family Malvaceae; genus Gossypium; species Gossypium raimondii. The sequence goes on along the minus strand of NC_068567.1, from coordinate 39,324,435 downwards.
AGCTCAGAATTTCTAAAGCTTTAATGAAAATGTAAGGAACAAGAAGAAGTAGAAGCAAAACATACAAACATGCTAGCCTGATGTCCTTATATAGAAGAGACACTCAGGGATAAAACTTAGTGGAAGTCAGAGGATTCCAAGATCGCTCTAGAAATTTGAGAAGTATTAATTAAGTATCAACTCATCTACAGTATCCTAGTTCGGTTCTAACTAGATATGAACTAAACTCTAACATCACTTTTTACATCATCGTAACATATACTAACTACGAAGGCAAACCAATTGAGCTGCGAACTAACGAGTTTGCCGAAACATCTAGGGTCGATGGATAACTTAACATAAGAGTCCACCAAAGCCTAGAGTTTGCCAAATGACGAATCCCACCGAATACGCCTCACAAAATCAATTACTCCATTATTACTCATTAACTACCTTTAGTGTAAATAACTACGTGCCAAACAGTAACTTGAAAATATATCCGCTGGGTGAGCTATTACAATTCTCCCCATTTAGAAAATTTCACCCTCGAAATTCTTACTGGTGAATGACTGAGGATATTGTTCTTTCATCGAATTCTCTTTTTCTGAGGTGGCTTCCTCTATATTGTGATTCTTCCATAATACCTTTACCAAAGGAATTCTTTTGTTTCTCAACTCTTTTACTTCTTTAGCTAGAATGCAAGTAGGTTCATCTTTATAAGACAAGTTTTACTCTACTTCTAGTACTTTGACTTGTACCACATGATCTAGATTGGATCGATATCTTCTTAACATGGAAACATGAAACACATTATGTATCTTTGGTAACTCTAGGGGCAACGCGAATCTGAATGCCATTGCACCAACTCGCTCTAGAATCTCAATGGCGCTATAAAATGCAGGCTTAACTTCCCTTTTTATCCGAACCTGATGATATTCTTCTAAAGAGAAACCTTCAGAAATACTTTGTCACCCACTTCAAACTAGATTTCTTTGCTTCTTAGATCGACATAAGCTTTCTTGTGATCTTCAGCTTCCTTTAAATGAGTTCAAATGATTAAAACCTTTTCTTTTGTTTCTTGTACTAAATGAAGACCAACCATTTTCCTTTCACTAAGTTCCATCCAATAGGTGGGTGATTTGCACCTTTTTCCATACAAAGCTTCAAATAGTGACATTTTCAGACTGGTGTACTGGCTATTATTATACGCAAATTCTAACAAAGGAAGATATCTTTCCCAATTTAGCCTAAAATCTATCACACAACTTTGGAGCAGATCTTCAAAAATTTGTATCACTCTTTCAGACTGCCCATTTGATTGGGGATGAAAGGCAGTACTGAATTGTAACTTTGTTCCCAACGATTCTTACAACTGTCCCTAAAATCTCAATGTGAAACTTTGGTTTCGACCTGAAACTATGGATGTTGGATTTCCATGAAGGCGTACAATTCCATAAACGTAAAGCTCGACCAAATATTTCAACGAGTAATTTGGGTGCAAAGGCAGGAAATGGGATGAGTTAGTAAGTTGATCAATAATTACCCAGACTGAGTTATTTTTCAAAGGGTTGAGAGGAAAACCTAAAACAAAATCCATTGTGATCTTGTCCCATTTTCATTCAGGTATCTCTAAAAGGTAAAATTTGCCCGAGGGAACCTGATGTTCTGCTTTAATCTGCTGACACGTTAGACAACTTGAGACATACTATGTTATTTCTTTCTTCATCCCAGGTCACCAATACAAATTTTCAAATCACGATACATTTATCACTTCCTGGATGTAATGAGAAGGGCCCTTGATGAGATTCCCTCAGTAATTATTGCCTTAAACCATTTCCATTTGGCACATACATCCTTCCCATGAATCAAAGTTCACCATCTTTCCAAAGCTGAAGTTTGTTGATTCGTTTAACGGTATACGCTACTTATACGCCTCTCACAGCGTATCCTTCAACTATTCTTCTAAAATATGATATAGAAAAGTAGGTTAAACAATTAATTCTACCAAAAGTGACCCATCATCACCCAGATAAATGTTGGCTCGAAGGGATGCCAAAGCTACAACAGTTTTCTTGCCATCTGCTACCACATTAGCCTTTCCAAGATGGCACTCAATTGCCAGATCATAATATTTCAAAATCTCTATCCAACGACGCTAGCACAAATTCAAATCCTTTTTTTCATTAGATACTTTATACTCTTATGGTCCGAAAACACATGACATTTCTCCCCATAAAGATAGTGTTTCCAGATCTTTAGCGCCAATACTACTGTTGCAAGCTCTAAGTCCTAAGCACACATCCTAACCCATTAAGAGATGCGTCCGTGAACACTGTATACTCCATGCCAGATTCTAGTTGGGCTAAGATATGAGCTTTAGTTAGAATGACTTTAAACTTATTGAAACTCTTTTGACACGCCTCTGTCCATTCAAGCTTCTCTTTCTTCTTTAACAAATGCGTGAGAGGTGTTGCCAACATGGCGAACCCTTTTATGAATCTCTTATAATAACTCGCCAAACCTAAGAAGCTAAGTACCTCAATAACATTCTTTGATAGATTCCAATCAAGTATGGATTTAACTTTATTAAGATCTACCTTAATGCCTTCAGGAAAAATAACATGACCAAGGAAAAACACTTATCTTAACTAAAATTCACATTTGCTGAATTTGGTGAACAACTTGTTCTCATGCAAAGTTCTTGGCAAATTCCTTAAGTGTTCCTCGTGATCAGCCACGGTTCTAAGGTAGACTAATATATCATTAATGAAAACCATAACAAATTAATCCAAGTAAGGCCAAAACACTTTATTCATCAAATCCATAAAGACTGTTGGTGCATTCGTTAATCCAAAAGGCATCACAAAAAACTAATAATGTCTATACCGTGATTGAAATGCAGTTTTTAAAACATCATCTCCTCTGATTTTCACTTGGTAGTAGCTAGAACATAGATCAATTTTGGAGATCTTCAATTCGAGGCAGTTGATACTTGTTCTTCACAGTTACTTTGTTTAGTTGGCGGTAATCAATGCATAGACAAAGTGTCCCATCCTTCTTTTTCACAAACAGAATTGACGCACCCCAATGTGAAACACTTAGTCGAATAAGCCCCTTATCCAACAAATCCTGCAATTGTGCTTTTAACTCTTTTAGCTCTAATAGAGCCATCCTATAAGGAGCACAGGAAATGGGCACAGTACTAGGCTCTAACTCAAGCAAGAATTTCACTTCTCTATCTGGCGACATACCTGGAAGTTCCCCTGGAAATACATAGAAAAAACCATCACAATTAGAACTTGGCTGATATCCTTTCTTGATTCAGACAAATCCATAATGTACGCCAAGTAAGCATCAGCACCCTTAACCAATAATCTTTCTACCGGATACATTGAAAATTATTATACTCACCAAACCAGTTTGTACACTTCTTTGCCTTCTGTAGTTATCAAGCGTACACCTTTAGCTTGACAATCAACCACAATATTATGTTTGATCAACCAATCTAACATGAGAATAAGATCCAATTCATGAAAGCTTAACAACAACAAATGTCAACAAATAGTTCTTAATTTCTCTATTAACCATCGTAATTTAACCAAGAGGGTTGGTTACTAATACATTTGTCTTAGAACAATCAACTTCAATATTCATACCTTCTATGACTTTAGTAAAGATTTACGAATAGGTTGGCCTCGGATCTATTAATGCATGAATGATGTTTCTAAAAAAATAAAAATTACTCGTTGTAACCTCTGGTAAATAAGTATCCTCTTTAGCTTTCATCATATATGCTTTGGCAAATACTCCAGAGCTGGGCTTGGTGAAACGCTTTGTTAGAGGCCCCTGAATTGATCCTGACTTTGTTGCCATAGTTGATCTTTCTTCTTGCTGGAAATTTAGAGGCCCAGGTATAGATTGTTCTGATCTTACCTCAACCTTTGAGAGACAGTCTCTAAGCTGATGGTCTAGAGATCCACATCCAAAACAAGCTCTAGTATGCCTCTAACATTCTACTCTATGATTTCTTTTACAATGCTCGTAGCCTAAATTCCTCATTACTCTGAATTCACCCATAGTTGCCATCGAGGTAGCTTGTAGACTACCTCCGCCTTGCTAGAAATTAACAGGTTATGAATCTCTCGTTGACACTGAGAAGTTTCGATCTTTTGGGCTCTTGAAATTTGATGAGGGTGGTGGACCAAAAAATCTACGTTTCATTTTCTCTAGAAATAAAAGAAAATCGATGAGGGAGGATGTTAGGCCTGTTATCAAAAGCTTTACTCTTCCCGTGAACTATCATCTCCATCTTAAAAGCCTTAGCTGTCATGGCTGCTAAACTTTGGCATTTAGATGCCGCCATCAAGGCATGAATTTCATCCCTTAGACTCTATTGAAACTTATCGCATAAGGCCTTCTCAATCTAGAAAATATCTTTTGCATAACGATTGAGTCTAACAAATTCTCGTTCATATTCCATCATTGACATCTATTCTTGCTTGAGATATAAGAACTCCTTCTTCATTTGCTAAACATACATCTAGTTCACACACCTTTCTAGAAATTTCTCCAAAAAGAATTCTCAATTAATCAATTCTTTAGAGGTCGCACTGGTTAGTATTTCTTACCATTGATACACTTCCCCCTCTAGAAATGAGACTGCACACACGAGGCTATCCGCCAATGTACACTTTAACTCCTTCAATAGTCTGTAGACGCATGATAACCATTGTTCAAACACTGTGGGGTCATTACCTTTGTCTCCCATAAATTCCTTGATACCTTTTTTTCTTATTTCTCTCACTGAATCACCCTTGGTTTGGGTTGCAGTTGGCGCTGGAGGTGCAGGGGCTACAGGTTGGACTATTTCTGGTTGTGGTTGCTGAGGTTGAGGTGCTTGAGTTGTCCCCATGAACTAATCAATCATTTGAGTCATCATGGTGATGAAGACATTTCAAAAGGCATTACCAACTGGAGCCATATTAGTTTTAGGAGTTTGCTCTTGAACTAGAGGTACATGGCTTTCAATCACCTCACCAGTTGCTTCTCTTGATCCTTCAGACATTTTCTTTAACAACTAAAATAAAAATCAGATTAGCTGAAATTACAAGGACTAAGCCATAGCTATATCATGTAGGGTGAGGTGGGACACACCCTTTAATTTTCCAAGAACCAGCTCAACCTTTACTCTTATACCAAAACTTGTAACACCCACGCCTGACCCAATTTCCGGATTTGGGTGTGGTATGTCACAACAAAAAAAACATTCAGGTAAAACAAAAACAATTGCAAATATTTTAAAGTGCCGAGGTCTTGGCGGAAACCTCATTATGACAATGACAAAATAATCAATTTCGTTGTACGCCAAGTAAAAATATCTTTAGTTAAAAACATTTGGCGGAAGCCTTATATAAGTTGATAGATTATATAAATCACAAGATCAATTTTTTACCTTACAATAGTTTCATGTGCATCATTGGCGGTTAAAACAACATTCAAAACCATTTGGCGTATAAGTCGAAAAGACAATCCCATAAACTACAATTCCTTAGATTAAAATACATACTTCATGAGTTCACAAAAGTTTTTAGATAACAATGTCTTGACCAAAAGTTGTTATTCATTATACAAGCTGATTATAAAGAAGATGTACATGCTACCCCCAAAAAGGTCATGTATGATACAATATTAAACAGATGGCTCACTATCAACAGTTCTCTAGCGTAGTCCCTTCAACAGAATCTCTTTATTTAATCAGCATGCTTGAGAAGGAAATGATAACAGAGTAAGTTCATACAAACTTAGTGAGTTCCATAAAAAACATAACTAACTGACAATGATATTACTCATGAACAAGTTTTATTACTATAAGTTTACCCAACCTGTCTGAAAGAATCAATTGTAATAATCAATATATACCCAATAGCGTTCACAGAATACGGACAGACTCGATACGACAACTTAACACGACACATGGGCGATTACTATCTGCCAACTTAACCATAACTTTTACACAACCCATCCTTATGTCAACCTTGTACCGATAATTCAAAGTCAAAATCATATTGATCAGTCGTATTCATAAGCACACACCCTCTTAACTCATCATATCCTTTCTGTTTAGTCAAGCATGTTTTCTCGTGATCTGCCAGTTTGGTTTGCAATATAGCTGCCCTATTGGAAGCATAAAAAACATATCCCCTTTTTTCATCATCACATATCACAAATCACATATCACATATTGATGGTATTGGCCCATACAATATAGAGGGTGTTTAACATCGAAACATAAACAGACCATACCCTTATTAATAACGTTGTTTGAACACCATAAGATCAAACACCATACATACGTTGTTAAGAAGGAAAAATTAGCATACATAGTTCATACGGCAATAGAATTTACAACACATGGAGGTAAGAAGTAACTCACTAGATAGTCTAGTATAGTAATATACTCAATAGGTTATTTACCTTTTTTGCTTGGACATTCGTTAGCTTCTTAAGCTAAAAGAGAGATAAATACATCAATTAGATAATCAAACTATTGAAACTTGATATGCAAGCTTGAATCAGTAACATACAACCCAATCCATAGCATGTAACCCAGAAATAAGAAGTTTTCTTCCTCAAGAACAATTCTAAAACCTATGTATGCATTATTTGAAACATGTAATTTCCTTTGATAACGACCTAAATGTTTAATATAAATTACCAGTAATTTTTTTTATAACAATGGGGTTAGCTAAATGCAGGAAGTCCTCGCTACGACTCTAACTTAGAATTTTTAAAGCTTTAATGAAAATGAAAGGAAGAAGCAGAAGCAAAACGTACAAACATGCTAGCTTGATGTCCTTATATAGAAGAGACACCCAAGGACAAAACTTAGTGGAAGTCAGAGGATCTCAAGATTGCTCTAGAAATTTGAGAAGTATTAATTAAGTATTAAATCATCTATAGCATCCTATTTCAATTCTAACTAGGTCTCAACTAAACTCTAATATCACTTATTACGTCATCACAACATATACTAACTACGAAGCAAAACCTATCAAGCTTGAACTAACGAGTTCACCCAAACATCTGGGGTTGGCGGATAACTTAACAGAAAAGTCCACCAAACCCTAGACTTTACCAAAACCCGAAGTTTGCAAAATGGCGAATCCACCGAATACGCCACGCAAAATCAATTACTCTACTAATTTACTCGTTAACTAACCTTAGCATAAATAACTACATGCCAAATAGTAACTTGATAATATATCTGCCAAGTGGGCTATTACACTGCAAGTCTAGCTTTATGGGTTTTCACTTTCCCTTCAGCATTTCTCCTATTCTTTTAGATCAACTTGCGCATTATGATTTTAATCTAAATTAGTAAGTCTACAAGTTCTCTCACTGAATTGGATTATATAAAATCCATCTCAGCATCCAGGACTAGTTTCCAAAGCTTGGAATCAACATCTTGCATAGCCTCATCGTAAGGGAGTGGATCATCATCTTTGTGATTGGCTTCCGTATTATAAATACTATCATAAAAAATGAAGAAGTCTGGTTTCTTAGATACTCTCCCACTACGATGGATTCCTATATGTTTTTGATTATTTGTAAGTCTTTCTACAAATTTCTCAAGAATTGAACATGTTGATTGTTCTACAACTCCCAAAAGTTCCTCGAGTACCAATTTACTTCGAGGCTTAAATTTATCCATGTATCTTTCCTTAAGAAAAGTAGCATAAGTAGAAACTTTAATCATATTATCTTTTGGATTGTAGAATAATCCACCTTTAGTTCCTTCTGGATATCCTACAAACAAGCATAATTTCGTCCGTGCATCCAACTTCTGTGCATCCTTATCCAAAATGTAGGTTTGATAACCTCATATTCTAAATTGATTTAGAGTGGGCTTCTTTCCATGCCACAGTTCATAAGGTGTCTTAAAAGTAGACTGATTTGACACATCATTCAAACTATAGCAAGTCGTCTGTATTGCATATCCCTAGAAGGAAGTAGGGCCTTGTGAATAGCTTAACATTGAACGAACCATATCAAGCAATGTTTTATTCCTTCTTTCAGCTACATCATTCTACTATGGAGTACCTGTCATAGTCAATTGGGATAAAGTCTTATTCTCTATGAGGTATCCTAAGAACTCGTCGGACAAGTATTTCTCACCTCGGTCAGACCGAAGATTCGTTATAGACAAATCTAATTACTTTTCCACTTCCGCGCAAAACTCGAAATTTATCAAAGGTTTCGCTTTTGCGGTGCATTAGATACACATATCGATATCAAGAATAGTCTTAAATGAAAGTCACGTAATAATCGAACCTCCTCAGACACTTATGCTCATGGGACCATATACATTAGTGTGTACAAGTTCTAGGGGCAGGTTGGCTGTAACACCCCAAACCCAAGCTAGTCGTTAAGGCCAAATTAGGAAAGTTACATTGGCCACCGAAATGGTCCAAAAAAAATCTTTCATATTTTTCAAACATACTTTTTAAACCATTTGTGTAAATCGTTCTAAAGTAGTGAAAATGAAAATTTTAAAAACCTATGATCTCGATGTCTTATGTATTTGTAAAAGTTTGATCGCTATGCAAAATTGTCATAAATTCAATCATATTTCAAAATCATTCATTTATTTATTCAAAACAAAAGAATTTGGTTATTCATCATTATTCGAGAAAAACATGTTAACCTCATAAGTCAAATATCTTTAGAAATCTCATTTGTAAACATCAGTAATTTTGAAAACTAAGTCTAATTTTATTAAAAACTCGTTTATTAGAATTTCAGCGAAAAATTGTAATATTGGCAGATTTTTACAAAGATCGCAATGAAAAATGTTACTGAAACCATATTTTGTTAAAAATCAATATTTCATGTAAATTCGATAAAATATCAACAGACATTTTAAACCTCAAAAACTAAGTCGTATTTTTGTCTAAAACTCATTTTCATTGTCGAAGCAGAAAAGAGTGATTTTGTCAAGTTTAAAAAACAACATGTTTCAAGCGTAATCTTATCAAATACTAATTTAAGCAGTTTAAAAAAAATTAATGTCATGCAATCAATTCATCTAACTTAAAATAAAAATCCCCAAAGTAATATCCCATGCCACAATCGATACTCAAACTTATTACAGTCCCAAAATAAAAAAAATATTAAAAAATTAATTACTTTAATTTAAAAAAATAAAAAAACTCCTCCAAATGCAATTATTGAATCCTAATCTCGGGTTATCTGTAAAATAAAAAACTAAAGGGGATGAGCTTTTAAGCTCAGTGTGAGTCTTAACTCAAGTATTAAGCAAAAGTTAAGTATACAAATCAATTAATAATATGGACATACTTATCTTAAAAAATAATCAATTTTCTTTCTGCAAATGATCATGACAATGCAATCTTTGTAAAACTATTATGCAAATTTTTATAAAACATCCTACCCATCACCGCTACACACCATAAACAAGTTCCCTAGAACTTGTCCATCCAAACACTCCAATTTGGGAATAGTGTCACAATAATGCAGATAAACTGCCACTTAATAATATTGTGGACAAGCCACCACTTTTACAAATAAACTGCCACTTAAAAAAATTGTGGACAAGCCACCACTTTTGCAAATAAACTGCCACTTTATAAAATGGTGGACAAGCCCCCACTTTTGCAAATAAACTGCCATTTAATAAAATTGTGGACAAGTCACCACTTTTGCAGATAAACTGTCACTTTATAATATTCTGGACAAGCTACCACTTTTGTAGATAAACTGCCACTTCTTCCTCCGTTCACATATCCGACCCATGCATGTGATATGACCACAAAAACCACTTTTTCACATTAAATATCAATTTTCACTTTGGCATGTGAGAATGCTCAATATATCACTTATCACTTAAAATCACATAGGCATGCTCATCACATATTTACACAATATATTAATATTTCACACTTTATAATTCATGCAAAATTCACATATGCTATAACATCACATAACATGAGAATGAGATTTTTGTACATTTTATATCATTAAAAATAATCAAGATCACACATCATACAAGTCACAAAACAACAGTTTAGTTTCACTTACTTGGATATTCCAATTTGATGGGTTTTTATTCCTACTTTCGTATACATAGTGTATTCTTGATAGGCACAATTTAGTAATTCTAATAAATTTTTAACATAATGAAACATATTTTCATATTTTTAATTAATGTAGAACCTACACCTGATTGAAGATCCGATGTAAATCACCATTCTAAAGAATGCCCATACTCGAATCTAAATGAATGAAATATCGATATGTTATCAAAGTGTCCTTCCATTAAAATTCATCTATTTTTTAAACATTTTCGTGATATTACTCAATTTAACTAAATCTCTCATCCATACTTACTCTTGTGATTAGTCGATTATAATCATATTTTCGCTTCCAAAGTTAATGAATTTCCGAGTTGGTATCGATCGGCCCTTCATCAAAAGATCAATATACGAGAAAATAATGATTTTCATTCAACCACTATACTTACCCTATCTTGACTGAATTAGAAAGATCGATGGATCATTGGGGTCTTGAATCGGAGGGGAAATCGAATCTAGAGAAAATAATCATTCAGAAAAAGAGAATCAATAAGTTTATGATGTACAAATAATTTTAAGAACTAATTTAAAATAAGAGAAATAGATTTTTTTACTATACAGAGCGGTAGAAAAAGAAAAAAGATGAAGAGAGGAGGAAAAATCACTAACGTTGATGGTGGTGTAGTGGCGAAGGCAGTGGTCTAATGAGGGTTCGACAGAGAAGGAGGAGGAAAAGAAAAGGTGTTGAGGCACTTGAGGGAAAAAGGACAAAATCAAAAGAAAAATAAAGAAATTGAGAGAGACAAAATTATTTTAGATGGTGGTACAAGGTGGTGGCCACGGTGGTAAGTACTGGTGTAAGAGGTAGCAATGTACCAAACAAGTGGGAAAAGTAGTGGCAAAGAGGAGGTCCGACGATGGTGACAGTGGTGGTGTTGGTTCGGTTGGCTAAGAAGTAGTGGAGGTGAGGAAGAGAAATAAAGCAAAAGTGATGGTATGGTGGCTAAAATGAAAGAAAAGGTGGAGAGAAGGGACGGTCATGGAGGAGGGGCAGCCAGTAGAGAGTGAATGAGAAAAAAATGAAAGTAAAATGTGAGTTACACCTTGTCTAGGTTCAATGAATGACACACATGGAAATGGTGGAGAAAAACGCATGTTGAGGGAACAAGGGAGAAAAAAGTGGATCAATATTGTAAAATATGGTATGTTGACTTGTCATGAAAGGAAAGAATCTTTCCATGCAAGAAAACTAGCATGGAGGATTTTGGGGGGTGTTGACCACCAAACTTGGAAAAAAATTTAAATAAAAAGATGGAGAGTGTGGAGACTTGAACCTAGGACCTTTAGTAAATTAATTAAACTCTTAACCACTAGGCTAACTCATTATCTTGTTCATAAACTGCAATATTTTTTTTAAAAACATGGTGTGACCTTTGCTAAGATTTGAAGCAAAATTGCACCACATAGAAAATAATGTGAGGGAAGGGATTCGAACACAGATTATCAAGGACAGCTTTGCCACTACTCAATCACTATACTTGATACTTATTTATCATCAAGTGAGCAAAATACTATCTAAAGTAAAAATTTGGGCGTGACCACTTTCAGTTCATTGACCCAATTTCTACTAACCCGATTTTTGGGATGTAACAATTCTCCCCTCCTTTAAAAAGAATTTTGTCCTCAAAATTCTTATTGTCAAGCTAATTCACTTATCCACAAAATTCAAAACTCTTCTTTCTAAACTAACCATCACGCTTTAGCTGCACAACTCTGATTCCTATGTAGTTCCAATACTTTACCTTAAATCTCTAATGGATTTTTAATTTACTTACATAGATTGTCTCAAGAGACTATCTATAGTAATTTCACTAACGATTTCCTTATTCCCAAGTTCTTAGTTTCACAGATACACTATTAACAACAAACTTTTAGGGAAAACAAATTCTTAATCAGTGAAAAGTAAATTAGAATGGATCGTAAAAGTATCTTCATTGATGCCAGATGTGTCTCGATACTCTCGATGCCTAGCAACATAAACCAGTCTCTGATTCCATTTCTGAGCCAAAGCTTGCATTTGAACAGGGTGACGTCGTTGACAATCCATAACACAGTGCTCCGCAGACCCGCTTTTCAGGCTTGTTCCTGACATTTCCAACACTTGCTCGAATGGAGCTTATTATAATACTTACAAACAAAAATTTCTCAATGATCCAACAGAACCTCCAATATTAGCTTTTACAACATTCTATCGTGGTTTGTCCTCTTTGGCCCACTTCAAATGTTGTGAATTTGGGCCAGTATAACTAAACTTCCTATTATTCCGTAATTTATTCTTTTCCTTTCTCTTGCATTCTAACCACATACTCCCTTATAATATCTTGTTCATCTCAATCGTAGTCTCAAAAACCCTTTCTAGAGCTTCCAACATTGCTTGGGACATTGCATCATCCCTAGTCACTTGATTTCTGCCTTTAGCGGTAGATGCATTTACGATGTCATTTGTCTCAGGGTCAGGTAGAAGTCCTTGAAAAAGCTAACGAATAATCTTGAGCTACTTGAGATTGCGTTCCTTGACATCACCTACAATGAGTTCACATACCTCGAGTTTCTATATCGCTTTTTTTAGTCTAAAGTTTTATGTTAATCTTTAGTTCAGAAATAAAATGTGTAACTATTTCCTGAATGTTTAAAGTCTAAAGCTTACAATTCTAATCTATAATTTTAAGCAGTACAATCTTAATATTTGTCTATAGTTTAGCAGTGACAGTACTAACTTCGAAATGACATCGGCGTTCTTGGATATTAATTTTTTTGAAAATCTTGTGAAAATTTTCTTATGGCATGGTTCCCAAAATACCCATTTCAAATATGCATGTAGAACCATTTAAGATACACAGTCTGAGTTTTGAACTGAACTTTGATACTACTAAAAGTAGCACCCCAAACTTGGCCTAGTCGTTAAGGCCGAATGAGGAAAGCTAAATTGGCCACCAGAATGGCCCAAAAAAATATTTCATAGTTTTCAAACATACTTTTTAAACCATTTGTGTAAATCGTTCAAAACTAATGAAAACAAAAAATTTAGAAATAGATTATTTCGGTATCTTATGTATTTGTAAAAGTTTGATCACTATTCAAAATTTTCATAAATTCAATCATATTTCAAAATCATTAATTTATTTATTCAAAACAAAAGACTTTGCTTATTCGTCATTATTAAAGGAAAAACATGTTAACTTCGAAGTCAAATATCTTTAGAAATCTCATTTGTAAACATCAAAATTTTGAAAACTAAGTCTAATTTTATTAAAACTTGTTTCTTAGAATTTTAGCGAAAAACTGTAATATTGGTAGGTTTTACAAAGATCGACCGAAATTTTTACTAAAACCATATTTTGTTAAAATCAATATTTCATGTAAATTTGATAAATCATCAATAGAAAATTGTAAACCTTAAAAACTAAGTGGTATTTTTGTCTAAAACTCATTTTCATTATCGAAGCAAAAAGAGTGATTTTGTCAAGTTTTAATAAAACCATGTTTTATACATAATCTTGTCAAGTACTAATTTAAGCAGCTTTTTAAAAACTTAATGTCATGCAATCAATTCATGCAATTTAAAATAAAAATCCCCAAAGTAATATCCCATGCCACAGTCCATACTCAAACTTATTACAATCCTAAAATAAAAAAAAAAATCAAAATAAACTTTAATTACTTTAATTTAAAATAATTTCGAGAAACTCTTCTAAATGTCGTCATCGAATCCTAACCTCGGGTTATCTGTAAACTCAAAAAACTAAAAGGGGTGAGCTTTTACACTCAGTGTGAGTCTTAACTCAATTATTAAGTAGGAATTCAATATACAAATCAATTAACAATAAGAACATACTTATCACACAAAATAATCAATTTTTTTATGCACATGACCATGACAATGCAATCTTTGTAAAATGATTATGCAATTTTTTATAAAACATCCTACTTATCACCGCTACACACCACGATCGAGTTCCCCAGAACTCATCCATCCAAACACTCCAATTTGTGAACAATGTAACAGTAATGCAGATAAACTACCACTTAATAATAATGTGGACAAATCACCACTTTTTCAGATAAACTACCACTTAATAAAATTGTGGACAAGCCACCACTTTTGCAGAAAAACTACCACTTTATAAAATTGTGAACAAGCTACCACTTTTGTAGATAAACCACTTCTTCCTCCTTTCACATATCCCACCCCATGCATGAGATGTAGCCACAGAACTCACTTTTTCACTTTAAATATCAATTTTCACTTTGTCATGTGAGACATGCTCAATATATCACTTATCACTTAAAATCACATAGGCATGCTCAACATGCTAATAACATATTTACACAATATATTAATATTTCACACTTTATAATTCATGCGAAATTCACATATGCCATAGCATCATATAACATGAGAATGAGATTTTCGTACATTTTATATCAATAACAATAATCAAGATCACACATCATAAAAATCACAAAAACAACAATTTAGTTTCACTTACTTGGATATTCCAATTTGATGGGTTTTCATTCCTCTTTTCGAATACATAGAGTATTCTTGATAAACACAGTTTAATAATACTAATAAACTTTTAAAAGCATGAAACATATTTTCATACTTTCAATTAATGTAGAACCCACACTTGATTGTAGATCCAATATAAATCACCACTTTAAAGAACCCCCATATTCGAATCTTAACCTATGGAATAACAATTTGTCATCAAAGTGTCTTTCCATTAAAAGTCGTCTCTTTTTTAAATATTTTCGTGATATTACTCAATTTAATTAAATCTCCCATCCATACTTACTCTTGTGATTAGTCGGTCGTAATCATATTTTCGATTCCAAAGTTAATGACTTTCCGAGTTGGTATCGATTGACCCTTCATCAAAAGATCAATATACGAGATGTCAACACTTGAAGGAAAAAGCACCATAATCATCTATAAGAATTCGACCTAAGGGAAAAAATGAAGAGAAAATAGTGATTTTCATTCAACCATTATACTTACTTTATCTTGACTAAATCGGAAGGATCAATAGATCACTGGGGTCTTGAATTAGAGAGGAAATTGAATCTAGAGAAAATAGTCATTCGAAAAAGGGAATCAATAAGTTTATGATGTAAAAAAAAAATTTAAGAACTAATTGAAAATAAGAGAAATAGATTTTTTTAAGTATAGAGAGTGGTAGAGATTGAAAAAGATGAAAAGATGAGGAATAATCACTAATGTCGGTGGTGGCGCGGTAGTGACGATGATGGTGGTGGTCCGATGAGAGTTCAACGGAGGAGAAGGAAAAGAAAAGGTGTTGTAGCACTTAAGGGAAAAATGAGAAAATCAAAAGAAAAATAGAGAAGTGGAAAGAAAGAAGAAAGTATTTTAGGTGGTGGTCCAAGGTGGTGGCCACGGTGGTGAGTGGTGGTGTAAGGGGCGGTGATGTACCAATTGTGTAGGAGGAGTGGCGACAAAGAGGAGGCTCGGTGATGGTGATGGTGGTGGTTGTGGTGGTTCAGTTGGCTAAGAAGTGGTAGAGGTGAGGAAGAGAAATGGAGCAGAAGTGATAGTTAGGTGGCTAGAATGAAAGAAAAGGTGGAGAGAAGGGAGGAGCATGGAGGAGGGGTAGCCAAAAGAGAGTGGATGAGAGAAAAATGAAAATAAAAGGTGAGTTACACCTTGTCTAGGTTCAATGAATGACACACATGGAAATGGTGGAGAAAAAGGCATTTTGAGGGGACAAGGGAACAAAAAGGGGATCAAGGTTGTAAAATATTATATGTTGACTTTTCTTGGTATGTTGACTTGTCATGAATGGAACGAATCGTTCCCTATGCATGGCAAAGAAAAAAAACTTGGAACGATGGAAATGTGCAAGTGTACACAATCGTAAAAAGTAATAAACTGATAAGTAAATGTTGAGTTTGTACCCACAAGGACTATGCAAAGAAATATTTATGAAATGCAATTAAAAACACTTTCGTGAAGGAAAATCTTTTGTTTTAAGAAAGGGTTTAATAAAACTAGATTTTAACTAAGTAAATTAACTAAAAAATGAAAAGATAAAAACTCCAAAGCACGATTTTTGAAAAATAAGTTTAATCAAGATGACATAATTGTGTTAGATCAATTAAATTTTTAACTTAATATTACTAAAACAATGTTCATGTTGTTACAAATAAATTCACGGCAAATTGTTAATTTGTTAACTATAGCACACTTAATCTCTTGAACATATTATGTCAATTCAAACAATTATGTCAATTTTAATAAGCAAGTAAAAGATTAAGTGAAGTAACAACATATTCCTACATTGAAACAGTTTAATCACAATAATCTTGCAAGTTATGCAAGGCTAATGTACCATTTAATACCGCGGTTACCTTACAATTAATTAAAATTGATTAAACATGCATCGATTAATGTATCGTTTAATTTCACCTTCAGCTACCTTAGAAGATTAAACATGCACTGATTAAGTATTGTGTCAATTAATTACGATTTCAATACGATTAATAATTAATTCATTAGTTACCTTACAATTATAATGCAAGTATAACATAATCATGGTTTTACTTAATCAAACAATTTACCAAGACCTATAACAACACAAACATGATTTTAATAACTTAAGTAGACAAAGTGCAATCAACCTAACATGAATTAAATTTAAGCCATGTTAATTAAATTTAGAATAAAAACATAACAGATATTCATAGAAATGTTCATAACAACAAGGAAAGTTAAAGGATAGGAAATTAGAATCAAGTCCGGTATTTCTCCGAAGTCAGACTAGTTTGCTCCACTCCTCCTTCTCCGCTCATTCTATTGAACCGAGACTTCGATAAGCACTTGAGTGCTGCTACCCAAAGTGGTTGAAGGGCTTTTTTCCAAGAGGGAAATCGAAAAAGGAAAGTAGAAGGGAAAATGGGAACAAAATGAGAGTAAAAGAGTGTGAGAGAGAGATGTGTAGGATGAGAGGTGTGTTGAATGAATAGGTGAAAGGGGTAGTTATAGGTGGGATTGGTTACTAAAAATAGAAAATAATGAGCAGCCACACACTCCCTTTGGCCGACCACACATGTAGCAAAGTTTGAATGTTTCAAAATTTGCTAAATTTATTTTGGGGCAAATCTTTAAAGGCACTGAAAGTAGAGGGGTTTGAATAGGATTTTAAGGAAACTTGAAGGATATTTTGCAATTAAATTAATCAGCTAAATAAGCTGATTGGGTCAGCTTATTGGGTCGGTTTTGGGCTGCAAATTTTCCTATTAGATTAGTCTTCAATGCTTAGCACACAGAGCCACTTTCTCATCCAGGCTTTATATTAATTTTTAACCCAATTTAACATGGATAAAATTAAATATAAAGTATATAAAATGATAATAATTTGGACTGACCTTGGCTGGAAAAAAATTTAATCTTGCCCTTGGTTCACTCGATGCAAAAATTCTTCCGATGGTTCAAGACTTTGGAGGTGTCTGCTGAGCCAATTTCACCTTTTATGCAAAACTGTTGAAAATTAAAAAAATTGTGAAAATTTATTTTAAAAATAATTAAAATTCAATATGGTAATAATATAAGTTCAAATTAATTACTTTATAATTAAAGCATGAATTTTGACCAAATTTACTACAAAACTGCATGAATTTGGGCTCAAAAGGTGCTGAAAAAGCCTATATATTTTTGTGTTTCTACACCCCCAAACTTAAATCATTGCTTGTCCTAAGTAATGCACATATTGAAAAGAGGAAGTGCTTGAGTTTAGTGTAATTATGCTCAAGAACAAGAATTTTGAAATTATGCAACTCAAGTATACATATTGTCCGAATTATTCTCTATTGTTATCATGCTAGCAAGAATAGACTAAATGTTTTATTAACAAGGACATGCTAATTCTTACCACTTAATTTTTATTCCCTTATTTAAGACTAAACTGCAACCACCAAGTTTAACTTATGTCTTTATATGTTTAACTTAACAATTTTTCTCCACTAATGTAAGCAGCATGGAAATCTAAATCGGAAGGTCTTTTAAATAGGTTGTAACATGGTTGGGCTAGGGGTAGGTAAAATATAGATAATTTTAAGCTAAAAACCCTAGACTCAGCTTGTATCAGACCTTCGAAATAAGTACCTTCAGCACACCAACTCATTTTTATTTCACATGCGCTTTTGTACATCTATTTCTTTCAACTACATATGCTCTTTCTTCTTCTTCTTCTTTTGAACACTAGCATTTTACTGTATGTAGTACAATTTGTTAAGCATTTGATACTTCTTTTCAACTCCCTCAAACTTATTTTCAAAGAATATTATGAATAGCACTGTGTTTAGTGTTTGGGACAATTTAAAGATAATTATGAGAGAAGTGATGGCTAAATATTGCAAAGGTTCAAATAAAACCAGGCCATATAATCTCAAAGTTGGGTTTCAAGAGATAAATATTCATTAAGGTTGGGTTGAAAGGCTTAATTGGTTCAAACAAAAGTTTGACTAAGTCATTTTAAAAATGTCATGCTTCCTAGGATTTCGCCTCAAGAAATTACTACGTCAATTCTAGAGACTTAAACTTTCACGCATGTCTAGCTCTCCTAAAGAATTAAAAATTTTATAGTATGATTTGAAAACTTTATTAAGAGTAACATTATGTCATAGTTCAGCTAACATAAGAATTATTGAGATAATAGAACTTTATTTATACTAAAAGTTAGCATAATTAACAAAAATTCAAATTTTTGAACAACAATATAACTTAATCATAATTATAAAAATAATGTATCTTGAAAAAAAAATTCAATTTTTGGTCCCCCTACTTAAGATGAACAATGTCTCCATTGTTAAAAACAATACAGAAAATGAAAATATAGATGCAAATAGATACTGTACACCAGGTCGGATCTCAGAAAAAGGAGGTGAGTCAAGTTTGACTGCTTAAATACCAAGCTCTTCCTAGATAGATCCAATCCCAGACATGTACATATTTATTGCCACACTTCTTATTTTATAAATTGTTCAATTTTATTAATGAATTCAACCTCTTGATTTATTATGTGAGAAATAGAATTATCCTAAGAGAGAAAATAAAATAAAGTACAGATAAGATCCTCCATTTTTATTTATTTGTAGACCCCTTAGAATTCGATCGCCTTATTCCTTCCTCGACATTGGAGTTCATGGTTTGAGTATAAAGTCTGGAAATTCAAGCACAAAAACAAACGAGTTATGAAATATATATATATTTAAAATTTATCTTTGATTGAGTTATCCCGCATTTTTGAGTATCTCCAGTAAGTTTGTTGCTACAACTGCATGTGTTGTAGCATAGCCATTATATGAAACTGTCCACTTTGTGAAATGGTGCTAGATGAAGGGACTCTTTATGCCAGACTTAGAGAATATGTTAAGGGTGTTTTCAGTTTCGAGAAGGTGTTTGAGTAGCCGATCGTAAGGTTTAGAGTTGAAGAAGGTGGTGGTTTTAAGGATAGTTTAGGTGCGATAGTTGGTGACTTCGAATGAAGGTGTTCGGGGTGGTGATTCAGGGAGTTAAGGGCTACAAAATTAAGGGGTTAAGTGCGATGCACTATGGGCTACTTGGGAGTGGCCGTGGAGCAAGGTAAGGGCCATAGGTTTGTACAAAAAAGGGCTGAATATTTCCTTTCGTATCAGTGTCTTAAGCCCAATGACAGCTCCTTTTTGGATCCTAAGCTCCTATATTGAAAGTAAACTAAAGAAACTCAAAGAAACTAGTCCTTGGGTGAAAAGTTGACCCTTTATTCAACAAAAAAAATTACTTAAATTCTTCGGGCTACGTAGAAAAATATTTTTCAAAAACTTACATTAAATTAAACTCTGAGGAAACAATGGGGGGTCACAAAAGGTCCTGCTTAAGTCATAATATCCTAGACAGAGTTTTAATTAATGTAGTGAACGAAATAAAATTTTATCTAAGTCTATCATTTTATTCAAAAATGAAAAAAACTAAAAATATTAAATAACGATAGAGAAAGTGAAGAGAACTCCCTCCATTGTATTCAGGATCGTCATTAACCATGATGGTGTCAAATGACCATTTTTCATACCAACCATACCTATCTAGGAAATAATCATATTATTTCCTATCAAATATGTCTAACATCTTATTTGGGAAAGAAAACCTAGAATGATCTTTCCTAGTGGCCTTGTTTAACTTCATGTAATTCCTACAAATCCTCTATCTCGTGACTCAAAAATCTACAACAATCCATCCGACACCCTTCTTGTGCTTTTCCAAAACAACAAGTGACTTTTCTTCTTGATTCTTGGTGAACTTAACTGAAATCATGATAAGTAAAGTTAGAGATAAAACCAAATAATCATATTTCAAATGAGGAGGCAAAGCCTTTAGTTCCAATTCAATTGTCTCTTTAATCAACACTTTTGGTTGTGTGTACTCCCAAGATAATAACTTTAATGATTTTAGTGGAACTTCCTGAGTGAATTTCTTTGACAAAACCAAACATTCCTTGTCTTAATCATCACTTCGCAAATCCGCTAGAAAAATATGTTCTAACAGATCGTCTAAAGAGTTGCGCTCTAATTCTGTAGAAGGCAGCGATTCCTTCTTGGAAATAAAAGAGCAGTTTTGAACTACATTTAGGGATTTAGCAACATCGAAGTCATTAAAATTCATCTCGTCATAAAAAAATTCTTTGAAATGAGTATCTTGTTACTGCTTTTGGAATCGTTGAGGATATGGGAGTGGCAGAATCTTAGCTTTAACGAACAACTCTTCTGTAGAAATTTTTCTGCATTTGACAAGGGTGTTAGATAATCATAACTGACTGGTTTAGATTTTACCTCATAAAGGATCACTGAATCTGACCTGTGTAAAATAAGAGTTTTAACACTCGGTTGAACTTTTCTTTGTCTTGAGCTACAACAAGCTCACGAACCTCAACCACATTGGGTTCCAATGTCTTTCTACTTGGCAAAGTGACTACTTTGCAATATTCTTTGCCCAAAATTCTTGGATTTTCAGTATTGCTGGGCAAAGCTCCTTGGGGTTTATTTCGAAGTTCATTGGTTAGCTGACTCATTTGATTCTCCAGATTTTTTAAAGTGGCATCACTCTTCGCTATGTATGCCTTCAACAGATTCTCAAGATAACATGAAGATTCAGTTGGTTGGGGTTATTGCACTTGTTGAGAATATTCTGGCAGATAATTTGGTTGAAATGGCATAAAAGACTCGCTATGGTCCGCCCATTGATTTCTCCATGGAGAAATTTTATGGTTCTACCATGAAGAGTTGTAAAAATTTTATTGTGGACCATTCCAATTCTGATTTCCCATGTAATATTTTGACTCTTGATTTGATAGAGAATTTTCAAACAAAAGGCCATCTCCACAGTATTCACAAGAGATATTCTTAAATTGGTTTGGTTGTTGACCTATCAGAGTAACATTGAAACCATTAACAAGTATATTCTTAAGCATAGAAGACAAAGAGAATACTCGAGTTGTCAAATAAGTAAGCACATCAACTTCATGTATTCCTGCTACTCATCTTCTTGATGCTGCTCAGTTGATTGGCCAATGATAGTTATTGTTGGCAATTCTTTCAATAATCTTGTAAGCTTCGTTGTAAGACTTAGAAAGAAAGGATCCATATGCTGAAGCATCCACCATCATTCTAGTATGATCGTTAAGACTAATATAGAAAGTCTCAATTTGAAAGCAATAAGGAATACCATGGTGAGGGCACTTTCGTAATAACTCCTTGAACCGCTCCCATGCCTCATATAAAGACTCTTTGTCAAGTTGTTGAAATAAAGTGATTTCTTTTCAGATCTTGGCGATCAAAGATGGAGGAAAGTATTTCATTAGGAAATGTTCAACCAACTCTTGCCATGTAGTTATGGAACCAAACGATAGGGAGTTCAACCATGCTCGTGCTCTATCTCTTAAGGAGTGGGAATAATCTTAGTCTCCAGGCATCCTCAGCCACCCCTGCTAGTTTAAATGAGTCATTAACTTCCATGTAGCCGAAGATGAAGATGTGGATCTTTAGTATCATCCCACTAAATTAACCCATATTTTGCAACATTTGGAACATGACTGGCTTTAGTTAGAATTGTGGTACCTCAATTTTAGGTCTCACAATACTCAGATTGAGCTTGTTGAAGAGAGGAATGTCATATTGTCGAATGGAGTAGTCTCTATCATCAGCAACAATGATCGGATTGTGAGTATTATAAGCGAATGCTCCACATTGATTTTGGTTTTAATTCTCGAAAGTCATCTCTTCGACCCTTCTTTGGTTCGCTTGTCTACTCCTTTATCTGAAAGTTCTTTCAATTTCAGGGTCTATGAGGAGTATGTCAATTAATTTGATCAATACTCATAAAACACCTAGAAAAAACACACACAAAAAAATATTGGAATTAAAATTTAACAGAAAAAATAGACCAAAATGCAAAATTAGCAACTTCATAAATAATGTTTTTTAAAACAGTCCCCGGCAACGACGCCAAAAACTTGGAACGACAGAAATGTGCAAGAGTACACAATCACAAGTAATAAAGTGACAAGTACATGTAGAGTTATCGTACCCACAGGGACTGTGCAAAGAAATACTTATGAAATGCAACTAAAAACACTTTGGTGAAAGAAAATCTTTTCATTTGAAAAAGGGTTTAATAAAACTAGATTTTAAATAAGTAAATTAACTAAGAAAAACTTAAAGAAAAAAACTCCAACGCACGATTTCTGAAAAATAAGTTTCATCAATATGACATAATTGTGTTAGATCAATTACATTTCTTAACTTAATATTACTAAAACAATGTTAATGTTGTTACGAATAAATTCACGGCAACTTGGTAATTTGTTAACTATAGCACATAAAGACTTACTAAATTAGCTAATCTCTTGAACATATTACTATGCTAATTCAAATAATTAATCAATTTTAATAAGAAAGTAAAAGATTAAGTGAAGTAACAACATATTCCTACATTGAAACAGTTTAATCACAACAATCTTGCAAGTTATGCAAGGCTAATGTACCGTTTAATACCATCATTAATTTAACCTTCAGCTACCTTAGAAGATTAAACATGCACTGATTAAGTATTATGTCAATTAATAGCATAATCATGGTTTTACTTAATCAAACAATTTACCAAGACCTATAACAACAAAAACATGATTTTAATAACTTAAGTAGACAAAGTGCAATCAACCTAACATGAATTAAATTTAAGGCATGTGAATTAAATTTAGAATAACAATATAACATATATTCATAGAAATTTTCATAACAACAACAAGGAAAGTTAAAGGATAAGTAACTAGAATCAAATCTGGCGTTTCTTCGAAGCCAAACTAGTTTGCTCCGCTCCTCCTTCTTAGCTCAATCTATTGAACTGAGGCTTCAATAAGCACTTGAATTTTTCTACCCAAGGTGGTTGAAGGGCTCGTTTCCAAGAGGGAAATCGGCAAAGGAAAATAGAGGTGGAAAATGGGATCAAAAGGAGAGAAAGTGAGTGAAAGAGAGAGAGATGTGTAGGATGAGAGGTGTGTTGAATAAATAGGTAAAATGGGCTATTTATAGGTGGGAGTGGCTGCTAAAAATACAAAATAATGAGCAGCCACACACTCCCCTTGGCCGGCCACACATGTACCAAAGTTTGAATGTTTCAAACTTTGCTAAATTTAGTTTGGGGCAAATCTTTAAAGGCACATAAAGTGGAGGGGTTTGAATAGGATTTTAAGGAAACTTGAGGGCTATTTTGTAATTAATTTAATCAGCTAAATAAGGTAATTGGGTCAGCTTATAGGGCTGGATATTTTCCTATTGGATCAGTCTTCAATGCTTAGCACACTCGACCAATTTCTCATTCAAGCTTTATATTAATTTTTAACCCAATTTAACTTGGATAAAAATTAAATATAAAGTATATAAGATGATAATCATTTGGACCGACCTTGGCTAGAAAAAATATTTAATCTTTCCCTTGGACCGACGGTTCAAGCATTTCGAGGTGTCTGCCGAGCCAATTTTCACATTTTGTGTAAAACTGTCGAAAATAAACCAAATTTTTGAAAATTTATTATAAAAATAATTAAAATTCAATATGTTAATAATTTAAGTTCAAATTAATTATTTTATAATTAAAGTGTGAATTTCGACCAAATTTCCTACGAAACTGCATGAATTCTGGCTCAAAAGGTGCTAAAAAAGTCTATATACTTTTGTGTTTCCAATGTTGACCACTAAAGTTGGAAAAAAATTAAAAAAAATGATGGAGAGTGTGGAGACTTGAACCTATGTCCTTTAGGAAATTAATTAAACTCTTAAACACCAGGTTAACTCTTTAGCTTGTTCACAAACTATAACATTTTTTTGAAAAACATGGTGTGACCTTTGCTAAGGTTTGAAGCAAAATTGCACCACATAGAAATTAAGGTAAGGGAAGGGATTCAAACACAGATCATCAAGGACGGTCCTGTCACTACTCAATCACTATACTTGATACTTATTTGTTATCAAATGAACAAAAGATTATCTAGAAAAATTTCGGGCGTGACCACTTTTGGTTCATTGACCCAATTTCTACTAACTTGTTTTTTGGGATGTGACATTGGCCCTTGTACCTTTCACATTACAAGACATCTTACTCCTTTTACCTTCCAAGCAAGATTCATATTGTGGAAGAATAACTTCCTTAAGCGTGCTTAAGGGACCATCTTCTTAGATTATGCCCAAAGACCAATCATGAGATGATTGTAGTCACATACTTGTTTTTACCTTGTTTCTTAATATAAGACATTACCATTGTAATTTCAATTTCTTTTTCTGTGTATAAATAAATAAATTAATAATAAATTCCTTAGAATAATATGATTATTCTTAAAAGATCCTTAGTCAAGTATTATTGTGGGTTTTGACAGTAATAATGCATTAAGACTAATGTAAAGTTGATTGATGACAAACTGTTGTCATTGGTATAGGGATGCCAAAATCAATACATTTGTATGTGTAAGAGAACAACATACTGGACTAACCCATTATGAGTACTTCTTGGATTATTATGTATAGTCACAACATTACTCATAGTGGTAACTATGTATACAATCCTCAGACTTAACATAATCATTGTCCCAATATCATGAGTCTTATATTTTGACACAGTCAAACGTCTACCGTAATAGGTTGTACTATAAAGCTGATATTGGGTCTGACACAATCTATGTAGTGGATTTGCTTGATCAAGATAGGATTTGTCTCTCCTACATAATGGGAACAATATCTTAGGCCATTTGATGGGGTGAGACTAGAAATGCATGGCCATTCTCAAGTAAGATGGTATGAGGTATCACAGTTATTTGTTTATCATAGTCTACTCAGAATATCAAGAAATATGATATTGGACAATACAAGTGTGATTATTCCATGACTTATGTCCAATCTAGGTATAAAGGATAAAAGGATATTGTAACCTCCCAAACCCAGCCTAGACGTTATGGCTAGATTGAGAAGGCTACATTAGCCACCAAAATGGCTAAGCTAACTTACGTTACTTTTGAAGACCTTCAATAAGCTTATGTTAGAGAAAATTTGTCGTTGTACTTTTGTGTTAGTTTAAAACATTCTTTCATTATGTCAACTTTACTTAAGATTCATTTTATTGTTGATAGTGTTGTTTTAGCAAAACTGTTTGCTTGTCACCCTTCTTTGTAAAAACTAATGCATCGGAAAAAACCATTTTTTAAGTCATTTTGCAAATCTAGTCACCTTATTGATTTATTTTTTTTCAAAAATGGGTTTTTTGCAATGCAGCAGAATTTAGGGATCAATGTCAAATTTTACTTACGTCAAATATCATGCGTTTTTCAGTTTTATGCTTGAGAAATCCATGCATGCAAAAATTCCCAAATGAAAAATTACCAAACCACAGACCTTAAATAATTAAAAATTACAAACCAAAACCAATAGAGACTTAATAATACTTATTAAAAATAATTTGGGTTCTAATTTGATTCTCCATATGTCGGGTCTGGTCCTATTTTTGAGGTTTACCTGAAAAGTTAAACACTATGAGGGGTTGAGCTTATGAAAGCTTAGTGTGAGTTGAACAATTAATCAAACAGTCATAAATATTAAATACAGAGAAACATATTAACATTAATAGAAGAACACAGAACCATCATTGAAATTTCATACCATTACACAGTCATTATCAAATTGATGTCAAATGATGTATGAGCATGGACAATCATTTACTTGAGTGTCACTCATTAATTTTGATATCATTCAATACAACACAATACAATACATAGCATAAATCAATAACATTCGAGTATGTCATGAGCATAATGCAATGCAAAAAGGTTCCTACCCCAACCATCTGCTACACACCAAGAGTTCCCCAAAACCCGTCTGCCTAACTCCAACGTATGCAAGCAAAGCTCAATGTGGTAGAAACCACCGTATAACATAAATTTAGAAAATCTTCCGAATAACATATAATGTGATAAAATCGCCAATCCCCTCGATACTCCAGGTGCAGTGCACTAACTACGCATAAATGTAGACTTAATATGCCTCCAGTACTCCATGGAACTCCTCCGTCAACCACAAAATAACCCGCCCCAATGCACATGCAAAATGTCATAAAATCTCATACATAACCATAGATCATACTTTCACATTTAATTGAAATTTTCAACATATGCCCTCAATTATCAAATACTTTCACTGAATGGAAATAATATTCCAACTTTCAATTTACCGATAAAATGGTATCATTCAACAATTCACAATTTCATGTTCATTTACAACTTTGCTTTGTGTGCATGTATATCAGTCTTTCGAACGTATCATAACAAATCACCTATACGAATATATGATGCATAAGCCTTATTTAATTCATAATCATGCGATACATACAATCCAAAAATTTATCAAACTAACCAAACATTCATGACAATATCAATCAATCAATCAATCAATCAATCATTTAGTCAAACTAACAACAATGCTACCATGTCAAATAGTTAGGGCTTGTAACATACTTGATTTAGTCACTTACAAATTTAATTACTTAGCTATTAAGCCAAGCCCAATAAGCAATCTAAATCATCTATTCAATCAAAATAAATATAATTACCAACTAAGTTTTTATAGTTTAGGTCCAACACCTTATTTACGCTCTTTTGCAGCACAGTAGCGAATCTTGAGGTTTCTCTCATAAACTTTAAAAATGACCTAAATTAAATTATATTAAAAAATCAATATAGAACTCAATTAATACACCCCTTAAACAGCCCATAAACACCTAATCATGGGTTCGATCAAATTGTCACAATTACACCTTTTTTTTTCAAATCCAAACAAATTAGATTTCTTACAGAGTTTTGATGCGAATCGTACTCGTGAACGTGTTTCAGTTTTTCTGTTGATTTAGAGCATTTGGGTCAGCACCTAACACATTTAATTATTAGAAAGTCAGTAGCTAACCTTGATTAAAATCCTCCATTTAATCAATCCATAACCTTTTCCCAAAATCTATGTCGAAACAACTGACTAGTTTACAATTACCTACACTTACGCTTCCCGAATTGTTAGATCCAAATTGCCGATTGGTCTAGAACGATTTTTTCTAATTAAAACATGTTTCAAGGCTGATTAGGAGGGGTTCAAGAACCTAAAATCATACTGGAAAAATATGAGAATGAATTAAAGAAAAAAACCCCCTTTCTTGCCCATAGGTGCACACACCACTAACCGCGGTGGGCAATTTTGGGGCTCATCTAAAACCACATTTTGAATTGATTAAAAAGCTGGAACAACACCCATTAAATATTTAAAAAAACCCAAATTCCAGATCTAGAAATTTATGTCTAGATTTATGGTTTTATTTATCAATATTTAATAGGAAAACAAGAGAGAAACAGATCTTACACAAGTTGATGCTATGGGCGACAATGACACTTCTTGGCAACATTAGGAATCGATCTTGGAGACTCATGATTTTAGATTTGGGCTAATTTAATTAGAGAAAAATGGAAGCAATATGATAGAGGAGATGATGCAAAATCTTGTGGTAAAAAGAAAAGAAAAAAAATTATAAAACTAGGTGTTATGGGCGATGTCAACAATGGAGAAAGAAAGTAAAATTGAAGATCAAGGAAGAGAGGAGGAAAGGAGAAGGGAGGGACGGCTAGGGTGGAGGAAATATGATTAAATACGGGTCAAACTTGTTAAAAATAATATTTATACCTAGGTTTACAAGAGTATGGACGACACACACATAAAAAAAAGGGATTTTGCAAAATTTAATTATTTTGCAAGGGAAAAGATTCGAATTTGGGACCTTAATCTAATTTCCATGCTTTTTCATATTTCTTCTAACCACTGGGCTATTTCGTCATTCTTAAAATAATTTTGCAATATTTATTTCAAAAATAAGGCGTGTCACATACTAGGGTTTGATGCAAAATTAGCAAAATAATAAAAATGGTCCGAGAGAAGGGATTTGAACTTGGGTTTGAAGGAGCGTTTCACTAGCACTTATCCAAAAAAATAATACCTCATTTATTTCCTAAAAACGCATAGATAATATCAAAAATTAGAGCATGACCACTTTCTCTCTCTTGATTCTCAAACTCGATTCTACTAGCCCCCTATTTTTGGGATGTTAAAGATATAATACATGAAAATTTTATCACATAAATGTTATGTCAAATCATGACTTCTTGTAACTTGGGTAGCGATGATGCATTACTAGATGCCAATCATTTCTTGTAACATTAGAAATATTCTAGTCTTACTACAAACATTACAAGAGCCTACAGGGTCACACCCTATGGTTGAAGCGAACAAAATTCAAACACAGTTGGTATTGTATTTAGCTATCACATGAATTAAATTAATTAATTTAATTTGATAGTTAAATATTGCATGCATTATATGTACAAACTTGTTGTACATAAATAAAGAACATAGTTAAAATTAATATATGAATTTGATTCATATAATATTAACCGAATATAGTTTATCGAAATTATTAATATAAATAGTTATAATAATTTCAGTCAAATATAAAAATATGGAAATTGATATTCTTTTGGAAATAATATAATGTTTTTAAACTTTCCATATGTATCTATAAAAGGAAAATGAATAGTTCTATTTTTATTATCATGTCCTATTAAAGAAAAAGGATGTGAATCCCTTGTGTGTGTAGGTTACCAAAGAAAAGAAAAGGTCTAGTAGTCGTTTTGAAAACTCTCCCTGAAAAGTACAAGAGAATTTTGTTGTTTGTTCTTTGAATGGGTGGACTACGTAAAGGCCGAGACGGATTTGTTGTGACTTGAAATCAAAAAGACGCAAGGGGATCAGATCGAAAAGGTATATCTCTGACCCTGTTTCCACTTGAATTTGTTCCTTGTACATGGATCCATGGTTGATGATTGCTGGAATAATTTTTTCTACTACACCACGAGGTGTACTAGCGTTCCAGCACGTCTTTCAGAAGTCTAGTGAATCTTTTTTGGTTAATATGACTAAGTATTAAGTGCCATAGCTACCCCTTATTAAAATGAGAAGTTTTAAGCTTCTTATTTACCACTTCAATTTAAAGCATCAAGTAGTTATTTGGTTTAGTAAAATAGAGATTGTCTTCCATCCATCCATTATAGATCAAAGAATGATTTGTGTGAATAGTAATCTCTTTATTGAATGCCACGTAATAATTGATATTAAATAAACATTCTACAAAAATTAAGTTCCTCTCAAAATGAAGGACATAAAAAACATTCATAAAAAACATTCTTTGAAACAATCTTCCTAAAATTATCAAAATGTAAAAAAAATTCTCCTACTGCTTCAGCTGAAACCTAGCTTCCATCTTCGGTCTGCAACGAGAGGCTCCTGTCACGTAGACTTCTTGTTTCATTGAACCCCTTTAAAGAGACATACACATGGTTAGTGGCTCTAGAATAAATAACTCAACTTTCAATTGATTCTTCCACTAATCAAGCTTCAACCACAAATATTTTCATACCTTTTCCCGTTTCGGCTAGGTAATCCAAATACTCCTTGCAGTCTGATCTAAAGTACTCTTTCTTATTGTAGAAGAAAAATTTGATCTTTGTAGGATCCTTTGACTTCATAACCTTCTTCCTATCCACACGAGGTGGAACCAAAGACTTAGTCGATTTCATCTTTCCCTTAGCTTTTTGGTTTCCCTTAGAGGTCGAGGGGCCCAGAGCTAATTCTGTCTCAGGTTTCTCCTGAACTAGCTTACCACCATTCAGTATCACCTTATAGGATTATAATTCATTCACAAGTTAAGTCAAATTAAGCGACTTGTTACCCAAGTTGTAAGCGGTCCTAAAGCCAGTGAACTCCTTGGTCAAGGATTTGAACACTATTTTAATTTAAGTGTTGACGTCTAGTTCAGCCCCATTGTCCCCCCCTTTCGCAAAGAATCCCATAAACTTAAGCATATGTTCTTTGACCATAGTGTCAGGTTTCTACTGAGAGTTCATCAAATTTGTAATAGTGGAGTATCGAGCCAATGCAGCTTGGCCTCCGAGCAAATCCTCTAAATTTTTCATGATCTCTTTAGTAGTACAAAAATTCTCGTGTTGCTTTTGCAGCACACTACTCATGCTTTCTAACATATAAAATCAAACAATCAAGTTAGAATCTCTCCAGCGATTTATCACTTTAGACTGAGCTTCAGGTGGGCAAGGTTTGTCAAAGACGAATTTGTGCTTCTCACAACTGAGAACTATCAACAAGTTCTATTTCCATTCTCGAATATTATCCCCATTCAATTTATTCTCAGTAAGAATGCTAATAAGAGGAGTAGGACACGTATTTGAATTGAAAAATAATAAAGATTCACTAATTACTATCTTTGTATTAAGCAAATATATGCATTTCAGCAACATATCACGAATGTAATATGATGCATGTGTCTTGTATTAACACCTTGAAAAACAATTTTCCATTTCTACGATCATTCTCACACCCATCAATCATGTCACATTGGGGTCTCATTATTAACTAGCAAGAACATGGATTACATCCAATCAGTTCGTGAATCTCAATTCTCAAGACTCCACATGAACCAACGACCATTCAATGTTTGATCATCATCTCTAGTTTAAGTATCATTTTTTGAGAAAAATATTTAATAAGAGACAATCTTGAGTGTGTAACCATTGACTCAACACCCATCATGAATATGTTTTCATTTATGAGTCATCTTGAGACAAAGTCACTGGGTGTCATTCATGATTAGTTGTCTTTAAAAGGAAATCTCATCCAGTGAACCCACATGATAAAGTTTACCTTGAGGTGCGGCCAGGGTAGGAACCAACTCAAAATTTTATCATGCTATCACTTAGAGGCCATCAATGGAAGTCGTAGGTCTTGTTCAAGGACCTTCTCCCACTCAATATTTTAAAAGCATGCAATGTTTTTATCCCATATTTCAAGAATGATCATACCATAGTCCTAGTGGCAGTCTTACCTAACCTATATGACATGATTCCAATATATACACGGCATGCTATGAAAATTTGATAATATTCACATTCATTTATTCAAAAGAATCAATCAATCATAAAAACAAACAATTGTAATTCTCTCAGTTTTTCTTTTAAGGGTCAAACCAAAGAAGTGAATGTGAACCGTGCACTGTGTGTGGTCCCAGGAAAAGGAGGTGAGTCTTATTTGATGACTTAAAAACCAAGTCTTTCCTTACCTGAGCCAATCCTAAACATCCATCTTCTCATTACAACACTTCTCACAGTAATCGAATGAACTAAAGAAGTGAATGGAACAATACAACAAATGTATTTTCGCATTTAATTCATCTTGGGTTTAGTCTAATGTATCATTCTGCCAATGAATACATTTATGTCTTTACCTGTGGAGTCAGCTACTCCGATAGCCAAGACTAGTAATCTCCTCAATTGAAATTGTAGACGACATAATAATCCTTCTCAATATTTGAATCAATGCTCACTTTGATTGTTTTACTAGATTACAGACTCGTTTAGATTATCTATTGAAGTAAGTTGTCTTTCTCATAATGTAAACATTCTTACAATGCCACTTATCATCAGTTTGAACTAAGACAGTCAATGAGCTAATATTTGCTTGTCATAATTTCGTTATGCATACAAAATATGAAAGACAGAAATATAAAAAACATAATTGTGAAATGTGAAATTAACTTTATTTATTTTTCATTGTTCAAATAAATAGAAAACAATGACATGTTTACTACAATATAGACACATTTCCCAACACAATACCCTCATGAAACCTTGAGCTAGTTCTGCTGTTGTCAATTCGATCCAGGCCAGTGACAGCCCGATTGGTCTAGTCCTACCACCGATTGGACTGTCAACCCGGTTTCACTTATCAGGCCCAGTTCGATCACTTTTTCGGTCTCGATCTCGATTTTGGGTTCTTAGGTCCAATTTTTTATCTTAGGTCTAATTTTCAAGTTTAATTACTCATTGGGCCAATTGTAAAACTTGAAAATTAATTTCCAAAAATATCATATTAATTTTAATTAAATTGATTAATTTAATTTTTCTTTATCCAAATTAATTTTCTCAAAAATCACTTAGGTTTTCCAAATTAATTCTTCAAGAAAATTCTTTAATCAAATTATCTAGTTGAACAATTCTCACAATCGCCTAATTTATTTCCACGTTGAATAAATCGACTCAATTAAATTATTTCTGAAGTCATAAAATTTCCTTCTGATTCAAATACAATATGATGAAACTTTTGTTGAGCTAGCAGAGGGACCAATCGGACATATACAACTACTCTAGTAATTGCAATTATGTCCAAAAGTATCATTTCGATAATTCACAATTTACTTCATCATGGAGTCAGTCTACAATAAGTACCATGATTGAAAAATCCTTATTGTATACTCTTTACATAAGTATTTCATCCAACTTCTTTGTCCAATGATGTCGTCATGTGTATATTACCGTCATATGATATCCCTGATTCCTTTGAGTTAAATCCATTCACTCAATGCAATCTTGTTTTATCTCATTATCACCATTATGTATTCTTAATAATTAATATGATCACTATCAACAAATGACTGTGATAAATTGCTCATTCGAGAACTAGAAATCCATGGCCACGTTCCATATTTATCAATCCACACAATACCAATGAGAAGATATCGTTAACTCTTTAATTGAGCTATGAATTCCACTGTTGCTATTACAGCCATGCCATACACAAGTCATGTCCAACATACTGACTATCAACTTGATCATCTTTAGAGCATAAGCCTCCACTTATATCAAAGCACATGAGTTACATACGCATGGTTAATGACTTACTCAAGATTTAGGGAAATCATACCATGATTGTCACAACTGAATTAATTTACAAATAGATTCAGAATTAATTCATCTTGGGTTTAGTTCAATTTATAATTTTGCTAATGAATACATCTATATCTCTACCCGTGGAGTCAACTGCTCCATAGCCAAGACTGGCATCTCCCCATTTGGAATTGTAGAGGACATAAAAATCCTTCTATGTATTTGAATCAAATGCTCACTTTGATTCTTTTATGAGATTATAGAATTGTTTAGATTATCTACTGAAGTAAGTTGTTTTTCTCACAATGTAAATGTTCTTACAATGGTACTTATCATAAGTTTAAACTTAGACAATCAATGAGCTAATATTTGCTTGCTAATTTCACTACGCATGCATAACATGAAAAAAAGAAACACAAGAGACATAATAGTGAAATGTGAAATTAACTTTATTTATTTATTCATCATTCAAATGCATAGAAATCAGTTACATGTTTATTACAATATGGGCACATTTCGCAACAAAAACTTGATTTATATACCAGGTCTATTAAAGGTGTTGTAATTCCAGTAAGTGATGTCGTGACTATAGTCCCTCGTCGTCGCGACGTAAACTCGCTAGTAAGTGGTTTCGCGACCATAGTCCTTTGATGTTACGACACGAGTTCGTCAAAATGTAACATCACGATGTCCTCTGTTCCCTGGTTGCGACAACACCCACTATTTTCCTGAAGTTGCAACATCATTTGCTAAAGTTGCGATGAAAAGCCCTTTTTTTCAATGTTGCAACGTGATACCCTCAACTTTGCGGTGCCAACTCGATAAATTTTAAAAGTTTATTTTTTATTCCTAAATCATCCTCAGTTCATCATAAGAGCATTCATAAGCTTGTTTATAACCTAGATTTGATTGAATATCTTATTATTATTAAGAATGGATCTTGATGACTTGTATAAATTGTTTATTTAAGATGCAAATGTAGTTGCAATTGCTCTAGAAATGAATGTAACATCTCGTATCTAGGATCCGACAGTCAGGTTGGGTATGGGGTGTTACAACATGATTCATATACTTTGATATATTAAAAACCTAAGTGCAATTGGCAATGAGCTAAAAGCTGGTACATTGGGTATATGACTTCTACGTGATATATATTCACTTAGAATAGTGGAATTCATGGCCTAATAAAGGGTTAATGATATCGTCTCATCAGCATTACATGATATATAGAGAGGTAAAGTAATCATGGATCATTTTTCTTAAGACAAATGATTTAATTACTATGTGTTAGTAATTTTCTTTTTCATGAAGGAAAATGTAATGGCTACCATGAGATAAAATACGATCACGTTCGGAGAATAGGTTCTATCCCAAAGAGATTAAGGATGTCCAATGAGGGTAACATACATATGACAAGGTCATTGGACAAACACTTGATAAAGTTGTGACATGGAAAACCAAAAGAAATAGGAATAGCTATAAAGTCCTCCATCCAAGAAAAATAATGATGATAATGATAAGGATAATAGTAATGAAGTGATAATCATACTTGCCAAGAACTTTAAAATTTTCATAAAAATGGACAAAGGCAAGAGGCTTTAAGAAAAGAAAATAGTCTATTACATTTGAAAGAGGTCGAGGCACAACAAGTATGATTTTATGTTTAGGAAGAAGCAAAAAGAAAAAAAGGAAAGTCATGGTAGCCATTTGGAGTGATATTAACTCCTCCAATGATGATGAATCCAATGTTGAGGGCTTTGGCAACCTTTGCTTCATGGCTTTTGAAGAGCAAAAGGTATCTACTAATTCATGTGATTTTAATTCTTATACTTTTAGTGAGTTACACGATGCTTTTGATGAGTTAGCTTTGGAATTTGAGACCATGAATTCCAAAAATAAGAAAAAAATTTCATAGGTTAAAGTAGAAAATGTTTTTCTTTTAAAAACAAAATATGATCTAGAAAGTGAAAATGAAATTTTGAAAAATGATTTAAAGGCTTTCAAAATTAAATGTGCAATATTTGGAAAAGATAATCTTGATCTGAAAATGAAACTTGAAAGCATGGGTAAAAGATAAGAATTTTTATTAGAAAACTCATCAAAGAAATGGAAAAGTGTGAATGTTGCAATTTCTATGGCCATTCATTACATACATGTCCTATAAAGAAAAGAACTCAATATAAAATTAGAAAAGTATGAGTACCAAAAGAAACTAAAGATATGGTAACTAACCTCTAAGGACCCAA
Source organism: Gossypium raimondii (assembly GCF_025698545.1). NCBI lineage: Eukaryota > Viridiplantae > Streptophyta > Magnoliopsida > Malvales > Malvaceae > Gossypium > Gossypium raimondii. The sequence continues at coordinate 39,288,705 of NC_068567.1, read as the reverse complement.
AGCAATTTGGGTACAAAAATCCTAGTAAGTGTCTCTTGTAGGTGTGTTGAAGAATTGACGAGCAAAGAACAACAATTTGATGTTCTAGACACATAAAGAAGATGGTAACCTTTAAGCTTAAAATTTATTGAATATATTTTATTGGTTGCCTATCTTTGATGATTCTATCTTAAGCATGAATTTTGGATTGGTTGATGATGTGATACTAATGAAATCATGCTTAGAGGCATCGAATTTAGCATCCAGTAACTCGAACTCAGCGATCGGGTCGGTTAAGGGGTGTCACATGGGTTGACGTTGCGATGCAAGATACTAAACAGGTCTCATCACAACGACCAAATCCCAATGTTGCACCGTGGCATAACAACCTGGTCTCTTCACTGTGACAGACATTTGACGTCACAATGTGACATACTCACTTCAAATGGTCAAGTTTTTGTACCTACTTACTTTCACCTATAAACTTAAAATTTATTTGCAATTCAATTTCTAAACCCAAAACACATACCCAATGAATTCTAACATAGTTAACATACCATTCACACTTATAGAGTTTAAAGATACATGTTGAAATCTCACATTTGTATCATTCTTAACACTTTCCAAATTCACCTTTCAATTCATATGCATAGATAACCAAAATTGCTACAATTGAGCTATTTTCATAATGTACCAATTCTTGCTACAAGGATTCAAGCTATTGGTCATGTCAAGTTACCATTTAAACATTAAGTGTTCACATTTTAAACCAAAACCAACTCTACCTAGGTACATGACATATAACGAACTAAAAAGAGACTTTACACACATTGATGAATTGAGTATCTCAACTGGATGTTGGATTAAATGCTAAAGACCTTGAGATGTACCTAAACTCGGGCATGGAAAAATAAACCGTACGCTGAGCGATAAAGCTTTGTGGTATTTCCATGATTCAAGTCAAAATAATATAAGTTTCAATCAATTTCATACATTCAATTTCAGATTATAATATCAATCAATTCATATACAATTCATGTTCATCCTCAATCAACATATCGACATATATATTTAAACCACAATTTGCACCAATTCTATCAAATGGGTCAAATATACATTACCTAAATTATCAATGTAGGTGACCATATTATACCAATACCATTAATGTCAGTAATATTTGCATGTCTACTCAATTCTCAACATCTAATCATATCACATTTTGTTTCTGAATCAAATCAATTTATTTGTTATCTTACAATATCGAACCTCAACCTCGTTAACCGGTTCGCATGGTCTTTCATATGCTACCGATAATCAAATATCGTTTATAAATACCTGTAATTCAACTTTATAGCATTTAATCATTTTCAAAATATCAATAAACCAATTTATAATTTATATTCCCTATTAACATGACTCAGACTCGAACGGATACACAGATCCCAACCAACATACCAATTTGGCACCCAGTGCCTTATTGTTACATTCAAAGTAAATAGGTTGCACTAGCGCTTATCGGTATAATAGAAATAAAATTTGTACCCTGCACTCATCGAAACGTCCGAAGGAAAATGCGTCCAACACTCAGCGACATATAGTCCAAGTAACCGTACTTAATCTATCCTATGGCATGTCAACTATATTCGACTTTACCCGAACAGTTAATAGGGTAACCAATTATCCAATTCATCATATAGTTCAATTTACATTTCATTCCATAACATAATATGATTTAAAAAATTTTCAAAGCCAATTTCCTATTTTCACCGAGTTATACTAATTTCAATTCTATTCAATTTAGTCCTCTATTTTGATAATCAATCTCAATCACAACAATTCAATTCAATTCAAATAATCATTTTCAACTCACCTCAATATCATACTATGCAAAAAATATAAATATGCAACAATTATAATGATTTGACTCATAGAAATACAAATAGAAGACTCGAGTTATTCATCGTCGGCTCTCGCCTTTCCTTTCCCTCTCGATAGCCATGTGTTGTCTTTAGCTATGAATAATAATCCAACAACAAAAAAAACATTAAACTTCAAATTAAATCACATTCAATTACAAAGTTACTCATACTTTGCAATTTATTCAAGTTAGTGCCTAAACCCAAGACAAGCATAACTTTTGATCTAGACCTTCAGATTAAAATTTGATTTTACATATATTCATTAGGGGCTTTCTACTTTATATTCCTACCGAAATTTCATCATACTTTTTCATTTTATTCAATTTCATCCCTAATGTATGAAACTATTAATTGAGCTTTACAATTTAGTCCTTTTTAACATCTAAGATTAATCTCTATCAAATTCACACTAATTTCATCAATTTCTCAACAATGAAAACTTTCTAAAACTTTAACAGTTTTACACATTGGTACTAGGCTAGCTAAATCAAGCTCCCATGACCTCAAAACAATAAAAATTAAAGAAAAATGGTAGGGAGTTACTTGAATTTTTAGCCAAAAGTTAAGAAAATTTTGACGCTTTCTTTGTTTCCTTAGATATGAAGGACAACAAGGAAGATGATGAAATGTTTCCATCTTTCCTTCTACTTTCTTTGATATATATATTATTATAAATTATTTAATCATGTTTTTTCTTAATTAATCATATTTTACTTAATTAATCAAAATATAACATTACCGTCCACTATCTTTTTTTGAGCTTGGCCTAATTGCTATTTTGGGCCTTTGGTTAATTGCAATTTAAGTCACCAAGTCATTTCCTAATTAAAAATCTATAGCAATTAGACTTTTACAATTTAGTCTTTGGGTCTTAATTAACAGCATCTTCGACTAAATTACTTTTCTAAATTTCAATTCATCTATACACTAACTTTGTAAATATCTCTATTTAATATTTACGGACTCAATTTATGAAAATGAGGTTTCAAAACTATATTTTCGACACCACTAGAAACTAGATCATTACAAGACATGCTATATCCATGTGCACATCATAGGAAGAGCATACAAAGCATAATAATTTTGTTGTTGGAAATTTATTTTTGCAAAAAGAAAATTATTTTTTAAAAGAATGCTTAAGCAATTTAGTTTTAAGAAAATGATTCGAACATTTTGAGAATATGGTTTTGAGCTTGCTTAGACAAAGAAATTTGGCAAACTTGCAATAATTTCAGTTTTAATGTTTTGAATGTAAGTTTGTAGGACTCTTGAAGCTTAAATGATCAAAATTTGATTTTAATAATCTATGGACATGGAAACCATTTAGACACGTGAATGGGTTAGAAGACTTCATTAAATTGTTTCAAGAGCTTTGAAAAGATATTTTAGCATAATTGTCCAATATGAGTCAAAATTCAAGGAAATAGGCTTTCAAGTTTTGGTTTTTAGATTTCCTTGTTTATTAGGTAATTTGATCCCTTGAAAAAAATAGTTTCATTGTTTAAAAGCTTTTGGAAAGGTTCAAGTTGATTAAATTTATGTTTATCAACTTTTGACTAAAATCAAGTTAAGCTTCGTTCGATCCATGTATATAGTGTACATTTTAGTATATTTGTTGTCAATATATAGATTTAAATTCATATAGGTTGTATATGGGTGCATTTGTATGTAAGCATTTTTAATATATGGGACATGTGCCTAAAATGTCTTGTACTAAGTGTATATGTCTTATTTGAAATTTTTGGATTACTTAGTATTTTGGTAAAATGTGTTTTTTTTCTCACAAAAAAAGGCCACCTAGTTATTCTTTGATTCAACCATGTTAGTATTATTATGGTTCATTGTTTGTATATGTTTTAGAATTATTTACATCTTACAATTGTAACACCCCACGCCCGGCCCCACCATCGGATCCAAGTAAGGAGTGATACAGGTTGACTCGTTAGACTACTCCAACGCTTCTTTTCGAAACACTCCAACAATTTGGCGGGTTCCACTTTTTGTGGATCAACATTTCAGAAATGCTAACCCATATTTATTTGGAAACAAGTTTTAAACTTATACTTCACATTGCTGACCGCGTTCGCACATGCGCATAAAACAAATGATTTTATAAGACAATTTTATAAGCATGACTTTACTGCAAGCGTACAAGTTAGTTGTAATATTTATAATGTTACAATGGAACATCGGAGTATTCCAAGGATTGAACCAAAAGGAGATGACGGTTGAGAGATAAATAACATACATGATAGAGTCTAAGCTGCTACTAATATGATTTTATAGTACAGAAAATCATATGCTACTCTAGGGACTAAATTGTAAAGAGTATAAAATTAAGAATTTAACCAAATAAATGACTAATATTGGTTGGTTGATTTCAATATGGTTCACCGATTCTCGAATAAGGAACTTAAAATGCTTAAATTACTAAGTGGCTCCATTTATCTTTCGATCTCAATTTTACTGACTTAGACGAATTAATTCTAATTTTTCTCTTGACCTCACTAGTTAATCCGAGACTAATGAACGGGTGTGCAACAAGATTACCTTTCGGTCTCACTTGCCTAGATATTCCGTTAAGGGCATCACTTCCTAAGTTTTTAGGTTTATTCAATTTAGTCATTTATCAAAAAATTAGCTTACCTACACCTCCATCAACCAACCCCCTTTTAGGTTTAGCTACTCATGCTGAAAATAAAAAGAATGAACATGGAAATGAAAAGCAAAGAAACCATTAAACTAAAGCTTAAGAAAAATATAAAAGTTGAGATTTTTATGCAAGAAAACTTAAAGAACATGAAACTAAAAGCATGCAACAGAGAAATCTAAAGCAATAAACATAAAAGGAACTAACTTTAATAGATTTAATGTAAAATAAATTGAAATACATTAAAATAATACTAAAAATGTCTTACAACCAAGGTATAGGGACTGGAAGTGTAAATAAGCCTAAGCTACAATGGTAACCAACTTAACTAACACTAAGAACAACAAAAACAAGAAGTAAATACAGAAAAATAAACTCTAAAACTAAGAAAGAAGAAGAGAAAATGAAAACCCTAGAAAAAGTGCAGAAAAACTAAGAGAAAACTTAAATAAAACTAAGGCTAAAACTAAAATAATGTGTGTGTCTCTCCTCCTCAACCAATTTTGGCTATTTTAGGCTGAATTTTGATGGATTTTCGTTGCCAAATTTAACCCTTTTTATTGAATTTCTCTAATTCTTAATTGTCATATCTCTTATTAAAATTAAATATGTTTATGTTTTGTTTAAGTGTTTGTGCTTACAATTTTCAAAGAGTATTTTATTAATGGGGAGTTATGTTTTCAAAATGACCAAATGATTTAAAAGGAGTTTTTCAAAATGCAAAATTCTCTTAGACTTTTGTTATATAATAAATGAGGAGATTGTTAGCTTTGATGTCTCAAGATTTGTATATAACAATATTTAAGACAAATTATATATGTATTATATGACCTAAATCATTTGATGAAAATATGAATAAAAATTTTATCAAACATTTTTGAAGCATTTTCAAAAGCTTGCAAAATATTCAAAAATATGTTTTAATTTATCTAAATGCTTTTGGGTCAATACCAAAGTGTTTTAAGGTGTTTAAAATGTCTTTAAGGGACTTTTGTATGCACATCTCGAGACATACGTATATGTCTCGAGACATGAGAACTTCAAAGCAAAAATTTGCTTTAGGAGTTGTTTATCTTTAGGCTGTGTAGTATTTCTAAAGACAATTGGTAGATTGTCTCGAGTCACACTATTCATTTCTTGAGACATGGCCTGCCAATGGCTATATAACAACTATTTTTCAATCATGTCTCGAGACAACTTGCCAAGTCTTTAGAAATATTGTAAGGACAGTTTTTAAGCCCGAAATTAATGCTTCCAATGGCTAGAATTCATCCCCAACGACCATAAACGTCCACAAACTTGTTCCTTGATATAAATACACTTAAAGAACATTTCAAAATTCAAGGGAGAGATACCCAAGCATCAAGATCAAGAGAAAGTGTTTAATCTTTCATTTCTCTTGTAAATATTCTCTAGGAGCTTATTGTTAGATATTTTATCACTCTCATTTCATTTCTTTGAGAGCTTAATTTTTGTAAACACATACCTTATAAATTGGGAGGGCTTTAGTTGAGCCACAAAAACTAAGGGTTCTAGTTTATCCATAAAAGCTAGGGGAAAGGTTCTATCTAAGCTTTAAGAAAAAGATAATGTTGTAAAGGTATTTTAAATTTTCGTTGTGCTACAAACACGCTTTCAAAATCATATTTTTCCAGTAGTCCTGTGTACCAGAGTATTTTTGCTAGAGTTTACTCAAGGTAAAATAAATTAAAATCTTAATGATGAGATTTGCTTATGAAAATAAATCAATATGTGTAAATGATGAAGTAATGTGCTAAAGACTAAAATTTATATAAGTCGAAAAGGAATCAAATTAATGAATATTCTAGTAATGAATGAGACATGAAAATAAATCATGTGGCATAATGTGTAGGGGAATTAAGAGGCCATAAGTGAAATTATGTTTGCGTTTACTATCTCCTGTTACCACTTGTCCATTGATTAGAAGGTCGATTACTAAAGTGACATCTTCCAGTGTTATAGTTGCTTCCTCGCATGAACAATGAAATATGTGCATTTTTTTTTATTTCCAACAAAGCAACAAACAACTCTAATATCATTTTGAACTTGATTATTGGTAATATAGCAAATAAACCAACACTTCTTAAGCATTCTTCAATATGTCCATGTAGCTCTGGGAAGCTTAATTATGTTGGGCACAAACAATTGAATAGTCTTTGTTGTTCAAAATATCATAAAAATAATATTTTATTCATAAATTCTGAAAAAGAAGATTCATAGTAATAAAGTTAATTGTAATAAAATTTAGGGTAAACTACACATATAGTCACCCAACTATAAAAAATTTCATTTTAGGCACCTAAAATAAAATTTTGTAATTTAAACAAACACGTTACATGGTTCGGTCATTTTAGTCACTCCCAATTAAATCACAAATGACAAGTTGACATGCCAGTTAAAAAAAGGTATAGTAACAAATTTATCTCTCAACTTTTACATATTATATCAATTTAGTCATAATTTTAAAAAATTAACTCTCAAAATTTGCAAAATCAAAGAAATATATAAATACATAACTATTTTCAAAAAATATAATAATAAATCTAAATATTATATTAATGTTAATATTAAATAAAATAAAAATCCTCCACCCCACCCGTACCCGTACCCTCTCCTTTGTTAATCGGTTCTCAACATCTTTATCATCACCAGTCGTGCTAATCTTGTACGAATTCTCCACACAAACACTACCACAACTTGAAACATTGCCAGACAACCACACTCTATCGTCGATAAAATCGCCTCTAACCTTAACAATCGGTCGACAAATGTCCAAAAGAGGACTTATGCTATAATTTTCTTCCCCTCTAACATTAACAATTACCCCATTTTCAGTGCCAAGTTCTAAATCTTTATCTCTAAGAGCCATATCAATCAATCAAAACCTTAACTCTCAAGTCTTAATCTACACAGATACATTACAAAATTGGGGATTTTTTCTGATTTAAAAATTGTCGCAAAAAAATAACTTCAAATAAATACAATTTAGCTTTCACTATAAAACCTCCAAATTTTAATCCCAATGAGCAGAACCCTGAAATCATAATAGAATATAAAAGATTCAATCATAAAATCTAAAACCCCCAAAAAATTCAAAAGCCACTGGAAACAGAGCAAATGGACAAGGCTTTGGTGCATAAAAAGCAGAAAAAAAAAACGATTCAAAACAGAAACTGTACCAATGAAAACCCCACATTCATGAATACGCAATAAAGAAAAAAGGTACGGTGGTGAGGGGAGGGGGACGGTGGTGGGGGAGGACTTTTATTTTATTTATTATTAATATAAAATTTAAATTTATTATCATATTTTTTAAAAAATATTTATGTATTTTATATATTTCTTTTATTTTTTTATAATTATGATCAAATTGAGATTGTTTGTAAATTTTGAGGATTAAAATTTTAAATTTATGACTAAACTGATATAATATGTAAAAGTTGAAGGCTAAATTTGTTATTATGGTTTTTTTTAATTGTCATATCAGCTTGTCGCTTGTGATTTTAACGAGAGTGACCAAAATGATCAAATTACGTAGCATGGGTGTTTAAATTGCAAGCTTTTTTTATTTTAGGTGCTTAAAATGAAATGTTTTGATTAATTGAGTGTCTATCTGTATAGTTTACCATAAAATTTAATAAAAAAATTTTAAATTAAGTAAATAATTCTACCATATTTACAACATATATAATAAGTTTTGTGTTCTTCTTTAAACCTTACAGCGGTAACTGTTTAGAGAAGAGAAGTAGAAACATTAAATTTTTTTTATTAGAAGGGAGTAGACTTGTCCATGGCTAGGTCGGGTAGCTCGAAAAGTGAGAGGGTTTGAGTAAAAATATAGACTCGAAAAATGGGTTTGGAAAAAAAACCCTGTTTTCTAAACGGGTCGGTCCTTAGGTAAGCTTTTTTTTGCTCGGCTTAGTCCGAATTTGTAAAAAAAAAATATTTTTGTTTTTTTTTTACTATTTTTTCTTTGTTTTACTATCATTTCGCTATTATATTGTATAACTCTTGTTTTATTATTAATTTTGCTATTATTGTGGAAGTATTTGCTTGCTAAGGTACACTTATCTTAGTGTTATTTAAGTTCTTTTTTTAATTTTTTTCATTTGCTGGAAACATTTATTTTAAGGTAAACTACCAAAATAATCATTTTTTGTCTTAGGTTACATGTTAGTCACTTATATTTGAAATGTTACGTTTTAGTCACTTACGTTATCGTGTTGTAACATTTTAGTCACTGAGCATTAGTTGTCGTTAACGATGTAACGGCAAGATGAAGTGGCACGTTAAATCATCACTTTAAATAAAAATTTTAGGTTAAATTATACAATTGGTCCTTATATTTTTTTTTCATTTTTAGCAATTTTTTTTATTTTCCATTCTTTTCTCCTTCTCCTTTTGTTTTCCTGCCTTCTTCATTTCTTTTAACGTAGTTTTTCTATGTTTTCCATTTGTTAAAACTAGTCCCTATACTTATATTTTTTGAACAATTGAATTTTTTCTTTTATTTCTTTATTTTCTTTTCTTCTTCCCTTTATTTTCTCTCTTCTCATATTCTTCACTGCAAAAAACATAATCTTTACCCACCAAAAGAACGAAGTAAATGTTTCTTTCACATGATTTCAAAATTGAATTTCAATCAAAACCGAATATCAATCACTCTTAATCAAATGTCGATTTGAATATAATCCAATTTTGAAACTAAAATTAGATCTAAATAATCAATATAAAAACAATATCCTTAATCAAATCTAAACATAAATTGAATTCTTTATATTCAAAAAAAAATTTGTTTCCAAACTTTTAAAAAATTATGTAGATTATTCCTTTCCTTTCCTTTTATATTTTGATGAATAAAATTAAGCAAACAATAAAATTGATCTAAACCTTCTTGGATATTCCCAAGCAAGCTTGCTTGGAAGCGAGGATAGATGAACCAAAGAGAGAAAGGAAGCATGGAACCAAACTGGTTTGGGTAAAGTTGAGGGTAAGTTTCATATGGTGGTCATTTTAGTCATTGAAAGTGTAGAGCTCATTTGAAAAATTCGTTAAACAATGTAGTTTTGAGAGGGTGACAATGTTGTAGGTAAGATAGATAAGATGGTTATTGAGAGATCCAAATTGGTTCATTAATGTGATTATGGACGATGAGGGTTTGTAATAGTGGGGTGAGTATATGCGAAGCAAGTTTTATTTTGGTTTCACCTTTTGCCTATTCTTTTTTCATAAACATAAAAAGGTTTTAACAAATGGAAAACATAGAAAAACTACGTTAAAAAATATGGAGAAGGGAAGAAAACAGAGGGAGAAACAGAAGAGCATGAAAAATAAAGAAACAAAAAGGAAAGTTAAAGAACATAAAAGAAAAAAAAATTAAATTGTTCAAAACGAAAAAAATATGGGGACCAATTGTGTAATTTAACCTAAACTTTTTATTTGAAATAATGATTTAACGTGCCACGTCAGCTTACTGTTACACCGTTAATGAAAACTAGCAACTCAGTAACTAAAATGTTACAACACGTTAATTTAAGTGACTAAAACGAAACATTTCAAACATAAGTGACTCAAATGTAACTTGAGGTAAACAAAAGTGACTATTTTGGTAGTTTAGCTTTTATTTTAATGTTTTTAGTGTATTTGATGTATTATATTTTTAAATTTATTTTTATTTACAAAATAATATAAAAAATTTAATACTGGGCGGGTTGGGTCGGGTCGGGCTCAGGTTTTAGCAATTTTATCCAGGCTGGGTTAGGCAATATTTTAGGTCCATTTTTCGGGCTGGGCCTAGAAAACTTACCGACTATAAACGAGTTATCGTTTATAGTAAAAATAACATCAAAAAATATATAAGAAACTAGAACGGCGGTGTCCTCAAGTGCACGGGTCAAATTGTAATATAGTTTAGTTTCAATGAAACACTTGGAAGTATTTTGAGGCTTGTAACTAATGGAGGATGGAACAAATTTATGAAAACCTTTGTACAATAATAAGTCTAAGAAGTAATAACTAATTTTTATATTACGATAAACCATAAAATAGATTAAGGAGAGAATTTAAATAACAAAAATAAATAAATAAGAAAAAAAATAAACAAACGACTAAAATTACTAAATCAATCAGGAAAATTAACTTGCTTCAGGGTTTGTAATTAACTTCGGATTTGGGTTTTATGGTGGATTAGCTACTGATTAACCAATTAATACCTCTCGACCTCTAGCTAATTAATCAATTGGTTGATACTTGCTTATCTTCCGACCTCACTTTCTCAACCAGGATAAATTACGATTTACTCAGTTCGACTTATCTCCCGACCTCATCTATCCTATGATAACTTCCTAGGGTTGTCAAGCCTAGGGTTTAAGAACACATAATCCATACCAACTAACCCTTTTAAGAAAACCCTAATTTCTCCATTAATCACATCCCCATCTATTTGTTAATCTTCCCAAAGTGATTTAGTTATTCATGTTATTCATAATCATAATACCAATTGAATAAATCATGTAAAGAACATGATTGAATCAAAAGAGAAATGAGATTAGAATAATCGTGGATTTAATATCGAATGGAGAACGGAGTAGCAAATCGATTGATTGGAATAATGAAATATATCGAATGCAAAGAAAAGATAAATTGAAATACTTTAATAAAATAAATAAACTCTTGGATCGAAATCGATTCTAAGAGGGACAACAAATAGTTATAAAAAGCCAAAAGAAAACTAACCCTACTCTTAAACTACTAGGGATTTTGATTATGTATAGGACGATCCTTTACATCAAACCCCTAATGTCTTATTTATAGAAGTGATGGCAACCCAAATTAGGAATTCATATAAAATTGATTGTGCAGATGAAAATAGTCTTGGCATTCTTAGGCAATAAGTCAACTATATTGTGCCATGCAAGGGATATGGTGCGACAAGACGTGTTTCACACCAATTTTGGTTTATTTTATGTTTTGACGTCCCAAAAAGCTTTTGCATCACCCGTCCCTTGCTTCCATGTTAATTGGGACCATAAATCTACATCATAAATGCTCAATTAAACATATTAGAACTACCTAAGACCGTGTCGGCTTAATGGGTCATGACACTTAGAAAATGTGTTAAAAAACAATTATTTTACTAATATTTAATTCTAAGTACTAAATACCAAAAATATAATAGTAAATACTAAATTGCATAAAAAAATCTCCGTAAGTGTGAAAATGACCCAAATTGACTACTACCTCAAACGAGAAGTGAAACACCCCCACACTTAAGTCTTTGCTTGTCCTCAAGCAAACTAAACAAAACAAAATAAAAACTAAAAATTGAAAGCAAGAAATAAACATGCAAAGAAAAGAAAATGTACTCAAACTAGCTTGATACATGAAATTGGATAGAATTATATTAATAAGACAATGTAAATAAATACATAACTCTAAAGTGATATACAATTGACTCACCATTTCTAAAGTTAGACGGGTAAGTTCAATACATTACAAAGCAACCAAATACAAGAATGCTAAGTATAAGTTTCCATCAAAACATCTATACAAATATACATGTATGCTCCAATAACTATAAGTGGTAAAAACATTACAACTCGGCTTCATGTCATCCACATAAGGTACTACCTAAGTCACATAGAACTTTTCGACTTGTAACGTTCCGCGACTTAGGTTGGTTTTGAATTCAAAGAACAGGCTCAACAAAATGATTAAGCACGAAAGTTGTTTGGCACATGATATTATCTCCAATACTCCTCCAAGTATACATATGCTCACCACCTTATATCCACTTCCCTCACCTTCTTTATCTCTCTGTTTACTATGGCCTCGTATAGTATTCATGAGTACAATCATTCGAGCTCATAATTTTTTTTGAACAAATGTAAGCGTACCTTTTTTCAACTCACTTTGTTTCTATTTTTCATTGAGATTTTCTTGATTGGCATTTTCCCTTATTTTTCTACAAGCTCAAAATATTATACTTACTATACCATACTATTCCTTAGTTCACTAAAATTTTCTTTTGAAACCACTGAGATGTATCCACCTAATCCCTCAATATCGATGGTCGAATGTCTAAATCCGTGCAAGGACTAAGAAACAAGTGATCAAATAAATTATCTATTAGGCTTAACATTTAATTTTAGGGTTTATCAAGAAAATGGATTAAGGCTCAAAATAGCTAGTAGGAAAACTATTTACGAGATAGCTTTATGGCTTGAAAAGTTGTCTACTAAGCAATGCCTTAGGTCGTCCCTCGGTAATTCTATACATGGATTAAATCAGCCAAGTCTATCATTTTCCATAACCAACAATTCAATTAAACATACATGCTATTCATATACCTATTCATCAAGTTGTAAATTTCACATATTAAATCTATTCACAGTGTAAGAAATTGAACGAAGTAGTCTAAAATTAAAAATTTAGAATTAGTTGCTATCAAACTAGATTTACAACCTATTCACAAAATCCTATTAACATGCTCCTAAACCAATCACTTGTCTTTTCTACAAGCTCAATGTAACAACCCGTTTTTTAATGGTGTTGAAAATAGTGGTTTCAAGGCTACAAATCCGACGAGTAAGTTCGTAAATATTATTATTTAAAATTTATGAGTCAAATATGGTATTTAAATAAAGTTTTATTTGACAAGTTATGCTATATGAATGATTAATTAAGTTCAAGTGGTATGACCCTAAAGTCAAGTGGTTTTAGAAAATGAGGTATCGGGACATCATTTCTATAAACCGAGTCATGAATATTTTATTAATATTTGTGGAGTGTTATTAAGGTTTTATTAAAGTTTTGTTAAGAAATTTTAATATTTAGATAGTTAATTACTTAAAAGGACTAAATCATAAAAAATGTAAAAGTTGAGTTCTATATGTTAAAGGGTCAATTGGCTATGGAAATGAAAATAAATGGACTTTAATGGTAAATTAACCACTTAAAGGGTTAGTGGATATTTATGGGTAAGGTATTAATGAAATTATGATGATTTTTAAAGGGTAAAATGGTAAAAAGGTAAATTAAACCTAAAATAAACAAATTAAAGGTTATCTCTTTTCTAATTTCTCATTGGTTGGCCGAATGCTCCATTTTGAAGGGGGAGAGATTTTTTTTGGAAATTATTCTTGCATGGTATTGTTTTGATACATGTTTCTTGTAATTTTTTATATTTTTGAGATCGTTGCAACTAGGTCCAGCTAGTTTGTACCTTTATTTTTGAAATTGTTAAAGATTTTGAAGTTTACCATTGATGAATATTTGTGATTTTATATGTTAAATGATGATTTAAAGTATTATTTTTATTTATAAGTATATTGTTAAGTGATTTTGATAAATTTAACGATTAGGGATTAAATTGTTGAAATAGTAAAAATACAAGGACTTGATGTGAAATTGTTACAAATGTTGGTTGTAATGGATGCTAGTAGCATTTTGGTATAAATTTTCAATAAAATTGGTTTATTTGCATGATTAGGACATAGGTACTAAATTGAATAAAAATGAAAAGTTGAGGGTAATTTTGTAAAAATGTCAAAAATGCCTAAATTGCATAAAATGAATTGGTTTTACTATCTAAGTTAATGAATTGAATGAAATTATTAATTTAGATCAAGAACGAGTGAAAAATTGAGGAGAAGGAAAAATTATCAAATAGCCCATGTACTTTGACATTTCTACAATTTAGCCAGGTAAGTTCGTATGAACTGTAATCACTTAATGTTGATTAAACTGAATGTTTAATGTGTTTTTCTAATGTAAATGAATCAATATATATGTTATTATGCTATTATCGAGCCCCGTTTGAACCTTAGGAATATATAGGATACAAATAACACGTCATTAGGGTTACCATGTTTAGAGTGTTGGTCATGAATGTCCTACTGATGGCTGAGTTCCAGCATTTTTTGCGGATACACGTCAATTAGTGGCATTGTGTAATTTACATTTCGACCGTCAGCTTGTGTGAGCATACCCATTTTATAGATCGAGTGGGCAATGATGTAAAGGAAAAGGAATGGTTTCAACCATATGTTTAGCACACTTTGTGTGAGCTTTCCCGCATATCCAATATTATTCTAAGTGGTTCAACGGGCATGAAAAAGGAAGGAACGACAAACGTTCCAATCGACTATGTTATGAACTTGTGGAAAGGTATAAAATGATAATGATCAATGAATGTATATCTATGTTTATGAAAAGTAGGAATACAATTGCTTTATGTTCACACTATCCAATAATTAAATTGGTAGATTTTGATGTTTTGGTCAATGTTATAATTGCATGTATAGGTGGACTTGTGTATAAATGATCTAGTTGTTATTTTGGTATGTATAAGTGTCATTATGGTTGATGCACTTATTGTATTTTGATGCCTTGATGGTTGATGTCAATATGACTAAGTTGATGCATGTTTTAAAAATGACCATTTTAGTATGTGTTGATGTAGTTTCAATGTGCTCAATTGTGGTCAGTTTGGTATGGAAATAAGTTAGAAGTGAATGGTTGATGAATGGCCATATATGTACATGTTTGGGTATATTTGATGGTTTGTGATTGTGGTGCCTTATTGGCATATTGGTTGTATAGGTTAATGGTATAGTGATTTGGTCATTTTTGTGCATGTTTTGGGTAGGTTTGATGCCTTAGTCATATGTGCAAATGTGATTAGGTTCATGCCTGAGGTGGGTGAAGGAAGTAGCTTGATTTTGGCCAATTTATTGTCCACACAGTCTAAGACACGGGCGTGTGTCTCAACCGTGTGTGATACACAACCATGCGACATGGCTGTGTGCCCCCTATAAGTTTCAAAGGTTACAAGTCATGTAGTTACACGGCCTAGCACATAGCCTGACGCACGAGCGTGCGAGGCCATTTCGAGTGTTACACGTCCTGGCACACTAGCATGTAGCTTGGTCGTGTAACCCAAGTCAAAGAGTTACATGGGCTGGGACACGACCGTGTGTCCCTATTTTGAATGTTAGACAGCCTGAGACACAAGCATGTGTCTCAGCCGTGTGAGTTTCACGGCCTAACCACACGGCTGTGTGACCCCTACAGTTTTGAATTGTCCAACTTTTTCGTCAATGTTTCAAATGTTTCCAATTTAGTCCCAAATCGTTTTTAAAGTGTTTTTAGGGCCTCGAAGGCTTGATTAAGGGACAATATGCATATAGATAAATGTTTTATGCTATGTTTATGTTGAGGTATGAAATGTATGTTTTTAAGTTATGTTTTTATGTTAATGCTCCGTAACACTATTTTGGTGACGGATATAGGTTAGGGGTGTTACACTCAAGCACATAGAAAACATGCAATAAAAACTAAAAACTAAAAACAAAGAAAATAAAATAATAGAAAATTTTTAAAATGTTCCTAATTCACCCCCAAACTTTATTTGCATATTGTCCCTAATGTGCAATAAAAATATAAAGGAAAGAGGTTACCCGATTGGCGTTATTTGTGCAATACAATTAGTGGGGACAACTGCTTTCGGTTATGGCTCGATCTTGTAGTGCCTTAAAAAATTATGGGGTCCTTATAAAGAAAAACTAAAGCAAACAATTATATATAAACTATTAAATCCTAACTAATTAAATCTCAAGTAAAAATTCAAAATTATCTCGAATAAAATTAAAGTACAAATTCCAAATATAAAAATATAAATGTTCAAAATTAGTCAGACTTAGATTCTAACTCCTCTATCATCTGGGTCTTGGCCTTCTATGCCCCACCGATGCTTTCATAACCTGCCTTCTCGAAGTCTAAGTCGGGTGGTGATGGCTTGAGTCGAGGATCACCATGCCCTTCGTCGATGAACTATCTGGTCAAAATACTCATTCATAATCCGGTGGAACGATTGGGTTCTCCTCTTCCTCATCATCATTATCCTTATAATTGGCGCCCTCTTAGCCTGGCGGTGGGAACCTCTCGAACATGTCAGGGAGTGGTGTTGGTGTAGGTCAGCCATTCTGTTCTGCAATGCGAATCAGAATGTTGCCCATATCATGCATCCATCGCATCCATCACTTAGAAATGAGCATATCCATGAGTCCCGTCATCTATAACGTGTGTGCTTTACCCTTCCTTTTCATCGGCTCCCGAGTGTCATTCCTGTGTTTAGTTCTTTGCTCCTTCTCCTGATTTTACTTGCGTTGGAGCTCAATGAACCGGTCTTATAAGTTCTCCCCAATCACGCTCATCATGGGTCTCATGAAAGGCTAGATTAGAGACATGGGAACATCGGCTCGATGACATAGCACAGTGATCAAATGCACTTTATCATTTTCTCGTAGATCTAGTAGCCAATAAAAATTTCATCTTTCTACACTATAGAATAAAGCATAACCGCTCCATAGGCAGTGACGTCAGAAGCATTATGAGTTGGTGCCAGACGAGTGCAAATAAATTGCATTCATATCTTAACCATCAAGAACATGATAGCGGTATTGAATTTCAGGGGCACCTCGAAGTTGGCTTGGCGAGTCCACCTCCGTGAAATAATCAATAATACCCTCCATATCGAAATCCTCAAATGTAAATAATTCTAAGGTCTCTAGATGACCATGTGGATAATACGGGGCATCATAATATCAGTAAATCTATCGAGGTGTAATTGGTGCCTCTTTCCCCAAACAGTAACACGAGAGATCGTCTCACCTCATTGCTTATGATCCTCATCTTTCAGGTAGGAATAAAACATGTAAATGATACCGTCAACCACCAGTTCGGTCACAAACATCGTTCTAACATTGGGATTTGTACCAAATCCCATATCTCATCGAAAGCGGACATGGTTTGATCGAACCTACACTCTTGTATAAATAAATTTCCACACATCTGAAGAAAGAACCTCTCTACTTTCAAGTTATGGAAGCAATTGGCATCGACATTGCTCGACGCCTGAGTGGAACATTGTTGTTTTTGTGGTGCCATTTTCGAATTAAATTAAAATAACAACAAACCTAAGTAATAAAAATGATGATGAACAAAGTTAGAACATGGGTAGTTGCTGACGAAATTCGACTCTTGATCGATATGGAATATCAAAAAATAAAAGTTGAGAACAAAAATGAAAAGAGAAGAAGAAAACTTACTTATGTGAATCAGAGGCTAGGAATATGAAAACTCAAAGTTGGATTGCAAGGAAGAAGCGTGGTGACTCAAGGAGGGTGTTTTCTCTTCTTTGGGTGTTTTAGATGTGTGTTTTTATGCCTAAAACGGAGGGTATAAATAGACTCTCAGCAGGATTTATGCCTAAAATGGCCCGATTTTGGCTGAAAACACAAGCGTGTCATGCCATAGCTTGTACATGGAGTGACACGATGCCCTAAAAACACCTATTTTTGTTTCGAAGTGCTCGTGTCATGCCATAACTTGTGCATAGCGCGACACAACACTCTAACATCAGGCATTTTAGTTTCGAAGTGTCTGTGTCACACCATGGCCTATGCATGGTGCGACACAACATTGCTCCTTAACTTCCAAGATGTGTCGATGTCCTCAAGCCGTTCATTTTTGTCCCCGATTAGTTTCTCTTTGTCCCATCATGTCCAAAAATTTGATTTCTCCTAATTCTAACATGTAATTACGCTATAATTATCCTAAAATATAAATTCAAATGAAAAATTGAAACTAATTTACACTATTTACAAGTTAATTAAAGTTAAATGGTTTAACAATTATGTCGTGTTATCGGACGTGTCCGATAATTCTCTAAACTTCACCATTGACTTTAATCGTCATTCACGATCATCATGTACCTTCTAATTGTCCCCATGCTTATTGGGATCTCGCCATTTGTCTCATTCTCTCACCTTATGAGTACCTACATGTGCACAACTCGAGAAATGTCTTCAGTCAAGGCCGTTAGGGATTAAATTAAATAAACCATAACATTCCTCCCTAAGTAATCCCTCACTTTGGGAATCTCAGCCACATTTGAACACTTTTATCTTGTTGTTGATTTTTATAATTTGTTTATTTCATTCGAGATCTCTGGTCGATTTTGAAGTGGCCAAAAATTGCCTACCCAAGAAAATGGGGATTTCACACTCTTCCTCAAAGTCGAGGACTACGACATTGGTAGGGACTATAAATTCTCATACCTTGACCAGTATATCCTCGAGTACATCTTTTGAGTGTACCAAGGATCTATCAGCTAGCTATAGTGTTATCGAGGTGTTTTTAAGATCCCTGAGTCTGAGTTTTCGATAGATTCATAGAGGCATTAAGTTTATGCTAGTCCCTGAATCACAAATAGGGCCTTTCTAAAATATCGACCCCTTATCTTTATTAGAATTGTAAAGCTACTCGGATCTTTTAATTTCAGGGGATCTTCTTTGCAATTAAAGTGTTACACGAGGCATCGAAGTCAACTTGCTCGCCCGTTTTCATTTTCTTATGTCGTTTCATAATTTCCTTTAGGCACGTTGCATATTTTGGAATTTTATCTATAAGTTCTAAGAGTGAAAAATTGACATCAAGGGATTTAAATAAATTTAGAAAACTTACAAAATTTGCCTTATCCCTCTTTTGATTGTCTTCTAATCTTGTTGGGAAAGATACCCTCGTCGTGCACAGAATTAAGATTGTCGATACAAGCATCGGTTCATCTACCTCCTCGACTAGCTCATGGTGCTCAGCTTTTTCCTTCATGGTTTCGCTGACCTCTTTGGGAATCTCCTCCTCTTCATGGATGGTCTTACTTGGAAGCTTCAATTTCTTTCTTGGTCACAAGGTGATCGCCTTTACGTGCTCCTTCCTATCTCCGAGGGTTGTTCTCTGTATTTCTGGGAGACTTTAACCATTTTTCTCGTAAAAAATCGTCATCAATTCACTCATTTGGTCGCATAGAATGTCTATTCGGGATTCGTTTTTTCCACATGTAGCTTGGACTTGTCAAATATTCATCTTCATAGTTTTCATCTGCCCCTTTACTCAATCGAATCTTTGAGCACATGCAGTATGGTCATTCCCTACGACTCTTTATTCATGGGTGGAGGTTAATAATGAGGGTTTTGTCGAGTTTGTGCTTGATTCACTCCTCCTTGATTGCCTCTCTCGTTTCGGGTTTGGATGATCCCTCCAACCATGATTATAGGCATTTGAAAAAGGGTCTCAACCCCTATTAACTATGTAACTCGCCGCCTTCGGTTGGTTCTTAGAATATGGCTCCACCTTCGTCGACTTGACAGTTGTTTCCAAATGGTTTAGCTTTTCTAGGATTCATTGGAGTTGATCATCGTTACTCTTTTCATTTATAACTTTTTTTCATTTGAGGCTTTGGTTTGTAAATAAATTTCTTATTAGGCCACATGAACGAACTCGTGGCCATGTCTTTTATGATTTTATAAGCTTACTCGTACGTATGGAACATGAGAGATCCACCAAATGCTCTATCTAAGCTAGACTTAATGTGTCAGTTAACACCATTATAAAATATTTGGATTTGGAGCCATGCTTGCAATTCGTGATGTGGGAACTTCCTTAACATTGTCTTGAAACCTTCCCACTCCTCATACAGGGATTCATCTTAATATTGTTTAAAATATGTTATTTCTCCCCCGAGCTGAATGGTTCAACTAATCGAGAAAAATTTAAGAGAAATTTTTCACTAAATGATTCCACGTAGTAATGGAACCTAGTTCTCACAAGTCTAACCAATCAGTCGTATGGTCTCATAATGATAAAGAGAATAACCAAAGACACACAACATCATCGGATACCTCGTTGTACTTGAAGGTGTCGCAAAGTTGTAAAACCCGCTTCAAGAGCTAGTTTAGGTATTCCAGTATGTTCCTTTTGATTTGTAGCATGATTTGGTTCATCTAAATCATTGACTTATTTATTTCAAAATTATTGGTATTGATTGTCAGTATTACTATGCTTCCTCGCACCGCATCTAGTGTAGGTAGGGTATACTCGTTTAATGTCTGCTAATCCATTAGGACTTCTTCACGAATGTTTCCTTGTCATTTTCATGGATCTTCAATTAATGGATTTTCCCATGGTAAATGACCGTCTCCAGACGTACTAACATCCAGAGTATAAATACTGCAACTAAAGATATAATATTGAGGTGGTGTCCGCAAGTATACAGGTCAGGTTGCAATATAGTTACAACGAAGTAGGTGAGTACTCTAAGGATCGTACCCAAGGGAGGCGAGTACTAAATTAATATTAACCTAAATGGAAAATAGATCTAATTAGTACTTTAAATAAATTATATTACAATGAACAAAAAATAGACAAATTATCTATAAATCTAAGAAAAGAAATATCAAGCAGAAAATAGTGACAAAGGAAAACCTAACCTTTAAACTCAACCAAATCTAAGCATGAGTGATTAGTTGGCTTCAGTGATCATAACTAATTCCTATTTCGAATTTCTACTCAATCAACTAGTCGTTACCCTAGTGGGATCTCTCGATCTTCCAGTAAACTAATGAGTCAGTAAGAACTACTCATCTCTCAACCTCACAATCCAGACTGGATTGGGTTCAGCGATACACGGATAGGCAATATCAATTTTGGGTTAATTCCCACTTAGATGACTTTTTAGGGTTGTCAAGCCTAGGGTTTCAGTTCTTCTTATCCCAAATATCTGATCTGCTAAGAAAACCCTAAATAGAAATTAATTAATCATACTGCTACTCACTAATCCCTCATAAGAGGGTTAGTTTCTTATCGATTTCATAAACACACTGAATTTGAATAAAAAATTAAATATTAATAATAATTCAAGAATAAGAGTTTAAAGAGAAATTTTGGTTGTATTCAATAGACGAAGCGTAGAATCCAAAAAGAATTGGTCAAAACCACAAATCAGGTTCGCCGATGAACACGAATGAAAATAAATGAAAAGAAAACATAAGTCTAAAAAAAATTGAAAACTGAAAACTAAAAACTAAATTACTAAGAAAATTATAATCTATGAAAGTCATCCTTTCTCAAGTTTCTTATGAGTCTATATATAGTGTTAGGGTTAGTCATCATCCTTACCCTAGGTCGGCTGACGTTTTTACGTAAAAATACATTGTGCAGACCAAAACGCCCTCAGCTCATAATTCTTTTTCGTGCAGGGCTGGTGTCGCAACATCCAATGCCTGTGTCATGACATCGAAGGTGGTTTGCTTGGCTTAGGTTTAGCTTCAAGGCTATGTCGTGACATCCTCTGGCTGTGCCACAACACCAAAGGCAGCCTTTCTTGTATTTTGCTCCTTATGTTGCAAAATTGGACTCCTGTGTTGCAACATGGCAACCAGCCTTGAGCTCTTATGCCTTTGAATGGTGTCTTGCACACTTACTAAGTATGTTAGCCCTCTTTTAGGCCTCTTTCAGCCCCTAAGGTTATAAAATGACTCAAATTACACTTTTTTTATTGAATTGAAACTAAAATAGAAAAAACTAACTAAAACATAATAGAATTGCTCGTATTCATGCTCCTAAAGTATGAAAACTACTTTAATCTGCTGTAACGAATTATGACAGATTAGTAAATTTATTACTGTGGGTGGACCAATGTTCATCGCTTGACGATTACACCTAAGTAATTGCTTCGAATCTAGATATACTTCGATTAGAGTGTTGGAGCTTTGGGCCATCAACAACTTGAAAGTAAAATAACAATGAAAATAAATAAACAAAAATTAAAATCGTATATATAGGTTTTAACTTTCCTACTTATCTTATTAATTATAAAAAAATATTTTCAAGATTTATTGCCAAAACCTCTCCGAAAACAGCGCCAAAAACTTGGTCGCATCATTTACAATAAAAATAACACAAAAAATATAATAAACTAGAACGGTGGTGTCCGCAAGTGCATAGGTCAAACTGTAATACAGTTTAGCTACAACGAAACACTTGGAAGTATTCCGAGGATTGATTACTGCTAAAAGTAACATGTTTTAATCTCATTCTTAATGCATTTTTTGGTGATTATTTGATTTTAATGATGAATTTTATGCTCCTAATCCTTTAAATTCATGTTTTTATACTTAGGAAAGCATTTGAGAGCAAATAGAGAAAAAACGAGCGAAAATTAGAAAATCGGAGCAAGGTATAGGGGCCACATGGGCTGACCCCTTTCACACGGCTGTGTGAACCATGCAGGCTGCCACACAGTCATGTTGTAGGCTGTGACGATTTCTCGAAGGTACTTTGAATTGCAGGAAAATGTATTTTTTAGGTATTTCGGGTATTTTAAAACATATATATGACAAAAATTATATGATAAGAGAGAGTCGTCATAGACTATTCAAGAAAACAACTCAAAAACATCATTGAAGCAGATTCTGAAGCAGATTTCTGTCAAGATTAAAGATTCGCATTTGATTTCTGAGGATATTATCATGAGTTTCATTATATCTTTCGGTTATATTGTCTCTTGGCTTTCTTTATTTGCAAGCATGAACTAATTTTCTAAAATACTTAGGAAAGATGAATCCTATGATAGATTCTATCTTTTGATTTTTATTTTACGCAATAAAGACTTAGATCTTGTTCTCAATTATGTGTGCTTAATTCTTGGATTGATATTTCTAGATTATTGATCAATTTTTAATGTACTTAAATCAGAGGAGGAATAGAACCTGTTTAAAAGTAGATCTTGCGTAACTGAGTGGAGTTGCATCCAATCCTGGAAATAGGATGACATAAATATACTAGATTAGAGTCAAATCTAATAGGGGAATCCATAGATTGATTTAATATGATAATAGGGGTTTAATTAGAAAGAAATTTTAATTAATCAACCTAGAGTCAGTTGCTCTTACTCTCAAAAGAGATATTAGCATGATTTAGAGATTTCTACGCATCAAGATACTAAGTAAAGAAATTGCGTAATTTGGATTGATAGTGACAGAAAAAATCTAGGTGAATTCTTTCCTGGGTATTGTTTGCTTCTTGGTTGTTAATCGTTTATTTTTTGAATTGTTCTTTGAATTGTTCTTTGTCAAGTTCATTAGTTAAATAATTTAGTTAATTTTAGTATTCAACCAATCATTCGAATTTATTGGTTAAATAATAGAAATACAGTAATTATTAGCACTTTTAGTCTTCGTGGGAGCGATATTTGTGTTCATCGTAGATTAATTGATAGGTGCACTTGCCTTAGTAAGACTTTTAGTTGATTCTGTGGACATCTAGGATAGTACACAATAGAGGATGAAACAAATTTATAAAAAAAAATTACAACAATAAGTCTAAGCAGTAATAAATAATTCATATATTACAAAAAATCATAAAATATATTAAGGAGAGAATTTAAATGATGAAAATAAATAAATAAGAAAAAATAAACAAATGAATAAAATCACTAAACCAATCAGGAAGATTAACTCGCTTCAGGTTTTGTAATTAACTTCGAATTAGAGTTTTAGGATGGATTAGCTACAAATTAACCAATTATTACCTCCTAACCTCTAGCTAATTAATCGATTGGTTGATACTCGCTTATCTCACGACCTCACATTCTCAACCAAGATAAATTACGATTTACTTGGTTTGACTTATCTCCTAACCTCGTATAGCCTATGATAACTTCCTAGGGTTGTCATGCTTAGGGTTTAAGAACACGTAACCCATATCAATTAACCCTATTGGGAAAATCCTAATTCCTCCATTCATCACATCCTCATCCACTCGTTAATCTTCCCTCAAGGATTTAGTCACTCATGTTGTTCATTATCTTAAAATCAATTGAAGAAATCATGCAAAGAACACAACTGAATTGAAAGAGAAACAATATTAGAATAATCGTGGATTTAATATTAAATGGAAAACAAAGTAGCAAATCAATTGATTGGAATAATGAAATATATCGAATGCAAAGAAAAGATAAACTGAAATACTTTAATAAAACAACTAAACTCTTGGATAGAAATCGATTCCAAAAAGGACAACAAATAGTTATGAAAAGCCAAAGGAAAACTACTTTAATCCTACTCCTAAACTACTAGGGTTTTTTATTTCATCTAGGACGACCCTTTACATCAAACCCCTAATGTCTTATTTATAGAAGTGTTGGCAACCCAAATTAGATATTCGTATAAAGTTGATTGTGTAGACAAAAATAGCCTCGGCATCCTTGGGCGATAAGTCGACCTATGTCGCGCCATGCAAGAGCTATGGCATGACACGACATGTGTTCCACGCCAATTTTGGTTCATTTTATGGTTTGACATCCCGGAAAGCTTGTGCATCACTCGTCCCTTACTTCTACGTCAATCGGGCATATATATCTTCATCCTACACACTCAATTAAACATATTATAACTACCTAAGGCCCGTGTCAGCGTAATGGGTCACAACACTAACAAAATATGTTAAAAAACACTTATTTTACTAATATTTAAATCTAACTACTAAATATCAAAAAAATATAAAATTAAATTCTAAATTGCATAGAAAATAAGTTCATTAAGTGCGAAACTGACCTGAATTGACTACTATATTTGACGGAACATAAAAACCGAGCCTAAAGTTTTTACTTGGTTCGAGCCGAACCCGACCCGAGCCTTAGACAACTCTAGAAGGAAATGTTGCTAAATGATTTTCCTTGAAGAGGATTTCTTATGAAGGTAAAAAAAAGGTGATTTATTTATAGGAAAATACTTCACACCTACGGTTGTCGAATTCTTGTATTAAATGAATTGGTTGAGCCTATGGGTAATAAATGTTTACTCAAGTCAGTGTTGACTGGCTTGACACTCATGGTTTGCACTGTACTTCTTAGTACTTTTCTCTTGATAGTCTGAGCACATATCTTGTGGGAAATAACTTCCTCCAAAATCTATTTTTGACCTTTTTCCATTATTCAAATAAGAAAAAATCTACAATTTTAAAGAAATTAAATTTTTTTTAAAATTAAAAATGAAAAATATAAATAATATATATGATAAAGAGGCAGAATTGTAGAAATATGCTGAAAAAATTGAGAAAGTAACTATTTTTTAAAAAATTTATCGATTTATGCTGCTTTTGGAGAGAGAAAGTAAAATGAACCCTGTAAGACACATTTTCTGGAGAGAGAATGAAAACGCGTCCTACATGATGCAATTTCACTGATGTGGCAGTGAAAATGCTCCCTGTAGGGCATGTTTTCACTGTGCTAAAAATTGTTTTTTTCTTGCGGTTGAAAATTAAAAGTTTGTAGATTTATCTTTGTTCGTATTTGAGATAGACATGGTTATAGTTTTAAGAAATGTTTGAATTTACAATGGTGCCATGAAGCTGGGTGACCTACAAATTTCATCTTCCATGTGAGTATGGAACCATCACCTAGGAAGTCAAATCGCATTGCAACTTGTTAAACCAAGCTTTATTTGATAAAATGTTTTGATATAACAAAATTAAAGTGTTTTTGAATAAAAGTTAAAATTGAACAAAATTGACAAATTGATTTTTCAATTTGAAGTCTAACAGATAAAATTTTGAATATTTACTTAAAACTCTTAGAAAAATTTTGAAAAAAACTTTAAAATCAAGTTAAAATGATTTTAAAATCAAACTATTTTTAAACAAGTCAGAATTGCTCTAGGCCAAAAAGTATCGAAACCTTTTTGGCCAAGTATCGATAATTTTCAAATATTAATACCCTTCAAATAAATTATACCAAAATGACATTCTGTTTTTCACAAAATCGAAAAAGTATTGATGTGTTATCAATACCTTTTCAATAAAGTATTGATAAAAATTATTTTTGTCTTGATAGTTAAACTCCAACGGTCACTAAATTTAGTATTTTTTTTAAAGAAATATCGATACCTTTTTTATCTGGTATCGATACTCACTTTTGTAGGTGTATTAAATGCTCTGGTTTTCACATCCCCAAAGGCTCTATTAACTACCACAACAACCTCAATGGCTGGAAATCAATTAGGGGGTATAAATACTAGCTTTTAAAGTTCGTACAAAAACGAGAAAGCATATTCAAGCAAAATCATCAATCAAACAATCTTTGTGCCCAATACTTCCATAATTTTCTTGTATACACTTGTGATCCTTTACTTTCATTCCTTATTTTAAGTGTATTATATTTTATTTGTGCTTAATTGCAAAACACTTTGATTGTGTGAGGATTATTTCTTAGTTTGCTTCTTTGTAATTCTTTGAAAGGGTTTATCTTAAGATTTGGGTAGAAGTCTTAAGAGAGTTGTAAGCTTAAACCTAGTCCTCAAAGGTTGAACAAATTAGTGAATTTGGGAAAATCCTTAGTTATGAAAAGCTAAGGTAGTGAAGTAGGCAATTGGGGCCGAACTACTCTAATTCTTTGTATTCACTGTTTCATTTTCTCTCTTCACTAATTTTTTAAAAGGCCAATTCACCCCCCTCTTGGCAATTTTTGTTTGATTAATTAATCTAATAATTTGTACCAGATCTAGTCTCTAAACGACGGTTGAACAACCAAGAGAAGATCCTCGAGGTAGCTAAATCTCATCTATTTAAACCACACAAGATGATGTCTACTTTCGGGTCTATTATTGTTGTTGAGTCTCAATTCATTAATAAACCTCCTTACTTTAATGGTGGAAATTATTCATATTGGACGACTAGAATGATGTTGTTCATACAAGAAAACAATCTTGTCATGTGGGACGTCATCATGGATGGTCCATCCATACCTCAAAAGCAAGAAGGAGAGAACTTAATTCTAAAGAGAAAGAAGGAATGGAATGAGGAAGATAAGAGAATTATATAATTCAATGCCAAGGTCATGCACACTCTCTTTTGTGCACATGGTCTGAATGAATACAGTAGAGTTTCTTAATGTTGCAATGCCAAGGAAATTTGGGACAAACTGGAAGTCACTCATGACGATACTGATCAAGTCAAGAAACCAAATGTGGGAATTCTCACTCTCAATTATGAGACTTTCACGATGAAGCCCGAGGAGGACATCAAAGCTATGTCCAATAGATTCACCATCATCATCAATGAGCTAAAATCCTATGGGAAGACCTATCCCAATAAAAAAGTAGTCCGGGAGATGCTTAAAAGCTTGCCTATGTCTTAGGATGCCAAAGTTACAGCCATAGAGGAAGCTAAAAATTTGGAGACTCTTTCATTAGATGAGCTAATTGGTTCCTTCCTCGCTCATGAAATGAGACACAAGGGAGTGAATAAAGAAGAACAAAAGGTTGAAAAGAATAAGGTTGGTGTTGCCCTCAAGTCCACAATAGAAGAAGGTAATTCTAATGAAGATGTGGATGAAGATTAAGAGATGGTCATGTTTAGAAGAAGATTCAAGAGGTTTTTAAGGTCCAACAAATAAAGAAATTTTCAAAAGAAGGAAGGACTCAAGATTGAATCTACTAAGGAGAAGGACCCCATCATATGCTATGAATGCAAGAAGTCAGGACACATCAAGTTTGATTGTCCTCAATGGAAGAAAAAAGGGTCAAGCAAACAAAATCTTAAGGCTCATATATGCTACTTAGAGTGATGAGGACTCATCCAACAATGAAGATCAAGAAGTAGCCAATCATTACCTTATAGCCATCGATAACTCTAGGGAAACTTCTAACTCATGCAATTCAAATTCTTATTCTTTTGATGAGTTACTAGATGCCTATGATGAGTTGGGTTTGGTGTTTGAATCAATGGTTCCAAAATACAAAGAAACTGTTTCAAATTAAAGGATGAAAATAATTCATTCTCCAAGGCCAATCATGAATTCAAAAGCAAAATTCATGATATGCAATCAACCATAAATGATTTTGAGAGAAAAAAAACAAGACTTGCATAATTTTCTTTTAAAGGTTCATGATGATCATCCAAAGCAACTTTAGCTACTGAAGAGTGAAAAAGCTCACTCTAACAAAGTTTTACCCAAAAGATTATTTTGAGGAGAAAGTTCAAGACAAAACTTTTTCAAAACTAGCTTTAATTTCTATAAACATAGATGTCCCCAAAATTTTAACAAAAGAAAACTTATTAAAAGTATATGGGTCCCCAAACGACTCATAAGCTCTAAAAATAAATGCATCCTTTCAAAATGGATACCTTAAGGGACTAAAATTATAGGAACAAATGCTTATGGACTAAAAAGAACCCAAAAGAATTTGGGTACCAAAAATCAAAGTTTAATTCTATGTTTGTAGGAAGAGGAGCATTGCTTCAAGGTGGAAAAATCAAGCAAAACCTCATGGTACCTTGATAGTGGATGCTCAAGACACATGAACGATGACAAGAGTCACTTTATCAAATTGAAGCCAAAAAGTGGAGGAAAGTTACATTTGGTGAAACTCCAAAGGAAAAATTGAAGAAATAGGCTCTAATGGCAAAAACTCTTCAACTCTTATCGAAAATGTCTTATATGTCAACGGTCTTAAACATAATCCACTAAGTATTAGTCAATTATGTGATAAAGGTCTCAATTTCATATTTGAGTCTAATGGTTGTAAAGTTATTGACATTGTTTCTAATAAGATTATGCTTGTAGGACATAGGATAGAAAATACATAGATGGTGCATTTAGATGATTTGCATGAATCTGACATTTGTCTTGTTGCTAAGAATGAAAATAGCTCTTTATTATAGCATAGAAAATTAGGACATACTAGCATGAGCATATTGCATAAACTAGCTAAAAATGACCTAGTAAGAGGATTACCTAAAATTGATTTTGACCTAGATAAAGTTTGTGACGCATATGTAAAGGGTAAACAAAAGAGTTTCCTTTAAACCTATTAATGATATATTAACTAGTATAGCTCATCAACTAATTCACCTAGACCTATTTGGTCCAATTATGATAACTAGGTTGTGTAACAGCCCGTTTTTCGATGGTGTTAGAAATAGTGGTTTCGGGACCACAAATCTAACAAGTGACTTCAAAAATGTTATTAATTAATATTTATGATCCAAGTACAATATTACTGAAATTTTGGTTTAATATGTTTTGTTAATCAAATGAATAATTAGGTTCAAGTGGTATATTCCTAAAGTCAAGTGGTTGTAGAAAATGAGGTATCGAGACCTTGTTTCTATAAACCGAGTCGTCAATATTTAATAAAATATTTACGGAGTGTTATTAAGATCATAATAAAATTTGGTTAAGAAATTTGAACTTTTAAATAGCTAACTAAGTGTAAAGGACTAAATCGTAAAAGTTGTAAAAGTTAGTTTTTAATGGTTAAAAGGTGTTAAATGGCTTATAAATCAAGGTGCAAAGGCTTAAGTAGCAATTATTCCATATGTAAAAGGCATACACAGTTAGTGACTATTCTTTTTAGTTAATTATATGTTATAAATTAATTAATAATTAAAAGAAACTTAAGTTAAAAAATAAAGTAAACAAAGCAAAACATATTTTTGCTTTTTGTGCTTTTTCTCCAACCAATGAAGCACCATTTTTAGGGCAAGGAAAGTTCGACCAAGCTTCCATCAATGCATGAATGAGATTTTGAGGTTCACTTTTAGTAATTTTTATATTTTTGAAATCGTTGTAGCTTAATTTAGTTAGTCGAGGGTCAATTCGTAAAAATGTTAAAATTCTAGGGACTTGCCATGAATGAGTTTGAGGTATTCTTTTATTTTAATTAATAGCTTATTGCAATTGGTAGTTAAATATAAGTATTTTGTTAAGTGAATTTTGATGATTTTAATGTTTAGGGTTTAAATTGTTGAAATAGTAAAATTCAATATAAATTGTGTGAAATAAGGAAAAATATGGGTTGTTATAAGACTAAGGGAAAATCACAAGTTTCGGGTTTAGGGACTAAATTGCATAAAAGGTAAAAATTAGGGTAATTGATTAAATTTCCTATTAATAAGGGTTATAATTTGAATTAATTAATTTAATGAAATTAATATTTAGATCACGAATTAACCAAATGGGTCTAAATTGAGGAAAAGCTAATGTGTCGGATTAGTCATCGGATTCGTTTTACAATAGTTTTTGTTAAAGTAAGTTTGTATAATGGTTAATTTATTATTTGTAAATTTGTTAAATTTTAATAAATAATTATGTTAGTTGTATCTTAAATGATTATTATGTGTCATGTGCTTAGTGAGATTAAATGATAATGGTGATCAATTAACGAATTGTGGAAAGTGGAAAATGGAAACTTCATGATATGTGACATTTATGTATGCTCATATGAAAGCAGGTAAAATATGGTTGAATGGTATGCTTTGGAATGGTTATTTGGTATATATGATTTATGCTTAATGAATGAATTTGAAATGTTGAATTGAGTCAAATTGATGTGTTAAATCGTGGTGTCAATTGAAGGTATATTGGTTAGGCACCTAAGTTGGTTGATTTTGGTATGTTTTTGGTATATTTTAAAGTGTTTTGCTCATGTGAAAATGATTGGAAATGGTATGGTTTATTGTGAAAGAAAAGGTTAATGTCTTGGTTTGTTTTAGGGGTAACTTATGCTACACACAGCCTGGGACACGGACTGTCACACGGCTGTGTGCCACACACGGCCATTTGTTTCAAGTCAATATGTGACACGGTCTAAGAAACGGCCTACGACACGGTCGTGTGACTCATCATCGAATGCATACACGGTTTGGCACATGGCCTGAAAGCAAACACAAGATGCTCTAGAGGAGCTTACAATAGAGGAGACGGAAGTCACTCATCTAAGAGAGTTCAACTATGTGAAGGATGATAAGATTTTAGGAGATCCATCAAAAGGGGTAACTATTAGATCTTCTCTTAGAAATACTTGTAATTTTGTTCATTTATCTCATCCATTAAGCTTAAAAATATTAAAGAAGCATTAAATAATGAATATTGGATATTGGTTATGCAATAAGAGTTAAATCAATTTGAGAGAAGTAAAGTATGGACCCTAGTTGAAAAACATCATGATAAATCTACTATAGGTATTAAATGGGCTTTTAGGAACAAGCTAGATAAGAGTGGTAACATAGTGAGGAACAAGGCTAGACTTGTTGTTCAAGGTTACACTCAAGAGGAAGGAATAGATTATGATGAAACTCATGCTCCCGTAGCTAGGATGGAAGCCATTAGAATGCTTTTAGCTTTTGCAGGCTTTAATGATTTTAAACTATATCAAATTGATGTAAAAAGTGTTTTTCTAAATTGTTTTATAAATGAAGAAGCGTATGTTGAACAACCACCTGGTTTTAAAGATTCAAAATTTTCAAACCGTGTTTTTAAACTTACATAAGCTTTATATAGTTTGAAACAAGATCCTAGAGCTTGGTATGAAAGGTTATCAAATTTTCTTATTGAAAAAGGTTTTAGTAAAGGGAAGGTTGACACAACACTTTTTATTAAAGGAAAAGATAATGATTTATCAGCGATTCAAATTTATGTTGATGATATTATTTTTGGTTCTACTAATGATTTTATTTGTCAAAAATTTTCTAAGTTAATGCAAGGTGAATTTGAGAAAAGCATGATAGGAAAACTAAACTTCTTCTTGGACTCCAAATCAAGCAAATGAATAATGGCATATTTATCAATCAAGCTAAAGTACACAAAGGAAATGCTCAAGAAGTTTGAAAAGGACAATCTCAAACCACAAGCTACACCAATGAGACCTTCTACAAAGCTTGACAAAGATAAGGAAGGTAAATGTGTATATTTAAAATTGTATAGGTCAATGATTTGCTATTAGTTGTATCTTACCACAAGTAAACCCAACATTATGTTTAGTGTATGCTTGTGTGCAAGATATCAATCTTGTCCTAAGGAATCAAATTTACAAGCCCTTAGAGAAACTTTATATACCTTAGAGATAACACGGGGACTTTAAAGGCACCTGCACCACGGCTTGCAAAATAGTTTTTCAAAACCCTTAAATTTTTTCTCTCTTCTCCGAAAACCTCTCTTCTCATCTCCAAAGTTTCTTCAAATTTATTGATTTTTTTTCCTCAAATCTTGACTGTCAAACACTTTCCAACACTATTTCTTAAAGATTTGTTTAACATTGCTTGGAGATTCTTTCTATTTCAACACTTTTAAGGTAAACTCAAAAACTTATAAACTTTTGATTTTGTGCAATGTAGGTTGAAATTTTGATTCTTGACGGATTATTAGATTGATATGTACTATAAAATTTGTGTTTTGATGTAGGGGATTTTCTTTTCCTAAATCATTTCTTAACTTTTATTTTACCTAAAACACTTGCACACCAAGTGTTTGACAAAATTACCAAACGAAATTTTTAGTGTTCTTAGTCAAACTTTAGTGATTATTTCTTTAGTTATGGCTTCTAAGAAAAGGCCTAGAACTAGTTCATCTTCCTCACAACAACTTAGTGGCCTTATATAATCTTTCAACGAATACTTTCATAACGATGCCTCTCGTGACCATTTTGCTAGAAACTATGCATCAAAAAGAGTTTGGGAGTCTAGGAAAGTGGATATAGCCATGTTAGAGAGTATTAATTTTGCTTATCTCTCTATTTTTCAAAATTGGGGTTGGATTGATTTTCTAAATATTTCTTTGTCGACTTAGTATAATCTTGTTTGAGCATTTTTCTCTAATGCCAAACTCAAACATGATAAGTCTAGCGACACTATTATAGCCATCACTTCTTTTTTCATGAAAACCCATATAAGTCTTACCTTAGAAGGGTTTGGCGATTATCTTCATTTTCCTTCCAGAGGTAACTCCGATGAATAAGGTCATTTTAATCTTGCCCTTTTTATTTAGTCCGGATTGGCATCCGAACTTAACCTTCATGATCATGTCCTCCACTTGATCATAACTTGAAACCTTCACTTATTAAAAAACATGCTAAGTTTCGAACACCGATTATTGGTGGCTCAATTATTTTAAATCTGATAAGTGTCCCAACCTCGCCCTCATCATGTTTAATGACATTACTAAGGCTATTGAGAGGGGGAAGAATACAAATATCACCCTTCCTCATGGCACGTATTTTTCATATCTCTTTAGGAGGTTAGGTATTAGCACTCATGGAGACACTCCCTGTTACTTCTAACCAACCTATTAGTTATGGGGCCTTTCATCATGTTGTATATCATTATGATGCCACCACCGGTACATGGATTAATAGCGACCATCCGATGAAAACTGAAGATGACATCATCGACATCACTTTTGAAGACTTTCTGACACCCAAGCATGTTCCTTCACCCAAACATGTTCCTTCTCCGGCTTCATCCTCTCAAGCCTCTCAACCTTCATCTGAGATCAATATTTTCATCCTTGATGTTAGCCATTCTTTGAACAATGATGTTCTAGATCTTAGAGATGAGGTTCGATCTCATAGGGAATACGTTAATTCTCGATCATCCATATTAGATATGCAAATGGCATCTCTCCTTGTTTGTTTTCCTGCGACTCCTCCATTTTCTCCTCCTCATGATGATTAGCAGTTTTCATTTCCATTCATTTCATACTCATAACATTTGCACCTATTTTTTTAATGTTTGTGTCTATGTTTTCTTGCACATTATTGCTTTGTTGGTATTTTGAGATACACTAATGTTTTAGTTCATTTCTCATTCACTCTTATCTATTTATTATGTTGAACTGACCCATTTCTCATTCACTCTTATCTATTTATTATGTTGAACTGACCACTTATCTCCTTAAACTTTATTTTTCATTTGATATAAAAAAGAGGGAGAAGAAAAGGTGAATTGGTGGTAAATTGATTGATTACTTTTATCCTATTATAGTAACCATATGCAAAATACATGACCATTTTCCTTAAAGCAAAAATGAATGTCAATTTGTATGCCAATTTTATTTTGGCCTTAAATTCAAAATGAATTTTATTAAAGGAAGCAATTTTTCAAAACAAATTTATCAAATGTTTTGTTATATCAAAAGGGGAGATTGTGAAACCAAGCTTTATTTGATAAAATGTTTTGATATAACAAATTAAAGTGTTTTGAATGAAAATTAAAATTGAACAAAATTGACAAAATGTTTTTTTCAATTTAAATTCTAAAAGATAAAATTTTGAATATTTACTTTGAACTCTTAGAAAAATTTTGAAACAACTTTAAAATCAAGTTAAAATTATTTTAAACAAGTTAAAATGATTTTAACAAATCAAATTTTTTTCAAACAATTCAAAATTGGTTCAGGCCAAAAAGTATCAATACCTTTTCGGCCAAGTATTGATAATTTTGAAATATTGATACCCTTCAAGTAAACGATACCAAAATGGCATTATGTATTTCACAAAATCAACAAATTATACGATATTGATACCTTTTCAATAAAGTATCGATAAAAATTGTTTTGGTATTGATAGTTAAACTCCAACGGACACTGAATTTAGCAGTTATTGCAAAAAAAATATCAATATATTTTTATCTGATATCGATGCTCACTGTTGCAGGTGTATTAAATGCTCTGGATTTCACATCCCCAATGGCACTATTAACTACTACAATAACCTGAATGGTTGGAAATCAATTAGGGGATATAAATATCAACTTCTAAAGTTCCTACAACAACAACAAAGCATATTCAAGCAAGATCATCAATCAAACAACCTTTGTGCCCAATACTTTCATAATTTTCTTGTATACACTTGTGATCCTTTACTTTCTTTCCTTAGTTAAAATTTATTATAGTTTATTTGTGCTTAATTTGTAAACACTTTGATCGTGTAAGGATTATTTCTTAATTTTTTTCTTTGTAATTCTTTGAGAGGGTTTCTCTTAAGATTTGGGATGAAGTATTAAGAGAGTTGTAAGGTTAAACATTGTCCTTAAAGGTTGAAAAAATTAGTGAATTTGGGAAATTCCTTAGCTGTGGAAAGCTAAGGTAGTGGAGTAGATAATTAAGGCTGAACCAATCTAATTCTTTGTGTTCATTGTTGCATTCTCTCTCTTTGCTTCCACCAATATTTTAAAAGGTCAATTCACCCCACCCTCTTGGCAATTTCAGTTTGATTAATCGAGCTAACACAACTCAAGGTCCCAGTTGACGGTGATTATATGGTCTTGGACTGAACTGTAACTAGGGATTTAAGTTTACAAAGGTTATGTTGTCAAAGGATGGAGTATAAATGGGTCATAGTTGACAATGGTTATGAGGGCACGACAACAAGTTTTTCTAATAAAAAAATGATCTTTTATAAAACTCATACACAAGTATGAGGAAGAAAAATGCAGTGAAATTTTAGTATAATCAAGTAATTTGTTTTACCCATCTCCACCAAGGGCAGTGACTCAGTTACTATAACCTATGACAGAATTGGGGTGTAACAGGTTTTAGTAACTGGGTATAAAATGAATTACTTGATTATACTAGAAAGCCCCTATGATTTTCTTCCTCAAACGTGTGTATGGGTTTTACAAAGCATCCTCTTCTGACAAGGAAAAACTCGTTGCCTTACCCGCATAACCATCGTCAACTACAACCCCGATTATACTCCATCCTTTGACAGCGTAACCTTTGTAAACTTGAAGTCCTAATTACACTTCAACCCGAGATGGTATAATCACCGTCAACTTGGACAGTTGCAAAACGATCCTGATTTCTCAGGTGATGGCTCTATACTCACTCGGTAGATGAATTTTGTAGGTTACTGAGCTCGACAACATCACCGTGAACCCAAACACAACTTAAAACTATTACTATGTCTCCCTCAAAGCAAGAAAGGAATAAATCTTTAAACCCGAAAATTTGGAGGATTGAAAATTGAGGATTGAGAATTTAGGATTGGGGAATGAGTATTGAGTTGAAAAGAATGAATTTTGGAGGGGTTTATATAGTAAAAATTATGATTGTTGGACTCCTTTTAGTAATTGGAAAAGTTATCGTTGGAATAATTACTGTTGACAGTAAAATGCATCCTGTAGGGTACATTTTCACTGATGTGGCAATGAAAACGCACCATGTAGGACGCGTTTTTATTCTCTCTCCTAAAAATGCGTGTTTTTACTGATGTGGTAGTGAAAAAACGTCCTGTAGGACACATTTTCCTTTCTCTCTCCAAAAATAGCGTAGATCGGTAAATTTAAAAAAAAACATACTTTCTCAAAAAAAACAACATATTTCTACAATTCTACCATGATAAAGAAAAACAAATATAATTATTTTTTTATATTTAAAATTTAATAAATAGATCTTAAAAAGTTTGATGAGATTGTTTTTTAATCTTAAACAATGTATGTAAATTTTTTATAATCACAAATTTTTTATTCGTTTTAATATTTAAATATAATTTTATTTGAATTTTCCAGCAATATCAACTTTATATTTTTGAATTTGGTCCGGAAGGAGTAAATGTATTTTACGGCTATTTTACCCAAATGACCTAAAAAATAAACAATTACAAAAATGATCCAGGTTAAAAAACAATCACCCAAATTACCTAAAATGAACAGTAAACTTAGGTTTAGGGACTTAAGTGGTCGGCACCACATAAAAATCTGACACAATCATTGGGCAATGATTGTGTCAAGGGTTAAAAAAATATTTTTTTTGGGTGCTAGACACTAAATGGTCGGCACCCATGTATTTTTTTTCCAAATCATAGCATACAGGTATACATTAATACCAGTATTTGAAAAAAAATTGGTTTAGGGGACTTAAGTGGCCGTCATCACTTTTTCATATAAAAAATATTTTTTTTGTGCTGGACCATTGATGGTCGGCACCCACTTTATCAAATTTTAAAAAAAATGTTGGATCAAGTAGATGGCTAGCACTAGCTTTTTCAGAAACCAAAAAATATTTTTTTTGGGTGTTGGGACACTAATGGTCGACACCCTTGTACCAGATTAAAAAAATTTTGGGTGCTAGGACATTGATGGCTAGCACCCTTGTACCATATTTTTTAAAAAAATTGGGTGTTGGGACATTGATGGCCAGCACCCTTGTACCAGATTTAAAAAAAATTTTATGTGCTGGGACACTGATGGTTAGCACCCCTTCAATATATAGAGTTGTTTTTTCTTCTATTTGAGCTTTTTGTTTGCTTTATCAGCTGAAAATCAATATTAAGAATATCAGTGTTTTTGTTTGTTGAGGAGGAAGCAGAAATTATTGAAGATGAGTTCCCAAATTCTGTTTGTTTTATGTTCATTTCGATGGAGAAATGATAAATGCAACTGAAGAAGGTTGTGTCTTTCAAAGTCAGCAAAATATTAGAAATAGATTCAATAATGTTTTGCTGGCGGATTTGAAACAGAAGATTAATACAAAGATTGCTACCCATTACGAGAAGCAAATGTTGAAAATGTTTTACAAATATTTGATTTCAACAGATCCGCTCAAGTTCTCAGAAATTGAGCTTTAAGATGATGATGATCTAGGGTCCGATAATGAAAAGCAGTCCAACCATGATAGTGAAGATCTGAGTGACCCCAATTTGGATGACATCCTTGAAGACATAGACGATGAATACTCGATGGAGGGTAAAGATATACACCCCCATTCAGCTAGAAACAAGGAATCCGGTATTGTTATCCATAATAATCTAGGGGCCTTCATGAATGATGTAGGTCCTGATGCGATACTTGCACACGAGTTATCTGAATATCCAAACATAGTGTCGGCTCACCTACTGAATGAATAATTGGAAGTTGAAGAGTTTTTCGTAGGACAACAATTCGATAACAAGAAAGACTGCTTACATGCAATAAAGCATTACAGGTTGAAGCTTTCTGTCGACTACAAAATCACGAAGTCAACGTAGACTTTATATGTCGGAGAATGTTGGAAAGCCTCAAGTGGCTATAAGTGGCATGTTTGAGCTGCATTAATACAGTGGACTCAAATATGGACAATCAAGAAAATCGAAGGTTTTCGCACATGCACGGTCTCTCGTATGTCACAAGACCATAAAATAAAAAAACCATATACAAGTGCACCATCCCGTTGGTTAAAGACAATCCCAACATCTATGTATCTACTCTTATTGCGGACATGCAAGCTCGGTCCAAATACAAGGTTTCCTAAAGGAAGTCATGGTGGGCGAAGCAAATGGCAATGAAGCAATTATATGGTGATTGGGATGCGTCATACAACGAACTTTAAGGGTGGATATTTGCGATGTTGGAGTATTTTTTGGGAACGGTGATTGATTTGCAAACACTGCTGCATAGAGGCCCAGACGACAAGATAGGATCGAGGAAACAAGTTTTCCAGCGATTGTTTTGGACGTTTGAGTCGTGTATTAAAGCCTTCCTTCACTGTAAGCTGTTGGTGCATGTGGACAGAACCTGGCTTTATGACAAATACACGCAAATACTCCTGATAGTGGTTGCAGAAGATGGTAATCGAAATGTACTTCCTATCCTTTTTGCCATCATGGAGAGTGAGAAATTCGAGTCTTGGGAATGTTTCCTGTCAAATCAATGGAGGCAAGTTGTCAGGCAAGACAACATTTGCCTCATCTCAGACAGATCGAAGGGACTACTTGCTGCGGTAAGGCGTTCGGGGGTTCCATAGAGGTCCGTTTATTGCATCTAACACATTGCGTCAAACTTCCACAGAGATTATAAGAATAAAGAATGGCGCACAGACATCGTGAACATGGGTAAAAACCACCGTTCCAAAATTGATTTGTTCATATTTTATTTGTATGATTTGTTTGTATTTTTTTCAAGATTTACCTATTTGGCTTTTAAAATTTATTTTTACGCAGGGTATGAGTTAAAACCGTGAAGATTCAAACAAATGTTCATGAGGCTTGAAGCCTCGATGACATCATTACCCGAAAATCGCTGTCCCGAAAATGGTTGGGTAGAATAGAGAACTGACAATGGAGTCAAAGTTACGATGATGGGTTTCGATATGGTCAAATAGTGACCAACCTCATAGAGGCGGTTAACTTTGTCTTGAGGCGTACACGTCATCTACCAATTTCTACTATTTTCTCGGTAACATTATATAGGCTAGACACGTTGATGCCAAGGATGGAGTTGAGACATGTAAAGCAGATAGAGACTGGGCACGTGTACGTTAAGGTCGTCCGAAAGGAAATGACAGTAAACGCGATGAGGGTG
Organism: Gossypium raimondii; assembly: GCF_025698545.1. Lineage (NCBI taxonomy): Eukaryota > Viridiplantae > Streptophyta > Magnoliopsida > Malvales > Malvaceae > Gossypium > Gossypium raimondii. Next base: position 39,249,186 of record NC_068567.1, on the reverse strand, counting down.
CGGGGGATGAACGCAGAACTGTATTCACGCAACTTGGAGGCTTTCCGGGTTCAAGAGTACACCGGCCGTCGCTAGGGTCTACCGCCTAGGTCGTACGTAGTTGATCTGCGAAACAGGTGTTACAAGTGTGGGAGGTTCCAAACCCTTCGATATCCATGTGCACATGTTCATGCAGCGTATGCCCATGCAAATCTAAACGTCAAAAAATTCATAGACGAGGTTTACACGCTGCAACGCACATTCCGTATCTGGGGAAAAGAATTTCTCGTGATGTCGGATGTCTCCAACTGAGAAGTTTCTCCACTTGCTTTCAAGATGTTGTTGGACCGCAATCTTTGTAGACATCCTAAAGGTCCACCACATTTGATGAGGATTCGAAATGACATGGATGTCAGGGAGACGAGTAAACCTAAACAGTGCATAGTATGCCGAGCATCCGACTACAACCGATCAACTTGCCCACATCTTGTCTATGTTCCCGGTCAATCTTCACGTAATGTCGGATTGGAAGACGACGATTGCTTTTTTATTTTTCCATGATTCTTGTAAAAACATGTCATTAAAAAAATTTGTCAAATTATATAAAATATATAAATTATGTTTCCATGATATTCTCTTAATTTTTTCCATGATTTTTAATCTAAAGTAATAAAATTATAAGATAAATTATATATAAAGCAATAAAATTAAATTTGAAAGATATAACTTTTAAATGATTATCAATTTAAAGCAATAAATATTTAAAATATAATTTAATTGAAAAATAAATATTTAAATGATAAATCAATTTAATGCAATAAATTTAATTTAAAAATAACATTTAATTGAAAAACAAATAATTAATTTAAAGTAATAAATTTAAATTTTATAAAAATAGCATGTAATTAAAAATAATAATTAAATTTAACATTATATATTAAGTGAATATATTTTAATAAAAAAAAGAAAAAAGAAAAGGGATGGGATAAGCTGCAGGTCATGTCAGGCCTTGGCCCTTAAATGATAGGTTTCAGGTTATGTCAGGCCTTGGCCACTAAGTGGCTGGCTTCAGGCCGTGTCAGGCCATGGCCTATAAGTGGCTGACTTCAGCAGGTGCCAGCAGTAAACTGGGCGTCTAATGGTTGACTTTTGGCCTCCACCGACGTGACCCGACAGGCACGGGTCACGATGCTTTTTAGATAACTTTTTTTTCCTTTTTCTTCCTTACTTTTTCCCTCACACCCCCATGTTCCCCCCACTATAAATCCCCATTTGAACCCCAACTGTCCCACCACCACAAGTTCTGCCGCCAACCACCACCATCACCGGAATTTTTTCCAAATTTTTTGCAATACTTTAAATACGTAAGTAACTTAAAATTTTTTACAAAATCAAAGGTTTTCAGTAATTTCTTAATTTTTTATATTGTTCGTGATAATTTCTTCAAAATTAACGTGGAAATTGGAATGGATCTCAATTCTCTTTTAAATCATGACAACCATATTGCTAAGTTTGTTCACGATATTGTAATTTTTTTACTAATTGAGCTTTAAACAAAATTACAATTATTTTTTTAAACGATAAATAAAACATATTATTTTAACAATACCTTTTGTAGGAACGCTGCTAGGTTGTGAGACCTCAACTATATGATCCAAGATATTGTCCCATCAGAGGGTTTTGCCATATTTGAATGTTGCGGGGTTCGAGTTAGCCGCGTACATTCAAATTGATAACCTACGGGCCAATTTAATATCAGCCCTAGTTGAAAGATGGCACCCGGAAGCACACACGTTCCACCACCCGTGTCGTGAGGCAACAATAACACTGCAAGATGTAGTAGTCCAGTTGGGGTTGTCTATTACTGGAGAAGCACTGACCGGGCCAGGAAAAGTGCTCGATTTGTGGGGCACTTGCCAACGATTATTAGGAAGAGTGCCCCCCGATGATGAGAAAGGAAAATTAACCGAGTTGAAATTCACGTGCTTAAGAAATAACTTCGAGCATCTATCGAGCAGTCCAACGTAGATGGACATTGTCTATGTTACAAGAGCGTTTATTCTGCAACTCATAGGTGGGGTATTGATGTCGGACGTAAATTAGAATAAAGTCCACATCATGTACCTCCCCTTTGTAACAGCTCAGTTTAGACCCTAGTCGGACAATGGTTTCGGGACCACAAATCTGAGTCAAAAAATATTTTAATATTATTTTCCGTGCTTATAGTATGTGAATTGACATGTGTGAAATTTTTGTGATTTAATTTACCCGTTTGTGTGCTTAATTTGTGAAAAAGACTTAATCGCATAAAATGCAAAAGTGACTTACTAATTGTTAAAGTATTATATTGCTATGGCTTTCATTATGTGGGGCCTTATGTTGAAATTATACCATTGAAATTATGGATGGACATAAAAGCCTAAGGCTAGTGGATTTTAAATGAAATTATAAAGGTTAAAAATGGAAATTGATAAATAAATAATGAAATAATAAAATAAAAGTATGAAAATAGAACATTATGTTCATCTTTCGCCAATATTAACAAGAAAAGAAAAGAAAAATACTAAGCTAGGGTTCGGCTTTGATTTTTGGTGATTAAGGTATGTATTTTGATCCATTTTTTATAATTTCTATATTTTTGTGATTGTTGTTTAGCATTTTATTAAGCCCATGCCTCAATTTTTATTTTGATGAAGATTGTGAGTTAAGCCATTGATGAATTTGTGATTTTAATTATGTTAATTGATGAATTATGAAAGATAGGTGTTGGATTAATATGTTTTGTATTGTGATTTTGGTGAATTTAAGTATTTTGGGTTGAATTGAAAATGAAAAAATTGAGGGCTAAAATGTGAAATAAATGAAATATGTGGGCTTATATTAGCTAAAGGAATATTCGGCCAAGCTAGGATATTGTTAAATTATGTGTATTTTTTGTTTTGTGAAATAATGACTAAATTGTAAAAAATGTGAATTTTAGGGCTAAAGTGTAAATTTCCCTAATTATGTGTTTATGGTTTGAATTGAATAAAATGTGTTATTAAATAGCTACATTTGAATTTATTTAGATCAAGAACAAAAGAAAACGGAATTAAATCAGGGGAAGTCAAAAGTGGTCGAGTGGTCGAGTAGTCGATTTCATCTATTCGTCTTCGTCCGAGGTAAGTTTGTAAGTGAATAATTGATGTTAAATTTAGTGCATTTATTTTATACATAGCTGAATCGAAATGTATGTATGTATACTACAATGTCGAATTGTATTTAACGTATGATAATTAATTACGAGTTTAATTCGATTAATTTACGACATCCGAAAGACATACGAACCACAAGAATGCTGAAATGTGATATCGAGTAAGAACACGTCTGGGACGTTGGCATCGATTTGAGATTTACGTGTAAGACCATATTTGGGACGTTGGTGTCGTATATGATTACGTGTAAGACCATGTCTAGGACAGTGGCATCGTTATTTGATTACATGTAAGACCACGTCTGGGACGTTGGCATTGTACGAGCCTTTTGAGCCGTCCGAGCATCTTTTCTTTGATTCTAAATGGTATAATGGGAATTTATATGGAAAAACTGAATGTGAGTTTGAATTAAGAAAGTCAGGTATGTTTGAGTTATACGAAGTTGAAAGTAAAGGTAAGTATTATGTATAACATGCAAAGGTGAATTAACCACTTAAATATGAGTATATATGTATGTGTACAAGATTATTAGAATTCGGTCTACTTGTATAACTTATATGTGTTCTTTGAAAACTATTTTTTTACAACTTACTAAGCTATTTAAGCTTACTGTGTGTTTGTTCATTCATTGTTTTATAGATTTTGGAAGCTAGTTACGAGCTCGGGGATCGTCAAGGAAGTCCATCACACTATCGATCTTTATCTCGGTATTTTGAAAGCTCGAAACTTTGAACATATGGCATGTATAGCCTAGCACTCGTCTTGTTTAGTCACGAAGTATGTAAATATTTAGCCATTCGAAAATGGCTTAAGTTGATGTTAATGCTTATGTGAATTCGGTTATGTTTTGAATTTATTTTGGAAGTGTGTTCTATGGTTTATTTTATGTGATTTATAGACTTAAAAATTGGTTGAGTTAATGTCGTTGCATTTGATGAATGTATTTTTGGTTGTGGATATGTTGATGAGTTAAGTTATGAATATACCATTACTTGTGTAATTGAATTTGTTGGTGTGGATTTGGAGACAAGAATGATCATGTCTCATTGTTGAATTGTCGGTTATATAGTCAAGTATAATGAGTTTAGCTACTATGACTATTTGGCCATGAAATTGATATATATATATATCTTCTTGTATAATTATTTTACTAGTCGAATAGATGATAATTAAATTGTCTTTGTAAATGAAAATTTGGGTATGACGCATAGTATATGGAATTTATTATGTTTGATTCGACATTAATATTGAGAAAATGAATAATGATAATCAAATAAGTGATGCATGAATTAGTCATATATATTATTGAACTTCGGTCATATGGAAAAGCATGTTTAAGGTTGCATTATTTTTGCCTTTGAAGCCGTGTGAGTAGTTTGATTTAGGTCAATATATTATGGTGTATAACAGGTGGAATGGTATATTAGTACTTAGTAAATGGAATAGGATAGTATTAATGTAGTGTTTGTGCATTGAATTGCCTTTGTTTTTTTTTAGGTAAAGTGCGCATAATAGAATAACTTTTAAGGGATGTTAGGTTGTGCTATAACATTATAATGTTGCATATTTAAAGGCATATTAAGTAGTGTAATACAATTTATTAGCTTTAATGTACCCATGTGCAGAAATTGTAATTATATATATACATATGCGTACTTGTATAATTTTTCCTATTTACCGTGTGGTATAATTCAAATTAAATTAATATGTACTTGTATAAGGCTTATAAATAATTTATATTGACATTAGTTAATGATATGAAATGACATGATATGTTGTGGTGTAAACATGCACAAGTGAGTAAGTTTTATTTAATAGATGTATTGTTGTAAGTTGTGTTTATGGAAGTAGCATATGATTGATGTTTACATAAATGACAAAATGTTTTACTATATAGCCACAAGTTTCAGCTACTGTAATTATAATGTATTTGTAGTAATGTTACAAATGTATCTTTATTCTTTGGTTAAAAAAAAAGAAGATAAATGTTTGTAATGAATTCTGTCTTTTCAGTAATGCCTTGTAACCCTAATCTGGCGACGGATACCGGTTAGGGTTGTTACACCCTTATTGGAAGACCTAGCCTAAGCCGATAACTATAGTTGGAGCTCTGCAATACTGGCATGCTTATACCGCAAGCTTTGTCGAGTGACAAAACCATCCACGAATACTAGGGGTAGTTGTTGCCTTCTACTGCAGTCGTGGGCCTTATAATGGATGCCATTTCTGGCATCAGTGAGCCACCAACCGTTGTCCTAGCCACTCGTAAATAGGTGATTTATCATTCGACTATACCTTTTGTTTCTTAATTGTATAGTATAGTACTTTTTGCATGTAAAAAATAATAATAAATATTCACGTGTTTTTCAGATGAGCGACGGTACTAAGAATTGGACGATCATACACCATGCCCATATACCAGAAGATGATAGAGACTCACTCTGGGGATAAGGTAAAATATGCTTCTGACCTTTTCATCCAAATACAATATTTGCAAAAAAAATTAAATTTAGCTAAAATCATCTGCTCTATACTGTGCAATTTGTATGGATGTCGTATTCGAACCAAGAATTTACGACCATCATACCATCATGGGTTCACGAGCAACAAGCGTTATTCGTGACAAACATCCCATTGATTAATTTTCATATAGTCGAGTGGCATGCCACGGATCAGGTTTTGAGACAATTCGATTACATTCAACCTATCCCGGACCCTCCACAGGACTTCAAAGAAATACATGGGATAGACAAAAAGGGAACGCCATAAATTGGGCGAACCAATATGCTCCGTATATCATTTTGTGGAACGCCCAACATGAGAGATAACCCCCTATTTGTCTCAGAGATAGGGTTCTTTCCTTCACGCGAGAACGCAACTTGGTATGCCGAAAATGGGATGCCCTACATATTCCAGAGCCGATACATGGTAATCCCAGAACACACGCAACCAAAATCTTCTTGAAAGCGTAAGACCAGAACACGATTGCATTGTAACCGAGTTTCACCATTTGGGAACACAGAATCTGTCTCAAACCCCAATCCCAAGCCCCAATATGAAGTATCCGAATCGTCATTGCATACCCCCCATCCAATCCTCCTTCGTTCAAGGACATATTTGCTGACGACCCCAAACCTTAACATTCGACACGCTTCAGATCATCCTCATACCACCTAGAGCTTCGTCGGCAAGCACCTACACCAAACATTAAGGATATTTTTGGCTCGGCACCTCCAGTCTTGCAATACCCCATCACCAGGGATGAAGGGGTATACGATTATACAACTTTCTTTAAGTACACCAGAGGTTGGATTGAGCAACAATCAAACGCCTCCTCAAAGTGCATGCCCTCACTGATAGAGGCAGCGCGATCGTTATACATCGAGGCTAGGGACGTCACCGGGATCTAGATAGTTTTGATTCTTTTTTTTTTTTGTAATTATTTACTTTGTAATTATTCTTCCAATACGAAATGTTTTGAATTTTTAACGTAATTATTTATGGGCATAGATGAGTACAAAATATTAAGTAAAAAGTATATAATTGGAACAAATAATAAACGCAACAAAAAATTTACATATACAAGAAAATACGAACATTCTACAAAACTAGTATATGAAAATATATAATTCGACCAATAAATAATACCGACTAAATTTGATTTACATATACAAAAATAATACGAACATTTTAGAAAATTGATATACGAAAATATAAAATTCGACCGGTAAATAATACGGTCTAAAATATTTTTACATATCCAAAGATAATACAAACATTTTACAAAACTGATATACGAAAATATAAAATTCGACCAACAAATAATACGGACTAAAATTGATTTACGGATACAAAAATAATACGAACATTTTGAATAGTAGTTTCTCCATAGTTAGTCGCCTTCTGCTTGAATCAGGTTTACATTACATTTAGTAATTTTGACCATGTTCTCCCGCCATATTTTTTAACTGTCACCGGTCTACACAGTTCGCCATTTATGGTGAAAGAAGCCATCCGACCTTTGATTGCATAACCTTTACGGTTCACGTGACAATATATAATTCAACTCTATTAAAATATGGCAGTATATAATTCAACCTCGAAATTCGATTGTACACTCCAAAACACTCCCATCTACAACACCGATTTGATGATACACTCCCAAATACGGTATCCCCATTTGATGGTACACACCCAAACACTGTCATTTGATGGTAATCTCAACAATTCTTTCCCATCAAATTGCAATACCACAACCCAAAGAGCTTCTATATATATAGACTAAAGGGGTATTGGCCATCAGTGTCCCAGCACCCAAAGAAAATTTCTATTCCCGAAAAAGTGGGTGTCGGCCATCTACTTCCCCCAACCCAAGTTTTTTTTTTTAAATCTGATAAAGTGGGTGCCGGCCATCAGTGTGCCAGTACCCAAAAAAAACATTATGTGAAAAAGTGGTGCCAGCCACTTAAGTCCCAAAACCCAAAAAAAAATTTCAAATATTGATATAAATGTATACCAATATACTATGGTTTGAAAAAGAAATACATGGGTGACGGCCATCTAATGTTCAGCACCCAAAAAAATAATTTTTTAACCCCTGATAATGATTATGTCAAAATTTTTTGTGGTGCCGACCACTTAAACCTCCGAACCCATTTTTACTATTTATTTTAAGTCATTTAGTTGATTATTTTTTAATTTTAGTCATTTTTATAATTGTTTTTTTTTTATCATTTATATAAAATAGCCGTATTTTACAAATTTCGGAAGTGTGTCTTTTACTCTAGTGTTTAATATGTACTTCTTCGGTTTTAGATACTGCATTTTACTGACTGCCTGTTTGATGGCAACTTTCTAAAGCAGTCCTAATTTTCGAGTCCTATCAGTCTTAATCATGGGCCTTTCATGTTTGTTTGTTTTTTTTTTTTTTCTAAATTTCAATTTATTATTTTATGGTTTAAGGTGAATTATCTAATTCATCATCCACTTTTTTGAGTACTTTCATTTTAGCCACATAAATAAAAATAGTTACAATTTGATCACTACTGTTTAGGAGGTTTTTCATTTTAGTCATGGAAATGTTAAATCCCTATCGTTGGCTGATTGGGCATACCACATCATCAATTTTGACCCTTTCTTTTTACCCTCACTATTGTTCATCATCTTCTTCCCCTTCATGCCACCTTTTGCTTCCACCCCCTTCTTCTTTTGCTCCCTGCTTCTAGCGATTCCACCGTCTCTTCCTTTACCCTCTGCCATCGTCATCATCATGTTGAAAGAGAGAGGAGAGTTGAAAACTGGAAAACCTTGAAAAAATGAAAAATATAAACCACCGTTGAAAAAAAGTGGTACACTAATTTTCCCGCAAAAGATATCCGCCAATATTTGGTTGTATGGTATCGTATTCCATGATCCACCTTCTCCTCCTAATCCAACAAGTATATCATCACGGTCCATCATATAAAGTATGTCATAAATTTGGTCCACTGCATGACCAGCATCAGTCCATGCATTTGTATTGATAGTGATTCCCTGCATCACAATGATGAACCGGTCATTTAATTTTTAAGTCTGATAATTTTTTTTTTCATATAGCTCACCTCTAAATGAAACTCTGATCTGTTAAGCTTCAACAGAAAGAAAAGAGCAAAGAAATCGTCGGTATCGACATCGGTATCCAACAGAATCTGACGAGGCTCGGCTTCGGCAGTGTAAAGACTTAATCAAATGACTTGTATGATCAAAATTATAATCATCCATGAATGTCTCAGCTGCCATAACATATTCATAGCTAAAAAAGAAAAATTCTTTCAGACAAATTATCAAACAAGTGTTACATCAATGTCTTGAAACTATAAAACTCAAAAGAAATGATGATTAAATAAATAAATAAATAATAAGTTTATAGCAATATGTAGTTTCAAAAAGTAGGGAGTTTTCAATGATAAATATTCTGAAAATTAATGGAGGTATTGGTCAGAGACAAGAAACAATGAGATGAAACTATGTCTACTCTAACAACTTTTATACAAAAATTTAAAAAAAAAAAACATGGAAACGTGTATTAATTTTTTTTTAATAAGAAAGATAAAACAAAGGAAATGGACTAGAGGCCTGGTGTCCTAATAAAAGGATGATGAAACTATGTCTTATTTGGGTGAAACAGACATTCTTGAATCAACTGAAAGGGTGATTTTTAGTCCCTTTAAATTTGATTTTTCTGGAAAAAGTATATTCCCGCAAGAAATATAAAGGTGGGCAGTGAAACATGTAAAACTAAGAAACAGATTCAGTTCTCAAGTTCGTTCAATCGATTACACTTGCAAGACTGGAAAACCTTGGAACAGAAGGAGAAAATGGGTGGGGAGGGGGGAGAAAGAAAATGAACCCTACTGAAAGCACAAAGTGATGTCACAACAATGTCATATTGAAGAGGCAGGGAAAAACATAGGGAAGAAAAGGGCAGATGTTTCAAATGCTCTGTACATTTTATGTATATTTTTTTCGGAACTTTTTTGCTTCTCCTGTGGACGACTGGGAGAAAGGAAGTTCCAAAATGATCTTACCTCAGAACTGGGAAGTTGCTTCTCCTGTGGACGACTGGAGGTAAAAGAAGTTTCAACTCTCCTCTCTCTTTCAGCATGATGATGATGATGGCAGTGGGTAAAGGGCAGTGGCTAGAAGCAGGGAGCAAAGGAAGAAGAAGAATGGTGGAAGCAAGAGGTGGCATGGAGGGGAAGAAGAAGATGAACAGTAGTGAGGGTAAAAAATGACGATGTGGCATGCTAAGTCAGCAGTGAAAAATGATGATTTAATATTTAGTGACCAAAAAATGGATCCGGACTGCGGTGACTAAATTGTAAATATTTAAAAAGTTGAGTGACCAATTAGATAATACCCTATTATTTAAAACTGGTTCTCACTTCTCATCATTATAATTCGTTGAACTGAAAATGCACTGTCAGATTCTTTTCTTCATCACCAACAATGTTGAATTATCAGAAGAAATTGGAAGACATTATGCCCAGGATATTTATATTGTGGGGTTGAAGATTTTCCTTTTTAAGTTTCTGGGGAGATTTTGATCTAGCGAAAATCAGGGTTTTGGAATATGATAAAGATTATGTTTTCATGGGTTGTTTCAATATTCTAATAAGATTCCTAATGTTATTTTCTTGTGAGATGTGAGCAAACTTGATGCTTGGATAGGCAGACGGAAACTGGTAAGTGTACAGAAAGGGACCCTCAATGCATAAAAACCTTTCAACCCAATAAGTTGGGTGACCTATTCTGGCATTTGTCAATTACTGAAAAAGGAAATGTCTATATCACATATAGTATGAGCAGAAAAAAGAAATTTAAATAATAAAAATAATCCACTTACATGTTAATGCTTCAATTTTTTTTCATTTTAAATTGTCCTTATCAATATTAATAGTATTAATTCATAATTTTCTTAAAAAATATAACGTACTTTATTATTATACCTATACCCAACATTTATTAGTGTACAACTTATCCATTGTTATGCATTCATTCCCCTCTTAATTTATGTACTCTTCTTGGTCTGTTTGAATAAAAGATACCATAGAATTCTATAACGTCTAAAATGGAGGAATTTATTTCAATTGGTTTATATTATCTATTAACAAAATTTCGACACTTTTAACTAGGTTTCCAACTCAGTTAAAAAATTACAAGAGTGTCTTTTTATTATTGAGACAAGTAATATTATTCCATGCACTACACCAGAACAGGTTTTTAGCGGCGCTTTTTTAGGCCTTTAGCGGCGCTTTTTAGCGCCACTAAAGATGTTTGCAGCGCTTCCCCAAGCGCCGCGAAAAAAGCCGCTAACGACAACGTCGCTAACGCTTCTGAGTGTTCTGAGATAAAACGCCGCTAAAGGTCATGTTCTTTAGCGGCGCTTGAAAAAACGCTCTAAAGGTCATGTTCTTTAGCGGCGCTTGAAAACCAAATGCCGCTAAAGGCCATGTTCTTTAGCGGCGCTTTAAAATTAAACGCCACTAAAGATCATGTTCTTTAGCGGCGCTTGAATAAAAACGCCGCTAAAGAACATGTTCTTTAGCAGCGCTTGAATAAAAACGCCGCTAAAGAACATGTTCTTTAGCGGCGATTAAATATAAACGCAGCTATAGATCACAAACTTTAGCGGCGCTTTTTCACAAACGCCACTAAAAACATGACTTTTAAAATAATATTTTAATTAAATAATATTTATTTCTATGATAAATATTATATTATGTTTTATTTTTGAAATTTAAACTTTAAACTATATACTTTTAAGGATAAAAAATATTAATTAAATTAAATTTTCTATTAAAATTTTAACTTTAAAGCTAAATATAAAATTAATGAATTTAAATTTAGAATTAAAATATTATGTTTAAATAAACGAACCATCTAACTCACAAGCTCATCTGATATATATTAACTCGGCCAAATATAAAAAAAGCTACAAAACACGTAATAATTAACAATCATGGTTAAAGAAGCTAATACACAAGGTAGGTACAAAACCCTGTTTCAATAACACCAAATTCAAGTTCCGACTAAGATAAACGACCATGGAATGCAACATTAAATAACACTCCACTTGAAGAAGTGCTAAGCCTTGCAGATACCTATCTCCACCAACCACGGGGCTTGCATTCCATTTGTAACATCACATTCGGCAAATGCTAATTCACAAGCTTGCATGAGTAGTGGTTTCTTCATAACATGAGCTACCCGAATAAAAGCGCCAGAAGAACACAAAACAAGACAATGAGCCACAACATTAAATAACATATGCAATATGAACAAAATAAAATATGTAATATGTGTAGGTGAAAACTTTTGTTTAATAATATTAATATGTACAAAAAATTTAAAATAAAGTCTAGATATTCAACCTACTTTATATGTACAAAAAATTAATATGTACAAAAAATTTAAAATAAACCACATCAATCTTATTTTGAGGAACAAACAATTATCCATTAAACCGAACAACAAGAAACTGTAGCTCACACATTATAGATGGAGGTCTTTAGCAAAAGGAAAAATCATTTATAGAAAGTCAAGAAAGGCAAATACTACCCAAATTTCATCCATCCATGCAGCAAGTAAATTATATATGGTAAACAACAACAATTTGTTTCAAAGACCAACGTATTCAAAACAACAACAGTTGGTCCAAGTGCCCCAAAAATGAGGAGGTCAAATGGTATTGTTCTCTATCGATCTCCGCCACAATCAAATTTACAGAAGAAAATCACTAAAAAAGTTGATCCGAAATAGTAATAGAACTCCGATGGACAAGAAATAAGAAAAAGAGAACTGGTTGGTAGGTTACCTCTTTAGTTGTCAAAATATTTGCACCCTTGATATCCCGATGGATAACACCCTATTCATGTAGATAAACCAAACCTTCCAAAACATGTTCAACAAGTAATTAGCATATCGAAATTATACTTTAATAGGAAATGAAGCAATAAATTGCAGAGAAACAAACTGGGCAATATAAACGACCACCAATGATTCGAAAAAGGCCCAAATTTATTTGGCTTGATAATGTTTGCAAGTGAACCATTCTCCACATACCTTCAAACATGTAAAGCAATAAGTACAAGTTTCAAACAGCTCAAAGTACACTACAGTCACAATGTAAGGTTTCTTACTCAAGAATTATATGCAGGTGAGCTTTCTATTAAGGACAATCTACTTTTTCTTACTCAAAGTACACTACAGTCACAATGTAAGGTTTCTTACTCAAGAATTTTTTGCAATCTGTTAAAAGTAAGGGAGGTCACGCAAACCAACTTCACAGATGAGCTTTCTATTAAGGACAATCTACTTTTTCTAAGACACATGGACTGTGAGCGATAATAAAAATAAAGAAAATAATAACAATAAACATCTAAATCAAATGTATTATTCAATTTAAGGTAGTGCCTTTGCATCTACCTTTACCTGAAAAAGCAAGTGATGATTCCATATACTAATTTACTACATAACTAATTTAAACCTAAAAGACATTAGGCAAGTTCATCCCACAAACAAATTATTTATCATCACCATAGAACTGCTTTTTATTTAAAATAGTCTCTGAATCTAAATAAGAAACGCACATTTATCATCCCACAAACAAATTATTTATCATCAGCATAGAACTAACAGTAACTTAAATTCAACTTCATTTCTTAACTAATTAGTAACAACAGAATCATAATAATAATAATAATAATAAAACTAGTGTACCTCACTAGAAAAGAAAAGGTGATCCAAAAATGAGTGTATTGATGGTCCTTGTCTGTGCTACCCAACAGGGTGGCCAACCGATAACTCCTCCATTTGTAGGACCCCACCACTCTTTCAATGGAAACCCTTTTGAGAAAGTAAGAGTTATCCAAAACTTATGTAAGGGTCCAATTTTTCACTTACAGAAAGAGAGCAATAGTTTGGCCAGAAAGAAATTCTAAAAATATAGCTCTATCTATTACATGCTAAAATAGCCAAAAACAAATCATGACGATTTCCATGTTCCCCTTTCCTTTTATTTTATCTTCTTCCAGTTTAAGGCTAACTCATTTATCAAATCATTTTGCCACATATATTCTAATCTAATTTTAGTAATGACACAACATAGCATCAGTTTTGTGTAGGAGCTACTCAAGTAAGCAAAAAAATGGCACCACCGCTAATTGTATTGATCTATCATGCACGTAACAGTTCAAAAACATACCAGCCAACACATTCAGGTAGCAAAATACAAACATGAGAAGTTGTATAAAGAAAAAAAGAAGAGGTAACATGCCTTTATAAATTACATCTGCAGTCAAAAACCATGGCCCATCTGCAAGGTTAGAATTTTAGCAGTCAAAAACCAAAATTACATCTTGGGAAAAGAGAACTGACATTATCCATCAAGTGGCTATAAAAAATTCTAGACATGCCTTTATAAATCATTTAACTATTTAAGCTAGCTGCTTAAAAATTAATGCACCTTACAAGAAAAATTGTAACATAAAAGTTTTCAAGGTCATTGATTCCATGTGAACCATCTTAATAATGTTTGATATGCCTTCACTATTGACTGAATCAAAACAAATATTCAAGAAGGGTTAGCCAAGAATCAACTAACCCCTTCATTTGCCAGTTCCTAAAACACCTGCTGTAACCAAAACCTTCCTCCTATATCTTCTCCAAAGATCCCTATATGCAACAAGATAAAAAAAAGGACTAATTTATCAACAAACTATTGAAAAAACACTAAAAGAAAATCTGAAAGACCCAATATTAAAACTCAAGCGAACAAAGTATAAAGTAGTAATTAAATGACAACAATGTAAAATTAGCAATCAACGATACGATGCATAATATTAACGAATGCAACTTAGTCAAAAAAATGTAATTGAAGCACAAAACAAGCTACGAAAGCGTAAAACCCGAGATAAAATCGAAATAAACAAATAATAGGGAAAAAACGACCTTAAATAAAGCATATTTGCTACTATTGGCTATCGGGTTAAACATCCATTTGGAGTATGCAACTATGGAAGAGGAAAAATCAAAAAGAGAAAACAAACCCTACCTGTATTTTAAGATAAACAAGGGTAATCTTTTCCAAAGACACGATGGAATGCGAAATTGGAACTAAATTCAAATATTGGAGAAAATAAAATGCGAAAGTGAAAAATACCGAAGTACCTGAATATTTTTCAGCACTCTGAAGGGATCAGAAATTCAAAGGAAGAGATTTGAAAAATGGCGTTTGAAAAAAAAAATACAAATATAAAAAGACAGTTTTTCATTTTCGTTGGAGTTGTTTTCAAGATGGCAAATATAAACTACATGGATATGAACAAATAAAATGTCAAAATGGAAATTAGCATGGTCGGATGAATGGCCTGGGAAATCAGCAAACTTGTAGGAGGAAACGACCATGAGTGATTGAGAGTCGGATGAATGGGGTGGATGCGGATCTGAAGTGGGAATGGGATCAGCAGCCGTGGTGGTAGAGAAGCACATGGACAGTGTCATTCTCTGAGGGTGAAAGGAAGCGCAAAAACCAGAGAGAGGAAATGGTGCGATTTTTTAAATGGGAAGATTAAGGATTTCAGGGGGGAAATTTTGGGGTAAATGGCGCGATTTTTTTAAATGCAATAAATGTTTGTGGCGCTTTTCATCAAAATGCCGATAATGTCTACCTTTTACGGCGTTTTTATAAAAAACGCCACTAATAATTATCTATCCAAACGGTTCCATTTTTTTCAAGTGAAATTATTTTTGTGGCGTTTTTTATAAAAACGCCGCTATTTCTTACCTTTAGCGGCGTTTTTTTGACAAACGCCGCAAATTTTTTTCATTTTGAACAAAACGACGCCGTTTTGTTATTCTAAATTTTTTTTATTTTTTTATAAATTGATTTATTTTTTTTGCGTTTTTATATTGCTTATTTTTATGCGTTTTTCATAAAAACGCATAAATTTTTTTTCATTTTGAACAAAACGCGCGCTTTTGCTATTCTAAATTTTTTATTTTTATAAATTGATTTATTTTTTATGCGTTTTTTAAGAACGCCGCTATTTCATTTTGAACAAAATGACACCGTTTTGCTATGCTAAAAATTTTTTATTTTATTTTTTATAAATTGATTTATTTTTTGCTATAAAAACGCCGCTATTGCTTATCTATAAAAAATGCCGCAAATTTTTCATTCTGAACAAAACGACGCCGTTTTGCTACTCTAAATTTTTTTTATTTTTTTAATAAATTGATTTATTTTTTGCTATAAAAACGCCGCTATTGCTTATCTTTTGCGGCGTTTTTATGAAAAACGCCACAAATTTTTTTCATTTTGAGCAAACCGACGCCGTTTTGCTATTCTAAAAATTTTTTATTTTTTTTATAAATTGATTTATTTTTTGCGGCGTAAAAACGCCGCTATTGCTTATCTTTTGCGGCATTTTTATGAAAAACGTCACAAATTTTTTTTATTTTGAGCAAACCGACGCCGTTTTGCTATTCTAAATTTTTTTTATTTTTTTTATAAATTGATTTATTTTTTGCTATAAAAACGCCGCTATTGCTTATCTTTTGCTGCGTTTTTATGAAAAACACCGCAAATTTTTTTCATTTTGAATAGAATGACGTCGTTTTGCTATTTTGGTTTTTATTATTTGCGGCGTTTTTCATAAAAACGCCGCAAAATATTATTTCATTTTGAACAAAATGACGCCATTTTGCTATGCTAAAAATTTTTTATTTTGTTTTTATAATTTGATTTTTTATAAAATAAAATAAAAAGTACTCTCAAAATAAATATTATATATTTTAATAAGAAAACAAATGATAAAATGGTTGTAATTAATTATTAAGTTAGAATTATCTAAATTAAATAATTACCTATATATCCATATCATTTTTATTTTTGTATTTTTTTCTTATAATTTGGTCCTCTCCAAAATAAATAATTATACATAAATATCCATATCAATCTATTACTTTTTTTAACTTATTTATTAATTCTATTTAAACTAATATTTAAATATATCAAATGGTTTAGATTACATTTTTTTAAATATAAAAGCATTAATTAATTGTATAAAATAATTAATCTAAACTCAAAACCTTAACTCGACCCCTGAATCCCTAAACCTTAAATTCCTAACTCTTAACCCCTAACATCTAACCCCTAAACCCTTAACCCCTAAACCTTAAATCCCAACCCTTAAACCATAATCCCTAATTCATAATCCCTAAATCCATATATACTCCCTAAACCTTAAAATATGAACTCCTAAACCGGCTTTAAATCTTAAATTAATCATATACCCTAAACTAAAACCCTAAACAAATTTATTATTATCTCTTTTACAATTATATAAGAACATATTTAAAATATAAATTAAAAAATAATTAATCTAAACCCAAAACCCTAACTCGACCCCTGAATCCCTAAACCCCTAACCCTCTAACCCCTAAACCTTAAATCCCAACCCTTAAACCATAATCCCTAATTCATAATCCCTAAATCCATATATACTCCCTAAACCTTAAAATATGAACTCCTAAACCGGCTTTAAATCTTAAATTAATCATATACCCTAAACTAAAAACCCTAAACAAATTTATTATTATCTCTTTTACAATTATATAAGAACATATTTAAAATATAAATTAAAAAAAATTAATCTAAACCCAAAACCCTAACTTGACCCCTGAATCCCTAACTTTTAATCCCTAAACCCCTAACCCTCTAACCCCTAAACCTTAAATCCCAACCCCTAATCCATAATCCCTAAACCCATACTCCCTAAACCTTAAAATATGAACTCCTAAACCGGCCTTAAATATTAAATAAATCATATACCCTAAACAAAAAACCCTAAACAAATTTATTATTATCTCTTTTATAATTATTTTAAATAATAATATTTTAATTTTTCCATGTGTTTTATTTCAAATTATTTATACGTGTCATTATTTTTTTCTGAATATTTTAAATATTCAATTAGAAATAAATTGAATTTTATTTAATATGAATAAACCAATTAAGATAAATTATTTTTAGCGGCGCTTTTCCGAAAACGCCGCTAAATCCCCGAAAGCTCAGAAAACGGCGTCGTTGGGCTTAGGTTTTCTTGCGGCGCTTTCTAAAAAACGCCGCTAAATCCCCGAAAGCTTAGAAAACAGCGTCGTTGGACTTAGGTTTTTTTGCGGCGCTTTCCCAGAAACGTCGCTAAAGCCCTGATCATTAGCGGCGCTTTCTTAAAAACGCCGCTAAATCCCCGAAAGCTCAGAAAACGGCGTTGCTAGGCTTAGGATTTTTTGCGGCGCTTTTCCAAAAATGCCGCTAAAGCCCTGAGCATTAGCGGCGCTTTTTTAAAACGCCGCTAAATCCCCGAAAGCTCAGAAAACGACGTTGTTGGACTTAGGTTTTTTTGCGGTGCTTTCCCAAAAACGCCGCTAAAGCCCTGAGCATTAGCGGCGCTTTCTTAAAAACGCCGCTAAAGCTTATTTTCAGCGGCGTTTTCCATAATGCGCCGCTAATGATCGATCTTTAGAGGCGTTTTTTATCCAAACGCCGCTAAAAGCCTGTTTTGGTGTAGTGATGGTGTTTTAGTTTTTTCACTTTAAAAAACGAAAAAATATATATACATATGATAGAATTTGAACCCACGTACGCCAATTATATTAATAAAATATTTTAATTTACTATTGAATTAAAACTTTATTTTAATATTTTTATACATTTTAAGTTTATTATGCACACTTTATGAGTTCAACCAAGTCACCAACTCGATTAGAAATTTATGAGAATGCCCTATCATAGTTTAAATAAGTTATTCAAGCGTATTTTAGTCTTTTCACTTTAAAACCCCAAAAATATGTGTATAGTGGGATTTGAACCCATAATAATTGCATTAGTAAAGCTTTATTTTGATATTTTGATATATTATATACACTTTATTATCTTCATCAGTTATATATATTAATAATGTATTTGATTGAGTTGGTATCACAAGTTAATTCACTACCAACTTAAGATTAATGACAACACCATGATTAATAATTTAATCTAATTTTTTATACATTATTATTAATCCATCTCAAATTATGCATTTCACTATTTATTATATGTTAATTTTAAACAAATATTTATATTCTAAATTTGTAATTTATTTCTAGTTACCATTAACAACTTAAAGTGACAGGCTAATAAGTATTAAATAATTTTGAGTTTTAATATTATTTTATATTCTCAAACAGTTGTTTCGTCCCAAAATATAAGTAATTGAGATGTAGCCTATGCTCATAGTTTAGTATAAATGTTATGGTTTGAAAATGATTTTAAAAATTTTGTTTGAAAAAAATGTGATTTATAATTTTAAGTGTTTAATATTATTGTTAAAATTTATGGTAAAAATTTAAAAATGTTCATTTTAAACACAATGTTAAAAATTAAAAAATAAAGTAATTTAGATGATGTTTAATATAAGGCTTAATTCACACTTTAGTTCGTGAAGTATATCAATTTTTTCATTTTGGTCCTTACAGATTTTTTGGCCCACTTTAATCCCTGATGTTATCAGACATTCCCAGTCTAGTCTCTAACATTATCAAGTGTTCCCAGTTCAGCCTTGTGGAGTTAAAAAAAAATCAGTTGAAATATCCAACCAATCATAAATTGACACTTGGTAGACGTTGATATCATAACGATTTCATCATCCAAAAAACCTTAAAAAGTCTTTATAAATATAAAAGTTATAAAATTTATTATTAAAATTAAAAATATATATAAATAAAATTATAATATATATACTTGTTTAAAAATTTAAAATATGATAGAATTTTTTAAAATTGAAAAATTATAAAAATATTAGAAATTATAAAATGTTGTAAAATTATTAGAAATTATAAAATATTGTAAAAATAGTAAAATTGATCTTTTCTTATAATAAAGCATATATTTACTAATCACATTTAAAATATTAAAATTTTCTATAAAATTGTATATAGTAATTCAATCAAATTTTATAAAAAAATCAATTTTAAAGGTATTTTAATAAAAATGAATAAATCTTTATTCTAATCTTTAATGTTTTAAAATACATCAATTTTAGTACTTTATTAGTGTTACTGCAACATATTTAAAATTATTTTAAAATACATCAATTTTAGTACTTTATTCTAACCTTTGACTGGATAAGAGAGACCCTTGTGAGCAAATTTTTTTCCATAGAAACATTTTTTACCTAAATTATTTTTAAAATATACTTTTAATAAATTCATTAAAATATATTTTTCAAAAATAAGAACATATAAATTTATTTAAAAGTATATTATTTTATAAATATATGTTTCTTTCCCACATTATACCTAAATTATTTTTAAAAATATACTTTTAATAAATTCATTAAAAATAATTTTAAAAAAACATATAAATTTATTTAAAACATCTTATTTTAAAACAAATATATATTTTTTCCGAAATTATATTATTTGAATTTTATTCTCGTTTTCCCTTTTTTCAGTTTTTTCTTTTATTTAATATTTTCGTTTCACATTTTTTTCAAAATTAAAAGAAAGGATAATAAAATATATTTATCAACCAAAATAAAAGAAGAAAAAAGAAATTGAATAAATTATTTATCCACAAAATTTCATTAATGAAAAATTAAAAAGAAACTTCCATTTTTTTTTGTGGAAAAAACAATTAAACAAAGATTACATCAGATTCATTTGACCAATCACTCCTCTAGCTTTATCTTGAATGAGTATTTCTGAGGCAACATGAGAACACTCGTCATAAATTTGGAGACTTGTCCTCTCTTTTGAGCTCAATTTAGTCAAATAGTCCACAACAAGATTGTCTTCTCTAGGAACATGTTGAATCAGCCAACGCCTTTCCGTGTTCATATTTTTTAGACTCTTTTGAGATTTTAATGCACAAATCTCCCAATAAATTATCCTGTAAAGTTTGGAGTACTTCCAAATTATCAATATGAATCACAACTCTATTAAAACCATTACTAAGCGACGTAGTCATGCCACCCAAAATACCACAAAGTTCAGCCTAAAAAATGTTACATTTTTCGAGAAAACGATTGAAGCCAAAAATCCAATTCCCATTATGATCTAGCAGCACTCCACCAGCAAACGCTGCTCTAGATCCTCGATCAATCGCTCTATAAGTGAACAAGTGTATCCAATTCTCTGACAAGGTGCTCAGAGAATTAGAGATATGGAGATTTGACTTATCCCCATAATGATTCCACTCATACAATTGTGCCCATGAATAGGAAATTTTAACTGTAACAATCCGTTTTTCAGTGGCGTCGGAAATAGTGGTTTCGGGACCACCAAATCCAACGAGTAAGTTTGTAAATATTATTTATGAATATTTACGAGTCAAATATGGTTTTAAAAAGGTTTTTAATATGATAATTTATGCTATTCGAATGATTAATTAAGTTCAAGTGATAAGACCCTAAAGTCAAGTAGTTTTAGTAAATGAGGTATCGGGACCTCGTTTCTATAAAT
This sequence comes from Gossypium raimondii, assembly GCF_025698545.1. Classification (NCBI taxonomy): domain Eukaryota; kingdom Viridiplantae; phylum Streptophyta; class Magnoliopsida; order Malvales; family Malvaceae; genus Gossypium; species Gossypium raimondii. Next base: position 39,227,965 of record NC_068567.1, on the reverse strand, counting down.
TGAGTCGTAGATATTTTTATAAATATTGACGGAGTGTTATAAAGGCCGTATTAAAGTTTCATTGAAAAATTTTAATGTTTCGATAGCTAATTAAGCAAAAAGGACTAAATCTTAAAAGTTGAAAAAGTCAATCGCTAGTAGTTTAAAGGTGTAAATTGATTAAAGAATTATTGTTGGATGACCTTAATGGGTAATTTACTCATACCTAAGATGGTGGGACGGTTTTAAGCTTTAAAATATCTTAATTTTATATGTTTTATAAGTTAATTTATTATTATAATAAAGTAAAAAGGTTAATAAAGTAATAATAATACAAAAGTTGTCATCTTCAACCTTAAGCTTTCTTTGTTTCAACCGAAAGTCATGGCTATGGAGAAGTTAGGTTTGGCCATGTTTTATTTTATGCATTTAAGTCCATTTTAGCCCCGTTTCTAATCATTTTTATATTTTTGAGATCGTTGCAATTAGGTCCAGTTAGCCCGTATCTTCGATTTTGAAACTGTTAAAGATTTTGAATGTTTCCATTGATGAATCTAGTGATTTTTTTTATTTTAAATGATGAATTTGAAATATTAGTTGTTATTTAAAAGTATTTTGTTAAGTGATTTTTGATGAATTTATCGATTAGGGATTAAATTGTTAAAATAATAAAATTACAAGGATTTGATGTCAAATTGTTGCAAAATGGGTTGAAATGGAGGCTATGAATATTTTTCTAGTGTGTAGTTTCAATAAAAATGGTTAATTTGCACGTTTTAGGCTCAGGGACTAAATTGAATAAAAGTACAATTTTAGGGGTAATTTTGTAAAAATGTCAAGAATAACTAAATTGCATAAGATACATTTTTTACTGTCTAAATTGATAGAATGAATAAAATTATTATTTTATATCAAGATCGAGTGGAAAATTGAGGAGATTAGAAAATTACCAAAATGCCCTTGTGATTTTTCATTTCTGCAATTTAGCCAAGTAAGTTCGTATGAACTAAATTCTGTATAATGTTGATTAAATTGAATGTTATTATGTGATTCTATTGTGATTGAATTAATATATTATATGTTATTATGCAATTTATCTTGTCAAGAAACTATGGAAATTCGACGACGTACGATGACTATCGAACCCTTTTTAAACCTTAGGAATATATAGGATATAAATGACATGTCATTAGGGTTACCATGTTTCGGGTACTAGTCTTGAATGTCCTACCGGTGGCTGAGTTTCGACATTAGTTGTGGATACTCAACAGCTTGTGTAAGCAGACCCAGGTTACCATGGTTCTGATGCTGGTCTTGAATGTCCTATCGATGGCTGAGGTCCGACATTAGTTGCGGATACTAGATAGCTTGTGTGAGCAGCATCGTGTAGCTTACATTTCGACCGACAGCTTGTGTGAGCAGATACAACAATATGTTTAGCACACTTTATGTGAGCTTTCCCGTGTATCCGATATTATTCTAAGTGGTTCAACGGGCATGAAAAAGGAAAGGAAAGGTATGTATTCAATATGAACTAAGACACGTATTTATGAGGTACATTGAAATGGTGTGATACATGAAAACATGTTATGTTATGATGGATGATGAATCCAATTGAATCATGATCAAGTATAATGATTATCCATGTAAAATTCATATGAATCATGTTTAAACGAACTAACATGTGTTGTTTATGTGCTTAGGCTTATGCCAAGCTTGTGCTTATGATTGATGTTTATGATTATGCTTGTACTCTTCATATGAAACAGGTAAGAAAAGGGAATGAAACGGTAAGCACGTAATTGGGATATATTATGATGTTATAAAAGGTTTAATGTGATAAATGATGTATTTACATGTGAGCAAACTGCTTATGATATGGATGAATTTACCTATATCATGGATAAATACACTGAGTCGGGAATTGATAATGTCGTTTAGGCTTATGATAAGCGTTGGGAACGGAATGGAAAGTAAGTAAATTGAAAAGTGTACAATCTTATAGAAAGGTTGGTGATTATATCACGTCCCATAAAATCCTATCATGTTATGAATGATAAATATATGTGATATTAATGAACTTACTCATTTGTGAGTCGATGATCATATAGATTTATGAATCTTATGGCACTGACATATGTTTATGTTTATTTTAAAAAGTTTATTATTGAAATGGAATATATTATACTTAAAGTTTATACGAGCTTACTAAGCATACATTGCTTACGTAGTAATTTTTCTTTTACTTTACAGATTATCGGAAGCTCGATCAGGTTGGAAGCTAGTCGAAGATTCATCACACTATCTATCGATTTTATCGATAGATTTTGATGTTTTTAAGTCTTGGTTATAATGACATGTGTAGGTGTTTTGGGTTTGATGAAGTAGCCATTATGTTTGGCTTGTAAATAAGGTGTTTTCGTTGTTGAGCTAGTTGTCATGTTGGCAAGTATATAAGTGGTTTTAAGTCTAATGAATTCTTGTCATCTTAATGCTTGGTGGTTGATGATGAAATGGTCAAGTGAATGTATGTTTTGAAATGGCTATTTTGGTATGTTTGGATTTGGTTGACACATGGTCAATTGAGCTATGGTTTAGTATGAAAATAGGTGGTTGTGTATGTTTGGTTGAATTATGACCATTTGAACATTAATTTGGCATGTATACATGTTGGATGTTGGAACCATTTGGTAATGGCTAGTTTTGTATCATTTATAGGGTTTTGTTACATGAGAGAAGTGGTTCAAATGGTAAAGTTGCTTTGTTATGGCATGAATCTAATATAGTAAGGTTGGTATGTGTCAATTATGGTATAATTTGATTTGGAATTAAGCTAAATATATATATGGATGAGTTATGATCATATATATAAGTTAAGTATATGTGTATTTGAGATGTATGAAAACAATGATTCAAATGATAAGTTATATTGACATGGTATAAGTCAAGCACGGTATGCTTAAGCATGCACATGTTTAGGTATGTTTGGAATGACCATATTTGGTATGTTTATATGAGTCTAAGTGGAGTTATGCTTTTAGGTAGATATTAACTATTTGTAAGAGTATAAATGTGGTCAATCTATGATGAGTTTTGAAATGAAAAATGAATTAAGTGTTAATGGATGGAATATGTTAAGTACATGTATATGTTTAGATAAATTGTATGTTTTCATTTCAGGTGCCTATATGACATATTGGTTGAATGGAATTTGGTATTCGATTTGTTCTAATTATGCATGTTTTAGGTATGTTTTGAAACTTGATTTTATGTGCAAAAATGGCTTGTAGGTGTGAGCTTGATTGGGTGAAAGAAATGGCTTGGAAATGGCCTATTTCTTGTCCACATGGCCTAAGACACGGGCGTGTGTCTCAGCCGTGTGTGACACACGGCCATGTGACACGGTCGTGTGTCCCCTGTAGGTTTTTAAAGGTTTCATTTCGAGAGTTACATGGCTTGGCACACGGGCGTGTGGTTTGGCCATGTGACCCAAGTCAGAGCGTTACACAGGCACAGACACGGGCTGGGACACGGTCGTGTGAGTCACATGGCCGGTGACCCTTGCAGTGTGAAAAATTCTATCTTTTTTCCTTAAGTTTCCATATGTTTTCGATTTAGTCCCGAATCGTTTCTAAAGTGTTTCTAAGGCCTCAAGGGCTCGTAAAAGGGACAATATGCTTGTGTTTGATTAAGTTATGATGTGTTTTATAGAAATGGTTATAATTGAATGTTTTAAGCTAAAAAATTTTAGTAATGCCCCGTAACCCTATTCTGGCGATAGATACGGGTTAGGGGTGTTACATTAACAATCTCAGGGACACTTCAAGAAATGCATTGGAAAATAAAAAGGTTCTTATTCTTCTATATGCACCAAGAAATTATTTTGAAAAGACAGGATCAAGCTATCTCTTTTCTAGTCACTCTTGTGAAACAAAATTTTTTATTTTAAATGTTTCACCTAATATTTATTAAAATTTTTATTTACATTATTTGTTTTAAACTACCATATATATAGATTGTCCTTTAACCTTTTTTATTTTTTTATCTTTTATTTTAATAAAGAAAAGATACGGTTTTGTGTTTTTATTTATTTATTTATTTTATTTATTTTAAACTATGTTAGTATTATTCATCCTTGGTTTCATATATTGTTTGTTTGAAGTATTTTGTCATTCATTTCAATTGATTTCCTAAATTACTTGTCTTAAACTATTAGCTATGTAAAATTGTTTTCTACTATTTTGTTTCATTTAGTTGGATTATTATTATTGATGTATAAAATGATGCATGTGGTGTGGTCGATTTATTTGTTTGTTTGTTTGTTTGTTTATTTGTTCAATTATTCCTTTTCATTTATTTGTTTATTAAAATGTGGTGTGGTACGCTATAACTTGTTTATTTGCTTTCATATTATTGTCATTCATCAACGTAACCATTTATTCATACATCAAATTTAACATTACATCAATTTTTACCCAAAATCGTAAAAAAGGGAAAATTTTGGAAATAAAGGCAATACTCGATACTTGGGATCTTCGAGAGGATTGAGCCCTAACGTGTTGGGTTCCAATTTTCTTCGTTGAACCTAAATAATCGAGAATGCTCTTTAATATAAAAACATAAATAAAAAGCTCATTATCGGGAATTCAATACGTTGTGTCCTAACGTATTGGATATGACACGTTGTTTTCTTGAGATGAGGATTTTTCAAAAAAATAAGAAAGGCAATATTCCGTATTTAGAAATTCGAGAAGTCGTGCCCTAACTTACTGGTTTCGATTTTTCTTGCGTTAAACCTAAATAACCGAATATCCTTTTAAGATTAAAATAAATTAAGTTTAAATAAAAAATAAAAGGCAAGCTTACTCTCAAAATACGAGGCATCGTGTCCTAACTTACTGGATGTGACATCTTTTTACTTCGAGATAAGGAGGCATTTTCCATTTTACTTTATTTAAGTAATTTTAAAATAGCACAATATAAAGAGGGATCGTATTTTTAATTTCTTTTCGAGTTTTTAAATTTTCGACACCAAGACATTAAGTAATCAACTAGGTACCAATTTAGGGCGTTACGAGGGTGCTCATCCTTCCTCGTACGTAACCGACTCCCGAATCCGTTTTTTAAATTTCGTAAACCAAAATCGTTATTTTGATAAAATCAAATCATTTATTAAAAACAACCACTTTTTGAGGTCACTCGATCACACCTCATCAAAAAAGGATTGGTGGCGACTCCCATATTCATTTTCATTTTAAAAAACCAAGTTGGCCCCGTTTTCACAAAAAAATGATGCCGACACCAAAAACATACCAAATCAACCTATTAAGTTCCTAACCAATGTACCCTCATTGGTACCGCAAGTATATATACATGAACATCAAAATAAAGCCTCAAACACAATTTATCAATTCATCAAATCAACACTTAACCAATGTACCTATCATAGGTGCCTCAAATACACATCATTAACACATACCATAACTATTTGCATTGAAACATCTACCTTATTCACATATATCTTGTAGTTTAACAATATGTACATAAGTCATAAGTAACTGGCCAAATTTGCCCGGCCTACATGAAGCAAAACAGTCAAAATACAACAGTTTTTTTGGGCCCAAAACCCAAACCAAAATACAATAATGAATGGCCCAAAATTAACCCCCCAAGCCCGAAAACGATTTCAAAAACCCTAGAGTTCTAGGGTAAACTTTGGCCGCCGCAACCATGCCTCCGGATCTCCGTGATCTTCACCTGCAAGGAAACAAAACAACAAGGAAAGAAATAATCAGCAAAGATAGGAAAGAAAATCAAGGATTCCGAAATCGAATCAAACAGATTTGTTTCTTTTGTTTTTATTTTTTTATGGCTATAAAAGGGCCATTAACATACTGTAATCGGGGATCGGGAATTGGAAAAATCAAAACAAAAAAAGCTATTACTTTCGTAGCAAACAAAGTACTAAAGAGCAAAGATCAATAAAAAAAATCAAAAGGTTGATAGTTTTTTCGAATTTCAGTTTCTTTTCTTATTTGTTTACTTATTTTTTTCGCATTCTATTACAAAAAGAAAATAATATACGGAAAGAAAGAAGAAAAGACCTTACCTGATATCGACGTGGTGTTCCATTCGCCGTCGTAATCGGTGACTGGGGCACCGACTGAAGCCATGGAAAGGCTTTGATTGGCGGCGGCGGCATGAAAAAGAAACCCTAGCAGAGGGTTTCTCTGTTATCTTTTGTAAAAAAAAAGAGAAAAATGAGTTTGTTTTTAAAGAAAATTTTGGTTTTATAATGGTTGCAAAACGGCGTCGTTTAGGGCCTGTATCAGTGGCCCCAAACGGCGTCGTATAGCCTATACCCGCATGTGTGACCCGACCCGCCTAGGTGACACGCGTGTTTTTATGCGGAGGGAAAAATTTTGCTTTTAACCCCTCCGTTTCTTAATGCTTTTACAATTAAGTTTTTTTATTATTTTTTAAAATTCGCCCTTTAGTTTATTACTGTTTTCAATTTCATCCAAATTGCAACAGCGTCGTTTTGAGGAGAAGGGGAAATAGCCCTTCCAACCCCTCTGAATTAGCAGTGTGTTCAATTTGGTCCTTTAATCTCCATATATTTACAGATTTGCCTCAGAATTTTTATTTACAACTCAAATTAGCCTTTTTTTCATTTTCTTTATTTTCTATTAATTAGTTATTTTTATTCTTTCCCATATTTAATCATTTTTTTAAAATATATGTATATATTTTTTTACATATATATTTATTTTGTAGTATAATATAACTTTATTTTTATGTAATTATTCTTTATAATCTATATGTATATATTTATTTTAGTATATATATATGTATTCATATTAATATTTTTAACCATTTTTATTTATTTATATATATGGATGTATTTTTTTCCTTTTTTTGCAAATATATGTTTTATACTTTATAATTTACATTTTATTTTCATAAATGCATCATGTATGTATAAGTTTCATAGCCCAAGATTTCATATGGAAATTATGTGTATGATTTTAGTTTCGATGCATATATTATGTGCCTTTTATTCTTTATATTTTGTTTATCTTCTTCATTCGATTATTAATTCATGTTTTCGCTTATATGTTAAAAAGCATTGTTTTTTGTCATTTATTTGATATTTTGTATATGATTATTTTTATTATGTATATTGATCTTATTTATTCATTTATTTATATTATTTCTATGCTATTGTAATATTTATTATTGCATTGTATATTTAATGTAGCATCACATCATTTTTTTTATTGATTTCAAACTTTCCAAATTAAGATAATGCTTGTATTTAGGATTTTCAAGGAAATTGAGCCCTAACGTATTGGGTTCCAATTTTCTTCGTTAAATCTAACAATCGAGCAACTTCTCTTTAATTAAAAAATAAGAATTCATTATTGGGAATTCAACACGTTGTGTCCTAACGTATTGGATGTGACGCATTGATTTCTCGAAATGAAGATTTTTTTTTAAAAAAATAATAAAGGAAATATTTCGAGTTTGGGATTTTAGAGGAATCATACCCTAACGTATTGGGTGTGATTTCTTAAATCTTGGATAAGTGGATGTTCTTTTAAAGTTTTATTGCACTAATATTTTGGCCCAATTCATTTTGGAGGAAATTAGAATGTTGTGCCCTAACGTATTGGGTGTGGCATTTTTGCTTCTCTAAATTGAGAAGGGTCTTAATACGCAACGTTTTAAGTTTTTTTAAAAGATTATATTTTCAAATTTTCGACATTAAGACATTAATTAATTAACTAGGTACCAATTTTTGGGCGTTACGAGGTGCTAATCCTTCCTAAACGTAATTGACTCCCGAACCCGTTTTCTAAACTCGTAGACCAAAGCTATTTTTAGGTGATCCAATCACACCCTAATAAAAGATTGGTGGCGACTCCCAATTTTCATTTTTTTAAAGTCGACAACCTAAAATTTTTGTTTTTTCGTTTCAACAGCTTGGCGACTCCACTGGGGACATTTTAAAAAAGTAAGAGAGTCGAGCCACAAAGTTGATTAATTTTGTCTTATAGTCGAAAAATTTGTTTTAAAAAAAACCCTCTTGCATCCATGCTTAATTGATTTTAGTACTTTAAATTATTTTGCATTATACATTACATGTACTGAATAATTTTTACCCTCTAAGTGGGAGTGGGAAGCTATTCCTTCGTGAGGTTTTCACCTCCGTATAGGATAGTGGATCGCTTTCGGGATACATCGGTACTTATGCCTTCATGAGATTTTCATCTCCGTATAGTCATAGGGAAAATGTGTCCCCCTGAATCGAACTTGATCTATATGAGCCTATAATGGGTGAGGATCAAGGAATCACTGGTTCGGTACCTTTACTTTAGAGCCAAACAAAGATATAATGAGCCTTAGAAGCTTGCCTTAGGTAGAACTACACTAAACCCTAGCAGATGTCCTAATAGACGTTTTACTCTTCCTTGATTATATGCTTGTATTGGATACTGATTCTCGTGTTTTATTTTGTTTGCATGACATGGCATTTCATTTCATCATAAAAGGCGTCAGTTCAGATTCAGTTGCTAGATAGAAAGCTTAACATGGAAAAAAGGTTTCTTGATAAAGTGGAGGACAATGCGGTTGTCCGAACTTGGTCTGAAATAATGCAGCAAGGAAAGGGTAATAGCCTGGCCAATGGGTATGTATCGGAACTATGGGATTTTACTCGCATCAGTGTAGCTCAAAACAATTTGCAGGAGTTGAAAGAAATTTGGGATCAGTGGAATAATGAGGTTAGATAGTTATTTTACAACAACTATGGGGACTTACCTTATTTGCTTGATATGAAGGTAGACAAACATTTGTTTCGAGCCCTCGCCCAGTTTTGGTATCCTGCTTACAGTTGCTTCACGTTTAGGAATGTCGATTTGGTACCTACGATAGAGGAGTATGTGGCTTTACTCTGATGTTCAAAGTTTCAAGTGGATAGAGTCTACTCAAGAGCGGTAAATGTGCCAACCTTTTCAAAGAAGCTGATAGGTATAACAGGGATGAGTGAGCAGTGGGTCGCTGCACGAGTTAAGCAAAAGGGGGACAGCAAGTGCATTCCTTGGAGGAGTTTGAATGATGCAATTCTCACCCACCCAGACGTAAGAAAGAGGTTAGATATCTTTGCTTTAAGTATATACGGCTTGATTGTCTTCCCTAAAGCCTTGGGGCATGTGGACGAAGCAGTCACCGATTTATTTGATCGGCTTGATAAGAAGGTTACACCGATTCCGGCAATTTCGGCAGAAACCTTCAGGTCATTGAATGCATGCCGAAGGACGGGTGAGGGTAGATTTATCGGATGTGTGCAGCTTCTGCTCGTATGGTTTCACAGTCACTTTTGAAAGGTTGATAAAGTTTCGTATCGGGTCTTTTCTGAAAATTATTCACCACTAAAAGAGATAGTTGCTACGCCGAGGAGGGATGACATCTCGGAGGAAAAATGGATGGCAATTCTTCAAAATCTTCAAGAAGAAGATGTTGAGTGGAGAGCTCCTTGGTTGCTTCCAGATGAGATCCTATATAGGTGTGGTAATTTCGATTGGGTACCTTTATTGGGTATTTGGGGAGCTGTCGGATATGCCCCATTATTGGTGTTAAGGCAATATAGGTCAAGGCAGTTTATACATGCGACCCAAGGGATAGCTGATTGTGAATTTTCATACAAAGATGATGGTTATAAAAAGAAGATTCAAGAAATGTCCAATGCGTGGAAACAGACTCGCCGAATGAAGAGGTTAGCCGTAAATGATGACAACTCCCGAGTATTATGGATGGTGGGCTAGGAGGATTAATGATAACACACCTAAGTTAAATAATGAGGACGGCCAGTCAATAGAAGAGCATTTGCGAGTCATCCCTTCGGAATTGGAAATTGTAAGACAAGATTTTGAGAGGAAGAACGCGGATTTGGAGAAAATGATATAGCAAATGGAGGCAAAAAAGACGAACTTGAGTTTGGACATAGACGTTCAGAAGCTTGAGATTGAGAGGTTGAAGAAAGAGAAAAACAAGGCTGATGAGGAACTGGGCAGTTTAAAGATGGATTATAAAAAGTTACGTTTGTCAATAAGAACTGCTAATGGGAAAGACGCCGTATCAAAGCGATGGCGAAATCCAAGAAGAAAAAGACAAGGCCGATAGATGGGAACAGAGATTTCAAGAGATGCAAAGGCGAAATGAGGCTTTAGAAAAGAATTTGTCAGAAAGCCAGAAGGAAAAGGGCGAGTTAAAGGATAGGGTGATTGTGTTGAAAAGATCTCTTCGTCAGTATCAAAGTCGAAACTCTACGATAGAGTTGGAAGCAAGCTTGAGCAAGATTGACGAAATGAAGAAAAGAATTAAAGAGCTAGAGAAGGTGTTGCAAAATTGTGAGATTCAGATCAAGCACTTAAAAGCAAACGAAAGTCATAATAATGGACAACTTCACCATTTTCAGAGTCAAGTTAGGAGCAGAGATCATCTCATGGAGGAAGTTGTGGTCTAGATTCGAGAAGTAGCTGATTACGTTCAGACTTTAGCAGTACAGGCTGACATGCTGAGTGTGAAGTATGAATTAGAATCGGATCGGGGGCAAGAATTAGCTTTGTTACTTAGGAAGATTAGAGTTCTGGGTACTAGGGCAAAGTCTTATTTGTAATTCGCTTTATGTAAAGAAATTTTCTTTCTAGTAAGGTTTTCTTATATGGAATTGAATCAAAATTGACGTCTTTTTGCATTCATGCATTGCATTACTTCATATGCATTTAAAAACATTAAAATATTATAATTAATTTAAGTCACTTCTCAGTTAATCTGGAAACCAACCAATCAACCGAACACCGTTATAGTACCCGAGCAAAGTCAGGAGGCATGGACCAAAGATTGGAGAGAATAAAGCAAATGCAAATACAGATGCAAGAGCAATTGACTGAATTTCAACAAGAAATGAGGAATCAGATGCTAGAATTCTAAATAAATATGAGCCAGCTAACCCAGTTATTGGGTAAAGGGAAAAGCCCAGCGGCTCACTTTGGGGATGATAATGAAGACCCTATATATTCCCCAGATTTTACCTTGATAAGTGTCCAGGCCCAACCAGACACATGTCCACAAGAGGCACTCTTTACTATAAGATCCCGGCAATATTTGACTGGTACATCGACACCAGTGTATCACCTGACAGACTCAAAATCCAATCCTGTTGCTCTTGACAATTCATCAAAAATAAAACAGGCGAAGGTAGAGCACTCAAGTACTATAAAAGCCTCAAGGAAGAAAGGGAATAAGGGGACAAATGAAGGCAGATATAACAAGGGCCACTCAAGACCAATCGCTGTGGGCCAGCTAAAGACAGAAACTACCAGACATCAAGGCCCTTTAAAGTAAGAATCATATGTGAAGCCAGGTACTGAAAAACTCCAGTTCATGCCAATTCCAATGTCGTACAAGGAGCTGTACCAAAGCTTATTCGATGCGCATGTCAATTCATCTCCGTAATCGTCAATTACTTTACTAAATGTGTGGAAGCTACTTCGTATGTCAATTCTTGAAGAATCATATGGAACGCCAAAAGGATCATATCTAACAATGTACTAAATTTGAACAACAGCACAATATCAAAAGTTTGTAGTCTGTTCACGATTAATGCCATATTGCCCAAAAAAAATATGGCAAAAAAAACTCTGCCGGCGTAATAACTTTCTCTTAGGCCCATCGTGGTTTTGCCTATTGAAGACAAGATTCTTTCACTCTGAGTTTTTAGATCTAATTGAAGAGGAATGTTCAAAGTTATCCATCATGGTCAAATGCGCCAAAAGAAAATGATGCGAGCTCACAAAAAAGGTCAGCCCTAGAGAACTCCTTGAGAGGGACCTGGTATTGACGAGGATCTTTCCCATACAAAAAGAATTTTATCCAAGATGGGAAGGGCCTTATGTTGAAGGTCTTATCTGGAAAAGTGTCGATTTTGATCAGAAGGGATAACAAGGACATGCTTAATCCTATGAGTTCAGATTCAATCAAAATCATTTCGAAAAAAAAAGAAGAAAGAAAATAGAGAGGCCAAGGTGAAAACCCGCAAATGGCGTCTTGAGACCAAAGGGGATTTGAGTTGAAAACCCGAAAAGGGCGACTCAAATATTGATTAGAATGGGGCAAAAGGTGATCAAAGCAGTTCAAATTTTGACCAGATGGGGGCATGTGGTGATCTAGTTATACTCGAACCAACGGGAAAGAGTAGGCAACATCTTGAGGCATCGACAGAGTACTGTAGATCTCTCAAACACATGTCAAACTTAGAAGGGTCTTCAGAAAGTTTGTACAGAGAAGTTCAAGCTGCGATATCTGGGGCACCCAATTTTCATAATATTTATATTGAATACTTCATTCATTTCTAAGATACATATTCCCAATTGATTTCTTTGTTATCCTTCTTAATTATTTTTGATAATTTATTCCTTTCGAGCTATGCTCAGAACCAACTTTATTCTTATCCATTGTTATGACCTTTTTGCAAGCATGTTGCATTAGAATAATGATTAATGGACTAATAAAACTTTCACAATGGAAGTTTTGCATATTACTTTAGAAGTTTCTAGATAATACACGAACCTAAAACAGGACTATTGTTTAGAACGCACCACGTTTAAGGGTTGAAAATCTGAAAAGGAGGAGCCTAAATTAGGACTTTCTCTTTGGATTTTGTTGTCAAAAACATTGAACAAAATGACAAGATGTAATGTGGATAAATAAGAAAATAATGATCACCAGACAATAGGAAAAGGTTTCCTCGAGGAAGAAAGCCTTCATTTATGCATGAGCCTTTGGTATGATACCCTGGGAATGGTGTAAAAGACTAGAAAGATTTAGATCATGTATCCTTGAATTGTGATAGGAGAGGATTGAAGAAAAGCTATATATATCCACCCTCGGGTTACAGTGGGAGAATGATGGTACAAATTTTGCGTCCTAGTGGATTGAACTTTGAGGTTTACAGTGGGGGCAATCTGACTAAATAAAGACGTCAGCTGAGCGAAGGCATTATAGCGCGTCAGTGATAAAACCTTAATAAATGTCGAGCAATGATAACTTAAGCGATAAAGAAAGATCGTTATATAAAAAAATGAAAAAATGACATTTTGCATTCATGCAAACATCATTCATACATACTTAGTTAGGAGCATTTGACTCATCCTGATCATGACATCCTAATCACTAGGCATAATTAGGTTTACAAAATGAATTATACAGGTCATGTTCCCCAGAGAACAAACCGGTGAAACACTAAGCCTTGTCTCCCTGAGCAACAGCGAAGTAGGTTGACGATCGTAGATCTTATCTCCCTAAGTAGTAGTGGAGTAGATCGAGGACGGTAAATCTTATCTTTCCAAGATAGTGGGAAGCAGATTTAAGCCACCAAACCTTGTCTCCCTGAGCAGCAGCGGAGTAGGTTGAAGATTGTAGATCTTATCTCCCTAAGTAGTAGTGGAGCAGATCAAAGACGGCAAATCTTATCTTTCCAAGATAGTGGGAAGCGATTTAAGCCACCAAGCCTTGTCTCCTCGAAAGCAAATGAGTAGGTTGAAGATTGTAGATCTTATCTCCCTAGCGGTTGTGGAGTAGATCGAACGGCGAATCTTATCTTTCCAAGATAGTGGGAAGCGATTTAAGCCACCAAGCCTTGTCTCCTGAGAAAAGAAGTGGAGAAGGTTGAAGATTATAGATCTCATCTCCCTAAGCAGTAGTGGAGCAGATCTAAGACGGCGAATCTTATCTTTCCAAGATAGTGGGAAGCAGATTTAAGCCACCAAACCTTGTCTCCCTGAGCAGCAGCAGAGAAGGTTGAAGATTATAGATCTTATCTCCCTAAGCAGTAGTGGAGCAGATCGAAGACGGCGAATCTTATCTTTCCAAGATAGTGGGAAGCAGATTTAAGCCACCAAGCCTTGTCTCCCTGAGCAGCAGCGGAGAAGGTTGAAGATTGTAGATCTTATCTCCCTAAGCAGTAGTGGAGCAGATCGAAGACGGAAAATCTTATCCTTCCAAGATAGTGGGAAGCAGATTAAAGCCACCAAGCCTTGTCTCCCTGAGTAGCGGTGGAGAAGGTTAAAGCTACAAGTCTTATCTCCCTAAAGTTGCAGAGGAGTAGATTGAAGCACTTATTCCTATACCTATGAAGATGCAGTAAGATGGATATGGCTGCTTGAAGAAGAAGAGCGCCAGGGTCTAGCATGGCCGGGCAAAATTGGGCATTTTTTCTTCTTTGCTCTGTTCCTGTTATACAATAACGAGCAAAGAGGGGCAGCTGTAATTGGCCAAATTTGCCCGGCCTACATGAAGCAAAACAGTCCAAATACAACAGTTTTTTTGGGCCCAAAACCCAAACCAAAATACAATAACGAATGGCCCAAAATTAACCCCCCAAGCCCGAAAACGATTTGAAACCCTAGAGTTCTAGGGTAAACTTTGGTCACGAACCATGCCTCCAGATCTCCGTGATCTTCACCTGTAAGCAAACAAAACAACAAGGAAAGAAATAATCAGCAAAGATAGGAAAGAAAAATCAAGGATTCCGAAATCAAATCAAACAGATTTGTTTCTTTTGTTTTTATTTTTTTTTATGGCTATAAAAGGGCCATTAACATACTATAATCGGGGATCGGGAATTGGAAAAAATCACTACAAAAAAAGATATTACTTTCATAGCAAACAAAGTACTAAAGAGCAAAGATCATTCAAAAAAAATCAAAAGGTTGATAGTTTTTTCGAATTTCAGTTTCTTTTCTTACTTGTTTACTCATTTTTTTTCGCATTCTATTACAAAAAGAAAATAATATACGGAAAGAAAGAAGAAAAGACCTTACTTGATATCGACGTGGTGTTCCATTCGCCGTCGTAATCGGTGACTGGGGCACCGACTGAAGCCATGGGAAGGCTTTGATTGGCGGCGGAGGCATGAAAAAGAAACCCTAGCAGAGGGTTTCTCCGTTATCTTTTGTAAAAAAAAAAAAAAGAGAAAAATGAGTTTTTTTTGAAGAAAATTTTGGTTTTATAATGGTTGCAAAACGGCGTCATTTAGGGCCTGTATTAGTGGCCCCAAACGGCGTCATATATCCTATACCCGCATGTGTGACCCGACCCGCCCAGGTGACCAGCGTGTTTTTATGCGGAGGGGAAAATTTTGCTTTTAACCCCTCCGTTTCTTAATGCTTTTACAATTAAGTTTTTTATTATTTTTTTAAAATTCGCCCTTTAGTTTATTACTGTTTTCAATTTCGTCCAAATTGAACGGCGCCGTTTTGAGGAGAAGGGGAAATTGCCCTTCCAGCCCCTCTGAATTAGCAGTGTGTTCAATTTGGTCCTTCAGTCTCCATTTATTTACAGATTTGCCTCAGATTTTTTATTTACAATTCAAATTAGCCTTTTTTTCATTTTCTTTATTTTCTATTAATTAGTTTTTTTATTCTTTCCCATATTTAATCATTTTTTTTAAATATATGTATATATTTTTTTACATATGCATATTTATTTTGTAGTATAATATAACTTTATTTTTATGTAATTATTCTTTATAATCTATATGTATATATTTATTTTAGTATATATATATGTATTCATATTAATATTTTTAACCATTTTTATTTATTTATATATATGGATGTATTTTTTTCCTTTTTTTTGCAAATATATGTTTTATACTTTATAATTTACATTTTATTTTCATAAATGCATCATGTATGTATAAGTTTCATAGCCCAAGATTTCATATGTAAATTATGTGTATGATTTTTAGTTTGATGCATATATTATGTGCCTTTTATTCTTTATATTTTGTTTATCTTCTTCATTCGATTATTAATTCATGTTTTCGCTTATATGTTAAAAAGCATTATTTTTTGTCATTTATTTGATATTTTTATATGATTATTTTTATTATGTATATTGATCTTATTTATTGATTTATTTATATTATTTCTATGCTATTGTAATATTTATTATTGCATTGTATATTTAATGTAGCATCACATCATTTTTTTATTAATTTCAAACTTTTCAAAATTAAGATAATGCTTGTATTTAGGATTTTCAAGGAAATTGAGCCCTAATGTATTGGGTTCCAATTTTCTTCGTTAAATCTAACAATCGAGCAACTTCTCTTTAATCAAAAAATAAGAATTCATTATTGGGAATTCAACACGTTGTGTCCTAACGTATTGGATGTGACGCATTGATTTCTCGAAATGAAGATTTTTTTAAAAAAATAATAAAGGAAATATTCCGAGTTTGGGATTTTAGAGGAATCGTGCCCTAACGTATTGGGTGTGATTTCTTAAATCTTGGATAAGTGGATGTTCTTTTAAAGTTTTATTGCACTAGTATTTTGGCCCAATTCATTTTGGAGGAAATTAGAATGTTGTGCCCTAACGCATTGGGTGTGGCATTTTTGCTTCTCTAAATTGAGAAGGGTCTTAATACGCAACGTTTTAAGTTTTTTTAAAAGATTATATTTTCAAATTTTCGACATTAAGACATTAATTAATTAACTAGGTACCAATTTTTGGGCGTTACGAGGGTGCTAATCCTTCCTCGTACGTAATTGACTCCCGAACCCGTTTTCTAAACTCGTAGACCAAAGCTGTTTTTAGGTGATCCAATCACACCCTAATAAAAGATTGGTGGCGACTCCCAATTTTCATTTTTTTAAAGTCGACAACCTAAAATTTTTGTTTTTTCAAAAAAAATGGTTTCGACATCATACTTAACATTACACACATCCAAAACATTTATAATGACATACACACCTAATACATGCCATATAAATCGAAAAAAACGTTCCAAAAACTATTGAAATTTATGGATAGTGTGACTTGAGTACCGACCCGATCGTCCAACCTTTCGAGCATCTACAAAATCAAAGATTAAATGAACCTTAGTAAGTTTGACGTATTAAAACGATGACAAATCTTACCGAAGTAAATACAACAATTCAAATAATAACAATTCAACCATGAAGGTTCCCTATCATATACAATCTCAACGGATAAATTTCATGCTTTCAATTCAATACTCAAAACATATAGCAAATCCATCAAATTTATTAAACAAATTACCTTAACAAGGTTTTCAATTTGAAGAATGACTGACGGATAGGAGCACATCGTGAGTCCAACCATAACACGCTAGATGCTCATATGAGTCAATCCCTCCAAAACACACCAAATGCTCACAAGAGTTAGTCCAACTGAAACACGACAATTGCTCATAAGAGCTACTCCAACCGAAATACATCAAACAGACAGTATAACACGAGAGTTTGCAACAAATATTGAACCTCAGTTTACTCGAAAAATATATATACATCCCTCCAAAACCATATCCACTCCAATCCCCCACAACACACCATATCACAATTGTACACTATCTTACGTTCAATCCAATCCGAACATCAAATTCAATAACATATCTTAAATAATCATTCATTATCAACAATTGAATATATATATTGTATCATGTTATGCTATTCGACAATTCATATAGATGTTAAATTTAAAACCGTACGAACTTACCTGGACTAAATTGTAGTAGTTGCAAAAGTTCAGAGACTATTCCATAATTTTTCCTTTTCCACGAATATCTACGAGATCTTGATCTAAAATATAAAATTTCTCAATTATCAGCTTACAATTCACATTTCAATCCACTTTACAATTAATACCCTTTTATTTTTTGAATTTACACAATTACCCTAAATTTTTACAATTTTTTTACTTTCATCCTTTAACCCGAAATTCATCAAATTAACCATTTTTCTCAATTCAATATTCCATCTAAATACACTAGGGCCTTAAAAAGTCTCTAATAAACATTAAATTCACTATCAAACCCTAAAATTTTGACATTTTCACAATTTAATCCTAAAATCAAAATCTAACAAAAAATTACTTTAGAAAATCATCAAACAACATAATTAAAGCTCCAAATACATGGTATTCATCATAAACATTCAAAATTCATCAATTGCAACTTCAAAAATTTTTAACAGAATAAAAAACGAAGGTGCGAGCTAGTTGGACCTAGTTGCAACGATCTCAAAAACATAAAAATTATAAGAAAACGAATCAATTTTACCTACCATGCAAAGACAAAAGATGAACCAAACTTCCTAAGTCTTCAATGGTAAGGTTCGACCAAGAAGAGAAAAAAGAAAAATAAAACCTTTTGATTCAATTTGTTTACTTTAATTTTTAACTTATTTACAATTATGCCATTAACATATAATATTCTATCACTTTTAATTTTAATTAATTATTACATAGATTCTCCCTCAATTACTAATTGAACCATTTCATCACCTAATTGATTTAATTAGTAAGTTTTGCACATTTTACAATTTAGTTCTTTTTCTTTAATTAATTATCTAAACATTAATATTTCTACACCAAATTTTAATACAACTCTAATGACTCTATAAATATTCTAAAAATATTATTTATGAGTCAATACAACAAAAATTTGTGGTCCTGAAACTACTGTTTCGTCACCACTAAAGATCAAGTTGTTACAGTCTAACTTAAATTATCGAGCAATTTGGAAAGGTCGAGACCTACGCATCATTAGCTATCTCCCTGCCTAACTGCTCAAAAGTGCCACCTTTATGCCAAGTGAAGGATGGTTCTATAAATCCCAGATCCTGCAACTCATTAGAATAAACAAAAAAAAGGTAATCTCTTCCTAATAGAACGACTACTTTTCTTGTCCATGGGAGATAGGGTGACATTAAAATCACCAATAGCCATCCAAGGCAAAGACTGTTAAGGCATGAAAAATTTTAAATCATCCTAGAGGAACTTCCTCCTCCATCTTCCAGGCTATCATACATAAAAGAGATAAAGATAGAATTGGAGGGTACATTACCAAATACGCAAACAAGAATCAACTAGGGGTGACTCTGTAACCAACCCATAAACTATCCTTCAACCAAGCCAAATACCTCGTAAGAAACCAATAGCTTCAACTCGATAAGAGAAGTGAAACCCCAATTTAGCAATGACATCATTAGCTTTTTTACCAGTGGTTTTAGGCTCTAGAAGACATACAATATTTGGTCTATATTCCAAATTGTATTCCCTGAAAATACGGCCAAATTTGGCACTAGTACAACCTTGATAGTTCAATGAATTTTTTTTAAGTTCAAATCCATAAATACAAGGAAAAAGGAAACGAACCTCGCTGTCTAGAACTTTCAAGAAATTCTGGTTGTTCTTCCGACATAACTGTTTTACCTTAACCAACAACCATCGTGGACTAGGGAGTAAGAAATTCTGCCATAATACTCATAGCCTCAGATAAAGGAATGTGTGGGCTACTGGACGTCTTAAAACGGCTCTCCCAACCAAGGATTATTTTATTTAATTTTTTTCTAATGCCGTCCAACCCCCGTTTCTCTCTAGAATTGCTTCCAGAGCTTCAAAAAGAAATACTACTCATCCCTATCATCGACATTCTATTAGTAGAATCACTAATATTTGATTTTTTATTCTCTTTAAAAATGACTGCAGTGTGTTTTCCCGGGTCAAGACCACCCTCCAAAATTGGAACTGCAAATTCTATCGGTCCTTCAAAAGCAGGGCTGAAATGGGTTGCTGTGGATTGATTCTTGATTATAATCCCTTAAAATTCTTGTTAGGGGATTAGTACAAGATTGTTTCTCCTTTTGTATCATTAAGGATTTTGATACCTGTCTTGGCGGAGATGAATAAGGGCTTTCTTGTTCTTCTTCCTCCTTCTCAACTGGTCTTTTTCCAAGACTTTTTCTTTTTGTCTCTTTACTTCTGCTACTTTTTTCTTTTCTACTTTCTCTTTAGCTTTGATCTGTAAAAATAGATCATATGTACTTGGCTTTTTCTTTTCTTCTGGTAGGGGAAAATCTATTTTCAACGTTCCGGATGATCTTGGCTTGTCTAGTTGCCTTACTGAAGGGAATAACTCAATACCATTCTTCAAAGGTTGTGGAGATGGTATCTTCCCTGTCTCCTCAAGGGTTTTGATCTGCTCCTTAAGGTTTTGAATCTCTCTCTCTCTCTAGGCAATGTGAGAGAAAAAGTCTTGTCCTGGTGTTGTTGTCTCAGTGGCAACTTCTTTAAGCCTTTTCTTGAAAAGTTTAATCAAGTTTTTAATCATCTCAGAATTTTCATCAATTTTATCCTCAATCTTTGAGACCTTTGTGTCAATTTTATTGACCTTTAGGTCTATCTTTTTCAGTGCAGAATTTTGGGCCAGAGCGTTCTCTGTTTGCCAATTCAGAATGGCTTCTGCTGCTGTAACTTTTACTTGTCGGCCTTCTACATTTGCTTGTAATTTTGATAGAATTTTTGGAGCATGAAGATACTCATTTTTTTAGCATTCCTCTAATGGCGGAAATTCTTGCTCATATGAAGAGGTTGTTTCGTACATTTGTACTTCTGGAATTTTTTGTTTTGAAACAACTCTCTCTTCTTGAGCACACTGCTGAAATTGATTGTGCTTCTGAACCCATTTGTTGATCTTTTTATAGCACGGCTGCTTCAAGGGTTTCGCTAGCCATTACTGATCATTTGGGTCTTTCTTGGGTGGCTGTGATGGATCTGTAGGAGATTGGTTTTGAACCTTAGGAGGTTGTGGCTTTGGCTTACCTACGAAGTAATCCACAAGATAAACAAATTTGCCATTATCCTCTCCTAACGGGCCTATATCTGGGTCTCATTTAATCCATCGCTCATAAAACTCAGACTGGGTAAATTTTCTATGATTCTTCAGCTTGCGGGATTTTCGGATCTCTTCATCTAGATCTTCAAAACAATCATCTCGGCATCCATCACAGGAACAATCAAGATCCCAAGGAAAATGTCCTGTATTTGGATCTTTGAAAAAATATAACGGCCTCCTATCAAGTTTAAAACTCTGTATGATGGGCGCTTCTGGACCTGAACCTGGGTCATCTGGCTGTAATGGCTGTAACATCATTTGTGTGGGAAAAATTGGCAGAGTGGGGAGTTGCTTTAAGTGACTGTGATCAAATTTGATTTCACTAGTACCATCGGCCCTAGTGATAATCTGACTCTTCGTGCAACGGATCAGTTGATCATGCTGGTGGATTTGTTCATAATTGGTCACCTATTTTTCTGGCAAAAGCTTTAATAGCTCCTGCTTGGGTATTTGTTTTGGAACATGGACACAGTGTGACTCTTCTTTTGTGTTGACTGAAATGAGAAGAGAATCTTCAGATCCTTAATTTGATAGCTTGAATGCATAGTCTTAGACTCTATACACTATTTGATAGTGTAGAGTCGTTGTTACTGCTGATTCGACCATCCCATCCCCAATAATCTGGATTTGGACTTTCAAAGCGTCCATCAGGTTTGGATCTTGCAGGGACATAGTAAAATTTGGGAACAAGGCCACCATGGCCATTCCTAAGCTTAACGCAGCTTCAACTGTGCCGATGCAGGCATCTTGGTAGCGTTTATACCTGGAGTCCAGAAGAGCAATTCTGGAGACGACTGGTTTCCCAGAAGTTCCGTGATAGTTTAAAGCTAATCTAACCGCTCCAAAATAGATATGAGAATATCATGCTGGCTCGATTCCTGCGGAAAATTTGAAGGGATTTCAAGAGTAACAAATTGTTCCTCTTGTCCTCCATAGATGATGTTTATCAAACTTGGAAGATTGTACATATTCACGGACATTCTTTCTACTAGTAGTAATAAGGGATTTTATTCTCTTAATGGAAGAGAAAATAGGCTTTTGGTAAGTAGAGTAAGGATTTACAAGGGGTAAGTCCGTAGCTTGGATTTTTTCTTCTTCAGTAAAGTACTCGGCTTCATATAAAGAAGAAATTTTCTGGCAGAGTGAGTTTTCAAAGGAAAACTAGGTAAAGATAAAGGTGCTTTAGAAGTAGTGGTTCTGGAAGTATTCATGATTAAGATTTTTTCATTCGAACCTATTGACTTTTATCAGCTTGTGTAGCTTGGTCCAAAGCAATGACATTCAGCCAAAAAAGAATGGCCTGATTTTTTGTCCATCAATCTATTGGTCTATAGTACTCCATTACCCTTTTCAAATGTCACTTTCATTTGTTCCTTTGGATCGAAATACCCAACACACCCAAGGCCTAATTCATGCCATTTTCCTGATGGCCCAACAGCGTCCTTGATGCCCACACTTTTATTTTTCCACATCTAGGCCCCACGAACTCCACTATCACTTTTACCTAAATTTAATATTCTTTACCTTTATTTTTGGCGCCTCTTATTCCCTATTCTTAACATCAAATTCCTTCATATTCTTATCTAGAGAGAACAATGCTATAAATCTTGATCCAACGAAAGTATTCTTTAGATTTCCCACACCAGTTACCTTATTGCCCTTCGATCTACAACGTACCTTTTGCTCTACTAGCATCTGTGGCCCGTACGGCCTCTTTTCTACGTCCGATCCTTTGAGCCGTCTTCGATTCCTCTAATTTTGAGACTATCTGCGGCGCCTCCATCTTAGAATTTCTTTCCAAAAGTCCATTTAGGCAAGTTTCTTTCATATACCCGTATCTACCACATTCAAAGCAAACTAACGATAAAAATTCATACTCGACTCTCTGTGGCTTGCCATTAATCAAAACATTGGATATTAGAGGCTTATTTAGACTAGCATACACGACCATGCGGGCAAAACGCCCTTTTGTCCTACTGTTGGTGTTCAGATTCAACTTTGTAATTGACCCTACCATTCCCCCTATTTCCAGAAGGATTTTCCTTTTATACATATATCCTGGTAAACTAGGAAGCCTAATCCACTCTATAACCACACTAAAAAAAGTTTGAGCAGGGTTGAATTCATCGTCCAAGGCTTTACAATTAGATATTGTCCATAGTTAATCCAAAGACCCCCTGATAAGACTTTATCCGAATCACTCTTGTTTTGGAACCTGGCCAAGAAATATTCATTTTCTATGTCAATTAGATGAAACGGATAGGATGATTTTCACATATTGTATATTTTATTCTGCAAAGCCGAATATCCTATGTTGCAGCCTAGTAATTTTAATACCACTTTTGTGCTCATATCTTTGATTAGCATCTGATTAATCCTTTCAGAAAATTCAATGGAAGGGATTCCATTAACGAAAGATTTTTTTGATAACCCCTTCCATCAAATCTAAGTCTTCAACCGCATCAGCATCAAAAGGAGTCACCAATCTTCTTGAATCTGAGTTTGAATTTCTAACAACAATATCCTTCCAAGAGATTGTGTATGAAGTATTTCAATCTGCCGACGATGATTCCCTTTCAGACCTATCGGATTTATCCTTAAAACAAACTTTCTTAGTGATTAATCTTTACACTGAGAAATTTTCAGATCCAACACCTATGAGTATTCATATGTTGTATATATTTTAAACATTGAATTTACAAAAAAAAAAAAAAAGCAGCTTCCATTAACCCAAAAATTAAAACCCAAAAAATCATTATCCTAGAAATTTATTTCATAACACTCATTTCATCTCTCTTTACAAGAAGAAAAACCACATAAAATCATTAACACAAAAATTAAAACTCTACATGTTCATTTCTCTCATTTCATCTCTTAGTAAAAAAAAAATCGAGAACATTTAAAAACATAAGTAAACCTGAAAGAAAAGAAAAGAAAAACCTAAAATTAAAAAAAAAAAAAACTCATTTCACTGAAAAGCTTTGAACTTTTCTATTCAAGTACCTTTGATTGAAATGGGATTGGCACCAAGTATACCACCAAAGTTTTGTGTGGAAATTGATGATGGGATTGGTTCAAATCCCACCAAAGATCATAATATGCCACCAAAATTTGTGCGGGAATTGATGAAAAGAAGTTCAAAACTTGAGATGGTTATAGAACAAACTTAGAAATTAGAACCATTTTCTTTTCTGCATTAATAACGTAAGATTAAAAAATCTAGAAATCCCCAAAATTTTCAAATTTCATCCCCTTCACCAATTAACATAAATAATAATAATAATAATAATAAAACCAATCACTCGAATATATCATTTGTCAAATCTTCCATGAGAGTCAAGTTTCCCCTTCTCCTTCAAGCTGTTTCTCGAATGGGTTTTCTTGACATGAAAAAACATTGCCGCAATAACAGCCCAAGTTTCAACAATATTGGCTCTGGCTAGATTCTACATCCTTACGTGGTTTTCATTTCAGAAATAAGAATAAATGAAAAAATAATTGATAGATGATGGTTTTGATCTGTGCGAGAATCTATATCAAATGCATATTAGAAATGAAGAGATAGCAAGGGATTTTTGAGGTTTTTGAAGGAGAAAAGGAAAGGATTTTATAGATGAAAACAAATTGGAAACTTTGAACAGCCAAAGCATGCAATAGAGAAGGATTTTTGATGTTCTATATCACAATAAAGAGCAGAAACTTTGAACAGCCAAACTTTAGTTTTGATTTACTAACGAAAATAAAAGAAAAAGGGCCTTGGGAATGCAGTCAAAGGTCCCTACTAGACACGTGAGTGGGTGATGTGCCACGTCAGCACAAATCCTGATGCCGTTAAGGTCAGGGACCAGTTTCAGAAACGGGGATAAAGTACAGGGACTTAATTGGATATTTTAAAAGTTTAGGGGCCACATACCCAAAGTACAGGGGCCATCACACTATATGTGCTTCGGGATTGAAAAGTGCAATACCAAATTAGTAGGATCTACCTTCTTAAATTTTAACTACCTCAAAGCCAGAAGTAGCACCTAACTAGGCGGAGAATCACTGGGCTCTAAAGGACCAGCAAGCGAACTGAAGTAGTTGTCTCCGTCGCTGTATAAATTATGAGTCAGCCTAACTTTGGGCTTCAACTAAATTAGGATATTTTTAGGTAAGTTAGTGGTGTCCATAGAATTGAAAGAAAAGGACCGAATTGGATGAAAAGAAATTGCTCTAAAATGCACCCCAACTTCTACTTCGGTACCTGATTTCCTGCTGAAAGAGCAAAGTCCAAGTCTCTCTCTCAAAATATAAATAAAATAAATATTACAAAATGGGTAAGAGGTCAAGAATATTATTCAACTGCTGTTGAAGAGCAGCACAACAATTGTCAGTTTTGAGAACCAAACAAAGATAATATTCAATTGCCATTAACATGAAATGTGGTAGAAATAGAATAACAAGTTGGAAACTTCAGACACTAACGAGGCCATAATATAAAAGGCTTCATGCGAATTAAAAAAAAAAAATGAACCCAAGATAAAAGTGAAAAGCTAACCTTCAAAAGAAACTAAGCCTACCAATAGGGGAACAAAGAAAGTGATCCAAACTCTTATTGCTGTTAGTAATATGTATTTCATGAAAAACTTTTAAATTCTTCAAAATCAATATCTACCAAATGTGTTTGCTTTTTCATTTTCCCCCATTTGCAATTTCTTAGGGTTAGTTTAACAATACTTCTAAAAAGTGATGTGGAAAAGAGTTTTTAAGAAGTTTTTTTAAAAAATTCGATTTAAAATTTGAGTGTTTAGTATTATTGTTAAAAAGTGTTTTTGAGAAATAAAATGTCTATTTTAGACATACATTATCGAGTAATAAATATGCATTTAAATAATACTCAAATTAGTTAATATTATTATATTTTAGTAAAATATATAAAAAAACTTATTATAACTTGTTGTTAATATTTTAATAACTGAAATATAAATTTTAAATATTTTAAGCAATAAATATTAATTATTTATAAAATTTAATTAGAATACATAAACTATCTTTTAAATATTTAAATATAACCATTAAATTAGATATTAACATATTTGTATTATTTTAAAAAATTATTTTAATTAATAATTTTAACACATCTGTAATTAAGCATCAAGAAAAAAACATATTATGTTATTAGAGGGTCAAAAAGTAATTATGCACCAAATATGCTTTTGATAGAGGGAAGCTAAAAATTTTAGTTTCACCCCTCTTTCTCAAAAATGTTTTTGAAAAGTAAAAAAATTTTAGAGAAAAACAATTTATTTAGCATACCTTTTCAAAACAAAAGTGTGTTTTTTTAAGTTAGGAAAAATACCTCATCTGTCTAGTTTGACATAAATGTATCTATATTGATCAAAACAAGACATCAAAGCAGTGAAGCCTCAGAACTTTACCCCATTTCCTCATTTGCAGGAACACCTTGCGATACACTCCACCGCCTTCCCCTCTATCACTAGTCTATATTAATCAAAACAACTCCTCATATAAAAAGTGAGACTAACAAACAACATAGAAACAAGATAATATGCACCTTGGGCTTGCTGATAATTTCATCCACTTCTTCCCACCACCGCGGCTTCTGTGTCACCTTCAGTTGCTTCATCTGCAAAAACCGAGGAGTTCATATTAACGAGGTTTCGACAGATAACTTTGATCAAACGCTTGGAGTCTAAAGCAGAAAAAAGTAATAAACAAATGAGGAAAAATCAGATGTCAAGTGAACTTTCTTCTGGATGGTTCTCACGCTTGTTGTGGGTGGAAATGCTGCTGCTTAATGGATGGTGAGCGAAGGAAGAAGACAATGAGGAAATGGGGGTAAAAGCAGGGAAGCCTTGAGAACTTTGTAATAGGTGTTGTGTAAAAGAATTTTGGTTGGATCTGAGAGGTAAGGTGTTTGCGGGAAAGAATAGTTATTTTCCCTTTGTTCTAGAGTTCTCAGTATGTTTTTACTTAGAACGGAACAATTCATACCAATGTTATCTGGAACATGAATCTGTCTGATTCAGGGAACGAAAACTAGATTGGAAATCGCTATCTGTTTGGAACGTAATTCGCTTGGGTAGTCTTCTTCGATTCCTTTAATAATAACGAAATATGAGTTTTTCAGTTCGTTTAATACTAACCAAATCGATTTTCTGGAACATAATAGGATATAATATAGATTTCAATTTAACTAGTAATATAAATATATATCATTTATAAATAAAATAATTATTCTTTATAGATTTAAATATACAATTTAATTAACTAAATATTTATAAAATGATTTATCTTTTAATAAAAGTTTAAATTAACAAAAAAATAAGATAACTTTTTTTGTGAATTACAAGAGAAGGACAAAGTACTAATAGTAATGTAACTAGCGCGACCCTTTGACCATCAAG
The DNA here is from genome assembly GCF_025698545.1 of Gossypium raimondii. NCBI lineage: Eukaryota > Viridiplantae > Streptophyta > Magnoliopsida > Malvales > Malvaceae > Gossypium > Gossypium raimondii. The sequence continues at coordinate 39,200,813 of NC_068567.1, read as the reverse complement.
CCAACACAAGATATTTACAACAAATTATTTAAATAGAATAAAATCAATTGAAAAATAATAATTAATTGATGTGATATAATCACGTGAAAACCGGGACTTGCATGAAACTTGCACCATTAAAAAAGGTTAAAAATAACAAATTGAAATAGACAAATTTATTGTTAAAAATTGGCTTGACTAAAAAAGTTTCTCTCTATTTTTTCCAGTGATGAGCAATTCTGAAATTTTGCCCGGTGATCGGGTTAGGGCTGAAAATGATACCAATGAGGATCGTAATACCAAAAAAGTTAGGTTTAAGGATGTGGGAAAGGATTCCACGGAAAAGCATGATGGTAGATATACCTCCTGTTAAGCTATACTAACAGCTTAAAGAAACAACACAGACTTAGAAATTATTTCATTGTAAAAGTCATATCCTTGAGTACAGACTTCTCATAGTTTTATACACAAACGTAAGCATAACTAACTGCTCAACTGTTAAACTAATCATACAACAGCTTTAACAACTACTAACAGTTTTACTAACTACTCTAACATTCCCCTGGTTCGATTGACTTTTGAGTACCGAGTTCATTGAATGAGACAACACGTAGAGCACGTCAAAACCATGCAAAATTCTTCAGTGTGATAGGCTTTGTGAGAACGTCAGCAATCTACTAATCAGACGATACAAAATTAACTTGAAGCAAGCCAGCAAGAACCTTCTCACGCACAAAGTGATGGTCAATATCAACATGCTTCATCCTGGCATGATGTGTGGGGTTCTCTGCCACTGATACTGCAGAAGAGTTATCACACCAAATGACTGGTGTTTTTGCCACTGCTATACATATTTCATCCATCAACTGCTTGATCCACAACAATTCAGACACACAGTTGGCTAAGCTGCGATACTCCGCTTCAGCAGAGGATCGTGAGACTACTGGCTGCTTCTTTGAACACCAAGCAATTGGGTTTGGCACTATGTACACAACATAACCAGATGTAGAGCGACAATCATCAACAGAGGAAGCCCAATCTACATCCGAATAACACACCAGGTCTGGTTGGCCCTTTGAAAAATACAATCCATGATCTATTGTACCAGCCAAATACCTCAGCACACGTTTAACAGCTCGCCAATGAGTATCACTTGGAAAGTTCATAAACTGACTGAGCTTATTTACACAGAACGAAATATTAGGGCGTGTGACACACACATATTGAAGCATTCCTACAATACTTCGATACAGATGAATATCAGAGAACAAAAGACTATTGACTGACACAGTCAACTTGGGTGTATTCACCATAGGGGTAGGAGTAGTTGCAGCCTCAATCATACTGGCTTTTTGCAGTAACTCCATGATATACTTCTTTTGGCTAAGCAACAGCCCTTGAGTTGTTCTTTGTACATCAACCCCTAAGAAGAAACTAAGATCACCCATATCTTTTAGAGCAAACTTACTGTGAAGCTGGCGGACCACCTCACCTATTTCATGCACAGAGCTCCTAGTGAGCACAATATCATCTACATATACCATGAGCAGTAGACTCGTTCCCGCTGATACTCGAATGAACAGTGACGAGTCTACTTTGGACTCTTGAAAACCAAGTTGAGTTACCAAATAATGCTTAAGTGTTTGAAACCAAGCACGAGGGGCCTGGCAAAAGCCATAGAGAGCCTTATTCAGTTTGCATACAAGCTTTTGCCCAGTACCATTTGATACCTCAAAACCAGGAGGTTGCTCCATATATATATCTTCAGTCAATTCACCGTTAAGAAAAGTATTATTGATATCAACCTGTTTTAATGGCCAGCCCTGCATAACAGCAAGCGCAAGTATTGTCCGAATGGTTGAAGCCCGAACAACTGGACTGAAAGTGGCATGAAAATCGAGTCCTGCATGCTGAGAGAATCCTTTGGCAACCAAGCGAGCTTTGTATCTGTCTAGAGACCTATCTTCCATTGTTTTAACCTTAAACAGCCACTTACATCCTATAGCCTGGCGATTTTCTGGTAAGAGACAAATGTCCCAAGTTTTGTTGCGAATTAATGCCTGCAACTCCGTATGAACCGCATCCTGCCAACATGCAGACTTCATAGCAGCATGAATGTCGCTGGGAACATCACTGGGTGAGAGAGACGATGTGCTCAGAAAAACCTTTAGCTTAAAAACTCCAGCTTTACTTCTGGTGATCATGGTATGAGTATTACATGGAATAGACCCAACAGGTGAAGCATGTGAGGAGGACTGTTGTGTAGCAGGTGAAGGGGACATATGTGACTGTTGTGAGGCAAGTGAAGGAGACCTATGTGACTGGAATATAGGTGTAGACACATGTGGTTCATAAGGTGATGACAATATAGATGTAGATATAGATTGAGAGGAAACAGTAGCTGAAGGACTAGTACATGGTTAACAAGATGGAGACAGTACAAGAAGTCTAGAACTAGATGGAGGCGAAGCAACAGATGAGGCTGCTGAAACAGGATTACTTTTGTATGGAAAGGTGAACTCATGAAAGGTAACACTTCGAGAGACATAGATTCTACCAGTTGCATCTTGACACCTATAGCCTTTATGTGATGGTGAATAACCTAAGAACACACACGGGGTTGACCGAAACTGTAATTTTATTTTGTGAAAAGGTCTAAGATTAGGGAAACATAAGCAGCCAAAGGTTCTAAGAAATGTGTAATCTGGTTGTGTGTGAAACAACTTTTCATACGGTGAGATGTTACCCAAGACAGAAGAAGGCAGACGATTGATCAAGTATACAGCGCTGCAAAATACTTCTTTCCAAAAAATAATGGCATGGATGCATGAGCAAGCATAGACAAGCCTGCTTCAACTATCTGACTGTGTTTGCGCTCAACCAGACCATTCTGAGCATAAGTGTAAGGGCAGGTAAGTCGATGTAGTATTCCATGGCGACTAAGATAGTTCTTCAGCACTTGGAACTCCCCTCCCCCATCGGTTTGCAAGGCTTTAAGCTTGCAATCTAAAGCACGTTCAGCCTGTCTGTGAAAATGTTGAAACATTGTAAACACATCAGACTTCTTCTGCAAAAAATACACCCACGTGTAGCGTGTAAAAGCATCAGTGAACGCTACATAATAGTGAAAACCACTAGATAAAATTGGTGTTGGTCCCCAAACATCAGCAATAACCAACTGCAAGGGAGAGGTATAGTCAGTGACTGATTTTGAAAATGGAAGCTTGTGCTCTTTTCCTAGATGACATGCAACACATTCACTAGATTTATTATTGTCATCAAACTGTATATTACAATGATGAAGAGCCCTTGTAAGTATGGCTCGGCAGGGGTGTCCTAATCTAGAGTGCCAAATGCTAAATGGAAGCACCGAACTGGCTATAAAACATTGAGCCTGTTTAGCGTGCACAACATTTTTTAGAGAACTGTTGAGGTGTATTTTATACAATCCACGATCAACTGGCCCGCGAAGAAAAACCTCTCTGGTGTTGAGATCACGAACCTGGCAGTGATCAGGCAGAAATTCAAACATAAAGTGGTTATCTTTTGTGAACTTGGACACTGATTACAGATTCTTAGTTATGCCCGGCACAAAAAGCAAAGATCGCATATATAAGGGACGAGAACGAGTGAGTAGTGATGACTATCCTGTAGACAAAACAGGAAGAGCTGACCCATTCCCTACATACACTTTACCTGGTCCTTTGTAGGTAGCAGTGTCAGTGAGTGATGCAGCAGAGTTTGTAAGGTGATGCGTGGCACCAGAGTCTGGGTACCAAGAATTATCACCAACCGTATCAGGTGTTGAAACAAAAGCTTGAGGTGGAGATGCACCAGACGATAGAGGGCTGACCTGCTGAGTAGGACTTCCAGCAAACATACTAGGCCAACTAGATGAAAAAGGAGTTGGAGAAAACCAACCTGGTGGACACCATACTGCATTTAGCTGTGTTACGAGCAAAGGTAAACACCATGGTGCAACTTGAGATCCTGCACCAACACCATGCAGATATTTGCCTGAGAATGAGGTCTATAATTGGCACTCTTGTAGGAAGCATTAAAACGATGATAGCAGCGGTCAACAAGATGCCCAGGCTTGCCACACAATTGACACTAAATTCACGAGGCAGACGAGCGTCCTCTCCCACGCCCGCTATATACTGAGGAAGGGGATAAGACGGAGCATAACCAGTAGTACGCTCAGACGATTGATCAGTAACCACATTTGCAGAACTAGAAGAGTCACCAAGAATAACCTGTTGTCTAGCTTCAGCATCGACAAGCATAGTTGCTACTCCTTAAACAGTGTATGGAACTTGGCTTGCTGTAATAATAGCAATCACTGATTCGTACTCAGGTGAGACCATTGAGAATGGCAGTCACATGTTCTTGTTCACTAATAATCTCACCACAACTAACAAGGTTGTCACAGCATCCTTTTATTTTCATCAAGAACTCTTTCATGCTCAGATCACCTTTGCGCTGAGAATGCAAGGCTCGTCTATAGGACATCAGTCTGGAGGTGGTTTGACTGCCATACAAGTTGAGAAGAGCAGTCCAGATTTGAGCACTCGTGTCCTTGCCAATAAGATGCGGGAGAACTGCTTGACTAATGGAAAACAACAGCCAAGAGGCTAGGGCACTATCCTGCTGCTCAAAACGGGCAAAATCTGGATTTTCATGAAGTGCACCACTGTCATCAGATAAAAACTGAATGGGAGGAGTCGTTCTTGAATCCAAGAAGCTTTGAAGCTTATATGTTTTGACAGCCAAGGGAACCTGTTGACGCCAGAGAAGATAATTGCTATCATCAAGAAAAACACCAATTTTCTTTGTAGAGAAAAATCGACCATCAACAACTCCATCAGTAGCACTGGATACTGGCACTGAGGAAGGAGATCGCACAGTAGACGGACTGGATGGAGGGTCCATGAAAGAGAGAGAAAAAAAAACTTAAGAAGACACCAGGAAAGAACCAACTTCTGATACCATGTTAAGCTATACTAACAGCTTAGAGAAACAACACAGACTTAGAAATTATTTCATTGTAAAAGTCATATCCTTAAGTACAGACTTCTCATAGTTTTATACACAAACGTAAGCATAACTAACTGCTCAACTGTTAAACTAATCATACAGCAGCTTTAACAACTACTAACAATTTTACTAACTACTCTAACACCTCCAGTGAGTGGTGTTTCATGGAAGGATAAACTTTTGGGAAGGAGAGGCTCAGGACCTTTAGATGGTGCTAATGATATGAATCTTGAAATCGAAGATGGTGACATTCTTCGATCCACAATCAATGGTATCCCTGCTATTGATTTCTTGAAACGGCTAAAAAAATCATGGTTAAAGACATGGAAACTACCGTTGTTGTCAAGCTGTTGGGATGCAACATAGGGTATGGAGTCTTGCACAATCGGATCTACAGCCTTTTGATACCCTCTCAACCCTTTCATCTAATGGATGTGGAAAATGGTTACTATCTAGTCCAATTCCAAAATAGAGATGATTCTGATATGGCTCTGTCCCAAGGCCCTTGGATAGTGTTTAGGCACTATCTCACGGTCCAGCCATGGACGGTTGATTTTGACCCTCAAGACCTTTTCCAAGTGCGGTTATGGCTTGGATCTGCTTTCTGGGCCTGCTAGGATTTCTGTACAAAAAAAAAGTGTTAGAGGAGATCAGAAGCTTGGTGGGCACAGTGGCAAAACTGGACATAAAAACAGGCAGTGGAGCGAGAGGGCAGTTCGCTAAAATGGAGGTGTTTGTAGATCTAGAGAAACTGCTTACCTCGCAAGTGTTGATCAACGGCAAAGTGCATTGAGTTTAGTCTGAAGCCTTACCCACAGTATTTTATTTTTTTTTGCGGTAAATATGGCCATCTAAAAAATGATTGTTCTTCCTCTTTGACAGATCGGAGTACTCACGGTGGAAAAGACGATTCGACCAACGTGATAAACAATGAATCAATGTCGGTGGTGATGGAAGATACCTTCGGCCCATGGATGGTAGTTAAGCACAAATCTAGGCGCAACCAAACTAGAAAACAAAATCAGCATGCGAGATCTTCGGAGGAAAATTCGGTCGGAACCAGATTTGTGACGTTATCTTCTCTGGAAGAATAAGCGGCAGGATTGTTGGCTGATAATTCGGACTTGAAAGGAAGTAGGTTTAAGCAGGGAGAGTTCATTAGGAAAATTAAAAATAATAAGTCGAATGTTGAACAATTGGTGGAAGGGAATAAAGATAAAAAAAAGTGGTAGGCCAAGGTAATATTGAAGGGCCTGTTGAACGGTCAAGTGGGTTGTTGGGGAATAAAATTAGGCAGGGATCTACAAATTTGAATTAAAGGCATGTGCGGGACAACCCACCTTTAAGGGGAAATTTAAGACCTAGAAGCCCAATGCCCGTATACAACATAATAGAGTTCGGTAGAATTTGGGGAAAAGTAGCAGACGGTATTAGTGGGCCCAATTTCAAGAAATCAAGGAAAACATCCCTCATTGCATTTCAATGCACCTTTGAAGGATCACTGGAATCGGTGGTGGATTTAAATATTAATTTTTTGGATTCCAAACGACAGTTAGCAGTAATTTTCAAAGAGAATTTGGAGCTAATTCGAATCCAAAACAGGTAAAGAAAGGACTAGTGGCTTGTGAACAATATACCAGCGATAAATTTTTCTAAGCAGATAAAACAACTATTGGTTAAGGATATGGAAACTACAGTAGTTGTGAAATTACTGGGAAGGAATTTGGCTTACAACATCTTTCAAAACAGAATTTTTAACCTATGAAAACCATCTTTTCTGTTTCATCCTATGGATGTTGAAAACAACTACTTCCTGGTTAAATTTCAAGGCAGGGAAGAATACGAAAGGGTTCTTTCTCAGGGACCATGGGTGGTTTTCGGCATATACCTCACAGTTCAGCCATAGACACCGAAATTTAATCCTGATCAACTGTTTCCTAGTACTGTTTTGGCTTGGATCCAACTGCCCAGTCTACCAGGAGTCCTTTATAAATGGCGAATATTGAAGGAAATAGGAGGCCTAGTGGGCAAAGTTATGAAGTTTGACTTCAAGGCGGATAGTGGATCGAGGGGACAATTCGCCCGAATGGCGATTTTTGAATGGCGATTTTTGTAACTTGGACATACTCCTAATCTCTAAAATCCTAGTGAATGCTAAGTTACAGAGAATTGAATATGAATTTTTACATGCAGTTTGTTTCTTGTGTGGCAAGTATGGACATGTGCGTGATCTCTGCCCTTCCGACGAATCTGAGAAGTGTCGCGACGAGGATAAAGAGGGCATTAAAGTGGTCATACCAGAGAAGGTAAAGTCAATGGCAGCACTAGACCCCTTCGGACCAAGGATGTTTGTCGAAAGAAAATCACGACGTAATCAAAGCTCCAACGGTAATTTGACTACGAAATCTCATGGAAAAAATGGAGGCTCACGATTTAATGCCCTATCTTCAGTACAAGCTGAAAATTCTGAAATTAGGGATATGGTAGCAAATTTTTCGAGGGTTAATTTTAAAAAGGGAGAATTTTTAAGGAATAAAAATTGGGTTAGCAGCAGGGATAATTCCCATTTTCATGGGTCGACAACTTCAGGGCCTACTCCTTAAAAAATTGTGGGCCAAGTCACGGTTGGAAAATCTAGAGGGAATTGCGGGTCTTTGGAAGCTGATATTGGGTTAGCCACTTGTTTAAATACTGGATCAAAAATTGGACTAGATCCAAAATCGAATGGAAATAGAATTGTTTTTGAAAATAAATGAAAACGTGGTGGAGGATCCTAATTTTCCTAATTTTAATAATGCCCAGGCCTAGGTTATTAAGAGTGCCTTAGCGCTTAAGGTTGCTAATAGGACATTGACAGGTCCACTTCAACATACTAAAACACGAAATGGTATTTAGGGAAACGAGCCTTTTAAGTTGCGAACTCTAGACTTGAAATTGCTGGGCGGATCCATCTTACGCCAACCCAAGTCAACCACATCCAGGTTCGTTCCACTTCTGATTTTAATTCTGAAAATATTTCTACTTTTTCTCCTGCAGATGCAGATGTGTCAGGACTAGAACAAACCATGCAGGCCAAGGATTTTGATGGAATTAAAGCGCACTTTAATCCAGTATTTGAAAGTCTTATTGGAGTTGGAGTTCAACTGACCAATGACATTTTAGATCCTGCTAGTCACTCTATTGTAGAATGAAACACTAAAGCCGTGGAAGCGGGAAACTGAGGGAATATAGACAGAAAAAATAGTAGTAAGGCTGGATCTGATCGGGGAAGCCAGAAATTAAATAATTCTTTAAGGGGACGCGAAAGCTATTTCAAATCTACTGGGAATTCTCGTATACCTCTAGTTGAATCTATAAAGGCGATGGTGAATCTTATTTCGTCCCAAATGGTGAACGAAACAGGAAATGAAGTGCAAGAAGAGGCAGCTTCCAAATTAGATGGTGTTGCTGATTCTAGACAATAATGGTATGACCCTAATTTTCTTTTTATTTCCTATGAATTTCTCAAATTTTTTTTGGAACTGTCAAGATTGTGCTAGTGCCAGATTTCTTCGTGTTTTCTAATAATATAATATAGAATACAAGCCAAACATCATTAGTTTGCTTAACCCCAGAGTAAGTGGGACTAAAGCATGTAAAATTATTGCACAGTTGGGTTTCTAGTTTTCTCATCGCGTGGAGGCAATAGGAGGCTCTGGGGGTATTTGGATTGGTTGGAAGAATTCAGCGTTGGTTGAGGTAGTTCGCAATCACCCTCATTTTATTCTAACTCGGGTTTGGTCTGTTTCTTCATCAGTGCCGATTTTGTTTCTTTCGTGTATGGGAGCCCAAATCGTCAGAAGCATAAGGACCTATGGAAGGATATAAGTTTAGCAATTCCTGAGGGGAATATTCTATGGATGGCTATCAGTGATGATAAACGATGAGAAGGATGAATGCAAAAGCAGATCGTAAAGTTTGCCAAAGTCGCGGATTTGACTTATGGCTCTAGACGTTCGGAAAGAAACTTGGATTTTGACACAACCTGAAATGAAATTGAATACAAGTCAGATAAAACAATTAAAATAAATAACTAAAATAAAATAATAAATCAAAGATTAGAATAATAAGAAAGCGAATAAATAAGATAAATGGAAAGATAGAACGTGATGTGTAGAAGTCCTAAGAAGCCTTGGAAACATGAAGAATCCACAACCCCTTTCAAGCGTCTCTAATTTAATCTAAATAATAAGTAGTTTTAAACTAAACTTTCTTGTTAACATAAAACTCCTAAATAACTTAAAATACTTAATAATTATAAAAAAATTTGGAATAAAATAATAAGAGATGATAAATATAATATTGGGCTCATATATAATAAAAATTAAGCCTAAAATCCAAACCCAATATGATTTAAACTCGAATTAAAAGCCCGAAACTCGTAATTCCCGTCATAATCATGTTCAAAAATTCTACTCGTCCAGTCTTCACTAAAACAGTCATAACTTGATCTCCCAAACTCAAAATCGAGTGATTTAAAATGCGTTTCGAAGCTAAGAGATAGATATTCAAACGCCATGAGGACATATCAACCCAGAAACACCAAGATCCTATCCAAAAAGTCGTTGCAAGTCTGCTGATTTTCCAAGCCTGAAAATTGGCAGTTTTGGTGATTGGAATTTAATAAATTTCACCCTATCCATGCATATATCATTCTCCCTTTCCTTAAAAAGATTCGTTCTCAAATCTTGTCTTTGATCGAATCCTGATTTGATTTACTTAACCTTTGACATTGTTGTTGGACCTTGAGCTAGTGTGAGTCCATCACATTCATGGGTTTGAAATTGTGCCTTGGAACTCGCATCATTCCCTCCTTCCTCAAGAAGATTCGTCCCCAAATCTTTAGCTACACAGTAAGAAAATGGATTAGAATAAATAACAATAAAATGAATAAAATACTTACCTAAGCTTTCTTGTGTGCCAAAACTATCTCCAGAACCAAATATATGATTTTTGAAGCATGGATCAAGTATCTCTCCTTCAAAAACAAACCATCAACACTAGACAAAGAAATATTAGGCACATGAGTGTTCAAGTAAAAAATAACTTGTAACTTTCTTTGAATATGCATGGTCATCCATAAGAATTTCCAACGATGAGTTAAGAATTTCAAATAATTATAAAAATCAAGTAGTTTGATATTATTATGTAAAAATTCATATTTAGAGTTTAAGGTAGAAAATTTTGTTGCAAGATCAAATGCATGAGGTTTTTTAATAAACCTGTCGAATGCAACAAAAGTAAACTTTAAATACCTAGATAAACTTATAAAATCAATTGAACTTTCAGGCCATTGTTTATGGAAACTTGACCAATGAGAAAGCATGTTGGAAGGAAAAACAAAATCAGTAACATTCTTATCAAAAACATTCAAGGTATGCCTACATATTTCAATTTCTGATGTATCATTACTTTTCTTACCTTCTAGTACTTGTGGAGAATTATCGATGTTCAACTTACCTCTTTCTCACAAGTAAAATTGTCTATCAATGGTAGAGTAATATAATTGAAAGTTCGTCAATGGATCCTTGAAGTCCTGTAATGAAGAAACACCACTAAACAAATTCGAGTTAGGGTTAGTTAAAACAGAATCACTCCTCACTTTTGTATAGGTATTTTCTTACTTTTTATTTTCTTTTTCCACTTGAGAACTCTCCAATTTTAACTTAAATGGATTTTCACTCATCCAATTTGGACCATCAAGTAGACTTTTATCACTCAAAGTCTCTTTTCTCTCTGTCTTTTCACATGATTCTTTCTGACTTCCCATATCTTCCTCACTTCCCATATCCCCCTCACAAGTATTATGAATATTCAATTCAGTACAATATATCTCAATAGGAGAACATGGTGTTTCTATTTCATCTAGCTCTATAGATTCAAGGAAAAAAAAATTCTCATTATCATTTTTTTCGGTTCACAAACTTTGCTATCTTCTTTGATCAACAAAAGTCTCGTGTTGGCACAATCATGACTACAGTGTCCATGCCCTTTACACGTAAAACATTTAATGTCACGAGTTCTTTTTATTTTGGTGAAAAATTAGTAGAAATGAGCTGCTTGAAAGATGTAGAAAAATATTTTGTAAGAATTCCACTTTTCCACTCAAAAGGTTTACTCTCAGCATGTTTTGGCAGCAACTTATTAATAGCATAAGAAGGTTTCGAATTTTTGAAAGTAGAATTAGAACTTATACATTGATAATAGTTTGATACGCCCAAAGGACGAGATTGATGTTGCTAAAATTGTTGCTCAATCTCAATTGCCTTGTGTACCATCTCCTCAAGATCAATATAGGTTTGAAGATTAAGAGCATTGGCTATCGAAACGTTCAAGCCATCTACAAATCGCGCCATGGTAGTTTCTTCATCCTCTCGTATATTTTCTATTTGCATAAGCATCTCCATCTCCTTAAAGTACTTATCAACAGATGGATTACCTTGAACAAGGCATTGAAGTCTCGTTGAGACCTCTTTATAGTAATGAGAAGGAACGTAACGCTTTCGCATCACTTGCTTCAACTCGTCTCATGTTTTAATTACCTTTTCGTGGTTTATTTGACGATTAATTCCAAATTGAATCCACCAACTCAATGCATAATCTAAAAATCCAAGGGTCGCCAATTGGACTTTTTCCTCTTCCCGGCATTTACAGTAACAAAACATAAGTTCAATTTTTGATTCTCACTCACAATATACTTCTAGATCATACTTCCCTCGAAATGGTGGAATGTTGAACTTTGGTTTGGCTAAAAATGTTGTCTACAGTCATTATTAACCAAAGTCTCATCATTTGCATGAGAGACACGTTGAGCATTATTTCCACGAAGATGAGGCTGATCAATCTTATCTCCCCAATTACGATCTCGACGCTCAATTTTTGTACTTAGACGCTCTAAATTTTTATTGATCGTGTCTAGAATAGTGTCACATTGCTAATCTCGAGCATTTCGAACCTCTTGATCCTTTCTCAACTTCCCAATCATAGTATTGTGCATTATTATGAAAGTCTGAAAAGAACACAACACTCAAGAAAAGAAAAATTAAGCAAACCTTACTGTTATGCACTCAAAAATAAAAATCAAATTCTCAATGAGGTAAGAATTAATCTTGTGAGCCTTTTCAAAAGTGTCGATATCAATCAATCAGAATGTATTAGAATCAAACTAACAAAGCAAACCTAAGAGCATTATGAGTCCAAAATCGACTAAACATCAAAGAATTTTGTTGCATAGAGGAAGGAATGTGCAACGTGCTTTAACCTACTAAGACAAGAAATAATGAAGTGTTAGAATGCATAAAGGAACAATAAAAAAGCAAAAAAATGAAAACCTAAGGCTAAGAGCCAATGAAAATTGCTGAAACTCGAAAACCTGAAAAATTGCAAAGCAACTTGACAAACTTCGTTCGAGGTGTTCTTTATTTTCAAAAATCACGAAATTTTAACTGGAGCCTCCTCAAATAATGTAGATCTGATCTGAAAAGTTTCGGCACAAAATTCAACCCACATAATATTTTTTTTCTTTTTTTCTATACTTTATTTATCATTTTTTTTGTGAGAAATATTTTTTATACTCTAAAATAGTGCCAAGAAATAGTATGTAAAATTTCAAATTATTTAAAAAATATTTACCCACTGAAAAATATTTATTTTTGAAAACTGATAGAGGAAAAAAAATTATTTTGAGGTTGTTTGCTAGAAATTAGTTTATGAAAACAAAAAGAACACAAAAAACGCCCAAATGCTAAAGGATGAGAAGGATGACCGCGAAAGCGGATCGTAAAGTTTGTCAAAGTCACAGATTTGACTTATGGCTCTAGACATTCGGAAAAAAAACTTAGATTTCGACACAACCTGAAATGAAATTGAATCCAAGTCAGATAAAACAATTAAAATAAATAACTAAAATAAAATAATAAATCAAAGATTACATTAATAAGGAAGCGAATAAAGAAGATAAATGGAAGGATAGAACGTGGTGTGTAGAAGTCCTAAGAAGCCTTGGAAACATGAAGAATCCACAACCCCCCTTCAAGCGGCTATACTTTAATCTAAACAATAAGTAGTTTTAAACTAAACTTTCTTGTTAACATAAAATTCCTAAATAACTTAAAATACTTAATAATTATAAAAAAATAGGAATAAAATAATAATAAAATAATAAGAGATGATAAATATAATATTAGGCTTATATATAATAAAAATTAAGCTTAAAATCCAAACCCAATATGATTCAAACTCGAATTAAAAGCCCGAAACTTGTAATTCCCATCATAATCACGTTCAGAAATGTTGCTCGCGCAGTCTTCACTAAGACGGTCATAACTTGAGTTCCTGAACTAAAAATTGAGTGATTTAAAATACGTTTCGAAGCTAAGTGATAGTTCTTCAAATGCCATGGGACATATCAACCCAGAAATGTCAGAATCCTATCCAAAAAGTCATTGCAAGTCTACTGATTTTCCAAGCCTGAAAATTGGCAATTTTGGTGATTAGAATTTAATAAATTTCACCCCATCCGTGTATGTATCATTCTCCCTTTCCTCAAAAATATTCATCCTCAAATATTGTCTTTGATCGAATCCTGATTTGATTTGCTTAACCTTTGACATTGTTGTTGGGCCTTGAGGTAGTGTGAGTCCATCACATTCATGGGCTTAAAATTGTGTCTTGAGACTCGCATCAAGTGATTTCAATGCAATCTTGTCACCTATTGAGAAAATGGGTAGTCTTTCTCTTGGTAGGAGATGTTCCCAATTTGGTGATTTTGTGGATATGGCCAAGCTACATGATTTGGGATTTAAAGGTCCCCCCTTTACATGGCACAGAGGTAGGCTCTTCGAGAGATTGGATCGTGCGCTGAGGAATGAAACATGGATCAAATATTTTCTGAACAGCTTGATTGCCCATCTTCCCAAGATTAATTATATCCATAAACCTTTACTTTTCAGCCTTAATACAGAGATTTCCTTGCCTAGAGGAAGGCCATTTAGGTTTTTGGTTGGATGGGTCGAACACCCTGAGCTTGGGGATTTTGTGAATGATAAATGGCGTTTTAGTGGGACTATGTCAGAAGCTTTAGCAAAATTTACCGAGTGTTTAAAGTAGTGAAATAAATCAGTTTATGGACATATCACCACTTGTAAGAGGAAGTTGTTACACCAATTGACGGATATTCAACAACGAATGGAATTTTTTGGTTCAAATTGGTTAGCTCAGTTAGAAATGAGGGTCAGATAAGAATTGGAGGATGTGCTATATCATGAATAAATCCTTTGGAAACAAAAGGCAAGATGTGACTGGTTAATCATGGAAGATCACAACACTAAGTTTTTTCATGCTCACACCTTACAACTAGGACTGTAAATGAACCGATCTTGAACGAACAAACCTCTATTCATGTTCGTTTGTTTATTTTTAAGCTTGTTCGTGTTCAGTTTGTGTTCGTTAAGAATTTCAAATTTTTTGTTCATGTTCGTTTATTTAAAATTATGTGTGTTTATTTTCGTTTATTTAATGTTCACAAACATTTTCATTTAACTTAATTGAATATGTTCACGAACATTAAACGAACATGTTCATGAACATATAATTGAACATGTTCACAAACAATGTTAATGAATAATAATAATAAAACAAATAATAAATACATACACACAGATATTATTTTAATATTTCTATAAGAAAATATCATTAATAAATAAACAAGTTAATAAACGAGCTTGTTCGTGAACATAAACGAATCGAACATACCTCTATTCGTGTTTGTTCATTTATTAAACGAACATAAAAATTTTGTTCATACTCGTTTATTTAGCTTAGTAAACGAACGTTATATGAACGGTTCATGAACAGTTCATCGAATGTTCTGTTCATTTACACTCCTACTTACAACGGAGGAAAATATAATCGCATAACCACTATTGTTAATTCCTCTAGTGAATGATTTTTTACCTAGAGGCCATTGAATCGGAGGCGGCAGAGTTCTATTGGAAATTATATGGGGAGAATCATGGGTCCTTGGGGAACTTGCCTCCAAATAGATTCCCTCAACTTGATCCTTGTGATATTAATATTTTGGGAAAATTGGTCACGGATGATGAGATTAAGACTGCACTATTTGACATGGCACCTCTCAAAGCTCCAAGTAATGATGGCTTTCACACTGTTTTCTTTCAGAAGCTGTGGGCTATTGTTGGGACAACTATTTGTGAATGGGTTAAAAAAGTCTTTAATGGAGGTTTTATTGATGCTAAGTTGAATAATACACTGATCGTTCTCATTCCCAAAGTTTAGAGTCCAAAGGAGTTTACTCAGTTTTGGCCCATAAGTCTTTGCTCAATTCTTTACAAATTGGTGATGAAGGTAATAGCTAATCATTTTAAGCTCATCTTTCTGAAAATTATTGCACAAAAGCAGGCATGATTTATTACAGGTAGAAATATTACCTATAATATAGTAAATGCACAATAAGTTATTCATTCCATGAAAGTTAATAATAAAAGGAAGTGGATGGCGATCAAAATTGATTTGGAAAAAGCCTATGACCGAGTGAAATGAGACTTCATCGATGCTTCACTTCAGGTGGCAGGTATCCCAAATTACCTTAGAAATGTTATTGTATCTATTATTTCTAATTCTACCATATAGGTTCTGTGGAATGGAGTGTAACACCCCTAACTCGTATACTACGCCGGAACAGGGTTACAGAGCATTATCGAACTTACAACTCAAACAATTATACATTTCATATTCATTTCTCATTCCAAAAAAAAGGCATTCAAATTCATTCATATAGTCTCTAATACGAGCCCTCGAGGCCCTAAATAGTCATTAAAAGTGGTTTGGGACTAAACCAAGTACTAAAGGAAATTTTAGAAAAACATGGAAAATTTTCAAAGTGCAAAGGACACACGTTCGTGTCTCAGGCCGTCTGGGCATTTAAAATGGGGACACACGGCCGTGTCCCAGCCCATGTCCTACCCTGTGTAACTCACTAACTTGGGTCACACAGCCAGACCACACGCCCGGGTGCCAGGCCATGTACCCTTCGAAATGGCCTCACACACCCATGTGCCAAGCCGTGTGAAAACTAGAGGGTATACTGACTTTTGCCACACGGCCAAGCCACACGCTCATGTGCTAGGCCGTGTGAAGCTACTGACTTGATTTCTATGGAAGTATCAGGGGACACACGGCCATGTCACCTGGTCATGTGTCACACACGGCTGAGACACACGCCCGTATCTCTGCCCGTGTGAACAAAAATAGGCTCTTTTCCAAGCCATATATCTCACCGAATGTGGTACCAACCTAAGCTCAACAATGCACATACAACCATGGCATAAATAAGCATTCAAGTCCAACCAATATCAAGTTTATAACATGTACATTCACACCATAACATGACATCTATAAACACATTCATTTGACCACTTTAAACATACCAAACATATTTTAAAGGTTACCTAAATGGTCAATTACATATATGAGATACTGTGCCTAAAACTTAGCATACATAATCATCTCCATTTCAACCAAATAAAACCAAACACAATTTCCCAAGCAACGCATTTATATAGCAACTATACACCACATATCAAAGGGTCATTTGAACATATATACATATCAAAATATGTGACCAACTTACAAGCCATCTTAAATGGCCAAAACACAACAAGACATATAGGCCACATTAGCCAAAACACCTATACATGTCATTTAACCAAAATATACAAAGTCCAAAAAACCAAAACGAGAGTTTGATAGTATGACGTGATCTCTGAGAACTTCCAAACCGAGCGAGCTTCCGAATCACTATAAAACACATAAATTAAAACAGAGTAAGCAATTAAGCTTAGTAAGTTTGTATGACTAATAAATACAACTTACCATTCATCCACAATTTAGATAAGCATAATTAAGACATAGGTAAATTTCAATTGGCCCAAAGCCTAACACATAATCACAATCATGTTAGTCATGTATGAATACATGAACTATGAATTACTTTCGGTACTTCACACGAATACCTGTACTGGTATGTATCAACTCTTATAACCTCGTATCATCATTTGTGCTCATTGAACCATTTGGAATACTATCAGATACTCGGGTATCTCTCACACGAAATGCCAATACGTGGTTAAAACCACCTCTATCTCATATCTCATATAGATTCTCATTCTCGAGCTATCACTAGGTCTGCTCACACAAGTTGTCAGTCAAGACGTAACTACACGGTGCTGCTCACACAAGCTGTAAAGTAACCGCAACACAAGCCGAAAACTCAGCCACTGGTAGGAAGTACGAGACCAGCACCCAAAACACGGTAACCCCTAATGACATGTCATTTGTATCCTATCTATTCCTAAGGTTCAACTGGGATATCTACATCGTCGATACTTCGTCGAGCATTTTCGTGGAGTTGTATCTTCACAATTATAATAAGAAAGCATTTAAAACACATATAATTTAATGTTTATTAACATACAAACTTACCTCGAATTAATACAGAGAAAATCGATCAATTAGTCCACTACTTTGTCTTTTCCTTGATTTAACTCCGAAGGTTGCTTTTCTTGATCTATATAATCAAATTTAACTAATTTAATTCTTAATCTATTCAATTCAATCCAAAATTTATGTTATGGCAAAATTACCATTTTTCCCCTAAATATTTGACTTCTTTACAATTTAGTCCCAAGGCTCGTAAAATGAAATTCATGCAATTTCACTACACCTAAGCCTAACTGAATTTTATATGTGCTTATAGTAGCCCATATATTCCACAAATTCACACATTTAACACATAATTATCATGTTTCTCAATTAAACCCCTAATTAACAATTTCATCAAAACTCATTTAACAAAAGTTGTTTATTTAACAACAAGGGTTCATTTTCTTCTATTAAACTTCAAGAACAACTAAAATACTCTCATGGAAAAACCCTAAACTTTCAATCACTATGACTGTGTAACTCATTATGACCGTGTGAAAAATCTTGCACTTAAAATTAATAAGGCACATGGCCTTGTGTCACACACGGCTGTGTGGATAAGCCCAGGTCATGTGTACCTTAAAAAGCTTAAAAAACAATACATACTTTCATCCAAAACTTACATACCAAGCCAAATCAAAATCAACCATTTCCACACTTTAAAAACACATTTAAATAAGCCTAAAATATGCCAAAACAATAAACCTAAGTACCTAATCAATGTGTCTTCATTGACACCACAATTCAATTATCAACCTCAATTTACATGACACATCAACTAATTTGCAGTCAAATTTATAAGCTCATATATAAAAATCATACCAAACTTATCAATTCTTCTTATTCATTCACATTCATTCCTACCATGATTCAAACACTTTAAATAAGGTTTATATCAAAAGACCAAAACAACTTTATATAAACATATTCACACCAAGATTAAAGGCACATACACAAGTAAGCCTATACCAAGCTTAATACATAACATTTGTAATAAGTATCCAAGAATATACAATACACCTATTACATATGAGCCTTATACATGCCATTTATAACCATAACCAAAACGTTCAAAAACTACCAAAATGATCGCCGGATAGTGTGATAGACTCCGACAAGATTCCAACCGATTGAGCTTTTCGATGATCTATAAAACAAAGGAAAACAACTACGTAAGCATTTAATGCTTAGTAAGTTCATAGAAGATAAACTTAAACTTACTGTTCATTAATATTTAATCATTCAATCATGCTCATTAAATCATATAGTACTTGACTTTCCTAAACACCACAATTCACATCATTAGTAAATAACTTAACAATTCATCATCTATGAAACATAGGATACAACATGAAATGAGTTACATTTACTCATATTACTTCACATATGTGACTAATGCCCTTATTCATTCGTTTTCATAGTTCATCTTACCATTTCATAAAATCATCGATATCTATAATTTCATATCTAAACCTTTCCGTTACTTTACTTACTCATTGAACAGTATAGAATAACATCAGATACTCAGGAACACCTTTCTATTTAACCATAATCTTTTCAATAATGCTCACACGAGCTGTAAGTCGGGATGTTAGCTACACAATGCTGCTCACACAAGTTGTGGAGAATCTGCAATAAATGTTGGACCTCAACCATCGGTAAGACATCCAAGACCAACACCCGAACATATAATCCCTAATGACATGTCATTTGTATCCTAAGCATTCTCTGGGTTCAAACGGGACTTTTGTCGTCAAGTATTCAATTATTGAATTATTACCGAATCAATTGTAAAAAATATAATATTAACAAATAATCAACCAAAATAACATTTAATAAATATAAAATTCATACAAACTTACCTCGACCACAACGGTTGTATCAACAAAAGTCGAGAATTAATCCGAGACTTTCACTTTTCCTCAATTCAAGTCCGGTTGATTCTTTTGTTGATCTAAATAATAATTTAACTCAATTAAATATTTCAATTGACTAGAATTATCCAATTCAAACCTATAATCCATATTAACGTCAAATTATAAAATTACCCTAACATTCTAACTTTTTATCATTTAGCCCTAAATCTAAATCTTATAATTTAACCAATAAAATAAAATATCATAATACCCAAATATTCTTAAGGTTCCAAACAGCCCTATCTTTCTCTAATTCACAACATTAACCATGAATTTGACTATTTTCATCATTAAGTCTTTAAACTTTAAATTCATCAAAATTACTTAACAAAACATGTTTATCTAACAATTAAACTTAATAATCTATCAAACAAACTCAAAAATATTATTAAATCATTCATGGCAAAACCCTAAATTTTTTATAACTTCACAATTCAACCCTGAGCTAAGTAGATTAAGTTAAAACGAGTTCAAAAACATAAAAATCATTAAAAACGGGGTTCAAAAACCTCACCATGGACCAAAGGAAACTTGGATGAATTTTCTCAAGCTCAACAATAGTGATTTTCAGCAAACACAAGAAAATGGAAAAAGATGATAACATTATTTTACTTGTACATACTTTTATTTTTTGTTTTACTACTTTACCCTTTAATTAACACTTATAAAATAACCAACCCATGTCCATCATTGTCCACCACCAATATAAATGGCATAATTAGCTAATAGATCTACCAACTTACATTTCCAAGGCCATTCAATTAATAGAATTTAACTTTTGCACCTTTTTCAATTTAGTGCTTTTTACCTAATTAACCATTTAAACTTTAAAATTTCTTAACGAAATTTTAATACGACTCTATTAAAATGTTTACTCACTCGTCGAAATTATGGTCTCAAAACCACTGTTTCTGGCACAACTAAAAATGGGTTATTACAATTTGTGCTCTGTATGGAATGGCTCTAGGTCACTCTATTAATTTGAATTTATTAAATGGAGAGTGGAGCCCAATACGATTGTCCCATTCAAGACCGACCCTCTCTCATTTGTTTTTCCCTGATGACCAAATTATTTTCAGCAAAACGGATGTGAAGCATGGCAAATTGTTAAAGGAAATTCTAGATAATTTTTGCGATGTCTCTGGACACAAGGTCAATGCTAGGAAAACCAATATGTTCTTTTCTAAAGGCGTTGAAGAGTCTATGACCAATATGCTCAGCAACTTGCCTGGCTTCCAAAAAGTACAAAATCTTGAAAATTATGTTGGGGTTCCTCTTTTTCATCAAAGGGTTACAAATAATACTATGTATTTTTTGGTTGAAAAAATCCGCATAAAGCTACGAAGTTGGGATGCTAGGCAGTTATCTATTACGGTTCAAGCTACTTTAGTGTCGTCAATGCTACTTTTAATTCCTAGATACTTCATGCAATCCATAATGATCCCTAAGAAAATCTGTGATGAAATTGCAAGCCTGGTGAGGAAGTTTATTTGAGGAGATTCTTATATCAAAAACAAGATGTCCTTAATGGGTTGGGATTCTATATGCGAACCCAAGTGGTGTGGAGGTCTTGGTATGAGACAATTACGTGATCATAATATCTCTTTTCTATTGAATCTTTGATATAAAATGGTGGCTGATGATGAAGCCTTATGGGTTCGTGTTCTCAGATCAAAATATGGTTTGAATGAATCTATTCCAGATTACATTACGAGGTATAAGAGCTCTTTCCTCTAGAAGCCGCTCTCAAAAGTTTGGACTCTTCTACGAGAAAATCTTATTTGGTCAGTCATTAATGGCAATAAAATCTGTTGTTGGAAGGACTCTTGGATACCAAATATAGGTATTTTGATTAGTTATATCTTTGCTAATGTTAATATTGATTCTAAATCTTTGCTTAGTGAGTTGATTACAAAAGAGGGTACATGGAACCTTGACCTTTTGCAGGTTTGGCTACCTGATGATCTTATTCAACTTATTGTGGGCATTCCACCTCGACACCCTTTTGAGGGATTTGATAGACTTTCTTGGCATCACACTTCGACAGGAGCATTCTCCATTAAAAGTGCTTATAAGATGATGAATGATTCATGGAATTCTAGAGACGAGACATGGAAGAAGGTGTGGAAGTTCCTGGGACCACAAGGAGTTCGATTCTTTTTCTGGACTATTCTTAAGCAAAGATTACTCACAAATGCAGAAAGAGTCAGGCGTGGTTTAGCGGTGGATCCTTCTTGCCCAATCTGTGGACATGATTCAGAGGATATATTACATATTATTAGAGATTGCACAGCAACTAAGGAAGTCTAGAAATAGGTCGTACCAGGTAATCAACAATTAAATTTTTTTCTGTAATAATTTGCTCGAATTGATCTCTCTTAACTTGCAGAACACTTCGAATTTTAATAGGGGGAGCTAGTTGGGTGTGCTTCTTCAGTCTATTTGCTTGGAGCTTATGGAAGAACTGTAATCTCTCCATCTTTCAAAGGAAAACTTGGAGTTCAAACGAGATAATCAAGGTATCGATTAACTGGGCCAAACAATTTCTTTTAGTTTTTAGAAATGAGTTGATTGAAGGCTATGAATTCTCTATTGAGGAACAATTGACAAGGGGATGGACTTTCCTTAATACTGATGGTGCTGTTCAAATGGAATCAGGGGATGCAACTGTTGGGAGAATTATGTGCGATGAAAAGGGAGATTGGGTCTTTGGATACAACCGATTCATAGGAAAATGCTCAATTTTTTATGCCGAATTGTGGGGCATCTTAGATGGCCTAAAACTCATCCAACAAAGAGATCATGACAAGGTGATAATTGAATCGGACAACTTGGAGGTTATTAAAGCTATACATAAAAGTGTTTCGAAGACTTCAAATTCTATTATGATTAGGAAAATACACCGAATTCTGTCTCAAGAAGGACAATGGATTTTACACCACATTCTTAGGGAACACAATCAAAGTGCGGATCATTTAGCCAAATTAGCCTTTGCAAAAAAAGGAGGATTTACAATTGATTGACATCCCTCCAAAAGAAGTACTTGAGTTTCTTGAAGCGGATAAGGAAAGGAGTATTCGTATTCCTTAGTCTTTTTTAGGTAATTTAGTTTAGTTATATTTTTAATTTCACTAAAAAAATCTGGGTGGAGAATTTTGTTAAAGAAATCATAATTTACCAAAACTAACATAAATGATTAAATAAATTAAATTTAAAAACTCGTTAAATATGTTATATATATATATATGTGGATGCTAAATTATGGAAAATAGCATAAGAATTAGACAAGAATGATTTAATTTACATAAAAGGAATAAATTAAAAATGATGAAAAAGTAAGTGAGGGGTTTATTGCAATTCAATTCAGACACTAACCATGTAAATATACTCTAAAATTTTAGGGTTTTTCAAAACCCAAACTTGACGCCACTTCCTTTCTCTAATTTCTTTAACCTACGTGGAGGCCTTATGGTCTTCTTGACAATGAAAATATTAACTCCATGCCATTGTCGACCATAGAAGTTGTTAAGCCGATTATGCTGAAGCCTCCACGGAAAAGGAAATCATGAATGTTGAAATACATAATTATTTTTTAATTGGCACTAGCCAATCAATTGAGTTGACCCTTGATTCTATCCGCATTTCCCCCTAATTTTAGCTTTTTTATTACCTAGCGTTAAGAAATAAGAACAAAATTATAAATTTAAATTTAACTTATAAATTAATTATAAATAATGTATAATTAAATAAATAATTATTTAAGTTAAAATATATGAATTATTTTTTTTTCAAATTAATAATATTAAAATTTCAATAATGTTATTAATATTTTATTATTAAGTGGATGTCTACCAAAATCAAGATAAGTTTTGATGTACTTTAAATTCTAATAGTAACTAGAAGTAGAGTTCTATTTCTTTTCTATTTCTTATGCCCATAAATATAGATTTTGGAGAAACATTGTAGATTATTTCCATTGATTAATAAAATACGCTCTTTCTTTTGCTCTCTCGTTTTCTTTCTTCTTTACTCTCTATCTTTTTATTTTATAACACGTTACAAGCACAAGTATCTTTTAATTGTTTTTCTCCATAAGTTTTATTTAAAAAGATTACACATACAAAAATATCCCCAAATCATACAGAGACTTATCATCAATCGTTGGCCACTTTATCAAGGATCCTTAACCACTAATTTTTACATTTATTTCCTTTCACCATCCTTATCCCTTTCAAGCAGCAACCAATGCAATAGCCGGTCACTCCAAATTTTCTGCTCAAGTTGTTGTCGATTACCTTCTAGAGATACTACTATTTCAATCTTTAATTGAGGCCTGCACACTATAGGTAATCATTATGCAAAAAAAATTATATAATCTTTACGTGGTATGTTTTTCTCCTTTTTTGATTGATTTTTGGTAAAATTATTTTATGAAAAAAATATTATTACTTTAAGGTTACTTTTAAACTAAGAATCTTTTATTACATTATAGTATGCATGACTTTGGATGATTAAAAATTTTTATGATTAAATTATTGTTATTAAATATGCTTGAAATTTGATTAAATTTGAGAGAGAGTATTACTAAACAATTGTGTTTGATTAAAGGGAAAAAGGAAATTCAATAGGATCTAATTGACTCATTAATTTGTTATTGTTGAATGATTGGATTATACCTTTTAAATTGGATTATAAAGTACAAATAATTTATTAGAACATCATATGATTCTATAACTTATATGTAGTATGTTCTTATGAAGACATAGTTATTTTAGTACTTGTAGTAGTTCTTGAGATAATAACCAAGGTGATTATGAAATAAATAATCTATTGGGACGTTTATAAATTCATCCTACTAAATCGATGCATTCCACAAGTGAACGCAAACATAAAAGAAAATTTAAACCGATATTATATCAATATTTGGTAGTACAAAATTAGATAAAAGCTCCGAAGAGCTAAAATATCAATATCTCAAAAGAACAAAATTTGTGATGGTTAATACATTGGTTTTAAAAGATATTCATTGTAATGGATCTCATATTGAGATTGTGAATTAGGAAAAGATTATATTTTATATGAATCAAAAGAGGATTGAGTTACTAATTTATATTTATTACTCTTGTTATTATATTGAATTGATTGTGATTATCTTTGTGATATTCTTTTGTCATCATCCCCATTAAGGGGTTGAAAGCAAAATATTCGACTGTGAAAGATTTACTTAAATTGTGAAATGATTTAAAAATAGAATATGGTAATTCCATCTGTAGCTTGTTATGGTTGGATGCACCTGAAGCTGCAAGTTTTTAAAACTGTGAGTATAATTCTACAGTATTCAGAATAAGTTCTCAATTAAAATTACGTGGAAAAAATATTACTGATAAGAACTTGCAAGAGAAAATTTATTCAACTTTTCATGTTTCAAATGTGCTCCTACAGTAGTAATATAGTGAAAATTTTTCAAAAGTTAATATCATGTTTACTTATGATTGAACATTATATCATGTTTACTTATGATTGAACAAAAGTTTTTAATCACGATCTAACCATTCCCTGAAGATAATGTAACAATATGAAATAAATTCGAAAGACATAATCTTGGACATAGATGTTGTAAGTTAGACTATAACAATAGTTATTGGGGATGGTCGTAATAAAATTTCTCACCACCAGAACTGGAAAAATGAAGAAAGTAAAAAAAAAAGAACAAGAATTCCCAAAAGCTCTTTAAAAAGAGAGACAACTTCTATATGAAAAGTCATTGGTTATGTACCTGTTGTACACCTGGAAAATAAGATCCACTCTCAAAGTTTGCTATTAATAAATTTTAATTGGATCCAAAGTCTGTTACTGGAGTTTAATTTGCTTACTTCTTGATAAAATTGTCAAGACTCAACGTAGAAGAAAAAAAAAGAGGTACATCTTTAAATATTAAATCGACTTGATAAATGGTTTAAATATTTGAAATGATCCTTTTTTTAAGTTTTGATTACATGGATTCATATTGTTTTAAGCATCTCATTTGTTAATGAAAATGAATATTAATTGATTTATTTATGTTTATAGTAGGTTTTATAATTAAATAATATATTTTATTAAAAGATATCTAGTATGCAAATTTGTGTTAATAAACCAATGAATTTTATGGTTATTCGGATTTAATTTAGTTCAAATAATTGTTAAAGGTAGTAGTTCATATATTTTATATTATTCCATGTGTTAATTATTTAGAGAAATGACATAAGCAATTGTAAATGAAAAGTTCTATGTGCATGAATGGTTGAATTTTAAATTAAATTTCACGCATGTTTATGATGATGATTATTAAAGAAAAAATTGTTAGTTTTTCATTATGTCATATTTTTATGTTTGAGATGTGACCTTTTTTATATATTTAATTTAGGTTTGTTTCTATACATGACCTAGGCAATTATTCTTGGTAGTTAATTGATTATGCAAAACTCTTGTTAAAAAGGCTTTAAAAGTTATTTGAATTGATCTCATATCTCCTTATGGCTAAACAAAACAACGAGTTATTTGTTCCACTAGTTCTTCTTTATTCCCGAAATGAATGTAGTAATACATAAAAATTATGAAAATTTAACTTATTATCATTATTGACAAATAGCTAAGAAGAAGATGGATGGTTCAAAATGTTGTCAAATGTTTATTCTTAGTATAGAAAACTCTATGATTCGTACTAATTTATCATTCATTGAAGCAGTGATATCTATATAATTTTATTAGTAAGAAATATGATATATGCTTACATTATTGTCGAATTACTTTTTGTACATTCTTGGAAGTGAATGTCGCAATAAATATAATAAATTTTATAATCATTTTTTGGATAGTTGAAGATTTTGGCATATTCTCTAAAGCGAATATTGCATATAATTGTTTGTAAATTATATTTATTTTGTTGATTTAGTGACATTATAGACTTCACATTGATTTAAACTTTCCAGTAGTAAATGTCACAATAGTACTTATATGTAGATACAAAGTAAAAGGAATGACAATAAAAGTATCTAATTGTTACAATTTATGTTGACATTGTTAGTACAATTGAAATGCATATTAAACTAAACCATAAGTTTCTTGATACAAATACATTTAGTACTTGGCGTGACCAGTTAGACCATCTGGATCATATATGATGCGAAAAGTAATTAAGAATTCATATGGATATTCATTAAAAACTAGTAGATTCTTTATTTTAAATAGTTCACATTTGTTGCTTGTTCTCAATGAAAATTGATTATTAGAAATTCACTAGTGAAGTTGAGATTTAATTTCTTACATTTCAAATAAATATGGGCTCATTTATCCACCATGTGGATGATTTTGATATTATATGATTTCGGTAGATGCATCTACAAAATAATCACATATGTGTTATCAATTTACAACTTTGTTGTTTACAAGATTAATTGTTTAAATGATTAATTTTAAATTATACAATTAAAACAATTCATATTGATAAAGCTAATGAGTTTATATCTTAGTCTTTTATTGATTGAGTTTGAAAACTTTTGTAAAAGCTTATTATTAATGCACATAATGGTTTAGAAAATTATTGATTGAAAGTCTCGATTAATATCTAAACCGTTACTTATGAGAACTAAGCTTACTTTTTTAACATGATATTATATTGATTTACGTGTTGTACGCATTAAACCAATAAGTTATAAATACTCCCCATTACAATTGGTTTTTGGTCAAAAGCTAAATATTTCCCATCTTTGAACTTTTGTTTGTGTGTATATATTTCAATTGATCCACTACAACACACAAAGATGAGTGAGTCCTCAAAGAAAGTTGGGAATATATATTAATCACGAGTCTCCTTGTATTATTTGATGTTTTGAATGTATTGAAGATTCAATTATGACATGATCCGTGTTTACTATTTTGATTTGATGGTTTTCCCGACATTAAGGACCGAAAATATTAGCTGAATGAAATCATTGCTTGTAACAAGTTATCATTATCTAGATCCTTATAGAGAGTAATTTGAACCAGAAGTTTAAAAAGGATAACTCACTTTATTACAAGTTAACTGTCAGATGTATTTATAAACTTGATGAGAATAACCAAGTGTTATATACCATCTAATATTTTAATTTGGATCAAAATCCTAGTAGGACAATCAGTTAAAATAAATGATAGATTGATCGATTCCAAAGATAAAAATTCTTCTAGATGGTTATATAGTGGAGGCAGGTGCTCCAGAAGAGACCCAAGACATAACTAAAACTCTAGAAGAGATTAAGGTACCTGAAACTGAAGATTAAAATAGTGAAAATAAAGAAATCTCAATACGTTATGTCAATTCGAGAAAATATAGAACCGATAATAAAAGTGGTCGACAATAGTTTTGCACGCAATATTATTTTTGAAATAATGAAATAAAAGGAGAATCTTGAATAAATCTATTGATAAATATAGATATGAAATAGATTGTTCAAAATAGAAAGACGTAACTCAAGTACAATTAAATTCGTGGAGTTTTTGGACCAGTAGTCCAAATATCAAAAAGTACAAAGCCAGTGGGAAGGTACAAATATAGTTTTGCAAAAACAAAATAAAAATATAAAGTTTTTCGTTAACTCTTGACATTGATTGTAAAAAGATATAATATTCTTTTGTGGTGGATGCTAGAAGCATATTGAAATTATTGGGGAATTGTTCATTTATATGAATTGAAATAATTTAAACATATGTGGTAAATTTGACTGATTGAGTGGTAGTTGGAGGATTATAAAATGATCCAAAATACATATTTATATTTTATAGAAGAATCTTGATTAAATTTTGCTACGATTATTGTTGAAACTCATGAAGAAATCAAAATATATTTCTCCAAAATTTTCCTCACTCGTGACTTTCAAAAAATGGTGATATAAATACTTAGCAATACATTCAAATAGTCATTTGAAAAGCTAGAATTCAAGATTGCATAAGTAGAACATGAGATATTATGTGATGTTTTCATGAGAGGCAGTAAATACGCAATGTACTCTTTTTTTCTTAACCGAGGTTTTGTCCAATTGAATTTTTCTGGTAAGGTTTTTAATGAGGCAGCATATTATGCGTATTATAGATATGTGTATTATTTTTTCTTCACTAGAAGTTTTTTTCCCACAGGGTTTTTATCTTAGTAAAGTTTTAATAAAACACATTATCTATCAATAGACATCCAATGAGGAGTATTATGAATATTTTATTATTAAGTGGATGTCTGTCAAGATTAAGATAGGTTTTGATGTGTTTTAAATTCTAATAATAATTAAAAGTAGAGTTCATTTCTTTTATACACCTTATGCTTATAAACATAAACTTTGGAGAAACATTGTAGATTATTCTCATTAATCAATAAAATACGCTTTATCTTTTGTTCTTCCATTTTCTTTATTCTTTACTCTCTGTCTTTTTATTTTATAACAAATAATATGATTTAATCTTTAGTTTTCTATTTAATTATATTAAAAGTTTAATGATCATTTACCATTACTTTCAAATTTAATTTTTTAAAATATTCATTTACGTTTCAATTTCAAATTTTAAAAATCATTAATAATTTTATTATTTATTTTATTCTATTTAATTAATGGATAATTAAAAACTAAAAAAAATTATAGAAAAAACATAGTTGCACCACTTGTCGCAATTAGTGTACATGTAAATTCTAGTAACACTAAATAATATGAGATGTTACCTAGATGTATACTAGATAACAAGTATCCAACTTGACACCGATACTGTTTTATACTCATCCATTCAATCATTTGAGTCTCCCAACATTGATAGTTTGTGCCTTCACAATTTCAAGACCCATATAGGATAAATAACTATTTTTAATTGTTATATAACAAAATTTTGATTGGATTTGAAATTGATATTTTATAAAGGTAAGGGGTTTTAGAAAACTATATTAAGAATAGTTATTTCACCTGAATAATAAAAAAATACTATTCTTAAGATATAACACCTTTACTCGAACGGAACAATTCGTATTGCGCTACGAATTGTTTTAAACTAAAATGAAATTCAAAGACACATACAAGAAAGAAAAAAATATATAATTTTAATACTATCTTTCTCTCAAAACTCGATTCTCATTTTTGGTGCCTATGCCTTTTTGAAAGAGCACAAAGTTTCCTTTAAAAGGTTTATGAATAGTTATCAATTACATTCTTTCTTTCTTTTTTCCATTTTATGTATGATTGATGTAATATTACAAATAATGTAAAATTTTATTAGTATATATTTTATTTGAAAATACTTTATACAATATATATTATTATATTTTATACAACAATAGGTACCGTATATTTCTACTCTTAGACAATCTTCTCTATTGCTGTGAGGACACAAAGTGAATGGTTTCACTTTTCACTCTCTTTGCTTCCAGAGTTTCTGCTTCTGGAACCATGGCTCTGGTATAAGATTCAACAGTTCGGTCTGCGTGCCCAAAATCCAAATGCATGGAAATGCTAATACAAAATAATATGGTCATTATAAATATTAAAATTACAAAATAACTAATCAAATAATTTCCCAGGCCATTCCCAAAATGGAAAATGGAAAATGGAAAATACAAAATACAAAATAATAATTAAATAAAAACTCTTAAGGATTTTGCTATATTCTTCAACCGCTGGATTGGATGGTTTTCACTTTTCTGACTCAGTCGCCCTACAAAAACACTCTGAACAATAATAAGTAAAATGGTATAAAACACTCTCCAGCTCTTGCTGATCTAAAATCATGTTTATTTTAACTTATATTTCTCATTTTGGTCAACTAAAGCTTTGATTTATCGTTTGTCAATATTTGCACAGACTAGTAAGTGACAGAACTTTAGTACGGAAATAGACAAAACATAGTTTATTTCTTATCACATATGTTGGAGGAGACACACTATGGAAGAAAATTTGATTGCATTTCATTTTTGCCATCATCTAATGTTAACCGACACAGCATAACCCTGCAAAATCTTAAATCCAAGAGGATAAGAAAGGAAGCATAGAA
Organism: Gossypium raimondii; assembly: GCF_025698545.1. NCBI lineage: Eukaryota > Viridiplantae > Streptophyta > Magnoliopsida > Malvales > Malvaceae > Gossypium > Gossypium raimondii. Next base: position 39,170,301 of record NC_068567.1, on the reverse strand, counting down.
CAGAAGGCAGTAGTCAACTATCTATAATCGGAGAATGGTTCGTAAACTGTCACATAAGTTTTGTATGGTTTGCTGCTCCTGAGTTGCCTGCAACTCTTGAAGAGGCATCTCATCATAGCACCTGCAATGAATAGATGACAAAAGTAGTTAATATAAAGAAAAGGAAAAAAAAAACAGTAGCTGGTAGTTGTTAAATTTAGCAAGAATTACATTTTGTGGTAAGCTAGGGCCTGCGCCAAATTCATCAGTGTAGGACTTGAAGCGAGTCTTTTGTAAACGCTTGGAGGAAATTGCATCTGCAGAATGATAAACTGGAAAATAGTTGATAAACCTCTGACAGAGAGATAGACAAGGAAAAGAAAAGAAAGGGAAGAGGATGAATTGACCTCATTTTGTGCCCTTCGACCTTTTTTTGATTGTCCATCACCAGCAAAAAGTTCCTGAAGTGCTTCCAGTGCCATGGTTCCACTAAAATCCCGATACATGCCCACAAGGAAATTATCTGACAGAAGGGCAATAGGGGATATATCCGTGGCCCTCAAGAATGGAATGGGTACTGTATTACCTGCTGCATATATAGAAGAGAGCTGCAAAACCAATCAGGCGCCTTAGCTGCAGCAACAGGTAAAAATAGAATAATATGGGAGCACATAAACCATTTGTTGTGATGGGTAGCAGGCTGGAACAAGCGGTTAGCTCACAATTACTTGATAATTAACAAATGGGGGAACGAGGAAAGCCTTGTGAAACGAAAGGCACTGATTAATTATAAATATCACGACAAACAAACCCAAGTTCCTAATGCCTGCATTCAAGCTAAGAACTCTGACTAAGAGGGTAGAGGATTCTAAAAGCAGAACAAATTCAAAATCAAGGTTACTAATTTCAGCAAACAAGGTTAACTTGTTTTCCAGGAAGACCACAAGTCAAACCTTGTTTTCCCATAGAGAAATTAAAGGACCATTTACCTTTTGATTGATGCAAACATAGATTAGAGAATGAAAATAACCTTATCTTGCAGAGCAAAAGCTTTTTTCTTGCTGACAGTTTCGTTCTTCAATGTGCCGCTACTGATTTGATTGCTGCCTTTTCCCCTTGCCTCTGGAACACTGTCTGACCTTAGTTTCTGTTCAGGATAGACAAATATTGAAGGAGAAGATCCCTTTGCCGTTAATTGTAATTCTTCCATAGTTACAGTTGCTGAGGCACCCCTTCTGTTATCCACAGCAGAAAACAAGCCCAATGAATTGAATGCTAAACTAGCAACTGGATTTAAGACTTCACTACTTGTGTGATACAGACTCGCAATATTTTTTTTCCTTTTTCACATTAACCAAGCATGAACGCAAGAGAATTAGAGGTTGACTTTGAAGAGTATAGGGGGGAAATTACTGCGATTCAATTAACTGGCGCCTTGAGCCATTAATCACTGCTCTTTCAGCATGTTCAATAGCAGTTGAAGCTTCTTTACCATTGTGAGGTTGACTTTGAGCAAATGACTTCTGCAACTCATCCCCGGGATGAACTATTACAGTGCCAAACTCCCCCACTGAACATAAAATCAGATAAAGAGAAAACAAGCTCATAAAATCAGATAAAAGTACGTTAGTTCCAGTCTGCCCCATTTAAGATGACAAACAGCAAAGAAAATCTTAGAACTGGCTAGTTGATACTGCCTCCAAAGAGATTGCTTCTTTTCTTCCCCATTTTGACTAAATGCATTTTAGTAGCATCCCCAATATGTTTGATACCACCAGAATGACCAGATATTATCTAATTAAAGATATTCAGCAGCAAATCTTTCGGTATTATTTCCAACTCTGTAAGTAAAAGATAGAATCATTATTGTCGTAGTTCTACCATTCACTTTAAGATCAGGTCCATAACAAGCATCCTGGAGTAGTCAGCTATCTAAGCATTCTTAAGTGTACAAAACTGTCAATACAGCAATTAAAAGAGGTGGTAACATTGTCCATTTTCCCTTCTATTCTGTATAAGATTTATGAAATGGAAGATATCCATTGGAAAAATGAGTACACTTCTATCTATCTTCTAAAGTTCACCATTTACCTCGCAATTATCCACATGAATATGACATAAAGTATGGATTCCAAGCCCTGTTAATATGATAAACCAGTATTATTGTGTAAAGTACATTCCATGAGTTTAACTAAAGATCTCTCCAGCATGCCCCTTTCATCCCTCCTTTTCCCCTTTCCCTAAACATACAATTGCACAAGCATTGACTACCATTTGCTCCACCACTTAAATCTAACCAGATTATTAGATACGACATTCAAAAAAGAATTCCATACCTTCACCTGTCACTTCCACGCCATCCAATGTGCGAGGCTTCTTCAAAGTGCCAGTTGCAGGAGTCTGATTTGCAACTTGAAGACCCATATTCTGAGGCTTTGATGGAACAGTATATCCATAATCCCCATTCAAGTTTGAACCTTCCGGTGGCTGCTCCAAGTTGGGAGTAGTCAGAACCAGGTGGAAAAAATATGCATGCATAACACAGAACAAAAGTTTGTGTTTCCGCATGTGTGGTCTATGATCACAATTATATGGACATGTATAGAAAGAGAGAAATTGACTATACACATTTAGAACAAGAAATTCATACATTAAGTCCTGGAATGGTGGGAGCAGTAGTTTGTGCCTGTTGAGCCATTGCAGCCCTTATTCGCTTCGCCTTCTCAATCTTTGGAAGCATTACTGAAGCTCCACATTTGCATTTCTCAATGAATTTGTGCTAAGTTTCAGACAGAGATGATGATTTAATGTCAAAAGCATAAACTATAAGAAACAAACAAACAAAAAAAAGGCCATTGGAAAAGGCAAGTGGAGAAGAAACAAGTAATTAAATATATTGAAAAAGGAACATTCCCCCTAGCTATTAAAAACAAAATTAAAAATAAAAAGCCTCATTTCTTTTTTTTTTTTGGGGTTACAATCAAAGCTTACATTACAATTTAAGGGGAGGGGACGACAGGACTTTAACCCTGGACTTTAAGGTGCCAACATAAAGCTTTAATCACTTGCTCCTTTGGGTTATTGGCAAAGCCTCATTTCAACTCTATGCAGTTCATTACATGTAATGATCGGTACCTGAACTCTAGACAGTTACTTTAACCCCTACAATAATAGACCAAGGGCAAAAAACAAACTAACCCGATTAGTACTATGTAAAAGGTCCCAACCCAAACCCAAAAGATTTGGATTTTGCGCATAGTTGTTTTGAGCAAAGCAGTAAGCATGAGATTGCCATTAATATGCAGGAAGCAATGGTAGATGGAGCTGGCACAGACTAATTCTTTTCATTATAGTCTGACACTGCAGGCTCACAACTCAACTCCTCCCATGCTAAATATAACAATTATAGCCACACAGAGCTTCAGGAAGAGGATTCGACTTTGCAGCTTACAAATCCAAAGAAATACATATAGTGCCTTTTAAAATATCATTCAATTCAAGGGTAGGCAAATCATACTTGCTCCACGGAAATTTTCTATTCTTCCCTCTAAGATGAATTTGAAATATTAATATCCCATTTGCTTCATCCCATGACAACCAGCAAGGTAACTTCGACCTATCAGACATCATTGTTTTGACCATAAAACTCACCTCATAGATTGAAGAGATGTGAACATTTGCATGTTAGGAAACGTGCTCATATTGTAGTAAGCTAACTGTTTTTTTATTTATTTGAACGATAAATAAATAAAAAAATTTATTTCACATTTCACTATTATATCTTTTGTATTTTTTTCCTTTCACATTTTACATGCATAGCGACATTGTGACAAGCAAATATTAGCTCATTGATTGTCTATGTTCAAACTGAAAATAAGTGGCATCTTAAGAACGTTTAAATTGCGAGAATGACAATTTACTATAGTAGATAATCTAAATAAATCTGTAGTCCAGTAAAAAAATCAAAATGAGCATTTGATTCAAATACTGAGAAGGATTATTATGTCATCTATAATTTCAATTATAATAAAATTATCTTTACTCGTGATTTTTTATCCTCTTTGGAGGGATTTTTTTACGTTAAATTTTTATGTTCAATTTTTCAATTCTTCTACCTCTTTTAGTTGTTCGTTGCCTAATTAGGTCGATCCTCAAAAAGTGGTATCAAAGCTAGTTCAATTCGTAGATCAGCCCATTCAGAAATAACAAAAAGGTTTGACATTAAGAAGTTCGATAGTGTCAAAAATTTCAATCTGTGACAAGGTCAGACCGACCTGAAAAAGGTAGTTACTAGTAAAAAGCCTAAAAATTTAAATCAGTCAGAATGAGAAGAGATTGATGAAAAAACCTTATTTACAATCCAGTTGTGTCTCACGAATACGGTATTGTAGGAGGTATTGATGGAAAAGACCTCATCCGCCTTGTGAAAAAGTTTAGAAACTATTTATGTGACTAAGTCTCTTGCTAACCGTTTAGTGTTGAAACGTCTATTTACGTTTCGCATGAACGAATGTGAGCTTCTTAGAGATCATATCAGTTAATTCATTACTCTTTTAAATAATTTAAAAAACGTTGAGGTTCAGGCTATGCTATTATTGTGCTCTTTACCTCCCTCATACAAGTCTTTTAGGGAGACCCAAATTTATGGCTGAGACAAACTCTCGTTCGAAGATGTGAAGGATCATTTGTTGAGTAAAGATAAACTCGACAATAAATTTGATTCAGATAACAAGGTAAATAGACAAGCTTCCGTTTTGATAGCATCAAAAAAACGAGACAAAAGATGTCGCTATTGTAAAAAGTTAAGTCACGTCAAAGCAAATTGTTATAAACTACAAAATAAAAGAGTTGCTAAGATTAACGAGAAAGAAGTAACTAGTGCTAATTGAAAATAGTGATGATTTCTTGTTATTGTCAACGAGCAATAATTCCAAGCTTAAGTCCGAGTAGATCTTAGATTCGGGATGTTCTTTCTATATGTCCCCCAATAGAGAACGATTCTCCACATACAGTTCAGTTGAAGGTGGAGTTGTATACATGAAAAACGATTCATCCAGAAGGTAATTAATATTAGTACTGTTAAAATTAGGATGCACGATGGGACGATTAGGGCACTCTCAGATGTCAAGTATGTACCTAATTTACGAAAGAATCTCATTTCCTTAAGCATTTTAGACTCAAAAGGATGCAAAACCAACATCAAGTCGAGCAGAATTATATTATTTCGTGGAGCACTCATTTTATTAAAAGGTAAAAGAACTGACAGTTTTTATATTTTAAAAGGTTCTACAATGACCGGTGAAATTAGACGTCCCTCGTCTGTTACGAATTCGAAGGCAACTCGTTTGGAGTGAAGGCAACTTGGTTATAGGAGGGAAAAAGTATGACTGTTTCGTTAAAAAGAGGTTCTCTTTTGGATGAAGGTTTTGAAAAGTTAGGACACTGTGTTCGTGAAAATTTAACCTGGGTTAATTTCAATTTGGCAGTGTACAAGTCGAAGGCTAGAAGTCTTCCAGTTTTTAAGCATAGATTCGACTTAATTAATTCCCGGCATAGTTCAAGATAAGTCTGTGGCAGACTGGGGAAAAGATTGCGTTATGAAAATATGAGTCAATGTGGAGATTTGTTAAATATAACTCATATTTCAGTCAAATTTAAGAAATAATCTTCCAGTTAAACTCTGTTTATTTGTTTCGATCAAACTCTGATTAGTATAAATTATTTTATTATTATTTGACCTATTAATGTAGCCTATATAAATAGGCTCTTTTATAATATTAGAAAATACACTCATTAGAGATTAAAACTCATAACACTTTTAGAGAATTTTATATTTACATTTTGAAGGTTTTTGTTTTCAAGGTTTACTTTTTATATCTATCTTTTGTACTTTTCGTTTTTTTGCCATTATAGTAAAATTATCTTTACCCGTGATTTTTTATCCTCTTTGGAGGAATTTTTCCACGTTAAATTTGTGTGTTAACTTTCTCAATTCTTTCGTCTTTTTTTATTTTTTCGTTGCTTAATCGGGTCAATCCCCAACAATGGGGTAGATGACTAGAGTGAAAAGGACACGGACGTCCCTATTCAATTAAATTACAAATAAAAAACAAAAGTGGGGGAGAGGTATTGTCATAATCCAAGAGCACTTGTTTTTAGGGATTTTTTGTTGTCAATCCTCCCCACTAATGTCAAAGTGTAAGATATTTTAACACTTACTAGCACATATGAGAACTGAAAAGTAGCAAAAAAGAATTTAAACATATTTAACATGCGAACACCTCCAAATAACAAGATATGTAATAAATCTATAAGGAACAATGAGATGAAAATTCCCAAAGTTATGAAATTCCTATAATAATGGTAGAGAAATGTTACCGTACTTTCACCATCTCAGATGCAGTAGGGCGTAGGCTTGGATCCTTTGTAAGGGTCTTAGCGACGAAATCATGAAAGACAAGAGACCTGCATGTCAAAATAACCTAAGTGAGAACACAAATCTATGATGCTTTTAACAAACTAAACCTATTATGAGAAAGAAACCTATAACTTGAATGCCCATCAAATAAATTTGGAAAGTATTAGTGTCAATACCTTATGGTAACAGGTAGAACCACTGGAGAAGGCTACCCACAACAAATATTTTACAAATAGTAGGAATGAGCATTCGATTGAATCGAATCGAAAATTTTCGAGTTAATCAAATTTTCGAATCTCATTTTATCATTCTAACTTTATTTGAACTTTTCTCGAATCGAGTCGAGTGAGATAGAATTCGAATCGAATCGAATATATTTGTTCGAGTTAAATTTTAAAAAATAATTTTGGCTCCTTGTAACCACTGTCACCCATCGTAATAAAATTTGTCCACCTTAATCAAATTTTTTATTAACTTTCATCACCTCATAATTTATTTATTAATTTTTATATCTTGGTTAATTTTTTTGCATGCTTAGTTGTTTCAATTATCTTCATATTCTTGTCACTATATATTTTGGAATTAAAAATATATTAAATGTAAAAATATGAATTTTAATAAAATTATTTTAAAATAAAATGTGAAATTGATACCAATATAAAATTTTAACACGAATATTTTATAGCATAATTAATAATTCAATTTTAATATAAATATTCAATATGACTAAACAATTCAATAATATAAATAATATAAAATGTGAAATTTAATTTAATAATATAAATAGTAGATATAAATAAAATTATTACTATTTATGTTTAGTGATTTTCTTTTGGATAATTTTGATTTTTATTTAAGAGTAAAGAGTAAGAAGTAAAATTTTAGGGAGAAAATAAAAAGTTTTGAAAAATAAAAGTTTGAGGGAAAGTAAATAGGGGGAGTAAAATTTTGGAGGAAAAATATTAAAAAAAATTGGAGGGGGAGGGTTTGGGGTAGATGAGAGGTGGAATGGGAAGGGAATAAAAGTTTTAGGGAAAAAGTGAGAGGGAATAAAAATTTTGGGGGAAAATAAAAGGTTTTGAGGGTTTTGGGAGTAAAATTTTGAGAAATAGTAAATGGTCAAGTAAAATTTTGGTGGGAAATGAATTTTGGGTAGATTTGGGGGTTGGGAGGGAAGGGGAGTAAAAGTTTTGAGAGAAAAGTAAAAAAGTAAAATATTACAGTTTGATATTCGAATTATTTGAATTCGAAAACTTAACTCGATTCGAACTCGAAATTTGAAAAAAAATCGAGTTGATTCAAATAACTCGATTAACTCGAATAACTAGATTTGTTTAACTCGAAATTCAATTTTTTTTTTTGATTTTTTCGAGTCGAATCGAGTTTTGCTCACCCCTAAATAGTAGTTAAAAGATGAGTTATGGCATGTATAGAGAAAGCACAAGTTGTTATCTTGATGCTTAAGGATATGTATACAACTAATTTGGTGAACGGATAATCATTACTAGCCTCTGAACAAAAAAAATTAATAATAATCAACCAATTCAGTCTCCTCTTTAAGATACCTTCTTTCAATAAAATCAATTATGAAAATAAAAACTCGAAACAAGAAAGTGATAATAAAAATAGAATATTTAACATTATTTTCTTTTTAGTTTCTCTTTTTCCATTATCTTTATTCAAATTGAAAATTTACGAAGTGATAAATAAGCTTCTATCATTTTTAAGTCATGGTGTTTGCTTAAAAAATATAAGAGAATAACAAATAATATTTTTAAAATTCTTAATCTTTCAATACATAAATATAATAAATCATGTAAAGAAAATTTACTAAATGCATATTTGTTTATTTTCACGAAAATGGCAAATTATACCAACTGCATATGTTCCCAGGCTGAATAATAAGATAGTTCCCTTTACCTAAGGGTGAAACCATAAAATTTTTTAGGGGTCAAAATTAAATTGTAATTTTTACAATAATAAAAATATAATTTCACCATTTTAATAGTTTATATATTTATAATTTTAAAGAATTAAATCAATTTTTATACTTTTAAAAGGGCCAAAGTACAATTTTACCTTTAATAATTTAAAATTTTAAAAATTTTAAAGAGCCTAAATAGAAAATTTTTCATTTAAGGGAGGTTCCTGTCAGTCCCCTAGTTTCGCCCCTACCTCTACTTGTTAACATTAGCTCTCATACCTTTGAATGACAGCATAATAAAACCTAAGTTTATGTAATGCTAAAACTTTCTTTTAGAGGAATAGTTTCACGTAAATGCATTAGAAGAGTTACATATTTACAAGAGAAGAACTTCAAAAATGTAGAATGTGATGTTACCTAACAATAAATGACTAAAAAGTTCATTACTGAGGGCTAAAGGAAAAATCACTACTCAGATAGCATAGAAAAATAATGATCCCCATGACACTAAAGGATTTCATGACTTGATAGGTGTGGATTTGTCATTTATAATTAATTAGAGATTTTATCTATGAAAATATTGTAAGGTGAATATTTTCTTATTTTTTGTATGATGTAATAAAGAGAATCTATTAATATATGCAAAATCTCTCCTTTACTTTTTTTCGTGGAGCATTTTCCTTCATCATGCCCCAATTTGTGGTTTGCTATAAGTAGTCACTCCTATATAAATGTAAGTTGAATTATTCAAAAATAATTTTTTCATGGTATTAGAGCCAAACTTGGAAACCCTCATTTAACCATGACAAAATATAGCATGGCTAATGAGAAATGAAACTCCTCACTTGAAGTAACCTCCAATCCATAACTACCACCAACTGGAAATAATCCTGGAGGAATAGAAAACACTTCTTATCACCAACCACAAACTCAATAAATATGAACCACCTTCAATGGTCTCCATCATGATGTATATTTGCGATAAATGCTAGTATGACTATCTTACAGGTGAAGATGAAATCCAAAAGAAGGATAATCCTAAGAAAGCTGAAGGATGTGGGAAAATGGAACTCATCATATTAATGACCAATTGTACTCAATTTTTAGAGTTGACACATACCAAACAACTACATCATAGGAACTACCATATAAAAAATTGAATTATATCACATTAACTAAATCCTAAAAAAGAGAGATGATTATGAATCATTAAAAGATCTCAAATGTAGAAGTTGGAAGGATAAAAATCACAAGGTGATGTTGTGGCTAATTAATTATGTTGATAGTAATATTATTCTTAGTGTATAAAAAATTGATTGATATATAATTAGGATGTATATAATCTTGACAACTATTGACGTTCATTCTTTGTATGCATGTTTAACAGTAAAATAGGTGATGTATTAAGTTGTATATTGTATCGCAAATAATAAAAATATTATTCTATAAACAACTTTCTCTTTTTTTCCTTTTTCAATTTCTTCTCAAATTACATGATATCAAAGCCAAACGATCTCATTGCCCCTACCATTGACTTATCCAGTCCTCGATGACCCTTCGGTTGAAACCTTGCCGCCACAATCGGCATCTATAGCCCATACATGCCATCACAAGTTTTCTGCTCATCTCCTACACGTCGACGTGTGAAAGCACGTAAGCCATCGTCAACCCCTGCAAGTCTTCCCATTGTCTGCCTAGCCACAATGGTGCTATCTTCATGTTGATTTGACCTCAACCTCTATTTTTTTTATTAGTTTTCTTCATCCCTTGCTATGGATGCTTAAATTCCACCAAACCCTTTTAGACATTATTTAATTCTCCTACTATTATTACTGTCAAACCCAAATTTTTAGATTCCCTCACTAAACCTGTCAAACTAAGCGCGAGGACTTTGATTCCACACAAAGATTTTCAAAGTCGACATACTATCTTCTCACACTCCCCTGAGCAACAAACCTAAATGGTTGCTCCATATATACCCCCTCTTGAAGATCGCTATGTAAGAAAGCATTTTTAATATCAAAGTTGATGCAAATGCTACTCATAAGTGGCTGCCATAAAAATGAATAATCGAACAAAAGCTAGTTTAGCTATTAAAAAAAAGGTATCCAAGTAGTCAAGTCCATATGTTTGGACATACCCTTTAACAAGAAGTCGAGCTTTAAGGAAAGATACTAACCCGTCAAGGTTTACTTTAACTTCAAACACCCATTTACATCTGATTGCCTTTTTTTTTGTAAGTAAATCAATCAAATCCCAAGTGCCAATTTTATCCAAAGCTACCATCTCCTCTACCATTGCATCTCACCAACTAGGATGAGACAAGACTTAATGAATAGTTTTCAAGATTGTAATAGTATCTAAGAAGACAATGAAAGCACGAGGAGACAAATGGTCATAAGATATAAAAAAAACAAATAGGGCAAGTACACTAACGTTGGCCTTTCTGGAGGCAATAGAAAGATCAAGACTTGAGTCAGAAGCACTTAAGGCTGGATCCTCTGACGAAGCAGATTATTGGCAACAGTCACTTATCTGAAGGTCTTTATGTTCTTGATACAAAAGTGCTGAAATCCATTACTTATTCTAGTTCATCACCTTTATTTGTGGTGCATTGTTGATTTCGACGCGTAGTAGAGGCTCCAGAACGTTTTCGCAATGCTTGAGGGCCACGTGCATAGAATTTGGCCATTGGTTTTCTAGGGTTGGTCGAAAATAGTCTCGTACACCTCCCTAAGCCAACAGTGAGATAAAAAAGACACCCATTTGTGGTCAACGAAAATACCCTCCAAAACCAACAGTTTTGAGATAAATTCGATGAAACTCAAATTCTAAAATTGAGCCCTTAACTCTGATACCACTTAACGTAAGTAGAAATTGGGAGAAAAACCTCATTGATTTACACATGGGAATATCATACATATATACAAGAAATAAGTAGAACTTAATATAAACTTTAACATAATTTGTCTGATATTATATTCGCAACATGAATGATCAGTTAGCAAATGTTTTAACAAACACGTTTCAAAAATCTCAAATCAAATACATATGTAATAAGCTAGGAGTCTAAGACTTATATGCTCCAGCTAAAGGGTGAGTGTTGATAATATTATTATTAATGTATAAAGATTTTAGGAATTTATTAACATATAATTAGGGTGTATATAACTGTTGACAATATTTGACTTTCCTTTTTTGTATACATGTTTATTGGTATGAATATGTGATGTATTAGGTAGTATATTGTATCGATTTACAAATTCAATAAATTGAAAACATAATAAATTGTTCGAGATTACAAACCTACACAATTTACACCAATGTGACCTTACAATAACCCAATGCTTCAATAGTCTTGCTTGTCTTTGGCATCAATGTGGCATGTTTAAAGTCCACAACTAGAAATGTTTGAAAGACACAATGTTACCTTGAAAAATTGTAGAGTAGAATCGAAAACTCAAGTTTTTATTCAACCTCAAAAAAAACCTTGATGATGTTAGGAGAGTGATGCGAAGCAAGCCACTTCCAAGTCCTCGAGAAGCCTTTTATGAAGTTCATCACGAGAAAACATAAAGAAAGTGATGACGCGATCCCAAAACTCTAGCCAACCCTAGAAAGGTCTACACTTGCTACTCGTGACCATAGGAATAATAACACTAGTGACAATTGACAAAGAAAGATAAGGCCTTTGTGTGACCATTGTGGCAAACCTAGGCACCTTAGAGAAATTTGTTGGAATATACATGGAGAACCAACAAAATGAAAGACCTCACAAACTATCAACAATTGGGAAACTTGTGCCAATGTCACTACTACAATCAACAACATGCCTTCATCTTCAAAGACTAGCCCTTTCAATAATGAACAAGTTGAGATGCTAAAGAAATTGGGCAAGCAAAGCTTTATAACTCAATTTGTTACCTTCATTTTTGGAAATGGCATTGTTGTTAATAAACAACCCTTAAGCCCATAAATCATTGACCCAAGAGCATCAAACCATATGATAAGCTATATTAATATGTTTTATGAGTTCAATCCATGTAAAGGAAATTACACAATTCAAATTGAAGATGGGTCTATATCATCATCTCAAAGGACTTAACCGTAAGCTTTGATCTTTATGTTCCTAAGTTGGATTGTAACTTATTATCTATTAGCAAATTGACTAATAATCTTAATTGCGTGTCTAAATTTTTCCATAACTTGCATAAATTTCAAGATTTGGATTTAGGGAAGATGATTGGAACTGCTAAGATTTGCTCTAAAACCCTAAACTCTATCTCCTCAAAGATCATAATCCTTTTGTAAGACAAACTCAAACTACAAATTGTGTGTCTTTTAAGATTTAGTCTACTTCCGATTCTTGTACCAATAAATAATAATGTTTTGTTATGACATTTTCATCTTGGTCATCTAAATTTTAGTTATATTAAAAAATTGTTTCTTTCTATCTTTATTAATAAAAATCCAAAAATTTTATTAATAATAATGTCAGTTAGCCAAACATACCCATACCAATAATCTCAAACTCTCATACAAACTAGCACACCCACTTGCCATGATTCATAATGATCTATATGGCTCATCAAGAGTAAAAATTGTAACAAGAACACAATGGATTGTGTTATTTGTTGATAATCACACTAGGTTGATTCGAAAATTCTTGATGAAATAAAAAAAAATGAAATGGGTCATTTATCCAAAATTTCAATACTATGATACAAGCCTAATTTCAAACAAAGATTCAAGACCTAAAAGCTATGTTAGGAATATTTCAAGTTTTTTATAGGCTCATATCTATTAAGTCAAGCCATAGTCTACCTAACCTCATGCATTGACATGCACCAAGAATATGTTATTGCCGAGAGAAAAAACAGATGCTTACTAGAAATAGTCCAATCCCATATGTTCTCCACACGTCTTGAACATTTTTAAGGGAGAGGTTGTACTTATTTGTTACCTCAATGAAGCAAACTGAAAATGTCAAAAAAGGGTGAATTGACTTTTAAAAATTTGGTCAAAGCAAAGGTAAGAATGAAACAATGAACACAAAGAATTTAGAGTGGTTCGACCCCAATTGTCTACTCTACTACCTTAGCTTTCCATCACTAAGTATTTTTCCAACTTCACTAATCTGTTCAACATTTAAGGATAAGGTTTAACCTTACAACTCCTTAAGATTTTTACCCTAAATCTTAAGTTTTAAACCCTCTCAAAGAGATATAAATGAGCAAATAAAGAAACAATCCTCATAAGATAAAATTATTTGCAAATTGAAGCACAAATACAATGAGATACACTTGAAAAAAAGAATAAAGATAAAACTCACAAGTGTATGTAAGAAGAATATGAAAATTTAAGCTTTAAGGTTGATTGATAAATTTTGCTTGAAAGTGATTTCTTGGATGTTGCAGGACTTTGAAAGATGGTATTTATATCTCCTAATAAATTTCCAACCGTTGCGGTTGTTGATGAAGTTAATCCGGCCGTTGAAGATGTAAAACCAGAGCATTTATTTCACCTGCAACTGCGAGTATCGATATTTCCGAAAAGAGCATCGATTTTTTTGTCATAAATGCTAATTCAATAACCGCTGTAATGAAATAATCGATACTTAAAAAATATTTTATCGATACTTCCTGAAATAGGTATCAATACGAGATTGATACTTCGTATAACTTATTAAAAACAAAATTTTATTTTGGCATCGTTTTTAAGGAATGTATCAATTATTTTTGAAAAAATATCGATACCAGAAACATGTTATCGAAAATTTTTAGGGCTTCCTTAAACAAAATATCTTTTTAGTCTCGATTTTTCTAAGGGTATCAATAGTTCCAAAATTATCGATACCTGTCCATAAGGTATCGATACCTTTTGTCTTAGAGCAAATTTTACTTGTTTGAAAATCATTTTAATTTGGTTAAAATCATTTGCACTTCATTTAAAAATTATTTCAAAGTTTTATCACTAGACTTCAATTTTAAAAATTATTTTGTCAATTTTAATTTATATTCAAAAACACTTTCAATTTTTATATCAAAATCTTTTATCAAATAAAGCTTAGTTTAACAATCTCCCCATTTTTGATACAACAAAACATTTAGTATATTTGTTTTGAATAATTGCTCCCCTTAATAAAAGACATTTTAAATTTGAGGCCAAAATAAAATTTGTTATTGAAGTTGGCATTCATTTTACTTTAAAAATTTGGTCACAAAATTAGCATTTAGTTATCATCAAGAAGTAATCAATCAATTTACCTTTTTCTCTCCTTTTGTTATATCAAAAGACAAATAAAACTCAAGGAGAAAATAAGTTAACTCATCAAAAATAGATAAAAATTAAATGAGCAATTAAAATATATATCTTAAAATACAAAGAAAACAATAAAGTGTAATAATAAGATATAGGCATAAATATAGAAATAAATGTGCAAATGTTATAAAAATGAAATGTATGTTCTAAAGTTGATATAATCATCATGATGAGGGGAGAAAGGAGGCCTCGAAGGGAAACGGGCTAAGAGAGAGGTCATTTGCGTCTCTAAAGTCGAGAGATGAAACTTAACATCTTCCCTAATACCTCGAACGTCATTGCTCAAGGAATGAATAGCATCGAGAATAGCACTATTAACCTCGAAGGAGGGTTGAGCAGCATGCAAAAAAGAAGCCGGCGGAGCAACGTTAACATCGTCATCTTCATTATCCGTCGAATGGTCATGTTTAATTAAGGTGTTGGTGGCAGCATCGAAATGATATCCCGCATGATGTAGGGCCCCATAATTAATAGGTTGGTTAGAAGAAACGGGGGTGTATCAATAGGGCCCCATAATTAATAGTTAAGTGCAAGTTTAAAATGCCTATCGGATTTAAAATAATCAAGCTACCAATAATCGGTGTTTCAAATCTTGACATACTTTTTTATGGGTCTTGGGTTCCAAGTGAGAATTAAATGAAAGACACAACCATGGAGATTGAGTTCGGATGCCGATCCAAACTAAATAAAAATGGAGGGATTAAAAGGTAGAGGTTCCTCCAATGAAAAAAGGCATTTTGATCCCTCTTTTTATCCAGTTTGGATCGGCATCCAAACTCAATCTCCATGATCGTATCTTTCATTTAATTCTCACTTGGAACCTAAGGCTCATAAAAAAGCATGTCAAGCTTTAAAACACCGATTATTGGCGGCTTGATTATTTTAAATCCGATAGGCATCTTAAACTTACACTTAGCTATTAATTATGGGGCCCTATTGATACACCCCCATTTCTTCTAACCAACCTATTAATTATGGAGCCCTACATCATGCGGGATATCATTTCGATGCTGTCACCAACACTTGAATTAAACATGACCATCCGACTGATAATGAAGATGACGATGTCAATGTTGCTTTTGACGATGTTCCGGCACCCAAGCCCGTTGCTCCACCGGCTTTTTTCGGGCATGCTACTCAACCCTCCTTCGAGGTTAATAGTGCTATCCTCAAATTCCAAGCACCTTACCACACTCTCCTTTTTGTATTTCCAAATACCAAAGTGATAACTTCTTTAAAGTCTAAAATTTTCAAATGCTAGCATTTGTTCATATACATTAACACAATCAAAACAAATTGAACCACAAATCTGTTAAATGTGTTCCTTGGATATTTTTTTCAACCAAAAAGGCTATAAATGCTACTCTCCTATCCCCAATAAAATATATAACTCCATAGATGTTACATTTTTTGAACATCAAACATATTATCCCAAACCTTCAGTTCAGTGGGAGAACATTAGTGAATATTAATAATTAGGCAAATTAGTTGTTTACTATGATAATATTTTTCTTTATAAATGATCATATTGAACATGTTAAATTAGTTCTAGATAAGTGAATTTTCTTTATAAATGATCATATTGAACATTTTAAATTAGTTCTAGTTAAGTGAACATTTTGTGTTGAAAAACTTGTGTTTCTAAGTTTTATGATAAGTTCCAAGGAATTGAAGTTGATGTAGATAAGGTAAAAGCCAATAACGAGTGGCCAACTCAAAAAAAAAAGTGTCTAAGGTGATTTCTTTTCATGGTTTGACAAGACGGATACTCATTTCAAAACCATAGACTACCTCTATCTAATTGTTTTAGGCATGTGAGTTACTTGTTAGATAGGCCCATCGTGGTGGCTTGATGGGTTATTTTGGTGTTACTAAGATTTTTGAAATATTGCGTGAACATTTTTATTAGCCTAACATGAAGAAACTTGTTGAGAAAATTTGTTTTAAGTGTCTTGTATGTACATGCTACGTCTAAGGTAAAGCCACATGGTTTATATTTTCATTTTCTAGTTCCTAACCATCCTTGTATTGATATTTCTATAGACTTCTTTTAACATTGCCAAGAACTAAAAGGAATAGAGATAGTATATTTGGTGTTCACATGTTTAGTGAGATGGCTCACTTCATTCTATGCCAAAAATTGATGATACAACACATATAGTTTATTTATTCCTTTGGGCAGTAGTTCAACTACATAGTCCCTAAGACCATCGCTTCTTGACAGAAATGTAAAGTTCCTTACTGTAGGGGTAAACTTTATACTAAACTTTTTCATTCTACTACTTGTTATCCACAATTTGATGGACAAACTAAGTTAATTAATAGAATTTTAGTAGCTTTACTCCGAGCTATTGTAGTTAGGAACACTAAATCCTACAAAGAATGCTTACAATTTATGGAATTTGCATATAATGATCAATCCATTCTTCTACTTGATTGAGCCTATCTAAAATTGTTTATGGATTTAGCCCACTTACTATTTTAGATGTAGTTAATTTACCTTTTAATGAGATTACTAACCTAGGTGGTGAGAAATGCATGAGAAAGCTAAAAAACAAGTTGAAAAGAGAAATGCATCCAATGCAAAAAAAGAGCCAATTAAGGGCACAAGTCTTGTTCAAGCCTAGAGATTGAATTTGAGTGCATAAGAGAAAAGAGAGGTTTCCTTCTAAAAGGAAAACAAAACTTGTTAATGGAGATGATCTTTTCCAAATTTTGGAGAAGATCAATGGTAATACTTTCAAGATTGATTGACCACATAAGTATGGAATTTGTGCTACTTTCAATGTTTCTAACTTATCCCTTTTTGAGGATAGAATAATAAGAACTACATGGACAAGGAATTAAAGCATCAAGATCATTATTTTCTGATTGGTTTAATTATGAATAATAAAGTCTATCAATTGAAGTTGAAATTAAAGTTGAATTCTTTTGTGCAAGAATTCATCTATGGTTATTTTGAAGAAGCTCATGGGAAAGAAACTCATTGGATCAATTTTCAAAAGTTGATGGGGAGTCCAACTTGATTTAGAACTCTAGTGGGCAACATCTTTTGAAAATCTCTTTAGTTGTCCATTGTTATTCTTTAGACCTAAGTTTTAAAGTTTTATGTTATTTAGAAGTTCTTTTTAAGAGATTGTATACTTATTTATTCATTTAATTAGATATCCAGTTATATAAAACTAGTAAAATCAAATATTTATTTAGTTTTACGAGTTTTTAATTACTTATTTATTCACTAAATAGTGTACAACTACAAATTAAATTCTTAAGACTAAATTTTATAAAGTTTTATTAGGAGGTTATGTTTTCTTTAAACTTTATTAGTTGGAGTCTTATATATACCATGCTCAAGAGTGTAAATGAGACACTAGTGCTTACAAGCTATTCGAGTTAGATTAAAAAAGTTAAATTCTATTTGATAATTATCGAGTCAAGCTCAAACTTGAGCAACTCAAGCTACTGATACAGTCAAACTCGAGCATTATAGAACTTCAATTGAACAGCACACGAGGATAATCAAGCTTTTTTAATATATTTATAATTACATTTTATTCTTATTATATAAAAAGAGCTTATGTATAATCAAGATTGAATTCAAGCTCAAGTATGAAAATTGTTAAGCGAGCTTAATCAAGTTAAAACTCAAGTAGCTTGATTAAATCTCAATTAAGTTCAAGCTTAAAAATTAACATTCAATTGAGCTTGAGACAAGAAGCAATCCTTGAATTTTGGGTCGAGGTCAACTTCGAGTTCAAGCTTGCTACTATTTGGGTTTGGCTCTACTTAATTACACCTCTAACTATGATTGGTTAACCATACGAGGTACACTTGAATAAATTTTTACTTTTGTGCATTCTTTTAAGTTTGGAGAGATTCAATTCTTACTTTCGAAACTTTTGTTACTTATCAACTCTTCATGGAGTTGTAGCGTCTTCAATTTTTCATGTCTCAATTATCAACGTTTCTAGCTGTAAGACAATTAAGGGTTTTGTAGAAAGAACACTCAATCATTGACGTTTCTTTATCACAAATTGATCAAAGGTTCCACAAGGAAAATTTATTTTTCCTTATTCTTCATTTTAATTCAATTTCTTTTCCTTATTTTATGATTTATATTAGCTCTAACTTTCATTTCATTGTTCCTACCTTCAACTTGGTGAGAGAATAAAAAAGCCTTTGGTCTATTCAATTAAAACAAGTACTTTTGTCGAATGTTCTCGCCTTCTTAATTTAATCTCCTTTTCAATTTTTTTATTTAATTCATTATCTTGTAGTTCTTGATTCTAATATCTTATTTGTTTGTTTAATTCTAGCTCTCTTCAAAATTCAAAAAATTATTCAATATCCATTCTTTTCAAACCAATTTCAATCTAACTCATTATTCGATATTTGGGTCTTGATTTCCACATCAATAGGAGATGTATCAAAAAGGCATTCCATATCAAGGTATTACTCTTTTATATGTAGAAATCTCATGACTTAATGAAACAATAAACATCTTGCGATTTCAAGAAGCAATGCAAGGGAAAATTTCAGACCTCTAACCCTAACATTGCTTAGTGAAATAGGAGTTAATAGGAAGAAGCCTATCAAGATGTTATTTGATAACCAAGCGGCAATGAGCATTGCAAATAATCTAGTGCATTGTGATAAAACAAAACACATTGAGATAGATAGATGCTCAATTATGAGAAAGTTGAAAAACTTAATTGTGCAACTCATATACACGTTTACAAGGTATCAAACAACTGACATCCTTACCAAAGCTCTTCCACATATTAATTTTGAAGAATTATGTCACAAGCTGTGCAAGTACAACATTTACAACCCAATTTTACGAGGAATGTGAAATTCTCATCTATAACCAATTAGAGATTATAGGGAGTGTGACTTGGAGAAGCAAGAAACATGTGGTTTCAAGAAGCAATGCAAAGGCAAAGTTAAGAACTCTAGCTCTAAGAATTTTTCAAAGGATGTGGTTAAAAGATAACTTAGTGAATTGAAAGTTAATAGCAAGAAGCCTATCAATATGTTATTTGATAATCAAGCAACAATTAGCGTTGCACAGAATCTAGTGCACCATGATCAAACAAAACACATTGAGATAAATCAACACTTTATTTATGAGAAAATTGAAAACTCAATTAAGCAACTCATGTACCCATCTACAAGGTTTCAAATGATAGACATCCTTACCAAAGCTCTTCCATGAATTAATTTTGAGGAATTATGTCACAGGTCGCATGCCAAAGATCGTGACAAATGCACACAAAGCATTCTATGGAGGTCAATTGATTAAATGTGGCTTATTTGACCCATTTGAACTAGCCCGATTCGTGAAACATATGGAAAAACTCATCTACCTGAAGCCTTGGTGATTTAGTGAAATACTCTAGTAAAACTAGAGTCACTATGGTTAATATTTGTAATCCTAAGATATAATAAAGTATAAAGTTTAAATCCCTTAATACTTTTATTTTGTAATAAACATTAATTACAGTCATTGATGTAACTCAATCTATACCGTTAAATCAAAAGGAGTTCAATTATAAATAGAGTCCTCCATTTTCATTTATAATGGCTTCATTCTTAAGTAAAAAAAAGTATTTTTGAGAGTACTTACTCAAACACTTGGTATGCTATTATTTACTTGTGACTTTTCTATTCGATTAAAGTTCCTTTGTCGTTTTGAATTTTACTTTTACTTTGTTTTGGTAACTTCAAAAATTTCATTTGTGAATTCTTATTTTTTGAAAGTTAAGTTGATTTAGGTGGATTTGAAGTAAAGAAATCACCTAAGCCCGTGCGATTTAACAAACTTGAGTTCTAGTCTCGTAACATATGTACAACATGTACCACCCAATTTTATGGGGAGTGAAATTCTCATCTATAATCAATTAGAGATTATAAGGAGATATTTTAAGGAGCTTATTTAGAGATATTACAAATCCTTGCGCTAACTCTACAGATGAAATACAAATAACTTTTCATTAGTCTACTCGTATATATTATTTTCTTTATTTTTGTTAACATGGTATCAGAGCTTGCTTGCTCAATTTTTTGAGCTTGTGTTTCGTTGACCTAAAACACGAAACATTTGGGTTTTTTAAAATCATGTTTCGACTGATCATCGGTGTGCACCATTGGCACAAGGAGAAGCGTGAGGGTCTCTTTGGTGGTTTTGGAAAGTTTAGCAACAAGAATAGCCACGTGTGAAGCACATACACTACCACAAAGGTTGCGCTTCACTGTCATGCGGCGACACGTAAGGGCACATATGACATCGCCTGATCACCAAATTATGGCTCTGACGACGACTCTTGATTCTGACCCAATCTTATTGGTCGAAAGACCAATTAAGGGTGGTTTTGGTTTTTTGCACTATTTAAGCGGTGTTTGAGTATTATTTCAAACTGTTTGGGCATGGTTTGCGTGTTTGGATACTTTTCATGTTTGGGTACTATTTGGGCACTATTTGGGCACTATTTCAATACTATTTTAGGTTCTACTTCGGGTGTTGAAATTAGATAAGATTGATTAATAGCTTGTAATCTTCTTTTTGTGGGATGTGTTGTTGTTTATCACATCATTGGTCACTTTGCTTCATTTGCAGATATAGGTAAATTCAACGCATGTTTTATTTCCTCTTTATCCAAATGGGTTATTGATTTAGGAGCTACAAATCATATGATAGGTAATCCTAACCTTTTCTCTATCTTTCGGGCAAATAATTCACCTTCTCTTGTTAATATTGATAATGGATCCACCTATAAAGTTTGTGGTTCTAAAAGTATTAATCTAACTTCATCTATCACCTTATTATCAGTATTAATTTTATCTAACCTTGTATTTAATTTAATCACTATTAGTTAATTTACCTGTGACCTAAATTGCTCTATCTTTTTTCCCAATCATTGTATTTTACATGATCTTGTGATGAAGCACACCATTGGTAAAAGACATGTATTTGATGATTTTTATATTTTCGATTCATGGGTTCCTCGATCCGTGGATTGTCCTATTGTTCTCTTTAATCAAATGACATTGTCAATTGGGACATCCTTCTCTCTCTTTATTGAAGAAGTTATGTCCACAATTTCAAAACCTACCTTCTTTGGGATGTGAAGTATGTCACTTTGCAAAGCACTGTCGAAGCCTCTTGAGATCAAGAGCTAACAAGCAAGCTAGTTCCATTTTTGAGTTAGTACACTTGGATGTTTGAGGACCATGTCCGTATCTAAACTTAGATTTAGATATTTTGTTAAATTTGTGGATGATTATTCTCGAATTACATGAATATATTTTATGAAAAATCACAGAGGTGTTTCTCATTTTTGTATTTTTTGTACTGAGATAAGAACTCAATTTGATATGGCTATCCAAATCTGTGAAGTGATAATGCTAAAGAATACTTTTTCCTTTTTTGCAAGGCTTTTATGAGCCAAAATGAGATTTTTCATCCATCCTCTTATGTTGACATGTCATCTTAGAATGGAGTAGCAGAATGAAAGAACAGACATCTCCTTAAGACCACTAAAGCTCTTTTATTTCAAATGAAAGTTCCTAAACAATTTTGGATTGATATTGTTTCGACGATTGCCTTTTAATCAATCACATGCCTTTTTTTGTACTTGATGGTGATAACACATACAATGTTCTATGTCCACTTAAACCATTATTTTTAGTGGAACCAAAAGTTTTAGGATGCCCCTGTTTTACTCGAGATGTTCAGCCTCGTGTCACTAAGTTGGATCCAAAATCCTTAAAGTGTGTTTTTGGAGTATTCTTGCCTTCAAAGAGGGTATAGGTGTTATAGTCTAAACCTCAACAAATATTTGGGGTTTATCAAAATTGCATTCTCAAAACAAGTACTATTCATTTCAGAAGAGACACCTTGAAATCTTCCGAAATAAGGGAGGAAGATGACTGGTTAATTTACACTATTAATAATCAACCAAGGAATTCTAATTCTCCATTTCCTTCTTCGAAAAGGCCACTGATCACTCAAGTTTATTCTAGACAAAAAGAGATTCATGATACATGTCCTATACTAGTGTCTTCAACCTCCAGACCAATATCTTCGTCGTATGATCCAACCCTAAGTGACCTTGACCTTCCCATTACTATATGTAAAGGTAAACGTCAATGTACCTATCCTATTTCTGATTTGTCTCATTCTTGCTCTTTAATTGCATCTCTATATTTCATTTTTGTTCCTAAGACAGTTCGAGAAGCTTTGAGTCATCCTAATTGGCATGATGCAATGTTGGAGGAAATACATGCATTGGACAAAAATGGTACTTAGATTAGAAACGAAATCTAGGGATGCAATTAAAGAGTACAGAGACAAATGGTTATATGAAACCTAATGGATTTACCTATAGGTAAACATGCTATTGGTTGCAAATAGGTACTCACCGTTAAGGTTAATGCAGATGACTCAGGTTGTTGGTAAACACTTGGTAAACCTAATGGACTTATTTTGTGTTACCTAAAAGGGGGCTCCAGGTCAGGTCTTCTATATCAAAATTATGGAGGAAAAGGCATTGAATGGTTCACAGTTGCAAATTGGGCAGGATCAAAGATGGATAGGAGGACAACTACAGGTTACTGTGTTTTTATTGGAGGAAATCTAATTTCATGGAAAAACAAACAGAGAGTAGTTTCGCGATCTAGTGCAAAATTCAAATACAGAGTTATGGCACAATCTCTATGTGAGATTATGTGGTTATAACAATTACTAAATAAACTAAGATTTCAAATGTCATTACCGACAAAACTATGATGTAACAATCAAGTTATTCTTCATATATCTTCCAACCCAATATTTCACGAACAAACCAAGCATATTGAAGTTGACTGCCATTTCATTCATGAGAAGATTTAACAAAATCTTATATCAACAGGCTATGTCACAACAAGAGTTCAATTAGGAGATATCTTTACGAAATCTCTTAATGGACCTCAAATTAATTATATTTGTAACAAGTTGAGCATTATTGATATCTATACTCTACCTTGAGGAGCAAGGGTTTAAGGGATGTGTAGATATGTTCGTAAGAAGATCAAATAGCTGATTTTTAGTGATTTTATTTTATTTTAATTTTCTTTCCTTAAACCTGTATATATACGTATTACTCAGTAGTATGTAAAGATATAGAAATTCATTCTCTTTCTCCTTGTGTTCCATTATTTCGCTTTTAGTATTTCGTTTAGAGATGAAATACTAGTTTTTCATCAATCTACTCTCGTATATGTTCTTTATTTCCGTTAACAACGGAGATATTGCAAGGAGTTTCCAATGATTTTATTTTCTTATTTTTGGTATGCTGTAACAAAGAGAATCTGGTAATATATTCCAGATCTCTCCTTTATTTTTCCTTTGTTAGTGGAGGATTTTCCTCCATTATACCCTAGTTTGTGGTTCAGTTTAACAGCAACCACTCCTATATATATGTGTAAGTTGAATTATTCAGAAATAATAAAAAGAATTCTCTAAAATTCTTTCAAGTTTCTTCAATAGGTAAAATGATGTAGCAAAGTTTAATAAAGTCATGGTATTGCACATATATGGATTTTGAACAATGAGTCCAAACTCCAAAAATTGTGGAAGGATTGAACTAATGGAGTCATGAGAAGTGCTAAACACAGCTTCTTCTTTGTTTTTATTTTTTGGAAGGAACACAAAGTTATTATTTGCTATTAAGCAAATGATAACAAGAGAAAGTAAAATGGAGGGCAAAGTCAGGATAAGGCAACAGATAGAGCATTGTGCTAGATGGTTCAACACAATATTTAGAGCATGACTTTAATGGCCAGAAATTCATGTAGATGAAGCAGCACAGCACAAATAAGAATATTTTGAATCAGGTCATTAGTTTCACAGTTTCTTAGACTTTGTAAGCTACCATTCTTTAAGCTGCTAAAACAAATATTGCTTTAAAAAAAGGGAATAGAAGACAAACCATTTTTCTTTGTCCTCAAGCATTGGGGCAGGCTCAATCGATATCATAAATAAAACCTATTGCAGACAACAGGTATGTTATTTCCAAAGAATGATTGACAACAGTGTAAAAAGAAAAGAAAAAAAAAACATAATTAACGACAATGACTTGTGATCCAGAAGCAGCAAACATGACATCTTATAGAAGCTACAAGAGCCAATCACAGAAATATTCTCAATGGGGTACATGCTTCCCCTTTATGCGCCCAAATACTCATTTTCAGGGGCTATTCCTATCACAATAAACAGAGCCAAAGCTTTCACATTTTATCCTGCACCCACATGTCCAAAATGGTAGTGGATGTCCTTTCAAAGAACACAGTAATGTGGCACCACAAGTGAAATTGACACACATCCAGTAATAAAAACCGAACAGTACCAAGGTCCAACTAGTTCAATTGGGAACAGAAGGCCTGTCCAATCTGATGCTATGTATTATAGGTCCTACTTAAACTGACCTAAAACAGTTTTCTAGGGGTCAGCGTTCGATCGAGTGAAAAAATTTTGAGTTAATCGAGTTCACAAGTCTTATTTTATCATACTAACTCAATTTGAAATTTTTTTCGAATCGAGTGAAATGAAATTCGAGTAGAGTCAAATTGAGTGAAATTGTTCGAATTAAATTAAAAAAATTAAACATGTCAAATAAAAATATTGTTACAGTATAACTAATTCTATATTAGAGTACATTAATTTGAAACCATATATATTTGAAAAAAATCAAAACCAAAATAATAATATATATATACTTAAGTATGATAAATTTGAATCATTAATTAGGTCCCAAAATTATTATTTTAAATTTTTTTTTAAATCTTTGACTTTTTATATATTTTTTAGAATTTTTATAAAAATTTTGAATTTTAAAAATTATTTTGAATTTTTTTTGTAATTTTTATTGGGAGAGACCAATTTGCTTATTTTCAAAGTTGACAATAACCAAAAGGTATTTACACCAATCTGTTATTCAAATTATTCGAAGTATTCAAATTGTGAAATTCAACTCAACTCGAACTTGAAACTCGACTCAAGTTATTCGAGTTGACTCGAATAATTCGAATTATTCGAATAACTCAATCCGATTAACTCGAAATTCGAATATTTTTCAATTTTTTTGGAATCAAATCGAGTTTTGCTCACCCCTAACGGATTCCACCCAAAAATAATTTTGTAAAGTGATATGATTTGAACTCATAACCTCTTAAGATTTATCTAAAGATTTACATCTAAAGAATATGTAAGTTCTTATCAATTGTTTACTACATTTGTTACTTATTTAACATGAAGTAACTTTTTTAATATTTAAAATTATATTATTCAAACCCACCAGTTAGATCGGTTGACTGATAACCAGAGGCCATAGCAGTTTGACCTCCGATCTTTTTTAACTTTCCTCAGATCCTAGGACCCCGTCAACAAGTTTGAATACAGTCAAAGAAAAAATATAATCCTGAAACACTCAATAATTTGCAGAAAGGACTAAAGAAAAATAAAGATTCTATCATCAATTGTTTACTATATTTGTTACTTTTTAACATTTAAATTATTTTATTCAGACCCTCCGGTCAAACTGGTTGACTGATAACCAGAGGCCATATCAGTTTGACCTCTGGTCTTATTTTTGAACTTCGCTCACATCCTATGACCATAAAAAAGCAGTTGTGTCAACAAGTTTGAATACAGTCGAGGAAGAATATAAACCTGAAACACTCAATAATTGGCCGAAGGGACTAGAGAAAAATAAAGATTCTATCATCAATAACATCTACATCTAATTTAACATGCTAGCATTACAATATCATACTCAAGGCAACTTTTTTAGGCCCTAGATAAAGATGAATTGCTTTAATATGTACCATTTCAGAGGACCATTCCTAGGGGCGCTAGTTTGAAGAATTACCCTATATTATTAATTATTAGTTAATGTCTTTAATAAGGATAAGTAATTCACATTGAGACTGGTTATGGCAGGATGAACATCAAGTTTAAAACAATCAAAAGATCAAAGTTCAAATCCTTCACCACTTACCCTCATTGGATGTACTGCTGATCTTGGGGGAACCCCCTGGAAAACAAATGGAAGATGTCAATAGGATGCTAAGGGTGGCTATCATTTTCATTCACATTCAATATTTCCATCTTTCTCAAAAGTCAATCAGCCAAGCCTGAGTACTACTAGTAGGAGTTACAACAACCATTTAATGGGAGTTTCCCCCTTTTTGTCCTCAATGGGTATAACACCTCAGTAAAACAAGTAGAGCTAAAAATGAAAAATCCTAATTACTTGGCGTTATATGTTCAATTCAAGTAACAGACCCAACAAGGCCGAATATCTTCTTTTAGAAGTTCAAAGAGAACCAAAATGATGCATTAATTTCCAGCTTTTTTTGGGAGCTACAGAGACAGTAACAGAACTAATAGTAATACCTCAGCCATTTCAATTGCAGATATACCAAGTGCCCACACATCAACCTGGAAGTAAAAGAATTTAAAATGCAAGATGTTAGACAACAGACAACTTTACCACTTGTAGTAAAATTTAAAATCCACATAAGAATCCAATAAACGTTTTGTAGTAAAATTTCCAGAAATCTAAACAATGTTTGCTAGCAGGAAAATCTTTTAATAGATGTTCTGACAGGGCACAGTCTTCCACAGATCTTCTTGAAATTTGGGCGTTTACATAATTTTTCTAATGTGTTTCATATTCCAAGCAATTCATGCAATTTCAAAACTTTCAAACTTTTACTCATTCATATGCATCCCTACAAATGAAATACCCCGAACACACAAAAAGCAGTGCAAGAAAGCTTGTCATGATCTTTCATGGAAGCCCCATCTTCCAAGTACTAATATCTCCACTTTAGGTGTCATACTTCAGGATTAGACCACCGTGTGGAGAGCAAAGTAATTTATACTTTTTGTTTTATAAGATATCTAAAAGTCTGCTTTCACACTAAGTACTATTAATGCTTTAGTAACTAATCTTAGAAGCACTTAGGAAACTATTACTTTCCTTGTTATTTAAAAATTGATAGTTCTAAGAAAAGTATATGCAACTGCCAACCAACACATCTTCCAATGGATAAAAAAAATCAAACGTAAACAGAAGCACTTATCTGTTCTCCAGTTCTATCACAGAAAAAGGCCGAAGTGCTAAAAACAAAGCATAAAAGGCAATCAATCCACGCAGATTAACAAAAATGGTACCTTTCCATCATACCGACTTTCCTGAATAACTTCTGGAGCCATCCAATGCGGAGTGCCAATAAACTGAAAACAGAATAAGAATACTACAATAAAACACATGGCAACACACAGAGTTCCAGTAATTGAGATTAAAATAATTATGATGCAAGTCAAAAAACATCCATCAATGTCATTTAATATGAAGAAGGCAAAAGATAGCTACTACTAAGTTGGCTGCAGAATTCATCTGCTGGACAGTTATCCCTGCTACCAGAAAAGTGCCACACACCATACGTTCTACAATAAAGGAAGTTAAAGGAGACTTTGTGTTTGCTTGTTATGTATAACTTATCAGACTTGAAACATTGGCTGATGAGTAAACTAGATGCAGAGTTTTCCTTGTTTGGTTATTTAACATTATATCTAAAGCGCTGACCCTGTAAACAATTTTTTCAGCTGATCACTTTGACATCGATAAGAAATTGTAAGATGACACTTATTTCTGTTATGTCATTCAAAAACTCTTCCTGAGGTATTCTAGCCTAGATTTGCAGAATGACTGAGCTTCATCAAAGTAACTATAACTTGAAAGAAGAGAAACAGTTGCAGACATAGCAAAGCAGTGGGAATACTACATACTGTATTGCGCTTTGACATGGTCCTAGTAAGCTGTGCCGCTACTCCAAAATCACCTGTTCGATAATCAAAATAACAGACAAATATAGGCATGAATTACAAGCATAAAAATGCGGGCTTTTGGTCTCGTTAGTTCTGGGGTTTCAGAGTATGCAACTAAAGAGAGGCACAATGGTTCAAAATGCTTGTCAGAATATGACAACTTTCAGGCCAACAAGTGCAAGGGCAGATCAAGTCATAAGAGAAGCCACTTCATGCAAAAAATTTAAGGGTGGCACCACTTCCCTATAAACCCTGCAAGGAAATCACTTTTGGTAGGACCATAAATGACTAGCAGGGTCCTTTTATTTAATATACTAAGCAAGGATATACTTCAGCACTTTGCCAAGTGCAATGAAAGAACAACCTATGGCAAGTGGTTCCTGCACTGCAGAGTCTAGGGGAGGACATATGTGCAGAACCATACCACGAAAGAAGCAAAGTAGTTGGGATTTTCTTAAATTTTATATTTGGAAAATTCACGTCCAAATTAACAAGCATACAAGAAGCAACAATTACCTAAGAAAGCTTGTTTTCTATCAATGATAACCCAAGGAGCATTAGCGTTAAAAGATTTTATTGAAACTTTTTCAACCAATAAGGAAAGAAGCAACCTTAAGGAATCTCAAAACATTTTTTTAATGAGAAACACTGTTGTTTGTACAGCATTATCTTGCATATGAAGGGTCTGACAAGTATTCTAGGGTACGTTCTTTTGTAAACACTAAAGGCACAGGTGAACCAAGTAGAAACTTCATTATGATATTGATAACATCTTTCAAGTGAAACAATATAGTTACCAATCCAACTAAAATTAGCATGGGTACACCAATTTCAAGAATTTGAACTTCCTACAGTAGAGTCCCGAGTATCGGAGTATGATTAAATAAATATAGGACAAATGTACTCACCCAACTTCACTTCTCCTTGTTCTGTTAACAAGATGTTACCACCCTTAATATCTCTATGAACTTTGAAAATTGAGTGCAAATAATCAAGGCCCTGCATAATAAGAAATCAAAAGAGACAACATGTTAATTAGAAAGCAAATACAAATTAGACAATGCATGAACATCCTTACGGGAGACGTTAATTGTTATTGTCTAGGGTCCCATACCTAAAAGGCAAGTTTGAAAACAAATAAGCACAAAAATATGGCACGCGAGCATGTACGGATTCACATGTAAGTGCTGTTAATATCCCATGACCATTGAAAATCAAGCATGGCAAAATGATTACAAGGACGAATGTAACTTAGGTTATCTAGATGCTGTAAAAATAAACTCTACAAACATAGGATACGAAGGTTCCTTGTAACCAGTTTATATATTCCAAACTAAACGGAATGAGTAAAACCTTTAAAGCTTCGCGACAGATATATGCTATCTGATTCTCCTCTAAAGGCTCCTCTGTATCATTCATCAAATCAGCTACACTTCCACCTCCACAGTATTCCATTACTATCTGCCCAAACATTGAAATAAGTTACCCTAAAAACAAAATATCAGGGAAATTTCCAAAAGATGAAAAACTAACAAACCAATGTAATCTAGAAACTGAAATTAACTCCAAATTGAAACTAAATTTTGATGGAGAAAAATGCTTATAACACCAACCCAAAGATATTCTTCCCCAGGGTAGCTCCCGAAGTACCGGACAACATTTGAATGACTACATTGCTGCAACATCTCAATTTCACCACGAATTTCTTCATACTCTTCTTCCTAAAAAAAAATTACTTGATCAATCACGACTACTGATTAATCAAGCCAATGCCATCAAGTACATCAAATACAAACAAGAAAATCATGCGCACCCCTTCACTTAATGATATAACTTTAACGGCAACAAGCTCGGAAGTTCTTATATTTCTAGCCTTATAAACTGCCCCATAAGATCCTTTCCCTGCCACCCAAAAATTCAATATCAGGTTTTCTTTTGGTCTTAATGGCACTAAAATCAATTAAATCCCTTTCCTTAAAAGAAAAATATAGTTCATTTAGCATTAGCATGGAAAAACACAATTATATGAGAATGAGAATAATAATGATTATCACTGCGATTAAACTCACCGAGCTCATTGAGTAACTCATATTTTGTGGAAGGATCTTCTCTGATAACGCAGTCGGGAACTGAACTCGACAAAACCTTATTATTTTGCAAGAACCGACTCTCTTCCCCTTGCAAAGGCGTCGTCGAAGTAGATGTCTTTTGTTTCCCAAAACCTAGCTCTCCCGTACTCGCCACCGCTCTGTTCACCACCGTCCCGCTCCCTTCTCTCTCGTTCCTCGCCGTTGATCTCACCACGAACGTCCCAAAACCTTCACCTTCATCATCCTCTTCCTCTTCAACGTCCATTTTATTTCCCCTTGCTCTAATTGGGATCACCCCCGCTAAGGCCGGTGGATTAAACGAAGACGGCGTTCCACCGCGAGCTTCACGAACATGATCCTTTTTCACGATCATGGTTCCTAAATCTCCCGCATCGCCACTGCCATCGTCGGCGTCGGAAGGAGTGCCGCCTCCGCCGCCAAAGAGTTTCGGCGCACATTTGAAGGGAGGAGGGATGGAAGATCCATCTTCACCTTCTTCGTCAACGTCTTTGTAAACCATTGTGGCGTAAAGGTCCGGTTCACGAGATGGTTGCGGTTTCGGTTTAGATTTGCCAGAATCGGAATCGGATTCAGAACCGGAATGAATGACAAAGGTAGAGTATAGCTCGGATTTCGCTTGAGATTTACGGGTCCTTCGAGACGTCGGCGGTTGCTCCATTTTCTTTTTCCTGTCTCCGGTAGGAGAGTGTGAGTGCATGAAAAAGTCAGAGAGCTCAGAGCAGTGAACGCAGAATTCGCAGATAGCCGTCGGCGCCGAAGAAGAATAACTGTAATTTGTTAAATCGGAAATTTAATGGGCCCCGCCATGTGTCGTATACTGGATTGTAATTTTTGGGCCTATTATATATACATTGGCCCTAAGAATACCAAATAAGCCGTTTCTGGCAATAAAAATGAAATAAGTTTGAATACTGGTCAATTTTTGCTACTAGTCCTACAATGTCTAAGTTGCGTTTAGCCTCTATTCTTTAATTTTTGGCATTTTGCTTTTCAGATTTTGAAATGTTAGTCGTTGACTAATCCTGATCATGGGTCGGGCCGGGCCAATACAAAAATTTAGACTTGTTTTCTACTCAGGCCTGGCCCAAAAAATGGAACTAAAATTTTGTCTAAGCTTGGACCAGATAAAAGTGTTAAACCCGAGCCCAGCCTGGCCCGCCGGTATTAAATTTTTTTATATTATTTTTACTTAAAAACAAATTTAAAAAATATAATACATCAAATACACTAAAAACATTAAAATAAATCTTCTCCAACAAATTGAAAAAACATTAAAAGAATGTCTTTATACTTAAATAACATTAAGATAGTTGCAACTTAACAAGCAAATGCCTCCAAAATAGTAGCAAAATTAATAATAAAACAATATTTATACAATATCCAAATAGTAACAACAAAATAGTAGTAATATAATAGCAAAATGGTAGCAAAACAACATCAAGATTCAAAATGACAGTAAACAACAACAAAACAATAGCAAACAATAGTGAAAATATTTAGGCAAATTTGGGTCAGGTTGGGCCCAGGCAAAAAAAATCTTACCCGAGACACGGCCTGTTTAGAAAATGAGTCTTATTTTTTGTTCAAGCCTATTTTCGGGATTATATTTTTGACTAAACCCTCCCATTTTTCGGGCGGACCTTTGGGTTTGGGAAGATGGTCCGACCCATGATCAGGTCTAATCCTGACCCAAATGGTAGACTAACAATTTATTAAATTATATTTTGTTATTTCTAAAATCTCATCGGCAAACATTATCACATGTGTAGTAATATGTCAACTAGCTATTTTCACATAATACTCATAAAAAAGTCATGTTATTTTAGTTAATGGATTTAACGGCCACTAATTGAGCCAAGACTAAAATTTGAAAATTCAAAAAGTATAGGGACTAAAATGATCAAATTGAATATAGACTAAATACACCACTTACTAAATTTGACCTAACAAATTTAATTGCTATTTCTTAAATTAGGAGGACTAAAATTTCAAAATTTAAAAAGTATAAGAGTAAAATTGACTAAATTCATAACTTGACTACTAATTGTTAAATACAAATAAAATAAAAGATTTGTTTTAGAGTTTGGAGAATAAATATCCATATTGAATTTTTTAAGCAAGAGGTTAAGGGTACGAAATCCCCAAATACCTCAATATCAATGGTTGTAGAAGACGAGCTTTAAAACAAATATTGGAGATCTTAATGACAAAAGATAAATATTTTGGAAAATAAAACCCTAATGAAAGCAAAATTTTCTATTTGCTTTTCAAATCAACAAAACAGTAAACTTATTAAAGATGATTATATGCCACTATACATTCTCTTTATCCCTTGTTTACTGAATCACTATAATTTCTGAATGATCATTGGTGATCATGGAATACCTTATATATTATTATTATTAGGAATATTTTATAACACCACCTTTAATTAATAAGATTCGAACCAACTTAATTGATTTGCATACCAAATACGTGCGGTTTCACCATGTTAGTCATCATCTCCTGCAGTAATATATTTATTATCACTCATGAAAACTTGTTTTTGATATATAAACGAGAGAGTTAGCTAGGATACAACAGGGGTTCAAGTGTACATTTCAATCAGATTAAATTTGGCAATAGGGTGAATGAAACTTTCGGCACAAGGAGTTGAATGGTGAGGGGGTCCACTTCTATCATCCCATTCTGCTGGTTTTGGTGGAAATTATTGCCATACAACGTCGATAACACAAGGTTGGATGAGGGAAAAATGATTGATATATATATATATATGGATGTATGCACGTCCCAATCAATCTTAACATCCACTAAAAAGATGCTGATATCTTCTTACATTTTTGAAAGGGAAAAGAAGATGGCCCATGGCTGCTGGCCTTGTGGGAGAATATAACAGAGATGAGAATAGTGTTGGTTTGGACATCCAAAACCCATTTGCATCTCCCTTTACAAAGGTAGAAAGCTTTTTTACAAGCATAAACCCTGTAGAAGATAAAAAGAATATATGAATCCCATGAAAGAATTGAACAATAAAATATGGACCCCCCTTCCCTCCTCATTCAACTTTAACTATATGAAAAAAATTGAGCTCAAATCTTTTTATGATGCACATCTATAGCCACCAAATCTTGTTTTCTTTCCAGATTTTTTGTGTTAGAAAATCAATATAAATAAATTTATAAACTTTCAGAGAGTTATAACTAAAATTTTGAATTATATTTATTAATTTTGATAAAGACAAAAATAAAATAAAAATTTTAATAACCAAGGCACCAAAGCCTTTTGCTGCCGGAATAGTGAAGAAAGATCCTCCAGGAGCAACTGAAAGACTTGCATTAACAATTTTGCTTAATTAGGGAAATTAAGGAGAATTTTTATTAGTTAAATGATATGATTCGTGAAAGGGCAAGGTGTTGGAACTATGCTTTTGACCATATGAAGCACAAAATAAATAGACAATCCGAGGAATAAATTAAGGTGAATGGGCTTTGATGGAATGGAGGAGATGAATATATATATACTAGTTTTAATCCTAATATATAATTTAATTCAATAATTTGTATTGAATATAATTAAAATACTTTTTTATTATATTATATTAATATAAAATTATAAATATAAATTCAAAATATAAATAAAACAAGATAACATTCAAATCTTAATATCAATAGAAAAAAGAAAATATTTAGTACACTGTGGGTGGAGTTTTTAGACTCTACAAATAATATTGTAACACCCCTAACCCCTCTCTGTTGCTGGATTAGGTCACGGGCATTACTAACGAATCAAACAATTAATTCAATCATAACCAACATATAAACGAACTAATAACATTATAATATGCAGGGGCAAGTCACGACAATCTAATACTTTCATGCTAGATTCTTATACATTCGAATAATAAATTATGCTATGCATTTCTAAACTTGGTCTTCCACTGTCTACACTCTTATCACTATTTATACATTGCTAAACTTAGTCTTTCACTGTCTACACTCTTATCACTATTTATCCCTTCTTGAATGTCAGAATTAGGATACATACAAGATTATTCCAATTATTAGCATCACAGTATTGGTCTATACTTCGTCTACTATTATCTTTTTAATTTATCTTCGATGATGTTAGTGGAATGCACTTAATTTAGGTTTGCTAATCCACCCCAATTCATAGTAAAAGTTACTCTTATAACCTCTATTACGAGTCTACGGGACCCTAAAAGGAGTTTAAAAATAGGCAAGGACTAATTTGAAACAATTTTGGAAGTTTAGGAAATAATTACAAAAATTTTGATTTCAGGGGTCACACACTCGTGTGGCCAGGCCGTGTGCCTCACACGACTGAGACACACACCCATGTCTCAAGCCGTGTAACTCTCTAAATTGGGTCATACGCTTATGCGTGTTGCCCGTGTGTGACACATGCCCATGTGGTCAGGCCGTGTGCACCCAAAAGTACCTTAAAACTCAAGTTTACCATTTCCTATTTACTTGGACAATAAGCAACTCAATTACCAATCGTTTAACCTATTCAAAACACGATTAAACATGCCCAAAATACATCAAATTCATCACCTAATATGTCTAAGCAATGTACCCTCATTGGTACCACATTTTATATGTTCAAATACATCAACAACACATCAAACATTCAAGACTTTCATTCATATCACACTTGCCATATTTGAACTAACTTTCAAACTACTAAAGCTGCCAAATATGAAGCTAAGCACATACCAAACATTATGCTAAGCTACCAAACTTTAAACTATCACATACCAAAATATAAACTAGGCTACCATACCAACATAGCCTCAACCACAACCATATACACATTTAACCATCATTTCACTAGCAACTAAGTTAACAACATCTTATAAACGATATCAACAAATGACTCCCCAGATACATGTCATTACAAAATAAAATATCAACACACTTGAGCTCGGGATTTGTGATTTGATGCTGAGTTGGCAATAATTCGAACAGTACCTAGCCTGCGCACGGAAAACAAAACCGCACGCTAAGTAAAACTCAATGGTATTTCTATAATCCGAATAACATAAACTTGATATAAGTATTTAAAATGCAAAATGCAACAAGTAAGCTATGTTCATGTGTTTCAATTCAATAGTATAATTTTTGCTTATTCCTTATTCACAACTACTAAGATTTTCACATGTTCAAATATAAAAGCATATATCAATGGCATTTCATTTAACATTTGAATACATCATCTCATACAATGGCATGATTCATATCTTTTGTCAATACTTGAATTCATTCAAGTTTCACATCTCAATTCATCATTTCATATTTCATTTCTCATCTCATAATCATTTCTCATATTTGCCATTTCAATATTTTCTCATCTCATATTCATTTCTCATCTTTGCCATTTCAATATCAATCACATAAATTATTATTTTACTTTCCCCTATTAACACGACACGGACTCGGACGGATACACGGATCCAACAATTACACCAATTTGGCACGCAGTGCCTCATCGGATAAATCTGAAGTAATAACTGCGCCCAACGCTATATAAATTGACACCCAGTATCTCATCGGTTAAACCGAAGCAAATTGACACCTAGTGCCTCATCGACTCGAGGTCGAAGTAATCCCTGAACTCTTTCTATCCTATGGTATGCCATCTATATCCGACTCAGCCCGATACAATTAATAGAGTTTCATTTCACTTTTCAAATACAACCAATATCCAATTTCATGAATATACATCATCACATATAACCATATATTAAATTTTTAATAATCACATTTTTCTCAATACACATATATTCATAATCAATATATTTCATAATATACAAAATCAATCCATTTCATTTCAATTATGAATTTAATTCAATTCCCAAGTACCAAAATAGTCACCTCAAATGCTTACCATATGCAAACAATTATATTTGCAATAATCTACTATTTAATTCGGATTATAGAAACACAAACCATGATTTTTGAGCTATTTGACGTCGATTTTATCCGTCCCCTTTTTACTCAAAGATTTCGGTACGACGTTAGCTACGGGATAAAACAATTAAATCACATTAATATTACACATTTCAATTTCACATTAAATTTCAATTTTCACACTATATTTTGCTTATTCTTCAATTTAGTTCCTAAACCGAGACTAATTTTAATCATCACATTTGACTTCATATTTTAATACTAATTTCACTCTAGACCACATTTAGCTTCCTCTTTTCTAATTCGACTCCTTAATTTTTAATTTTTCACAATTTAGTCTCTATTGCTCAAAATCAACAATTTATTTCACAATTTAGTCATTTTCCATTTCTAACTTAAAATCTATCTATTTAATCCCTAATACTTAAACTATTCAACAATGTCAACATATAAAATCTTGAACAATACTAAAAATTATAATATGAGTCGGGTAGTCTAAAATACTGAGATTCAAAAAATGTAAAATTTACAAGTGTAGAGACTAAATTGCACTAACCAATTTGAGCTTGAAGTTCCAAACCCCTAGTACCGTGCGTTCTCTTCTCCTTTTTCTTTCTTTCTGTTTCTTTTTTTCTTTTGTTTAATTTGCATGTCTCCACTTTCTTTTCTTTTACTATAACTTTAATTTTAATTATTATTATAATATATATATATAATATATATACATGCATTTTACTTAGCCATATTCGGCCACCTATAAACAACCATTTATTAAATGGCTTAATTGTTATTTTAGCCCCTTTAGTTTATTTCAATTTATAATTCAACTTTTATCCCTTACGCGACTTAGTCCCTATACCTTAAGAACTCCTAATTTCACAAAATTCACTAATCCAAAAATTAATTAGCTACCCAACTAACTTCGTAAATATTTAATTAAATATTTACAAATCCAGTTTACGAAAACAGAGTCCCGAAAATATGTTTTCTAACACCCCCAACTATCGAGTGGTTACAAATATAGTATAATATTAAAACAATGAATATTTAAGAAAAGAGATACATGACAATTTTCCAAATTTACTTGTGGAATAAAAAAGAGTACATTGTTAATGTATCAAATACTCTACTATAGAAAATATATATAATCTTTTTTATTGATATTTTTATCTTTAATTGTATGTGAATTATTTAAGATATAAATATCAGATTTTAATTATATTAATATGATCATAAAGTCACTTTTCTTAAAAAATTGTGTCATTTTATATATTTTTTAAATCAAATTAATATTATAGGATTTCTAACACAAGATCAATTCTCCTTAATAATATTTCAATCTTATTGATTAATTAAATAAAATTAACTAATAGTAATAGTAACGTAAGGTTTATGGTTTTCTTTCCATTCAACTATATTTATTTATTTATGGTATGATGAGTTATAATTTTAAATTTTAAAATTTAAAATTTATAATTTTATGGAAAGTGTTAGATTAGGGTTTGGGATTTAATAATATTTAAATTTTAACAGTTTAGGATTTTAGGGTTTATAATTTTAGAATGATTAAATCACTATTTGGGGCTTGAATTTGGCAATTTTTTTTACTTTGGGGTTTGAACTTGACAATTGTTCTCATATTGGAGCATGAACTTTAAGGTTTTTAAGTATTAACTTGGACAAAAAAATGTTCAAGTCTCAATGTGGAAACATCTGCCAAGTTCATGCCCTAACTTGGACAAAAAAAAATTAAGCTCCAATGTGAAAACAATTGTCAAGTTTAAGGCTTAACTTAAACAAAAAAAAAAGTTCAGCCCTAATATAAAAAAATTTGTCAAGTTTAAAACCCAAAATGTAGTTTAACCTATTTTAAAATTTTATATAAAAATATATTAATGGTCCTTTCGTGTACCTGTAAAAGCTTTTACGGAAAATATTTTCAGCATTTTCAGATGTTTGTTTAGTGAAAAGTGAATTCCTACCATAAAATATTCTCCAAAACACGAGAAAATGGTGCCTTTTTTTAGGAAAATGTCTGACCCTTTTGTTTCCGTAAGATATTTTCCAATCTTTCTCCTCTTTTTATCCCAACACTTTGTTAAACCCTCTTCCCATTCCCATTCCCCTTCCCCTTCCTCCTTCGTTGCTACCTTGACCCAAGATTCATCTCTGTATCAAACACACCTTTGCCTGTGTCGTGATTTAGTATCCCATCGTCTCAAAACAAGTTTATTCGACAAGAAGTTGAGGGAGAAGACATTTTTCTATTTTCGATTTTCTCGCTGGTCTTTTACTGGTTCCACTCTTCAGCAGCTCACTCTCTTTCCTTGTTTATTTTATAGGTTAGTTTTACTTTACCTCTAATTTGCAATGTTTTTTATATTGGGTCCATGTTTAATCAAAAATCCCTTTTTGATCCATTGCTTTGGTTTTTGTTTATGGTCTCTAATTTGGGTTGTTTCAAGTTTTGGTTTTTAGTATGGTTTGGAGGGTTAGAATTGAAAAAGATCATGCCTTTTTGTTTTAGCTTTTGGAATTTTATAAAACCCTAAGCTTGATTATAGAATGATCAAATTAGGATAATGAGGAAATGGGAAATTTGATGCAGTTTGATTTAACTTTTTAGTTGTTTGTGTCTAAGCTTAGGGATTTTAGACCTGTTATTCAAAGTATCACTTTTCTCATATTATGATGAATTAATTTTTGAGTTGAAACTAATCGTTCCCAACATTTTTCCTCAAATTAGGTGCTAAAAGGTTGCTAATTCTTTTGGACTTACCCAATAGTTTTGTGCATATAATAAACATATTTCAAATATTACTTATTTTCATATCTTATAAAAGAAGATGCTTAGTCTTATATTCTAGAGAGCCGGTCATAAACCTTTCTGTTTTCACAAGTTTAGTTATGAAATAACCACTTTAGAAGGAGATGTCAAAATGAGTACAATGAGATATACCAATTTATAAATTCATATCTAGTACAAGAAGATTCTTAAATGAATTGCATTCTATAAACTTGACAACTTGGAATAATTATCAAATTATACTTAATAAGGTTAAAAATTTCATCTTTATCAAGATTTAGAGATTATAAGTATCTATAAAAAAAATATTGTTTGAGTAGCTTAGTGTTTGTTTTGAAAATTATATAAAGATTCTAGTTTCATCTATAGATTCAAGGTAGAAGAACAAAAGACCTGTTGTAAGTTCTAATTAAGCTTGGCTGAAAAAATATGTGAAGTAAAATTTACTCTCACGTAAAAGTTGTTTCTCAAGCAGCAGAAAGAAAAAGAAAAGCAACAATTAGGAAGAACAACAAGAAAATATGTTAAAAAATATTTTGTCCCAAGTTCATTGCTTATTGTTCCATCATTGCTTATAATCCCTCTAATTCAAAGGATTCCCCCATCCAAGGCAACTCATCTCTCTTCTGTTTGACAATTGCATCATTTGATTCATTTCTGAATTAGTTGCCTTCTATGAATCTATTTCTGAATCAACTTGTGAATCCACTTGTTTATCCTTTAATATTTAAGTCTTAAAATCAAGGGATCTTAGGCCTGTCTAAGTCTATGGTTTTGCCAGTAATATGTTCAACTTTTTACCCATATCATTTATCAGTATATACAAGTAACATAAAACAATTTTGGCAAAAAAACAACCGAAGTTTGTGGTTATTTTTTTAGTAGTTTTCTGACGACACTGGGGTTTAAGGAACAATTTCTCTCAAAAAAAGGGCATCATACAATAACAATACATGATGTTGTACTGTTATAGCCAGAAAAAATCTAAATTGTTTAAGGCTCAATCAATTAATGATAACTATGAGAACTTCACATCACGATAAATAATATAAAAATCAGTTTAGAGATTTATGGTTACCCATTAGCATGAAATTAGATCACTCTGATGAAAATCCTACTTTTGAGGTATCTCGCACATAGTAAGATGACATTTGGCTAATGTTCTAAACATATCTTTGTTAGTTGTCGATTGTTCCCAAGTTTTTATTTTTGTTGCTTAATTCTTTTACCGTTTTATGATTATTTTTTAGTTGAATGATTTGCTATCATTCTTTTTCAGTTGAATGTTTGTTTTTAGTTTCTCACTTATGTTTTTATGAAGTTTTAACTCGTTGCAGAGCTCAAAAATCTATTCGGTTTGTATTGCTTATTGTTGATGTTGGCTTTGTTAGTTATTGAGCTTAAACACAACTTGACATTATTTTTTGTAATAATTAAATATTTGTGTCACATTATTTTGTGTAGATAGACTGTAATTAAGGTCATAATGCAATTGTTGGGGTTGTGACTTCAGTTTTAGCTTTTGGGGCTCTTTGGATTAAAAAATTAAAAACTAGGAAGGAAATCTCTTCTCACCCTCATGTAAATCGAGATTATGAAAGATAAAATTATATTAATAGTATTTTATATAGAGGTGATCAACATTGTATTGATGTGATAAGGATGAGACTGATTGTTTTTTTTTTAAATTTGTGAGACATTTTTAGTCCAAACAATTTGTTACAATAAACTAAATTGGTGAATATTAGGGAGCAAGAAGTTATATTTTTACATATGATTGGTCATAATGTAAGGTTTCGAGTGATTGGATCAATAATAGATCAACTGAAACAATTCGTTATTACTTTAGTTGTATTAAGAGTGATTTTGAAATTGTATAAACTAGTTATTAGATTACCTAATGAATCAACTCCTAGTGATATCAGAAACAATCCAAGGTTTTATCCTTATTTTAAAGATAGTATTAGGGCATTAGATGGAACTCATGTTTGTGCATATGTTTCACTTAGCATTCAAGGAAGATTTTGTAGCCGTAAAGGGGGGACGGCGCAAAATGTATTGGCTGTCATTACATTTGATTTGAAATTTTCCTATGTTCTAGCTGGTTAGGAAGGTAGTGAACATGATTCTCATATTTTAAGTGATACACTTGCACACCCAGGAGGATTAAGAATTCCAGAATGTAAGAATTAACATTAAATACCAAATAGTTCAAGTAAGCTCATAATTTATTAGTAATAATTATGTTTTGTAAAATTGTAGGTAAATATCATCTTGCTGATGCTAAATATGGCATCCAAAATGGATATATTACTCCAGATTGTGGTGTTCGATATCATTTAAAAGAGTTCAGTGACTAAGGGCCAGAAAATGCAAAGGAACTATTTAATCTTCGTCATTCATCATTGTGAATCATTGTTGAACATGTTTTTGAGATTTTGAATAAACAGTTTTGTGTGTTAGATGCTAAACCATTTTGGAATTTTCAAACCCAAGTAGATATGGTGTTGGCTTTTTGTATCATTCATAACCATATAATGAGAGTTGATCCTAATGATTTACTTAATCAAGGATTATTGATAAGCCTGAGTCGGATTTGATAATACCAACTCTTACGGAGAAAGAAGAAAGAGAAGAAGCAAGAGAATGGTCTACTAAGAGAGAGGAAATTGCACAAACTATGTGGACTGATTATATGGCTAAAAACATTAGGTAGGTTTAGGGCTTAAGGTTAACGTTTCAATGTTATGTATGTTTTAGTATTTTTTTTTTTAATGTTGGTTAGATATTGATATTGAAATTAGCTTGTTGGATATTGAAATTATTGATAATATAGATTATTGATGTAGAATGGGTAAGGGCAACAAAGAAGGGACAATAAAGTAATTAGGGTGGACAAAACCAATGGAACATCTTTTTCTCGAAATTCTTGCAGAGAAGGTCCAGAAAGTAAATAAGTTTTCTAACACTTTCAAAATAGTGATGGTAATATACATATATATTTTAAATATATTTTAGTTATTTTTTACTTATTATTCTAATTGTGTATAATATCTAGCAAGCACACAAGAAGTATGAACCATTTTTGAATAAAAGCAT
The DNA here is from genome assembly GCF_025698545.1 of Gossypium raimondii. Lineage (NCBI taxonomy): Eukaryota > Viridiplantae > Streptophyta > Magnoliopsida > Malvales > Malvaceae > Gossypium > Gossypium raimondii. Next base: position 39,127,840 of record NC_068567.1, on the reverse strand, counting down.
TGATCATTATGATGAAATGGATTTGGTTGTTGGCAAAGATATGGAAACAGGGAGTTTTGCCAGAACATTTGCTGACACAGACTTGGATGATGGTAACCGAGATTCAATGCTTGTAAACTACGATAATGAAGAGGTTGAGGAGGTAAGAACAAAAGTATCTTCATTTGGCACATCTAAAAATAAAAGAAAAAATATTCAAGAAAGTGTCATTGATGAAAAAAATTAAATTTGTGAGTGAACAACTTGATAAGATTGCTAATGCATTGGAACAATTTACTGAGGATAAGACACCATATCTTTACGGAGAAGTGGTGTCAATGGAGGTGGAAGGATTTGTTAACGACTTCCTTTGTAGTGTGTTTGATTATCTTGTGGATTGTGAATTCGAGGTCAAAGTTTTCTTTGCTAAAAGTACGAAGTATAGAAAAAATTGGCTTCAAAAATTTTCTCAAGGTTAAAGATATTGATGTTTTAATGTGGTGTGATACTAATTATATGGTGTAATACTAGTAATGCTAGTAATGCACTTGGACAATATTGTAGTCATCATGTGTGTACTACTAATTATGCACTTGGATAATATTATTAGTTTGTAGTACTAATTGTGGTTTGGAAGCTAATTTATCATTATTCAATATTTGTTTTTTTCTTTTTATAACACAATTAGAAATATCTATTCGCTTTGGTTGTTTTTAATTTATGACTGTTAATATTCTAGCTTAATAATTAAGTACTATTATATATTTAATTTGATGTATTTATTTATAAATAAATTATTACAATATGTAAAAACAATGTAAAATATAAATTTAATAAATATAAAATAAACTCAATTAAATAATAAAAACAATAAATTTTCAAATTTTCGAAAATCAATAAAAAGTAATAAAAGTTGATTTGATGTTTGTTATTATATTATATTATTAATGTAATCTAAAAGAACATGGAACACGCTATTTCTCTGTGCTAGTATAAATGTTTTTAATTCAACTAATGCAATCCAAAGAAAGAGTCACCAAGGGAAGTTACAACAAATAAAAAACTTCATTAATGTCTATGATAGAATAAATATAAATAGATATTAAGAGACCACCATTTCATATTTTATTTATGGTTCAAGGTCCTCGAAACTTAGATGCATGGATATTAATTCCTTTCAAAAACCAGTAGCAAACTAGCAATGTGCATATATATTAACATTCTACAACGTGAAACAAGCAACATAACAACGGACGTGTACAACAGCAGAAGATTGTTCATTAGCTTTCACACCAAACGACGTTCATAAAAAAGATAAAATAGTAGCTGCCACTACGAGATCGTACACCTTGTTTCAAGTCCACTTCCAGGAAAACTTATCTAGAGCTAAAACAGGAAACCCTAAATGCAACAAACATCTATCCTGTCACGAAACATCACACAGCATAAAAGTAAACACCAAGCCAAAGCAAACCAAAAGTGAGTTCAGGGAACCCTTGGTATTGCCCTGCAAACCAGTGGGTTCTTCATTTCCAAGGACAGTTTCAAATGTTCAGTCAAGTCCACGTTTCTGTCTTCAGTTGGAATCCATTTGAAACGTTGAAGCAACTGAGCCAACCAGAGATGAGCAGTGGCCAAACCCATGGCTTTCCCCGGGCAAACCCTCCTACCAGAACCAAAAGGGGCCAACCTAAGATCACACCCCAAAATGCTAATATCTTCTTCCATGAAGCGCTCTGGCTTGAACCTTTCTGGCTCCTCCCACAGTTTTTCATCATGAGTGATTGCCCACATGTTCACCATTGCTGTAGTTCCTGCTGGAACGAAATAATCACCAACATGAACATCATGGATGGCAAGGCGAGCCCATGAGAGAAGAGGCCCTGGTGGATGCACCCTAAGAGTCTCTTTCACAATGGCCTGAAGGTAAGGCAGATTAGGAATGTCCGAGTCTGAGACATGCTTTGATTTCCCAACAACAGATTCAATCTCAGCTTGAGCCTTTGCTTGAACTTCTGGGTGTAGAACCATTCTCGCCAAAATCCATTCAAGCAAGACCGCCACAGTGTCAGTACCCCTGAAAATCATCTCCTGCAAAACCATGCAGAGTGATGAAAATGCAAAGCTCGCGACAAAATAAAGCAAAAGCTAATTCATTTAAGAGGCAGGCAAGTGTTGTATTCTTATCTTACCCATAAAACAGCAATCATATCGGAGTCAGCCAGTTTCTCATGTTTCTCCAAATCAAGCAAAACATCAACGAATTCCCCAACATTACAATTATCATCGTTCAAGCCTTCACTAAGCCTTTTCAGCCTATGCTCTTCTATGATTTTCCCGACAAAAACATTAACTCTTGAAACCAAATTCCTGCACCGTTTCCTTACACCTTGCAAATCTAGCCAACAAATTAGAGGGAAATGATCACTCCAGTTAAATATCCCCAACAATTCATACCCTTCACTCACCAGCTCCTCAAGTTCGTACCCTTCGCCAACCTTCTCAAAGTCGTACTTCTTACCAAACACAGTCGCCATCACATTGTTCAACGACCCAAAATGCAGAACCTTTTTAATCTGGACCTCATCGCCTGCTTTCATTATACCGTTTATTTCATCCATCATCTTGATACCAATCTCACGCCTATACCCTTCAAAGCCAGCAATTCTCTTGGGACTAAACAAATGGGTAGCTGAAATACGCCTCAAATTCCTCCAATAATCTCCGAAAGGAGCAAAACCCATTGCCCTGTGAAACAATAGCTCATAGGCTGACTCCTTAACTGGCCTATCAGCAAAAGCTGAGTTGTGGAGAATATCCCTTGCAGTTTCAGGGTCACTAGAAATGATAAACCGAGTGAATCCGACAGAAAAAGCCATCAACTTCACAGCGTTGAGGGTTTTAGCAAGCTTAGCAAGGATACGGTGAGGAGTGGAGCCATTGAACACTGTGAGTAACCCCAGTAGTGGTAACCCAACTGGACCAGGAATGGAGAACCTCGTCTTGGACCTGAACCGAGCCCATGCAATCCCACCCGGAGAAAGCCACAAGGCAATGGTTCCAACCAAGAGAAGAGCCCAGAGAAATGCTTCTAAGCTCAACAAAGGTGATCGGAGCAACAGAAAACCATGTTCCAGGGACATCCTCGCCAGAGACGCGTGTTCAATAAGAGTTGAACTTCACAATTCCTGGCTTACAGGGATGGTATGATCTCAGGAGGAAGGAAATGGAGAGTTTAGAGCACAAGAGACGAGGAGCTGAGTTTAAATAGAGAAGTGGAATGCCAAACTTTAATTCAACCTCGTGAAATAAATAAAAAATACCTAAACCATGCCATTTTTATTATCTTCGTCCCTATTTTTTTTCACAAATGTTACTCAAGCTATTTTCTTTCAAGTTTGATACTTCTGTTAATTAAAAAGGTTTAACACAAATTAGTATCTAAATAATATTTTTTTAAATTAATATCTAAATTTTTTATTAGTCATAAGTGATATCTAAACTATTTCATCGTTACTCATTTTACAATAAAATATTATTTCCGTTAAAAGAATTTAGCTAATAATAGACTGTTACATCATATAATCTTTAAATAAATTTTAATTATTTTATTTTATTTTACATTATTTCTCTCTTTTTTTCTATGTTTTTTCTTTTCTCTTCTTTTATAATATAATGTCAAGTAATGTCAACAATACTTGAAATTGACTCTTTCAATGTTGAGATATTAGTGATTAATTCTGTTTCTAAACTTTACTGCCTACTTGCTAAACTTGACGGGATTGAATAAGTTCTTTCATCAATCAAAACTAGTATTTTCAAAACCAAATTGGATTGAGCAATTGGATTGATTCAGTCCAAAGATAGAAGTTGAATTGATTGACTCGCGAACCAATACAAATTAGTTGAACCAAGTTAAAAATGTATGTTGAATTAATTGAATCAATTCTCTCTATTTTAAAATTTTAATTTTTATGAATTTTTAATATTATATATAAAGAAAATATTTTTTTGTGTGTTTTCTCTACATGGTAATTTTTAATTGGTTTTTTTTTTTTAAAAAGACTTAACGGGTTTGACTAATGATAGATGCATCAACTTGGACAAAAATAGTTTAGATACAACTTGTGACTCAACCTACTCATTGGTCGAGCACTCGCCCAAGCTCAAAGGCTCGCCTGAAAAATGAGAAAGTTTGGACAAAAAATAAAGCCCAAAAAAAGGGCTTGGCTAAAATTCAAGGCTCGTTTCTATATGGATCAGGTCTTGGGCAAAATTTTTTAGCCCAAGCCCAGCTTGACTCAACCTAAATATATTATGTTATAAAAAATTATATTAATTCTATATGTTAAATAATAATTATATATATTTATATTTATATTTATATTAAACCACTAACCCAACAACAAATAAACTCATCACCTAAAACCTTAAAAAAAAAAACTTATCAACCTAAATAACACAAATAAATATAAAATTTTAAAATTTATATTTAATACAATAAATTTTTATTTTTATTTTTATTTTTTAATATAAATATTTTTTAATTTATTTTTAATGTGTTAGAAAACTTTTATTTTAATATTTTTAGTGCATTTAGTGGATTATATATATACACGTATGGAGCATTTTCCCTCTAGTACTTTTAACTCCCCATTACCTGGGAAATTTTTTTGAATCAATTGCCACTCACCTCAGCTGTACAAAAGAGTGGCTTTTAACATTGAGTGACATAAGGCATTTACGAGCAAAAACAAATCGTAAGAAGAATCGGAAGAAGATGAAGTTCGCACATAAGGCATAATTTGGAGCTACCACGCAATTTGCATCAAGTAAGGATCGATTTATGTTGTTTATATTTAATTACAACACTATTTTTTGCATAATGTTTTTGTTTCGAACATGTGTAACTAGTTATTTCGTTGAAAATGAGGACGAATTAATGTTATTTTTTATTACAACGATAAAGTGCGTGACACTGAGAATGGGTTCATTTTTTATTAAAGAACACAATGCGGTTGGCTTTTAACCCGAACATACAATTGTTAGAGCTACGTGGAAGAATTAGGCGAAAATTGTCAGATCCAACCAGATGAGAGTATTGTCACTGAAATATCAATTTTGTGCTTCGGTCGACCTCTCCAAATTTGGCACTTTCGATATCCAAGGCATAAGAGGGTTGGAGGCGATGGTGCAGGCACATATTGCCAGTGGATCACCAATTCTCGAGTTATATGCGAAGTTTGCAAGAACAAATGTAGGCCCTCGAAAGTCGACATATGTTCTAGTTTGAAAAGTCGGAACAAAAGAACAAGCTGAAAGTCTAATGACACAATCGTACGGTGGGTTCACTGCTTTGTTAGAAAGTACCCATATGATATATTGGAATCATTAATGGAAAGACACTCATCTATTTTGGCCTTAGATTTCAACTGCAACAAGTAAAACATCCAGTAATCGGTGTTCAATGGTAACAAAGAATACTAGACCCCGAAACGACACTTATTTAGTGGTTTTGATTTGAATTTCGGTCAGTTGAAGTTCAACACTAGGAACATTTATAAGGAAATGACATCAAGTTTCAGCGATTGACAATCAACATGTGATATTAGTTGTTTCGAAAACTATAAAAGAAGGGATGATGTACTCCATATGACGTCCATCGGTGAGGGGACATCCAACCTTGGAGATGCTATTGGGGTTGAGAATGAAAAGGGTACTGAATTCGATATCGGTCCAATCCAAGAGCTTGGTGCCGATGGTTCAGAAATTGCATTATTTTCTAAACTAGAGTCTGTTCTAACTAAACCAAAATATGGAGGTTCAAACGGTGAAGGTTCGTACAAAGATGCCAAATAAGGTCCACAGTTCAGAGCGTACTCATCTCCAACCCACATGCATAATATGGACCTATCAGCAAAAGATTGGTTGCAGTTTGCAGAACTCCCACACAGGAGACCGGGTCATGCAAGTTCTTCGTTGGATTCAGGTGATTTAGAAGTGGGGAATGAGTTTCTCTCTAAAGATGGTTTTGTCACTGTAGTGAAGCGATACAACATTAAGAACAGGGTAAAATTCCACATTGTTAAATCCCGATTTAACAAGTTTGAGGAGAAATGTGCAATGCAGGACAACAGATGTGCATGGAAAATCATGGCTTCTGTTAAGAAAAAGACGGGGTTGTAGACCATAAATAAATATATCGCTCTGCATACATGTGTTTCCATGAGTACTGCATTAAGATTGTCTGATATTTGGCGTGTTGGATTCATAATTTTATCGTACTCGTGTTGTTGCAAGTATTTCATGGGATTATCTAAAATTGGACTAACAAATGATCGCCAAAATAATCCTACGCCCCAAATATCAATAGCTAGTTACATTACGCGCTATCGTAGCGTAATGTGTGGATCGCAAAGCAGAAGGTATTGGAGAAGATGCATAATAGGTGGGACGTTTCATACAATTATTTATGGCAGTGGTGTCAAGTACTGAAGAGGTACATTCCAGGTTGCGTAATCGATTTGGAAACGATGCCTGCATACAACAATGATTGGTTGCTCAATGGATGTTGAGTGTTCCATCGTTTCTTTTAGACTTTCAAGCAATATTAACAGTTATTCTAGTATTATAAGCCACTGATACAAATCGATAGTACCTTTATGTATGAAAGATATACCTATCAATTGTTGTTAACTGTTGCACAAGACGACAATCGAAAAATCCTACCAATTGCATTTGCAATAACGCCGAGGGAGTCAACAAAAAATTGAGATTTCTTTTTATCTAGGTTGATAAGGCATGTTTCCCTTTAACAAAAGATTTGGAATACTACGCAAAATTGAACGACATGAAAGCCTTTAAAACCACACACACTATAGGTATTGTCTAAGACATATTGTGACGAACTACCACAGACAGCATGATTCTGTAGCTCAATGCGCATAAGTGATCAACGTGGGTATGTATTCGCTACTATTTCAATTGTTTGATATTTAACTGGTTAGTAGATGTTGATCATTATGGATAAACTATTCACTTTTCTTGACATGGTACAAGCTCGCCAAACATCGTTTCCATGAAATGTTGAAAAACTTACGGGCTATTAATAGTGTCGGGACGGGGTAACTCTCTAACATATTGTTCGATCAATAGACACAATCGGATGACAAGAGTCTACAATATAGGCACATGACGACAAGCCTAGCGAAAAGCATCAATTCCATATTGAAGGGAACGCGTCATTTGCCGATAACCTTGGTTGTCAAATAAACATATTTTGGTTTGGCTAAACTTCTTCCAAAGTGAGCAGAATAATATGTTGGACAGATAAAGGGCGGCCACGTTTGGAGCAATGACATTTTGAAAGAAATTAGGAAGGCTACAACACGAGTGAACTGTATGCATCTAATGTATCACTCGCGCGAAAACCTATTATTTCGAGTTAGGGAGTACGACAAACCCGACTAAGGTATTACCGAGGGAGCGTAGCTTGTACACCTGAGATAATGGTCCTACTACTATGGGAGATTTGACGCACTTTATTTTTCATTCAGTCGTGTAATTTCAATATGTAGTGATGTACGTTTGGATTAAATAAGCTTCGTGGACAAAGTGTACAAACTAGAATACCTATATAACGTGTGGAGAAACGTATTCCCACCAGTCCCAAATGAAAATATGTGGCTGTCGGTATCGAGCGCTCCATTCAAGTTGTTACCCAATAAATCATTGCATTGCAAACCAAAAAGTCGACCGACATCTACTCGAATACGCGACAACATGGATATTCAAGAGAAGACAAACCAATTGAGGTGATGTGGGTGGTGTAGAAACCCAGGGCATACAATGTCGTCATGTCCACACTGGCGGGATAATATAAAGACAACACCTCATTAACCGTTTTATTAATTTTTTAACCGAAATCTATTTGTTGATTTTTTCATTCATACTAAATTTTTTTTAATTTGTAAAACACATGCTTTTATTATAAAACAATACAATATACAACTTTGTTCCATTTTTCCCGTGCAGACATGTAATATGAAATAACGACAACCAATTTTGATGCAAAAATGATATTTATTAGAAAGCATTCAATATCCAATATCGATACAATCTTATCAACTATAACTTAGCTAAATAATTAAAATTTACATAAGAAGTACAAAAAGAAAAAATCATTCATATCATTAATGAGAATGTGTGCCACATCGGGGTGGTCATCGGTTGCGAGCCAAATTTCTTCGTTCAAGCTGTGTACTGGCCTCCTTGCATTTATTATTACATCTACGCTCGGTACAAGTTATGGTCTTAGCCTTTCATCTTCTTCACCTTCGTTCATGGTTTATTATGATTGGTTGCTCCTCAGTTGCCATCGTGTATCCTCTATTCTAGGAATAGGTGGTTAAGAAGCCGATCCACCTTGGTAGAATAATGATCCCGGAGGTGTTTGCGATACCATTGGCGTAGGCATATAACTATATTGTGTGCCATACACTAATGGCATAACTATCAGACTTTCGACTGGTACCCTAAACATAGACAACCTCTACATCATCATTGGAATCATTGTCGTTTCAAACGTTGATGGCATCGGCGTATAATCTGCCGGGGACAGAGGTCCAAGAATAAAACCTGACATTGATGTGGAAACAGAAAAATATGGTGCCAGATGTAGTGCTTACGTAAAAATGACACGGTTAATGAAAGCACCAGAATAAGTCGAGCCATACTAGTTGAGGGTGGTGCGACATCGGTGCCAGTTCTTGCGTAGGTGTAAAGAATGGGCTCCCTTCGGCAGTTGCTCTAAACCTTAGATGCCTAGGCACTCATCGTGGCATTCTCGTATGCTGTTGCCTACCCTTCACCTCTTCTACTAGCAAATATGGCTTGCCATAGACCTTAAACCATGACCTGTACTTTGGATTACAGGCTAACTCTGGCGCGATAATGGCTTCACGGCTAGCTAAAACCTCGCACATATTGTTCAAACGGTTGATATATTCCTCGTGGAATGTAGGCCAATGCTCATCTGTTCTCCATGCAATTTGATATTATGCCTCAAACCCAGTCGGAACGATTCAACCTAAATTTTGAACATCACATTAACCAGCAAAGTAACTCTCAATTAAACTACCACGAAACACACCATCCAACCCATCACACGTCACAATTATTGTATTATTTCATATTAAAAATCCTAACACATGCTTCTCTAAACCAAAAAAATAGCTCAAGAAAATCAAACACACAGTACCTACGACCCCACCTTTTGGCGAACTCGTACTGAAAATTTCACAGCTCGCAGTTGGCAAGGCTTGCACCTTGCAGCTCACAGTCAACTCGGTGAGCCTCTAGCTAGCAATCTACGCTGTGAACACCTAGCTCGCGACCTGCCCTGTGAACTTCCTCTTTTGGTGAACCTAAGCCTAGTGAACTCTAAACCGTCCTACCATCGCATAATTGATAGACTGACTGGCAAACAGTCCATCTGCGAACTCCCTAATTTTGGAAAACCCAAAGCTAGTGAACTCTACCTTCGCATATTTCATTTTACTTTACAACTTATTTTTTGTTTTTATAAGATAGCCCATTTACATATTTGTGAAGTCCTTACTTTTGCGACCCCTAACATGTTTTTGGCTACCCATTTATGCATCAATTAGACAGATCGCATGCATTATTGTAACATGTTACAACCTATTTCTCATGCATACTATGTCATCACATTGATTCAAACAAACATAAGATTTAAGGACATACCTCAATGTCTAGAGAACTCCTTAATTTGCATATACTTGTTAGTCCATCAGTTTATCAACAAACCATCATGCCATTACAATCTAAACTTTTAATCAATCAGTTATGTAGTTATAAAAGACCCAAAAATCCAAAATTAATAGTCTGTAATGTCCATTTACAACCCATCAAATTTATTAAAAATCTAAATCTAAATCTAGTCACTTGGAACAGTCCCACATTACCTTCCTTATTGGGGTTGCAAACACAACACATACTCGAGAAATTTTCCTTCTAATGGATCACTTGGAAGGTTCACTTTGCCACTTATCCCACAAGCTATTTTTCTATAAGAAGTGTGAGCTTATTGAAGCTAAGTGAGTGTACAAAGCATGCTACAGATAAACATAACATTTAGGTTAAAAGTGAGCATGCTATACAGTTTGCACAAAGTACGGTTTGCACAAATTCAGGCTCGCATGGTAACAATGACAATATAGCTCGTATGATACAATCAGTTCGCATAGTACAACATAATCAATACACATGATACTAATATATTGCCAATTTTTTATTGTGAAACATAATCATAAATCATATGTATTGAATAAACGAATCTCCAAACATACCAAATGACTCATAGAGTTCTATGCTATCTCCCTTCAGTAGAGCACGAGTGCTAACACTCTCTAAACACACCAGGTTGTCTTCAGTGAATAGAGCTATGCTCTACATTCCACTATCTCTTCAACGCACCCTTCAAGCCACAATGCCTTATCACAATACAAATGTGAGTACTCAGAATCCTATGGCATGCAAATGATATCCAATGGTTTCAAGTGTTCACAATGCCAATATATCATTTTTAACACATTCATAATACACAATATAATAGGACTCACAATTTAGCAAAGCTCGCATTATCACAGTTCACAATACATAGCTCGCATACCATGTATCGTACCTAGCATAGTTTGCATAACAACACAGTTCACATAAAACGTAGGTTTGCATAACAACATAGTTCGCACATAGAATAGGTTCACATAACAGCATAGTTTGCACTTAGCAAAGATTCGCATAAAAATATAGTTCGCATATCAGGGTTCACACATAGCATAATTTTGCACAAGAATGTGGCTCGTAGACATAAAATATAGCTTTGCATAATCATTGCAGGGTTCGCATATATAGTGTGGTTCGTGTAATCATAGCAGGGTTCACATATATAGAAACACTTACTTTGGGAACTTAGGATATGTGTTTAGTATACCTAAGCTCCCCTTAGTACGCGAACTGGTGCTAAATTGCAGTATACATGTCCGCTCACCTCTGCGATCTGACTGCTTGCTGTCGAACTTAGGTAAAATTCTGCTTGCCTTTACCTCTTCTAGTTGAAGCTCCTTCATGATCTAAGGCTTCGTATAATAACATACATAATAGATCACAATCATTCTAAAATAAAACTACATTCCTAACATCCTAACACCTAACTATTCGCACCTCTCTAGCGAGCTCACCTCGCGCACCTCCTTCAATCACTAATTTCTTCACTCTCACTTAGCTTAATCTTTAATTCTTACTTTCTAATGTCATATTTAACATTTATCTACAGATCTGTACCACTAATTTCATTCAATTACACTAATCTTTGTTTTCTAGAAAATCACATTTATTTTCAATTGCATATAAGAGAAATCATTCGATCCGTTCAAATTCATTAAAGATTTGTTAAATTAAGATTAAAAATCTCTTAATTACATCAAAATGAGTAGAAAATTGTTTTTAACAGTCTCTTAGCTCACAATTACGAGATCTACCATTTTAAAGTAAAACAAGGTTTAAATCAATAGATCTCATGAACCATTGATTAAATATATAAAATTTAAATTAAAACGACATACCATCTATTTTAACTATGATAAAACAAATTATTACCTTTAATTTGAAGAATTCTACGAGATTTGGATTGATTTGAGCAAAAACGTGTTAATAAATAATAGAAAATTGAAAAAGAAAAAGTGAGTTTCTTTTGAAATTAGATAATAAAAATGTGTTTGGATGCTTAGAAAAGCAGAATGTTTGAGAGCATTTTGAGAGAAAACTCCTAATTAGATCTAACAAAATTTTCAAATGAATAGGAATGTGGAGGAAAGGGACGATGGTTGTTCTTATATAGCCAACAAACTTTCAAATTTTGATTTATTTCCCTTAAGACCCCTTCCTACTTTCCCTCTTTTTCTAATAAACCCCATTTCAATTAAAACTCTTTATTTTCACATTTGACCTCTAATTTAAAATCCATTTCAATTTAATCCCTAGTCGTTTATTTTTATTCACCCGATTATTATTATTTTTAATTACTACAATTCTAATTCAAATATCTCACTCAAGACCAAGACTAAATTATCTGATTCTACTAACCTGATTTTTGGGGTGTGACAGTGCATCTCCAACACAGCGCGTATACTACCAATGGCACCTTCACGTGCTATATGTTAGAATTCACTAAGAATTCGGATGAGATGCATTCTTGAATTCCCAGATCGGAATATGTCGTCCATTCAAACTATATTAAAATAATAAAAAATTTAGTTATATATATACTATTAATTTTTAAATCAACTATGTTAATATTATATAATTCAAATTTAAAAAATACATACCTCCGATTTTGATCGTTGGTCTAACAAAAGTCATATATCTTGAAGCTCATCTGGTTGTCTCACGTAACTTGGCCCATGGTTCCACCTATTGAAATAATATGCTAACACAATAATTTAAATTTTAAATAATTTTATTATGGTAAATATATTATCTAATGAATTTTACCTTGTTACGAGTAAAAATGTATAAGGGTAGTCCGCTCGAGGACGTAAAAATAGTAGTCGGTACCATGCCCATGATTGTAGTAGTAGCATACAACCACCGATTTTAATTTTCTGTGGTTCCGTCGCCCGACACATCTCCTAGTACAACATCACCAACCCAACTGACCCCCAACTGAGTTTGCCCACTTCTGTGAAGTCGATGAGTTTTAGCAACCACTTTAAATGGATAAAATTTCGTGACTTATTAGGTATTAGGAGACCCCCGATGATCATAAGAATGTATGCTCGAGCGTGTTGTTCTCTTTGGACTTCACTTGAATTAGTATCGGCCCACCAAAATTTCTTCTTAACCAATTTGTATCTATTTAGGCTTCATAAATCGTTTCCAAAGCCCTCCCCAAAAGCTGCTTGCATATGTCTCTCTAATCGGCTGCGATAATTGACCCAGTCACTACCGACCCATCCACCGATAACTCGAGATGTAACTGCACGTCCTCGAGAGTGACAGTACACTCACCGCATGGAAGATGGAATGTGTGCATCTCGGGTCTCCACCTTTCCACCAATGCGCTTTCAAGTGTGGGGTCCAATTTACACCCCTACCCATAAGGGCCACGTGCAAAAATCTCGCATCTCTCCAGTAGGGTTCGATTATGTGTGATGGAGGAACGGGTAGAGTACAAATATATGTCTCCAAAATCCGATCTTCTGGCTATATATAAAAAAATACAAAATATTACATTTCAATATAACAAGAAAATATTTAAATTAAATTAGATTAAATATAATAAAATTACAATTTGTAATTGATAGATCGAAATGTGCTTGCCATCCAAACGGATTAGAGATTTTGCCATTGCTAATTTTGAAAAACACAAAATAAATTGTAATAAAAAATAATTTAAGAAAATCTTAATTCAATTTTAATAAAAAGAGAGTTGAGATAGAAATAAAGTTGTATGGGTTTAAGAATGTGAAAGAGAAATTGTTCAGATTGAATTGAAAAAATAAGAAAATTGTATGGGTTTATATAGAAAAGAAATATGAGCCGTTAAGGGGTAAAGTAGCCGTTTTCAGAAAAGAAAAGACATAATCCAATAAAAAAAAAAAAAAGATGTATAATTTATGATAGTTAAGTCAATAAAAAAAACTAACCCTAGTTAAAAGGATATTGAGAATTTTTGCAGTACTTCTGTTTATAATGACTGTAGTACAAAATTATATTTTGGGGTCTGAGTTTCACTGTGGGATGTGAAAACTGAAAACACAATTGCAGCATTTAATTAAATATTTAAAAAGAGGAATCCATTTGGGTTTCGTATCAGTTCCTTTTTCCCATCCTGGATTACGATTCCAGGCACGTCCCTCTCCTTCTTTCTCCACCTCTCCTTTATAAACAAAAATAAAGGAAAACTTTGGGAGCAAAATCTGAGTTTCTTTGGAACATATGGTTTGACAGTAGCGTCATGATCCAACTTGATAAGATGAATCTGACCCGTGTGATTCTTTTCGAAAAGAGATGTACTGGGAATATATTAGTGTTACAGTCTGCAGGGCTATAGGAAGGGAGAGAGAGAGAGAGAGAGCATCCAGGAGAGTAGGGCATGAGGCTTCAAGCCTTCACGTGGGATTGCTTAGTGGTATAAATATATGGATTGATTGATTTTTTTAAGGAATAGTATTTTACGTAAATTATTGGTGTGTAAGTCACGATTAGTAAATAATAATTTAATATATTATTATTAATTTGAATAAAAATATAAAATTTATAAATAAATATTAATAATTTTATTTAAATATAATTAAATATTAACCATAATTATGAAAAGAAATATTAATAACTTTCAAATTTAGAATATTTTGTTTAAGGATTTAAATTTTAAAAATTGACATTTATTTATTATTTAATTAAAATATTACTATTTATTAATAAGCTCTTGCTATATTTTATTTTATATAATAATGTGATGTGGGTTAAGACTTATACACTTTGCACTTTATATATTTTAGAAATTTTGATTAATTGATTTAACTTATAATAAAAGAGGTCTTGTTATCTTTTTGATTATGTGGTGACCAAAGCCATTTTCTTCGCCAATATATAACTTGACTTCGAATGACTAGGTATAGTTCTAAATTTTAACCAAAGTAAGGATCTAATCCAATAACTATACCACTATGTAGTTTTCAAAAAATAAAATAAACTTGTAATTTCAGTTGTACTTTTGATTAGGTGCTTTTATACATCCATTAAGATTACATTTCATGCATCGATGATATTAGATAAAATAAGACTACCAACATTTATAATAAAATAGTTTTTTTTATTCATGCATTAAGAGAATTCTCTTTCTTCATGCTTTTTTGTTCTCCGCATGAATATCCTTTCGTTTATACTTTTAAAAGTTAAATCCAACATTTCAATTACGGGTGTAGAAATCTTCAAGGACGTTCCATGCTTTTGTCCAGTCTTTTAAAGTCTACACTTTCTAATTTCTACAATCTTTCAAGTCTTCTTATTAATTACAACAAATCAGAACTTTTCCTCAACCCTTCCACTACACTGGAAGCTAAAAAATGGTTCAATGATATCTTGAATGCTAAGAAATCCAAGTAAACTATATTTAACACTTAATTAATAATAAGCAGTATTACATAATTGGATTATAATACGAAAAGACAATTTATATTAGTAGATAATCTAAAATTATCCTTAGTTTAATTGAAAATGAACAAACTGATTGAAATGTTAATACGACATCTATTAAGTCCAATAAAGAAGATACCTTGTCTTGGGTATCGGAGTGGATGACTCCCAAGAGATAGAAAGATGGATGTAACTAACTAGACTAGCAATACATCAGACATAACTCAAGTAAAATAGATTCTAGATCTGTTATGGATTTATTCACTTCTGACGTTCATGTTGGATCTGGTGCCTTAAGTGTAGTATTTTTATCTATGTATACTTGTATTTTTTCGAATAGATTGATTTAATAAAATTATTCATGAATGAAATTAATACCCTTTATATACTGTCCTCAATGGTTTTTGCATGCAAAGTAAAATGGAAACAAATATTAGCTCGCTGATTGTCTAATGTTTAATTAATACTAAACGGTATTACGTGGTCGGATTGTAATACGGAAAGACAACTTATATTACTAGACGAACCTAAACATGTCATTAGCCTACTCGAAAATGAGCAAATTGATTGAAAGGTTAATATGTTGTCTATCAAGTCTAATTGGGGAGATGCTTTGTCTTGGGCATTAGAGCGAATGACTCCCAGAAGATAGAGACATATATGTGACTAACTAGACTGACAGTACATTAGATAGGACCTAAGTAGAATAGATCCTGAATCTGTTTGTGGATTTATTCACTTGTGATGTTCATTGAAAAGCTGGTACATTGGGTATACAACTTCTGCAATATGTAACACCATTCACAATAGTGGAATTAATAGCCCAAGACATAGGTAAATAATATCCTCTCATTGATATTACATGATAGATAAAATAAATAAATGTGGCCACGGGTCCTTTGTCTTTATGATGAATGACTTAACTATTATATGATAGTAATTGACTTTTCATGAAGAAAGATGCATGTAATTGTTACCACGAGATACAATAGGATCATATTGGGAGATAAATTTATCCCAAAGAGATTAAGGGTATCCTATGAGGGTAACACACTTATGACAAGGTAATTGGACGGGCATTGATCGAGTAACTTTCGTAATAGTATGTAATTGAGGAAAACTCAATCATGACACTACAGTGGAATGATTTTGTGGCTAAATGAGCTTATAATTAATAGGCGAAAAACTGGAACTTAATTATAAATAAATTGAGCCCTAATCACATATTTCCATTCCGTCGATCCGCTAGCTCGTTAAAACCAGAAATGAATTGCATGTTGAATCAAATGAACATAAATGGATAGAAATGATAAAGTTAGAGGATTGAGTTACGTTCAAAAATGAATGTGATTTCTCATTAAGCATGTAAATGACTCAAGAATTGATTTAAATTTTTCAATTAGTATTTAATTAAATAATTGAAGTTCAAAATGTAATTAAATTAATTGGTCATTGTGAATTCATTGAATATAGAAATTAAATATATATTCAAATAGGTTTTTTACGGTAAAATTGTCATGATTTTAATGGCATTAGAATTGGGTTGAGAAATTTATTTAATTGAAAAATTAATTTAATAAATAATGTCTATATTGGGAAATAGAAAAATATGTATTGGGTTGAATCAAATTATAAAGTGTTGGGTTAAAAGTCTACGTAACATATATTATTGGACTCAATACATGAGAGACCAATTCTCATCATAATATATATGAGGGAAAAACACCCTATTATTTTTTCTATTAAATAGACATTAGATGCATCCTACTAATTCAACTTGTGCTTCACTTTCTCTCGCAATAAATAAATGATATCGGCAGGGAAAAAAATAAGAAGTTACACACAACTTTTGAAACATTGTTATTTTACTCGAAAATAGTGAGAATTTATTTCTAAGTATAAATTCTATTTTTCGAGAATAATAATTCTATCGGTTTCTATAAGAGAGAGATTTACTTTCCTACTGAAAGTAAAAAAAATTATTTATGGTTCTGTATTTGATTCCATTCAAAGCAGTTCATGGTACGAGAATAGTGAAGAAGACAATTCGGTTGAAAGCCGAGAACATATAGGATCTGTCTAGCCCAAAACATAGGTACTACTTTGGAAAAAAGTTTATTGCTATAAATATCACAAACCAGCTCGGTTTTTAAATTTTTATTTTTCTGGTATGCAAGAAAACCATTTTCGAACCAGATTTTTCCAACAATTCATAGTGTGACATACCTTAATCTTGAGTGGATGATAAACTATGTATAAGAGACTCGTATACTTTGACGTAAATTCAAATAGATAAGGAGTCGAAAACTGATACATTGGGTATACGAGTTATGCAGCATGTAGCATCAGTCCACAATAGTGGAATGTTGAGATCTAGTACCTTTAGTGTAGTATTTTCGTCTATGTATAATTGTATTTTTAACAAATTAGTTTAATAAAATATCCATTAATTACATTAATATACTTTGAATACTTTGTAAATATTAACTTACTAATTTTGTTAATATTTAACTAATATTAAGCAGTATTACGTGGTTAGATCATAATATAAAAATATAACTTATATTAATAGATAATCTAAATATGTCCTTAGTTTAATCAGATATAAACAAATCAATTAAAAACTAATATATAGTCAAAATATTGAATCAAGTTCACCCATAGACTAAAATTCAAATCGAATGAATATTATTAAAATGTAGTTATAGTTTATATGTAGAGAAGGGAAGTTTCCTCCCTAAGAAAAATTGCTTTAGCAGTTTAATAATAATAATAAATAAATAAATAAAAGAAGGCCATAAGAAAATTGAATGCGGCCATTTTGAAGGGGAAAAAAAGAATGCCATTTCGCCTTAAATTGTTTTCAAATGGTTTTCCATGGCGATAAGTTTTAATAGTATTTCTTTATTGATTTCACTTGGATACATTGCTCTTATATAGAAGAATTTAGACGTTGAAAAGTAGACAATTTTGTTTTAAATTCGTTAATTCAATTTCGTATTTATTTTTGTGCAACAGATGATTAGACGTAATAATCTTCATTAGTATTAGAGACGGTAGGTTTTGATTTCTAGTCTCATCCAAGTTTTATGGAAATGCTAAAATCTATCCACGAGTAATTATACAAGTGTGTATATAATGACAAAACTTGCATAGTTTATAAAATTTTGGATTTTTGAATCCTAAAATTTGATTTTAAACACTAAAAGATTGAAATTAGAATAATATTACAATTTACTTATGAGAAAAAGAGAGGATAAAACACCATCTTTTTATTAATGGTGGAAAGTCTTATCTATTCATCATTTTTGTTTTATATTTTTCATTTCTCCAGGGAAGTATGTACTTTTAAATTTTAAAGTTTTTATTTTTACGGCTAAATTAGGCTACTATCTAATTTTTTTAGATTAGGCTTTTAAGATATATTTTTTTTAAAATTTAGGGAAATAATTTTTTTTGGAGAGAGTAAGGGAAAGTGCGTCTATACAACCGTTGCATTGTTTCATCTTTATTCTATACAAACGTTACTCTATGTCTAGAGTCCGCTACAAGTATTCGGTCAAATACCCGCTTGTTATCATTCAATTTCAGTCCAACTAATCCAACCTCTTCAGAATTAGATTCAGTTTATGGGCATATTGCATACTGATCTATGTCTAGAGAATGTACGCATACAATTGGGAAATAAAAATAATTGAATGAAACAGTAGATTAAATCAAGTATATGCTTCAACCATTAAAGAAAATAAAAGTCTCATAATGTAGCTTATGGGTTGACAATTAAAATTCAAGTTTAAAATAACACCTAACATCATTTCGATCAAATCAATTCATGGGAGAACAAAATAAGGCATAATGGAAGAAATTAGGAAGATGGCTGTCACCAACCCAATCCACAATCCAGCAGTACAATGTCCTATGGTGGCTGAAAGGAACTGCCTTCAGTTTCCTCTTTCCGTTTCTACTCAGTTGCTACCCTCTATTCTTGCATCTGAATCTCCTTACTCTTTATGGTTTCCTCTATCCTTTTTATAAGCTTTTCTTCCTAGGGTAAATCCAACAGGCTAAAATATCTTCTCATTTTTTCTAGGTAGATTCTTCTGGTACAAGTAGAGTTGGGTTCAAACTGGTATGCGTTTAGTCTTGACTTAGTCATCTTTCTGAAATTATCAAGGCATTTGTGTTGGCAAACTGTCCAACCTTTTTGCCATGAAAAACCTTCATTCTTTTATTTTTTTCTCCACATCCTGCACCTGCCACACTACCAAACACAACAGTTTGACAAGCAATTAAAAATATGTAGCATAAAACTCAATCCAAGCTCCTAATGCAATGATGAAAATGCTAATGAAATGACCCAAAATGCCATTAAATGTACCCAGTACAAGCAATTAGTTAGGTCTAAAGGCATGAAATATAACTCTTTTCAAGAGTTATCACACACCCAAACCTCAGTTATTGCTTATCTTCAAGCAAAATATGCATAAGTGCATGTATGCAGCAGTATTGCCAGTGCATGTACCCATATTGTACTTTCAATCTATTCGAAGACCCATCTATACATCAATTCTTAGCCATCTTCTTACTACAAAAAAAATTGTTCGAGTTTCAAAGGTTTAGTTTAATAAAGGTAGTGCAGAAAATTGCTCCCTAAAAATAATATGTTCTAAGTTCCATGTATGTTTTGGCCATAGCAAATATCTCCTAATTTACTCAGTTCATTGGCTACATAAACTTAAGTTACTCTTGCTCTAAGCATACTTAAAATGTATAAACCATTTACATTTGTGTTTTTTTTAATCAAATATATTAGGGGATTTAGCATGTCACAAAACTCTTTGACTTGATAATCAAAATGGAGTATACACCGAATTACCTAGTACTCAATTGTGTCAAAATTTAAATAGAAATCACTCTTGAAGCTAAGGCTTTTGACTTAGAAGATAGACGGAGCAAACAACTACCTCCCTAGCTACTCAACCCATTACTACAGCGGAGTGCCCCTAATTTATTTATTTTCTATTACACGCTCTTACTTAAACTCACCTTTTTAATTAACAACATGATGGAGCAAATAAAGTGGTGCTAACTTAATTGACAATTCTAAACATTGGAGTACCTACTTTCCACTGTCATTTATTTAATAATGCTAAGGCAATATAATTGAATTTGGCTTCAAAAGTCGCCAAGTTCATTAGAAGATACCCACTACAACCCGAAAAATTGAGTATAAGACATCTCATTTTTAGAAATTAATTTTCAAGCAACCAATCGTAAGCTAAATTCACCCAATCCACCGTCACATGTTCTAGGTGTATTGAAGAATCTAAGCTCATCATCGAACATCTTAAGTACAAATTGTGCACCTCATAGACAAATAATACATAATAGTTACATTACAGTAGCAAAACAGATTTAACTATACTAAAATAACTATACTAAAATGATCATACATACTAAATATAAAATGCAGCCTAAATGCACAACACACCCCCAAACCTAAGAGATGCATTGTCCTTAATACATAACCAGATATATAAGAGAAGAACTAAGGAGAAATTTGTACAACAAATCCATGGTAAAAGAAAGGAAATGCAAGATGCATAAAAGAATGAAAAAAAACTTAACTGGCTTGGACTAGCATATAGATACTTCATTATGTTCGACGACTGGATTTTTGGGCACTAACTTTATACCACCACTTTCTCTTTTTGGGGTTCATTTCTTTCCCCTCCTTGTCAGTTTCCATTAACTCATAGATCAAATGATCAATGCCACAGTCCTCTGTAGTTACAAGAGTTGGTGGCGGAGGTGGAACAGGATCCTTACCTTTGGTGGTGGCAATAGTGGCTGTGTCATCTTCTTCTTCATCTTCCTTCCAATATTTAGGGATGGCATATTTTCGGGCTCTTCAGCAGCAGTTTGAGTGGGCTCTTCAGCAGCATCAGAAATTTGGGTATTGTCTTTGTAAAATTATTTTACCTAGATCTCTTAAGAGCCAGATCCCTACTCCTCACATAGGACCAATATTCAACATGCCGCTGCTGGGCTTGGACCGTCTCCTCAGCTAGGTGAAACTGCTGGATTTCAAAGGATATCCTTTACTCCAACTACTTTAAGGAGTGCAATATTTGCTATTCGAGGGGTTAGGAAAAACTGAATGTATTGTCATGAGAGAATGCGTAGTAGAAGAAGTGGTAGCATGACTATGTTGAGTTGCCCTAGCAGCATAAATGTCTTGGATCTTGGCAAATATAGTCCTGGTCAGTCCACCCTTATTAGGGGTGATATCCTCATCAGCATTGAATGGGCCTTGGGTTGTTCGACATAGAGAAGTAGTAAGTGAGGAAATTTTAAGCTACCGGCATTCTTCTCAGCACACCAGTGTACTTCCTGAAAAACTATCCTACTGACATTAATTCTTTTCCATTTTATGATGGAGTGTAGAAAAAAATTCTCTATTTTGAAACAATTGTATTGTGTTTAGACGACGACATCAGTCGGCTACTCAAAATATGACACCCTACTTTCCTAATAAGCTTCAACAACTCTTTCTCAACAGTATAACACTCTTGACTGGACACACTCTATTGTGTTCCTTCAATACATAAATTATCCAATCCCTGGGTTAAACCCTCAATAGGGATACTTTTAACAAATGGTGTGTGTTCGTTTTGGACACTTACAAAACCAAACTGTACATTAATATAGCCTTCATCAAAAGGAACGAATGTGCCCCTTACGTAGATAAAAGGGAAATATGGAAAATTGACATGGGCATAAAATTCTCGAACAATTTTTCCTAAAATATCTATGAGGTACAAACAAAAAATATTTCACCCATGTTTTTCTACTATGGATGACACAAATTTATCGTATCCCACGTATGGTTCATCTTTAAACAAGAATCTTTGCTCAAAACAGAAATGGTACTTCGTGATGATGTTATTATTTCTCGTGGTTGCAACACTGTTAGAAAATATCTTTGGCAGAGCAACTCCATCCTTTGATGGTTCAGTAATTTTGGAGGCAGTTTTTACGCTAGCTATTGGAGAAAACTGAAGAAATCTTGGCAAATGTAGTGGAAGAAAAGATAAGAGAGATTGAAGAGAAAGAGTAATAAAAATGAAAACTCTAGGAGAAACTTAAGAGACATGAGCAATTGAAAAGAGGAAAATAAAGGAGATAATGATAATAGTTCAACAAAAATGAAACGTGCTAGGGAAGTTGCGTGACGTGGAGGAGGAAAGAAGTTAATTAAGAGGATTTTTTAGGGGGAAATGTGAAGTGCCCTAATCGTTAGACAAAAATTTTAACTTCTCTTCCATGGGCTTCCCAAGTAACAAATTTGGCGCAGCTAAAAAAAACGCATCTCTCCCCTTAGACTTATCTGCCCGGTCATCCTCACGTTATCCATTTACCTAGTTTCCACAATGCTACGGCAAACTCCTCTTGATATCACAACTACTCAATTCACATTCTTTATTCTATCTTTGGAAATTTCAAAAAAAAACTATTCAAAAATAAAAACAGAAATGGAAATAGTATTAAATAAGTACTAAAAATAAAATTAAAGTAAAACAATTAAAGAAAAGAGAGATAAAAGAAATTGTTAGCTCAAACATCTCAGACGTCAATGGAGTTCTTGTCTCAATCCATATGGGCACCCCAATAGTGCTTTAAGTATTGCACATTAACTTTAAATGCGACCCCTATTTTCAAGTCTTTGATATTAACAACTCCATGATAATATACTCGGGTTATTTCAAAAGGACCTAACCAGCGAGATTTTATTTGACCAGGGAATAATTTGATCCTAAAGATGAAAAACAACACATGTTGTCCTGGTTCAAATTGTCGTGGCATGATTCTTTTCTCGTGCCAACGCTTGGTCTTTTTATTGTACAGCTTAGCATTCTCATATGTTTTTGCTCGAAACTCATCCATTTCATTCAATTCTCGCAACCTCTTATGGTTAGCAGTGACCCAATTCATGTTCAGCTTCTTAATAGTCCAAAATGCTTTCTGTTCAAGTTCAACATGAAGGTGATATGGCTTGTCATAGACAAGCTTAAAAGGTGACAGCCTCAATAGAGTTCTGTATGCGGTACGATACGCCACCAAGCTTCATCCAATCTGGTAGACCAATCCTTACGAGTAGAATTCACCACTTTTTCTAAAAAAATTTAATTTCTCTGTTAGAAATTTCAACTTGTCTATTTATTTAAGGTTATATGTTGTGGCAATCTTATATGTCACTCAATATCGATGAAAAGCAGTTGCTACCAACTTGCAATCAAAATGAGACCCCTCATAACTAATAATGGCTCTAGGTGTACCAAATCTTGTAAAAAAATGTTCTTATGTAAAAACTTCATCACTGACCTTGCATCATTAGTAAGGAGGGCAAGAATTACGACCCACTTAGAGACATTGTCCACTGCCAACTGTATGTACAATTTGCCTACTCATGGTGGAAATGGACCCATAAAGTCTATTCTCCATACATTAAACAACGCAATCTCTAGTATACTTTGCAAGGGCATTTAGTGCCTCATAGATAGATTTCATGTTCTTTGAAAATGGTCGCATGATTGATAAAACTTATGAGTATCCTTAAACAAACTTGGCCAATAAAATCCTGATTGAAGTATTATGACAACAATTCTTATCTCTCCAAAATGTCCTCCATACGAAGTTAAATGAGAATGTTGCAAAATGCTATGTATTTCATCATAAGGAACATATTTCCTCATTATTTTATTTGCACAATGTTTAAACAAGAATGGTTCATCCCAATAATAGTGCTTGGCATTATGAAGAAATTTATGCCTTCTTTGATAGTTGAAATCAGGTGGTAACAAACCATTCACTAAATAGTTCACTATGTCGGCATACCAAGGTAATGCCGTGGCAACTAACAGTTGTTCGTATGGAAATTCTTCTTTAATAAGTGTGTCATGATCACCCTCACTTCCAGATTCTAACCTCGACAAGTGAACAGCCACTTGATTCTCAGTCCCTTTTCGATCTCTAATTTCCAAGTCAAACTCCTACAGTAAAAGTATCCACTTATCAACATCGGCTTAGCATCTTTTTTGCTCATTTGATACTTAATAATAGAGTGATCTGTATAGACTATGACCTTTATACCAACTAGGTAAGAATGAAATTTATCGAACGCGAACACCACAACCAATAACTCCTTTTTCGTGGTGGTGTAGTTAAGTTGCGCTTCTGATAATGTTCTACTAGCATAATATATTTCCCGTAGCATTTTGTCTTTTCTTTTGCCCAACATGGCTTCCACAACATAATTGCTAGAATCACACATGAGTTCAAAAGGCAGTTTCCAAACAATGTTCATCAAAATTGAAAGGTCTATTTTGCTCCAAAAAAGTGCACAAAGGTTTAGATATCCTCGAAAAATCCTTAATGAATCTTTTATAAAAACTTACATGACCTCAAAAACTTCTAATACCTTTGACACTGGTGGGAGGTGGAAATTTTTCTAACACTTCAATTTTTGCTCTGTCCACTTCAATTCCTCTCTATGCTATCTTAAGCCCCAAGACAATTCTTTCACGAACCATGAACTGGCATTTTTCCCAATTTAAAACAAAATTCATTTCTTCACAGCGGCACCGAACCAACTCTAGATTTTTTAAATAATCCTCAAAATCATTCCCGAACACAAAAAAATTATCCATGAAGACTTCAAAAAAATTTTCCACCATGTCAAAGAATATGGTCATCATACAACGTTGAAAAGTTGTCGAGGCATTACATAACCCGAACATGTGAAAGTTGTCTTCTCTTGATCATTGGAGGCTAAGGAAATCCGATTATATACTGAATAACCATCCAAAAAATAGTAGAAAACTTTCCCAACTAATCTATTGAACATCTGATCAATGAATGGTAGGGGAAAATGGTCTTTCCTAGTTGCCTTGTTAAGCTTACGGTAATCCATACATACTTTTCATCCCGAAATAGAGCTAGTTGTTATGAGCTCATTGTTATCATTACTTACCACTATGATCCCTCCTCTTTTAGGTACACATTGTACAGGACACACCCATGAGCTCTCTGAAATCGGGTAAATGATACCAACATTATGCTACTTATAATCTCTTTCTTGACAACTTCTTTCATGATTGAATTTAGTCTTTGTTGTTGTTCAATAGAATTGTTAGGTCAATCATCCAACAAAATTTTATACATGCAGAATGTAGGGTTAATTCCCTTTATATCAGCCAGGTTCCATTCTAATACCTTTTTAAATCGCCAAAAAACTTCTAAAAACCTTGCCTCTTGCTCTGGTGTTAACTCCGCAAAAATTACTATTGATAAAGTACTGTTGTCGCCTAAAAATGCATATTTCAAATACTGCGGTAAAGGTTTAAACTCTAATGTAGGAGGTTCCTCTATAGAAGGTTTAGTGGGATTAAAAGGTCGATTTATTAAGTCCAAGGATTCAAACTTCTTCCCAGGTCTATCCATTATTTGCTTGGCTTCTAATAATTCACCAAATTTCTCAAAACTTACTATATCACTTTGCTCAAGTGAGCTTTCGTCACTGTCAGAATTGCTGTGGAAAAATTTGATGAACTCCTCCAATGCTATTTCTATCAACCCAATGGCGTGGCATCCATCATTAACATCAACACATTTCAAAGCATTAAATACATTGAAGGTAACCTGCTGATCATTTACCCTCATGGTTAGTTCACCTTTTTATACATCAATTAAAGTCCTGTCAGTAGCAAGAAAATGTCTTCCAAGAATAATTGGCACATCTTGGTCAGCCTGACATTCTAACATAAAGAAATCCGTAGGAAAGATAAATATATCTACTCTTACCAACACATCTTCAATTTTACCTTTCAGATACGCGTAGGATCGATCAACCAGTTGCAACGTTACTATAGTAGGTATTGCTTTTCCAATTCCTAGTTTCTTGAAAATAGACATAGGCATTAGATTTATGCTCGCTCCTAGATCACATAATGTCTTACCAACATAATGATTTCCAATTGAATATGGAATCATATGGAAAGAACCAAAGGAAGATTATTACCTAACGAGGTTCTCTCTACGACCTAGAATAATAAAGGGCAAACCTCATTGAATGTGAATCTATGCAAATCCCTATCGTAAACACACTAGAAAAATGGAAGACTTTGTGGCAATCTAAGAAAAATGAAAGCCTTTGCGGCGATCTAAGAAAAAAATTTGAAGCATTGTGGAAAATCTTGTAAAGGACGCCTTTGTGGCACACTCTAAAGAATGGCCCTTGTGGCAATATTCTTAATGAAACACCTCTACGGCGGGCCATGAAAGAAAGAAATGATTTTCAGGATGTATTCTTAAGGAATGGAATTCTTGACGAATAAGGAAATGATATGAAATGTGAATTCTAGACTTAGAACCTTCACAGAAAAGAATAAAGGATATGCCTTTGCCGTAGGTTCTGAAGGAACATCATCTTCGGCAGATCCCATAGAGAAAGTTACTACAACACATACAGAATGGGGTACACCTGTGGGGTGTTCTAGAAAGGCTCTTAAGAATAAACCATGAAGAACGCTCTTTGTGGCGAACTCTGTACTAAGTGAAAGGCATATTCCTTATTACTCCTAAATGCAAACAGTAAGAATAGTAAGTACAAAATGTATCTATGGGTATTATGGTAAGGTACTCGATATGATTAAGGTTTGTGCTGAGATGTAAATTTTAAGAGATATAGCGAGGTAATGAGAATGTGTATTAAAATTAAACGTAATCATGTCACGCTCAAAAAGAAGTATCAATCACCTGTGTATAGATCTATTCCTGAAGTTGAGGAAGTTATGGCTTGGTGAACGGAGAATGTAGGTAAGGTCTCAAAGGCACTAAAAAGAAGGAAATGGACTCAGAGTAAGGTATGGTAACGAACATGAATGAAGAAACAGAAATGGGGGCAGCTTTTGTTAGAGACTCGTTGAAGAATAAGAGCAACAAGATGGTTTTGAAAACATTAGGTACGGTGTGCAAATATGACTCAGGTAAATGGTGGTTGCCTCAGTATGTACTATTGAACTTATTTCTGCGTGTTATGTTTCAGGTGAACTCTTAAAGATCTACGCTTGGAGGGGCGACGCTAGGGCTATTATGCATGTAGAGCAAATTGTTGGTGTCTCCAAATCTGAGTTGTTTTACAAAGTCTTTTACATTGAATAGTTATGATAGACCAAGATACCAAGTCAATCATAGTTGTAAATATATTTTCTGAGTATTTTAATTAAATTTTCACCTGGCTCACAGTTACATATTTCATAGTAAAAATCGTAATTAAATAGTTGTGATTAAATGTAATTTGTATTAATAGAATTGAATTTCTTATTTACTTGAGTGGAAACACCCTAGGTTCAGACCGGGTTTGGGGCGTTACAGTCCTCTAAAGCTTCAATCTTATTTACCCATTTTCTATAAAAGGCATAACTGTAGAAGAAAGATGTAGTCTAGTCACCCTGTTTAAGCCAATTGGCACGAGCTCATTATTCCCAATAACATTCCTCTTGGTTGGATTCGATATTTAGAGCCAATCTAAATCCACAACTTCTGCCAATACATCATTAATAGGATTCATCTAATTCAAAATCTCCAAATGTCTATTTAAGTCCTTCAGAACCTTACCTTTCAGGTTACCATTACGTCAACTCCAATCTGCCAATCCTTTCCCTAATAAATACAATCGAGCAGGTACATCCTTAAATCTATTTTCCCATAATCTATGAATTTCCAACTCACATGGATTGTCCAAAGCCCATGCAGTTTCAAATCAAAATTTCTTTGCTCCACCTCGATTGACTATCCAAGATAGATCTTCCATTGTATTGACCAAAATCAAACAGTGATAAGAAAAACCATGTTGCAAATGTATGACATTAAATCTAGGGAATAAGTTCCACCAACTATCATTCGCCATCCCTCGATCCAACCTCTCCCTTATATTATTCTTAGGTAACCTCCCTCACTCCCACATGAACCATTGTCCCTTGAAACGTAGATCACACAAATTACACTTAGTTAACGTTTCCAGGAATTGAGCCATACTCTGCTCATCTCGAATCTGGCCACCAGATTTTTTAAATGAATACAGAATCTTATTAAATCTCTTGCCACTAACCATGGTAAAGATTGATCATGACCCAATTGTCGCAAGAAATTCCATGATTTCGGTCAGAAACAAACATCAAGCGTGCCATAGAATCCTATGAACCTCCAATCACACCCAACCTTTTTAGAAGAAATAGTCATATCAATATGGGAACAAGAAAAACTACACAGAATGACAATAAAATATTGCCTCCATCCTAACGATAATCCTCCTTTAGAACCATCTGCTTGAAGACCGAGTATATTTAAAAGACCACATTTCAAACGGGCCATTTCCATTCTCTACCTACTTAGCTTTGTTTCAATAAAAAGTACAAGGTGTAGACACATATTCCTCAGCATGTGATTCAAGCGACGAAGTGGCTGTTGGTTCCCCAAATCATGGACGTTCTAACATGGGATTTTCATTGGATATGGTAGCCCATACATCTGGGTAGTTTGATATACTATTAGTGGGAGCAGCATCCTGTTCCAAAGTAGCCTATACAGAATCCTTGGTGCTAGAAACTATAGAGGCAAAAGTTACCAATCGTGGTCTTTTTTTCCTGTAAACCACGTCCATTGGACTATCTTCCATCCCATCCTAAACTCAACTCATTAATCCTCCTAAATCCTACTAGATTTACTCCTAAGTTAACGGATAAAATAAAATATTGACTTACCATAATCATCTCTCTTAATAGATTGATTGCTATCATTATCCCTAAATTTCAAATTTCCCAAATTACCCTCATCCCTGAGCCAAACGCTAGTCGTCAGTTGTGCTCATTGTGGCCACGCCTTCAGCTCGATATCTCATCCCATCTCTATCACTTGTTTTCTGTGAACTATCCATATTGGAATAAAACTATCTCTATGCCCCATTCTTCCACACAAAAACAAAAAATGACATCTTTTCATGTTGGAATCAAGCATAGACCTAATCACGTGAAGGAACCAAAAGTTTCTTCCTTTGCTTCAATAAAGTACTGCTTAAAAAGTTGTTAACGTTTATATTTCATATATGAAAATATGAATGATGAGATACAAAAAAGTATTTTTTATAATTTAAATTGATATATTTCATATATCATAATATTAAAAAATTTAAATATCATTTAAAAGTATATATTTTTTAATTTACAACAACATATCTAAAATGAATATTTTACATTTTTCAAATAATTTTTTTAACAATACTAAACATTTAAATATTAAATCAAACTTTTCAAAATCATCACAAACATTTTTCAAAAATAATGTTAAACTAAAGATATCCTAAACATTGCCATTAACAGCACAACTTGAATACAAGATTCAAATGGCCATATGTTCGCGTAAGCGACGTGTACATGCCCCATTTTCTGTCTTTGATACATATTAAATGTGATTATTATGAATATAACAGTCTTAAGCAATGAATGAAGTAATGAACATTGTCCATAAAACATAGAGACTATGCTTTAAATAAATGAGCATTCTCTGCAACATATTATGGTCTATTAAATTAAATTTTTTATTTATATAAAATACTTCTTTTTTACCCAAATTACCCTTTCATCTCATATTTTATTGACCACATGGAACAAAGGGCCCTCAAGTTGCGTAAAGATGGTATGCCCTCTCTCAAGAAGTTTAAAAGGAAGTTAGGTTAGTTTAATATTGTTTTAGAAAGGTTTTTGTAACCAAATGTTTTTAAGAAAATGAAAATTAATTAATTAAATTCATGTATTAAATTCCCATCTAATTAAGCTCCTATTGTTAATTTAAACAATCAATGCGGTTTTCATCATTGTCCCCGTTGACTGTTAAAATAAATTGATTGACCAATCAAATAATGACACGTGGCAACTTCTGGTTTAATCTAATATTTTTCTCATCAAGAAAATCATAAAAAATTAGAAAATTATTAAAATTATTAAAAATTATAATAAAAATATAAAAATTATTTAAAATACTTGAAATTAAAAAAAAACGTATTAGAATTCTTTAAAAAATACTAAAAATGTTAAAAAACTATAAAAAAAATATTTAAAATGTTAAAATTCATATAAACTTATGGAAATTATAAAAAAAACATAAAAAATTGAACTGGACATGTAGCCCAAAATTGATAAGGGTACCGATCTGAGGAAAACCATTAGACTAGTTGACTTGGGAACCAAGTGGTTGAACCGATTTTTTATTTTTTAATATTTTTTATCAAACCAAATTTTCATTATCCAACTATTAGCATATGTCAAAATGAAAATATTCTCACCAAGGTTTTCAGAATCGGATTGGTGGTTCAATTGGTCAGGCCATCGATTTTCCAGTTCGACTAATGCGTCCAATTCAATTAAATAAAAAAAATAAAAAAAATCCGTTCAACTGTCTGGTTCCTAGGTAAACCGGTCTAATGCCTTCTTCCGAAGCAATACCCTTATCGATTTCGGTCTAATCAGTCCAATTGACTGATTTGATCCAGTTCAAGTTTTAACGATTTGTTTATGACTTTTATAGAATTTTAATATGTTTTAATAAATTTTTAAATTGTTAAATTTTTTTAATTACTTTTATAATATTTTTATAATTTATTATATTTTATTAGACTTTTTTATATTTTTGATGTTTTTTTATAATTTTTATAAGTTTATATCAAGTTTCATATTTTAAATATTTAATAATTTTTATAATTTTTTTATAATCTTTTATAATCTTTTTAATTTTTTATAATCTTTTAATCAAAAGTTGTAACGTGTCACCTTCGGATTGATCCATCAATTTATTTTAATGGTCAATGTGGTCAATGACAAAACTCGTTAACTCAAGGGCTTAATTGATTATTTTAGTTAATGATAGGGGCTTAATTGGGAGCGAATTTACTATAGGGGCTTAATTATTTTTTTTTGCACTTAAGTGGTTTTTTTTTACATATAAGCCCTTTTTTAATTTCTCAAGGTATCTATCGGAATGAGCCCAATAATTAATCCTCCGAATTTTGTAAACCCATTTAAGGGGTAAATGCTGGTCACGAGTTTTAAAATATGATAAAAATTTATTCTTTTTAAAGTTTAATTTAATATTTAAGTGTATAGCATTGCTTTTAAAACATGTTTTTAGAAAAGATAAAACGTTTATTTTAAACATATTGTTGTAAAGTAAAAAAATACATTTAAATTTGTTAATATTACAATACATGAAATGTATCAATTTAAATTATTTTTTGGTATTCTCCATGTTCATTTTAAGATCTACATTTGGTGTAAAAAGTTACCAACAATGTCTGGTTCAGCATGTATTGCAATTCACATAATATAGTTTGGGTTACTATTCCCTTGAGAAACAACTTTAATTAAAACGATAAATTCTCAAAATAGTCACTTTTGTTGACTCATGTTATATTTTAGTTATTTATGTTTGAAATGTTACGTTTTAGTCACTGAGCCGTTAATTACCGTTAACGGTATAACGGTAAGCTGACATGACACATTACATCATCATTTCAAACGAAAATTTTAGACTAAATTTTACAATTGGTCCCTATATTTTTTTCATTTTTCATTTTTTTTCATTTTATATTCTTTTAACTTTCTTTTTTTTCTTTATTTTCCATACTCTTCTGCTTCTCCCTTTGTTTTCCTCCCTTCTTCATTTCTTTTAATGTAGTTTTTCTATGTTTTTCATTTGTTAAAACTAGTTCACAAGGTTGCGTCACTCGAAAAAATTAAATTGTTCAAAAAATAAAAGTATAGGGACTAGTTTTAACAAATGGCAAACTTAGAAAATTGCGTTAAAAGAAATAGAGAATGGAGGAAAACAGAGGGAGAAGCAGAAGAGCATAGAAAATAAAGAAAAAAAAAGTTAAAAGAACATAAAAAATTAAATTGCTCAAAACGAAAATATATAGGGACCGATTGTATAAATTAACCTAAAATTTTTGTTTGAAATGATGATTTAATGTGCCACGTCAGCTTATCGTTACACCGTTAATGGTAATTAATGGCTTGGTGGCTAAAATGTTATAACGCGATAACATAAGTGACTAACACGTAACATTTTAAATATAAATGACTAAAATGTAATCTAAAATAAATAAAAGTGACTATTTTAATAGTTTACCCTTTAATTAATGAAGTAAATTTAAGTACTAAGCTTTGCATCACTATAACATCCATTTGGCTACGATCAGCTCACTATAAAAAAGAATAGGTTCTAAAACTTCCAAAATAAGCAACAACAATCAAAGAGCCCACTTTCAAATTTGATTTTAAGAATAATTGTATTTGAAAGTATCTTACAAGTACTTTTAAGACTTATTAAAATGCGACTAATTTACTCAAAAATGTCAAAAAATAAATTTTTTTATCAAAGTAGGCCGATTTTTGAAAAATTTATGGGAAAATGTCATTTTTACGAAAACGTTGCCAGTTGGGAGCGTTTTCAGGTAATTTGCAGGAAAACGCTTCTAGCTATAAGTGTTTTCAGCGTGTTTTCAGGAAAACGCTTTCAGTTAGACATGTTTTCTACCAAGTCACCTGAAAACGCTTCTAGCTGGATGCGTTTTCTGCCAAGTCAACTACTGGAAGCGTTTTTCCCTTTATTTTTTTAGGGTTAGGATTTTATTTTTTAAAGTATATTTTTCTTTTTTAGGGTTAGGATTTAGGTTTTATAAAGTAGAGTTTTTTGGATTTAGGGTTTTGTTATATTTTGGTTTAAATTTTTAAGTTTATTATATATTATTTAACTTTTTTATAATTTTTTGAAATGTTAAATAATAATTATTGAATTTGAAATTTAAAAACATCGTATTTACACCAATCGTATATACTAATTGTATTTTGTAATTCGATTCATAATTAAAACTCGACTAGGATGAAATATTAGTTATTAATTTTTTTCGCTTTCTGTGTTTTTGCTGACAGTGCGTCCTAGTTAGAGCATTTTCTCTCTACAAATTCCAAACCCCGACTAGGCTGGGAAATTTTTAGAATGAACTGTGAGTCACCCCTTGGTCTATAAATGCAACCTATTTCAGCATCAACCTATAAATTATTTACAAGCAAAGAAAATTGTAAGAAGATTAGAAGAAGAGAAGTTCGCACATAAGACATAAGTTGGAGTAACCACACTATTTGCATAAGTTAAGTATTGATTTTTGTTGTTCATATTTAGTTACAGCATTATTTTTCTGCATAATGTTTTTGTTTCGAATATGTGAAACAAGTTATTTGGTTGAAAATGAATGGATAAATTAATGTTGTTGTTTATTACGATGGTGAAGTGCGTGACACTTAGAACGGGGTGGTTTTTTTATCAGAGAACACAACGCAATTTTTTTTGTAATCTGTAAACGCGTGTTTTTCAATATAATACAAATCAATAAATTATACAACTTTCTTTCATTGTTCACGTGCAGTCTTGATTTAATATTATGAAATGATAACAGAGACCAACTTTAATGAAAAAGTGATATTTATTTAAAAACATAATGATGTACAACATGGATACAATAAAAACGTTTGATATTTATTGAAATGTTAACATGAGAAGTACAATAATAAAGTAAATCAATCTAATCCTTGGTTAGAATGTGTGCCACATTGGGGTGGTCGACGATTGTGAGCCGAATTCCATCTTGGTTCAACCTCCAGTATAGGTTATGGTCTCGGTCTCTCATATTCTTCACCTTTGTCTATGGTTGATTGTGATCGGTTGCTCTTCGATTACCATCGTACATCCTCTAGTCTAGGAATAGGTGGTTGGGAAGATGATCCACCTTGGTAGAAGAATGAACCCGGAGGTGTTTGCGACACCATCGGCGTAGGGGTATAACTATATTGTGTCCCATACAATGTGTCCCATACACCGATGGCATAACGACTGAACGCTCGATCGGTGCCCGAATCATAAACGACCTATATGTTGTCGTCGATATCCTCGCCGTTAAAAATGTCAATGGCATTAGCGTGTCATATGTCGCGAACAAAGGTCCAAAAATAGAACTGGCATCGAAGTAGAAGCAGAAAAATGTGGTTGCAAATATGGTGCTTATGTGAAAATGACAGAGTTAGTATATGCACCAGAATAAGACGAGACATAGTGACAGGGGGTGGTGCGGCCATCAGTGTTGGTTCTTGCATAAGTGTTAATGATGGACTCGCCTCACTAGACATTAAATTTATAGGCGCCCGTCGTGGTCTCCTCGTATGCGGTTGTCGACTCTTTTCCTCTTCCCCTAACAAGTATGGCTTGCCATAAACCCTAAACTATTGCTTATACTTCGGATCACAAGCTAATTCCGGGGTGATAATAACCTCGCGAGTAGGTAAAAACTCGTACCTATTGTTCCACATGTTGGTATATTGGGCATGAAATACCAGCCAATTCTCATCCATCCCCCCCACATGTCGATAGGATATAGATCATCGAGGCCTTAAAGTGCCATTGGAATCAATTGCCTGAACTCGAATTACCGCAATACTCTATCCGACTCGTGCATCTCCACGGTAGCGTACACTACCAATGGCACCTTCACGTGCCATATGTTGGAATTCACCAAGAATTTTGATGGGATACATTCTTGAATTGTCAGATCCTCGTAAGGCATCCATTCAAATTGTATTAAAAAAATAAAAATTTTAGTGTTATATATACTACTAACTCTCAAATCAACTAAGTTAATATTATATAATTCAAATTTTAAAAAATAGATACCTCTGCTTCCGATCGTTAGTCTAACAGAAGTCGTATATCTCGAAGCTCATTCGGTAGTCCCACGTAACTCGGCTGATGGTTCCACCTATTGAAATAATTTGTTAGCAGAATTTAAAATTTAATTAATTTTATTATGGTAAATATATTATCTAATGAATTTTACCTTGTTACGAGTGGGAATGTATAAGGGTAGTTCGTTCGAGGATGTAAAAATGGCAATCAGTACCACACCCATGATTGTAGTAGTAACATGTAACCACCAATTTTAATTTTCTGTGGTTGCGTCACCCGACACATCTCCCGGTACAAGGTCGCCAATACGGCGGACCCCTAACTAAGTTTGCCCACTTCTTTAAAGTTGACGAGTTTTAGCAGTCACCTTAGATGGACGAGATTTCGTGACTTATCCGGCATTAGGATACCCCCGATGATCTGAAGAATGTACGCCCGAGCATGTTGTTCTCTTTGGACTTCAGTCGAATCCTCGTCGAGCCTACTGAAATTTCTTCTTAACCAACTGATTTCCATCCGGCCTCTAAAAATCGTCTCTGAAACCTTCCCCAAAAGTTCGGCGCATACGTCTCTCCAATCAGCTGCTTGAACTGACCTAGTCACTACTGACCCATCCACCGGTAACTCGAGCTGTAACTGCACGTCTTCCAAAGTAATAGTACACTCGCCACATGGAAGATGGAATATATGTGTCTCGGGTCTCCACCTTTCCACCAACACGCTTATAAGTGTCGAGTCCAACTTACACCCCCTACCTACAAGGGCCACGTATGAAAAACCAGCATCTCTCAAGTAGGGCTCGATCAAAGGTGATGGATGAGAGGGTGGATTACGAATATAGGCCTCCAAAATTCGATATTCCGCCTATTTAGGTAAAAAATATACAAAATATTAAATTCAAATATAACAAGAAAATAGAAAATTAAAAACATTAAAATATAATAAAAATATTCTTTCCATTTGCAATTGATTGACAGAAATGTGGCCATAAAAACGGATTAGATATCTGGCCATTGCTAATTTCGAAAAACACCAAATAATCTTTAATAGAAAAATAATTTACGAAAATGTTAAAATAATTTTAATAAATAAAATAAAATAAAATTTGAGTGAGATTTTAACAAAGAATTGAGAGAAATTTGAAAGAGATTTGAGAATATGCCAGAGAGTTGATTGAATTGTAAAAAGGGTTTATATAGGAAAAAAATTAGACCGTTCGGGGGTCTAACGGCTAATTAAATAGTTGTTAAAAAAAGTATCCGTTGAAGGTTACCATTAAAAGAAAACGCTTTCAGCTGGAAGTGTTTTCGTAAAAATAATTTATTCCTATAATTTTTTTAAAAATCAATCTATTCTAATAATTTTTTTATTTTTCAGCTTTTTTGAGTAAAATAATCTTAAAATTCTATATCAATGGTATAAAATAGAAATGTTATTAATGATAAAAGATCACATCAAATCAGCCCTTTAGCAGAAGAACAATAATGCAGCAGAAATTGATTGTCTTTTGAAACTTTGGTTTATGAAATTAAAAGGAAGTACAGTGATCACGTGAAGAACAGAAAAGAAACAAAAAAGGGTCCAGAAATAGTAAAAATCTTTTACTTGTACACAGTTTCGTTAAAGCTGGTTTGACAAGGATACACCGTACATCTATCTGCGGGCAAATTGCCAAAGTATAACAATAAAACTTAATGGCGTGGTTGTGGAGGTGGAGAAATGGGGTGTAGCCACTAGGGCACTAGCAACAGGCGCCAGCATGCAAATTGCAGGCAGAGAAAAACCCCACAAATCCCCACCCACGCTCTCTCTGGTACACAGACTAGAGGCGCCGCGCTATGTTTCATTGTCAATTGTCACATCATTCATCAGCAGCAGCTTGTTCATTTCTTCACTACAGCACTTCCCAAACTGTTGTTTTCTTTTTCCTTTTTCCCGTTGCTGTTGTTGTTTTTTACTGGTTCAGAGCCATTAGCCCCGTCGTTTCAATCTCTTTCAGCTGCATGCAAACCCTTTCCTCAACTTCCAGGTGTAGGTCTCTGGCCATCCATCCCACGTTGTTGTTCATCTTCCAAAAAGGACATTGATTTTTCTGCCCTCTGAACTCTGATTTGAGCTGAATCATTCTCTCCTATTTTGGGGATTTTGGATTCTCTTCCCTTTCCTGCGCTTGTATGCTATGCTCCCATATTTGTCTAGAATCAGCCACATTTTAAAAGTTAAAACAACAGTATCGTATGCATTATGCATAGGCACATCTTTATTTTCCAAGACCGACCAATGAATAAGTTACTGTTTTGACCATCCTGTTATTGGCTACGGAACTTGGAATTAGAGTTCTTTATGGTTCAGCCGGATCAAGTCTTGGGGTCGATTTGGTCAATCCAAAAAATTTCATTTTAATATTTAAAAGATAAAATATTTTAATTTATAATTTATATTAAAAATTATTATTTTATTATTCAAATTGATTTTAAACCAAATCGAAATATAAAATCTTTGTCAAAACCGTACTCAAATAGAGCCATGTATATATTTTTAAAGTTTTTTATTATGGGTTCAACTACTCGTTTCTTCATTTTTTTATTTTTATGTTTTTTTTCTCTCTTTCCCACGTCTTCTACTCTTCTTTAGTCTTTAACTTCCCATCTATTTTCAATTTCTTTTTCTTCTTCTCCTTTACCAAACCCTAGCTGTTACCTCTTTCCCTTTCATTTTTTTTTCATTCACCCTCAATCCCCAATAGCACTATCCAACCTCACCATTGTCCACTGCTTCCTCATCACCTTTGAACCATCACCACCTCACCTACCCAAACAAAACCTAACCCTCACCTTTTACCTCACCCAAAATCCTCATTCCTCCATCAACACCACTCTAATCGAACCCCTATACATACATTAAGAACTTGTCATCTTCCCAAACACCCTCAAATCACCCCTAAGCAATGCTCAAGTCTTCAATAAGCTTGACCATGGCCGGGCCACCCATTTGCTTTAAAGATTTGAGCAAAATTATAAGCTAAAAATAAAATTTATTTTCTAAATAGATTAAACCTTGTGTAAATTTTTTTTACTGTCCGACTCAAATCACATGCCTATGCTTTCTTTTCTTTTCTTTTTTTCTAAGTTAAACCAACCCTCTCCTCCACTCCACCAATTTCTAAATCCCTAACAGCCCAACCCTCTCCTCCTCTCCTCCATGTTGTTCTTACAAGCTAGCGAATAGTTTTAAGTTAGGAAATTAGAAAGTTTGTGATTGGCGTACGACTTATGTTAGAGGATGGAGGAAACTGGTGACCAATTAAGAAGAAATATAAGCGGGGTATCTCATGAGTGACTCACTAACATCAACCACAGCATAGTCTCTATTTTGTCTTCTTTGGTGTGAAATATAAATTACCAACTACCCAAGGAACAGGAAGAGATCCATACAAAGCCAATAATAAGAACGAAGAGAGGAAGAGGGAGAGGAAAAGGGAGAGGGGGACTAAGAGCTTTAAAGTTTACAAGGCAAAAGAATGAGAAATGGGGTGGGCAATTGTTGTTCATGGAGGTGCTGGAGACATCCCACTTTCTTTACCCCCAGAAAAATGTCTCATTCATAAAGCTAGCCTCCACCGTTGACTTGACGTTGGGATCGCCGCTCTCAAAGCCCATAACCACCTTAGACTTTGTTGAACTAGTGGTATTCGCTTTTATTACTATATATACCTTATTATTTATATTCATTGCATCTCTAGTCTTGGTTTACGTCAAATAAGTAGTTTGTTTTGCAATATAGTTGGTGCCGATGTAAATTTCATAATATGACCAAAATATTTGGGATGTTCTAATTCTAGCTAAAATTTCTTTTTAATCACTACTTTTGGGGTGCATATTTTTATTGTGAAATTCTGCAACTTTGAAACAACGATTGGCTAAAGTGGTTTCACTTCAGCCGGAGGGACTAGATTTCAAGAGCTTATGCCAACATGAAATGTGTAACAACTTGTTTTTCAGTGGTGTTGGAAACGGTGGTTATGAAATCTCATTTCCGACGATATCAATGAATCAATTCATATGATCATTATATATTTATCTTGATATTCAACATACAATTAACATGAATATACAAACAAATAAATTGATCTCGAATTATAAAAGTACAAGTCGAGATCTCGCATCACTCATCGACGACTCTCTCTTTTCCTTTCTCTCTTGATGGCTCAGCATCCTCTTTAGCTATGTACAATCATTCAACAAATAAGTAATATAAATTTTCATCCAATTCACATTTGAATACAAAGCCAAGTATATTTTGCTTTTTATTCAATTTAATCTCTAAACTCGGGTAAACATATCTTTCGATATATAGCTTTGGATTGAAATTTGATTACACATTTACTCATTAGGGACCGTATACTTTCTATTCCTAACATAATTTCATGATAAGTTTTCATTTTATTCAATTTAGTCTCTAATGTAAAAGTTAACAACCAAACTTATTGAACTTTAAAATTTAGTCATTTTCATAATATAAGCTTAACTTCTATCAATTTCAAGTCTAATTCATCAAATCCTCAATAATAGAAACTTGCTAAAATTTCAACAATTGAACAAATTGATACATAGGTTATCTAAATCAAGCTCATACGATCACAAATCTATAAAAATAGAAGAAAATGGCATAAAAACTTACTTAAAATAGTTGTCGAATGACCAAGCTCCAAAAATGGAGTTTTTCTTTACTTTTGCTTCAATGGACGGTGAGGAAATTGATAACTCATCATATTTCTCCACTTTCATTAACTTATATACTATAATTAATTACTAATTAACCTTGATTAATTAAGTTAAACATGTTTTACATTTACTTAATCTTAATTTAATAATAATTTAAATCTTTAATGGAAATCATGATAAAAATCCACTAACTACCATTCTAAATTGGTTTATTAATCATTTTAGTCCTTTGGATAATTGTTATCTAAGTCCCTAAGCCTTTTTCTAATTAAAACTCTATAGCGATTAAACTTTTACAATTTAGTCTCTAAGCCTTAATTAACCACTTTTTCGGTTAAATTACTTGACCAAATTTCAATATGTCTTTATACTAACTCTGTAAATATTCCTATTTAATATTTACAAACTCGATTTGCGAAAACGAGGTTCTGGAATCGCATTTTCTGACACCATTGAAAATCGGGTCATTATAAAGCAATATTACGTGGTTGGATCGTAATACGGAAGGACAACTTATTTTAGTAGATAAACCTAAACATGACCTTAGTCTAATCGGAAATGAGCTAACTAGTTAGAAGACTAATATGTCGTCCATCAATTCCATTTGGGAAGATGTTTTGTCTTGAGCATTAGAAAGGATGACTTGTAGAAGATAGAAACATAGATGTGACTGACTGGAGTGACAGTACATCGGACAAGACCCAAATAGAATAAATCCTAGATCCGTTTATAGATTTATTCACTTGTGGCATTCACAATGTGACATACCTAATTCTTGAGTGGATGATGGACCATTTATGTGTGACTCGTATACTTTGATGCAAATAAAAATTTGAGTTTAAATAGATAAGGAACCGAAAGTTGGTGAGTTGGGTATAAGACTTATATAGTATTTAGCATCATTCACAATAGTGAAATACATAGTTCGACTAAATGGTAAATGATACACTCTCATTGGCATTATATGATAGATGAAAAATAAATGTGGCTATGGGTCATTTGTCTTTATGATGAATGACTTGATCACTATTTGATAATAGTTGACTTTTCATGAAGGAAGATGTTATGGTTACCATGAGATAAAATGGGATCATATTGGGAGAACAGATTTATCCGAAAAAGTTTAAGGATATCTTATAAGGGTAACACACTTATGATAAGGTCATTAGACAATGATTGATTAAGTAGCTTCCGTAATGGTATGTAATTAGGGAGAGCTTAATCACCATACTGTAGTGGAATGACTTTGTCACTAAATAAGTTTATAATTAATAGACGAAAATCTAGAACTTTGTTATAAATTATTTAAGCCATAATTATATATGTCCAACCGGTAGCTTGTTGAAACAAAAAAAAAGAAAAGAATAGAAATGATGATGTTAGAAAATGGGACGTATTCACAAATGAATGCGTTTTCTCACTAAGTATAGAAATGACTTGAGAATTAATTTAAGGTTTTCAAACTATTATGTAATTAGTTATGGTTATATAATTGAAGTTAGAAATGGAATTAAATTAATTAATCATTATGAATCCAATTAAATAAGTAAATTAAATATATTTTCTAATAGATTCTTTTACGGAAAATTTTTATGGCATTAATAGAATTAGAATTGAGTTGAGAAAATCATTTAATTAGAAATTAATTAAATTATTAGAATAAATAATATTTATTTTGGAAATAGAAAACAAAGATTGGATTTGATTAAATTATAGAGTGTTAGGTTAAAAAGTCTAGAAAACACATATAATTGACCCTAATGAGAGGTCTAAATCCCCTCCATAAGAGAGAGGGATGGCAACCCTAATATTATTTACTAGGGTGTGTCGTCCAGCTCCTCTCTAGTTAGACTAGAAGAGTGTTTTCTATTTTAAATAATATTATTTGTTCAAGTCTTATTCAACCAAAATCGTTCTATCTCTCCCAATAAATAAATGATTATGATAGAGCTATTTACACACAAGTTTTATATATCATTATTTTGATAGAAAGTAGTGGAAATTTATTTTCTTAGAATAAATTTTATTTTCTAGGAATTACAATTGTTGTTGGCTTCTATTGAGAGTATCTTTCTTACTGAAAGTAATTTATTTGTTTCTTGTTCTGTGTTTGGTTTGTGTTACTCGAGCCCACACTCAGCATAATTCAAGGTATGAGGATAGTAGAGAAGGTCGTTTGGTTGATATAAATTCATCTTACAAAAAGCACAAGTACTTTTCGGGACAAGGTTTATTGAGTCAGTTTTCAAAAAAATATAAATTCCACAGTAACTGAAAACCGTTTTCTTAACTGGATATTTTCGACAAATACTACGTTGGATTTTATTTGTATCAAGCATCAAATAGTATCTAATACTCCTACAGTCTGTAGTTTGCGCCTTTTTCCCATTATCATTAGCGACAAGCATTGTTGGTGGATCAACCATGGCTTCAGTTTGATTTTTCCTAAGTTTTCGAATTGTCTTCTCTATTTGAAGATCGAAAGGTGGTAATCCCTACAAAAAATGGAAATAAAAAGAAAGAAATTAACCATACTAAAATGCAACACTCCTTCTAAAATAAACTTAGCTGATTATTAGATTAGTAATAATTAAATAATATTAAGTTATTTAATTTATTGATTTCATCTTCACACACCAATGAAAAAGAGTCTAATAACAAAATAAGAAAAGTGATTTCAATGGAAAATTAATGCAGAAGAGAGAAATCGCAATCTTGCTCAAACAGTCACTCACAAAAGTCATTACAAACTAAAACTTCTAAAAAAAGTAGAAAAAGAATTAATAAACTCAAAGCAACCTGAAATAATAAAACAGAGGCAATACAGACCAAAATAATGAAAAATATGAAAACCAACCGTAATTCAATCTTTCTCAACATGGAAAAATGCATGGAAGCATATCATGGTAGCAAGTGAAATATTTATTTGCCAAAAGGTTAAATATAAAAATTGGTATTCGAATTTGTCTATTTCTCCTAATTTAGTATTTATGGTTTTTTTCTTTTTTTGTCTCAGGTTGCTATCCGAACTTTTTCCATCCACTATATTAGTACTTGTCACCCTCTTTGGCTGCAAACCAGACCCCTTTCTTATTTTTCCTTTCATTTTTTCTTTAAAAAATAATAAAACCTTTTTCTCTTCTTCTAACCCTAGTTGCTACCGCCATCCATGGCCTTCTTCAGCCGATCCGACCATCAAAACTCTTCTCTCTTCCTCGTTTTCACAAATCTTGCCTTGTATTTCTAAGAAAATCTCTTTAAAGCCGAAAAAAATCAAAGCTTGATCCTTGAGATTTTGAAATTATACTTTCTGCCTACTGATGAAAGACTGAAGAGGCTTTTGGTGAGGCTGAGAGTGAGTTGAGGAGCTAAAAGAAGCAGTAATAGCACCA
Organism: Gossypium raimondii; assembly: GCF_025698545.1. Lineage (NCBI taxonomy): Eukaryota > Viridiplantae > Streptophyta > Magnoliopsida > Malvales > Malvaceae > Gossypium > Gossypium raimondii. The sequence goes on along the minus strand of NC_068567.1, from coordinate 39,084,678 downwards.
CTGCCAAGGCAACAACAAAGAATTGGTTTTCTTGGAGCCTAGTAGAAGTTATTCAAGTAATGGAGTTCAGGGTCAACAAATTCAAGGGAGGAATTGCCCTTATTGTTCATTGGATCCATTGGATTTTTAGGGTTTTCTAAATTCTTGTATTTTATTTATTTTTTTCTGATTTTTTGCTCTCTCAAATAATTTTAAATTCTTATAATCTTTTAGGTTCTTGTTATCGTATTAGGTTGTTAATTTTTTCTAGTTGAAATAATATTGGGTCGAAAATGTTAGGTTCTTTGTTTATTACTAAGATTGAATTTGAGAATATATTGGGTTCTTTTTATTTTTGAATATTCTGGGTTGTTTATTGTTTGTTATTTATTTTTTGAATGTGTTGGGTTCTTTATTGTTTGTTATTTATTTTTGAATGTGTTGGGTTCTTTGTTTGTTTGTTTTTTTTTTTTAATGTGTTGGGTTTTTTGTTTTCAAGATTCTGGGTACAAAACTTTTTTTAGCACTTAATTTTCTTCCTTCAAAAAATGTGTTATGAATAGATAAAACAAAATAGATAGAAAACAAATCAGATGGTGAAAGGAAAAAAGAAGAAGATAAAAGTGAGGTAGAAGACGAAGAGGTCAAGTAAAAAACGAAACAGATGGTGAAAAGAAAAAACGAAAAAGATAGAAGTGAGGTAGAAGATGATGGTGAGAGGAATAATTTTTAAAGGAAAAGTAATTAAAAGAATAATTTTTCAAGGAAAATGAAGGGAAAAAAATTAAAGGGGTTCGGGTTGCAGCCAAACAGGGTGACACGTGGCAGCATGCAAGTGGCCAATGCTGCCACATCAACGAAAAATTAACACCTTTAGGCTTAGGTACCAATATAGTGGATGGAAATAAAGTTTTGGTATCAATCTAAGACAACAAAAAAATTATTAGTACTAATTTGGGAGAAGTGGATAAATTTGAGTACCAATTTTATATTTAATCCTTTGCAAAATAAACCCAAAATGTGATAACTTTTTTGATGAAACTTAAAAAAGAAGAAGAAGAAGATAGTAATGGGACTATAAATCATGGAGTTTGCAAAGGAGTAATAACTAATAAACAATTACAAAGATTGAATAATAATAACATCATAACCAAATGGATCAAAAGGACAAACGAATTTGTTGATGAGACATTAACTTCAACATACAGTGGCAACACAAAAGTAAGAGGGACAAGTTGTGCGTCCAAAGAGTGGCGCGGATAGGAAAGAGAGTGCCATATGGGCAGGAGAGCTGGAGAGCCCCAATGTTGCTTGAGTCCAATTTTCAAAATACTAGAAAGGCCAATGAACACTTCATGGGGAGGAGGAGAAACACCAATGTTGCAAAGACATGGGAGAGCTCCGGTCACACCACACGAATAGGGTGGTGTAGAGGGTTTTTTGGTGCGAAGAGGTAATGTTGCAAACAAGTGAACAATATGTACCAAAAAAAAGGCGAAAAGGAAGATTGGAGCAAATCCAGTAACACTGAGTGCTACGACAAGTAGTAGTTGGTAAGTTAAAGAAAGGGAAATATAGTTGATGATAAATCTCAATAAAAAGAAAACAACTTGAGAGAATTTTAAAAGAGAGATTTGAGAGTTAGAATGCCAAAGTGCCCAAAAGTATTTTCACCAGTTGTGAAAAGCTCCTATTTATAGTGTTTCAAAAATAGGAGTTATAAGACTGGTAATTAATGAAAGTAATAATAGATATTTTTTCAATTAGAAAAGCATTAATGGTTCTTTTTATTATGAAAGGATTTTGTAGGTGATAGTAAATAATAAATAAGAATGCACTATGTTTCTGAAAAAAGGGAAAAACACTCAATATTACAAGAACGATTAAGAGGAAAACCTCTTAACTACCTCCATATCCGATCCACCAAGCCAAGCTTTTTAGAACATCCCAAGAGTAAAAATAACCCAAGAACCTTGTCATATCCCGAGGTTACTTCCACTTCTACTTTGGTGAAGCAATACCATGTGAAATATCTTTTGCGGAACATCTCTTGAAACGCAAGGTGATGATTATTCTTGGACAAGAGTTGTTCCTGAACAATAGTTATTTTGACTTGTTCCAAATGTGAGTTCTTCTCAACATAGTTATTATTAATTTAGAGGTTGTTTCGAACAAAAGTTGTTCTATGATGATACTTTTCTTGGTAGAGCTTTTTCTGAATAATGGCTCTTCCAAAAAAATATATATATACAATTATTCTAAATACAAGTTCCTGACAATGGTTGTTTTAAACATAGTTATTATTGAAACGTTGTTATTCTAAATAAGAGCAATTCTGAACTTAAGCTATTCTCAATAGAAGTTGTCCTCATAATAATTACACTGGATAATAGTTGTTCTAACTAAAGAAATGATTCTAGACATGGCTATTCTCAAACAACAACTATTCTAAACAAGAGTTGCTGTTCCGAGAGAGATATTAAGTGAAACGACAATGCTAATTATTTCACACTAGATATCACAATTTTCTAAAATATAATGATACCTATCTCAAAGAAAATATAAAATATTAATAGCCAAAATTAATTATCTACCAACAGATACAAAGGAGCATGTGGCCAAATCGAGGAGGCCAAAAATGCCCCGAGAACCCCAATTTTGCACAACACGAGAGCTTAAGGAGCACCATGTTGGAGTGCTAAGGGGCAACATAGTCAGATAGAAGAATCGTTAAAAGCCTTGTCGATCATCAATTTTACAGAACACTGGAGAACCCTGATCTCCTCACATGCATGATCCAAACTCGAAAAGAGCCACGTAGCCAAACTCAGCATCCAAATTTCTTTCCAAATTTATATTTTAGATTAAAACTGAAATCTCACGCCCTGTTTGTTACCAACTAGAATAGTCTGTCCCATTCATTTAGTCAAACATGTCTTCACACATGTGCCTACCAGTGTTTAGAAGGTCATCTCTGTTCAATACGAACATGTAAAAGACGGGGTATGGTTAACCCGGTTATTGAATGCTCATCTTTGGGTTGCACTTGCCAACCAGTATGCAGCTCGTCTCTCTCTGCTCTTATCTACGTTTCACTTAAGTCTTGGAATTGTAGCTTTTGACTGTAAATATATCTTGCAAGATAAGTTCAATTTTCTAGTTCCTTTCCAATTCTTGTCACAACCAGATTATATCTTGCAAGATGGGTTATTCAAAGTCAGCTTAATTATCAAACTATCATGAAGAAGCACCCACTGCTGGGCTTCTGCATATGCTAATATCCATCTAAATATTGCATCATTAATAACTGTTATAATAAAGTTGTCTTTATGAGAGCAGTCATTCCACGCTTCAATTTGGCCCAAAAAAGAACAATTCTACAGTTCAAAGCAATTTTTTTTATTCGTTTATATGTGAATTTTGGATTACCACAAGATCTATCATCCGCTTTCATAGATACAAGCATCCCCAAATTTTCATGACAACCACAAATGGAAAATTGTAAACAGTAGACAAGTTTTTTTATTTAATGTCATTCAATGCTAAAGTAGTCGAGAAAATTGCAGTCACCGCATCTATTCAGGAAGGGATACTGGGTAGGGGGCAAAGTGCTTGTAAATACCAAATGTACTACTATGATGCCGTTCTTGGCTAATACTTTACTTGGGGACAGTAGGAGCCGGAATTACCCCCCACTTCCTTCGAACATCCTCCAAATCTTCATGAAAGTGCTGCTCGTAATATACACACATGAGATCTGTACACTGAAAACCAGCCTTGACAGCCCATGGGAAATAATGCTGGAAGAACAATTTTCTTTGTTTCGCATTAAACCTTGACGTCCCACCTACAACTGAAAGCAGGCACATGGGGAGATGCATTTGCTCAAATTCAATAACCTTCAATGCAGATTCCCCAATCAAGTTGGTAGGAAGGCCAAAAAGGGTATGCCAGAGGTCATGCACCTCACGAGCTCGCATAGCCACATATGCAAGTTCATCTGTGTCCATGAATCGCACAGGCGGCCTGTCATCCGGGGAAAAATTCCTGGATCCCATGAACCTTGCATATGCAGCACCAAAAGTGTTCTCTGGTAGATCCCATGCATGACCAACCTTTGCAGATATAACCCGTGGCCGCTCAATGAGCACTGCCTATTAAAGAAAATGACTTGGTTATGGATGAAATTTGGAAGACGTTACTCATGCCAGCTTTGAACAATGTGGATGAGGAAGACCAATGAAAACAAGATGCTTGAACCATCAAGCAGCTTATTGACCAAAAAGAATGCAATGGATTAATATCACAGGCAGACTCAGAATTCCCCATCATGAACTCTGATTAAGCTCTAAATTTCCAAATTGGCCACTGCATTGCATATGGTGAAAAACAAAGCAATGTATTCCAAGAAAGACATACTAACAAAGGGCTTTATTTTATCAAATAACAATCAAGACCAGAAGAGGTAAAAGGAATAAATCTGCACCTTAAACAAACTCAATATACATAAAAAAGAATGAAGAAATTGCAGTCTATAATTGCTAAAAATGATGTTAACATATAAATACTACTAACTTTACTAAACAGGAAGGGTAACTCTATGCACAGTTGATTCCTCAAAAACCAACAAAGAGCTAGAGTATCTAGTCATCTCGCATTTTTCACTAAATTCTAAGAACACTTAAAGCAAATAATATCACATTGATCATCCATGAATTAACTTTAAAGTTAAATAATAGAATTAACAATTAGAAACACTAATTTATTAAAATTAGCAGTTTCGATTATCAGATAGCAACGTTACTATGATTATGTATTTAAATCATATATTTCAAAGGATAGCTTTGCTAGTCCAATGCCAAGAACACAAAGTTTCTCCATTGACGACTCAAACAATTCCCATAATCCATATATATATATATATACTTGTCTTTTACCAACTTAAGTTTCTGATTCAAAATTATGAATTCTCAAACAAAATCCCTCTAACTGCAAAATTAATCGAACAATTACATTTCTATATATAGCCAAAAAATCTGCTGTTTTTTTTTTTTTCAAATGATTACAAATGAATACATAGGTTACGAGTGATAGGAAGAGAGACTAACTCTGCCTTCGGGGCTCCTCCTCATTCTCTCAAGAACCCTTTCAAAAGCAGGCTTTCCAGTTGTCTCTCCTAAAGCAGCTATTAAATCAGCCCTTCGTGGATCGAGCAACGCACCCACCGCTGAACCTACTGCAACCGCCGCCTGCTGCCATGGGCTCAGCTTAATTCGAGCCCTTTCTATCATTCCTAATTACTAAAAATTAAGGCCCCAAAAAACCAAACTTTTAATCAAAGAAGTCTTGAATTACCGGAGTATTAATCCAAGGTTGGGATAAAAAGGGAAGAGAAATTTGAGTGAACAAAGCAAATCGGATCGTATAGATAGAAAAGAGAAAAGGCGCGTTAAAGTTGCCACCGCCGCCGGTGTTCAGGTTGCAAAACTGCCTAGAGAAAGCTGAAACGTTAATTTAGAGGGGTTTTCTTTTTTCCTATTTTATTACATTAAAAGACTAAAATTACAGGCCCAAACATACTGGTTTGAAAGGAGCCCAAAAGAAAGGTGAACAACTTTTTAAACATGGGCCAACAGTGGACATTGAACTAACCCCATCCAGAATCTGCTTTGAATTTTAATTCTCTCACTAAACACAGTTTTTGAAAAATATTTCTAGAAAATGAATTGATTTTCTTTTTTTTTTTCGAATAGTTCTGCGTAAAATATTTTATATTTTTAATATTTTTTCTTAAATATTTTTTAAAATTTATTTTAGTGTAACAAACCTAACATAAATATATTTGTCAAAATATTACATATTATAGTTGTATTTAAACTTGCTCATGGGCCGGGCTACCCACCCAAGCTCGAAGACCTGCTTAAAAAATGGGAGGGTTTGGATAAAATACGAGGTCTGAAAAATGAGCTTAGATAAATTTGAGACCCGTTTTCTATATGGGTCGAGTCATGGGAATGATTTTTTTGCCCAAGCCCTACTTGACCCAGCAGGAATATTATGTTATAAAGTAATATTATATTAATTATATATGTTAAATAATAATTATATATTCATATTCATATTAAATCATTAATCCAATAACAATTAAACTCATTGCCTAAGACCTAAGCAAAACTTACCCAACTAAATAACCCAACCCAAAATATAAAATTTTAAAATTTATATTTAATATAATAAAATATTTATTATATTTATTTGTGTTTATTTAATATAATAAAAAAATTATTATATTTATGGTAGTGTTTTTTAATATAAATAATTTTAATGTGTTAGAAAATTTTTTATTTTGGTCCTTTTTTAGTGCATTTAGTGTATTATATTTTTTAAAAATTTTAATTTTAAATAAAAACATTCTAAAAAATCAAATATGGCAGGCTAGGCCGAGCTTGGGTTTACTTTTCTTAAATTGGGCCAGATTTGGGCAACAAAGTAAACTCAATTTTCAGGTCAAACCTGAGCTTGGAAATGTGATCTAAATACATTGCATAGGCCCGGCCCGATCCACGAGGACCTCTAGTTGCATTTTATTTCACAACCAAAATCTATTTTGTAATAAGATGATATTTTATAATAATTTATTATATAAATTTAAAGATAAATAATACCTAATAGGTTAAAATATGTCATAGTCTCTAGCACTTTTCATAAATTTAAAATTTAATTATAATACTTTTATTTATAGAAATTTAGTCTCTTTATTTTCAAATTTCAAAATTCAGGTCCAATTGTTAACAATATTAAATTCTTTTGGTTAAATTTTTTGGTGTGTTATTTTAAAATTTTAAAAAATACTCGCTTAATAGCCATATGACTAAAAAATACGTTGTAATGAACTTAAATTTAACAAAGTAAATTTAGTAGTGTCAACAATTGGACCTAAATTTTAAAATCCAAAAATAGAAGAGCTAAATTTCAAATTTATGAAGAGTATAGGGACATATAACATATTTTAATCTAAAACTTAATGTAAACTTTAACTATAGAATCGAATATATTAATTAATTATTAATCATATATAAAATCATATTAATAATAAATTTTATTTTTGCATTGAATTTTTACAATTGAGTATATTAATTAATTATTAATAATATATATTATTTTAAATTAATTATCACTTAATTAGTGTTATATTTATATAAAATTAAAATTAAGATTTGCTATTATAAATAACCTTCGACACTTAAAACATTTTCAAACAAATAACATCTAAATAATATTGCAAAAAAATAAAGATTATTAGTATTAATAAGTTTTTCAAAGAAGAAATTTCAAACCATCCTGAAAGAATTGAAAGATCTTTTAGGTAAAATTATGATATATTTTATCACACGTTTATAATTTAGTTTTATGTATCATTCTATTATCTAATGTTAAAGTTTCACTTTATAATTGTATGTTGTTATTAATTTTAAAGTTACTTCATAAAAGCCTCCAATTTACAACAATAAATTATTATAATTTTATAATTGTTTAGATAATTTGCAACTTCAAAGTAATTATTTACATTGAAAGTTGAATGTTGATTGATGATTATGAGGAGGAGGATGACAAATATGATAGAGTGAAAAGAAATTTAGAAAGAAGATGATGACGAGAAGCAAAAGATTAAAATAAAAAAATTTAAAAGTACTTGTAATAGCGAGGACTTTTAAAATAAGAGTAATGAAAGGATCAAAATAAATGATTTTAAATCTTAAATTTTGTATTTATTTTATCTTATGAAAATAAAACAAGCAACACTCAAATTGATTTTTTAACCATGTTATTGAAGTCTTAGTGTAAAAAATTGGATAATCTTTACTTTCATATTTAATTTTTTTTTTGAGAAAAATTGGAATGGAAAGCAATAGATTAGGATTACTAAGATTAATCAATTTAGATATTAGGTATTTGTATTTGTTTTATTGAATGAAAATTTTGGTCACACAAATTGATTTTTTAAGGAAATCAAAAATCTTAATAACTTCCATTATAATTTTCTTCTCAAAAGAAAAAACAAATTAAATCCTAAAGTAAAATTATCCCTTTTTTTTCACCCTGATACTTACACATTGGAAAGAAAAGAAGAAGAGAGATTGGGTGTTCTTGGTTTTATTTTAGTAAGGTAAGGTAAATACAAACTATTTATTTTGACTCATTATAGTTGCCACCTATTATTAGTATTTATTTTAGACTAGATTTTATTTTATTTTTTAGGAATTCAAAATTTTTTATTTTTTTGTAATACTATTTGATAATTCAATAATTTCATTAGTTGTTTCACTTATGAAATGAAGCTATTATCAAAATTAAAAATATATTGTGATAATCTTATGCTAATTAGATAAGTTAGTTTTGAATAAGATTTATAAAGTTTAATTTGATTTTTATTTTTATTTTTCATGTCATGTCTATTTTATGGTCCATATTCGGGGTTCGTGACTATATCTCCTAACACAATGTATCTTTAAGGCTCGAACCTCATTCTTTTCTTAAAAGTGCAATGTACCTTGCCAACTCTATTGATTGGATTATGTTTAATACAATTTGAATTTAATTTTAATTAATAACATTATAATTTGATTTTATAGTAGAAAAATAAATATAAAAGGTTAAAAATAGTTTTAATAATAAAACTAAAGAAATTTGAATTTAGTGTTTTAATATTAATTTCAAAATTAATAGTTAATTCAATGATTTTAATATTAAAACTTAGTTTTGTATATTATTAGTGTATACGTGTAAATTAAGTCAAAATCTAATCTCAATTTTTAGAATACTTTTTTTAAAATTGATCTTTAAGATATTTATATAAATTTTAAGATAGAATTATTATTTTACCTTTATTCAAACTCATAATAAGTATTAAAGTAATTCATATCCCATTGCACTTTCATTATAATTTAAATTATTAAATTTAAAACATTATTTTAGTTTTAAATTTATATTTTCTAATGATTATGGAATAAATTTTTTATTAAATAATAAAAGTATAAACACTTATATTCAGTGCAACGACGTGGCCTTGGAAATTAGTATTACATATATGAGAGTGTATAATGACACATCGAATTGAAAAGATAAATGAAGCTAAGCATAATTTAAACAAATATGCATATTTATATAATTAAAATATTCATATTTTATACTATAAACATTTATTATTAAAGATTTATAAATTGTAATATATATTTATTATTAAAATATTAATATAAATATTGTTCAATAATATATTAGGAAAAATTATTTAAAACTTATTATTAAAACAAATTTGTAATATTACATAATTTATTAAAATAATAATTTATATTAATAACTTATTATTTTATTAAATATAAATACTTTAATAATGAATTTAATAATATTGAACATTATAATATTAATATTAATAATAATAATATTATTATTTTAAATATTTTTAAAAAATTAAAATTAAAATTTTTATCATTAATATAATAATGTTAACACTACACCAAAACAAGCTTTTAGCGGCATGTTTTGTGGCGTTTAGATGACAAACGCCGCTAAAAGTCGAGCATTAGCGGCGCATGACACAAAACGCCGCTAAAGATCTAACATTAGCGGCGCTAATTATAATACACCGCAAAAGAACATCATTAGTGGCGTTTTAAAAAAAAACGCCGTAAGAAAAACTGACAAAACGCATCGTTTGACCTTCAGGAATAGTGGCAATAGCGACGCAATATAAAAACGCCACTATATAGCATAATTAGCGGCGTTTATTTGTAAGCGCCGCAAAAATGTTAGCCAAAACGCATCGTTTGTTCCCGAGGTATATTAGACTTGGTGGCGTTTATGATAAACGCCGCTATAGTATATTATTAGCGGCGTTTTTTAGTAAACGCCGCAAAATATCTTAACCAAAACGCATCGTTTGGTCTTGAGGTATATAAGAATTAGTGGCGGTTACGGAAAAACGCCGCTAAAGGAGAGTATTAGAGGCACTTTGTAAGAAACGCCGCAAATTATCTTAACCAAAACGCAGCGTTTGGTCTTAATGTATATTAGAATTAGTGGCGATTGTGGAAAAACACCGCTATAGCACAGTATTAGCGGTGTTTTATACAAAACGCCGCAAAATATCTTAACCAAAACGCATCGTTTTGTCTTGAGGTATATAAGAATTAGTGGCGGTTACGGAAAAATGCCGCTAAGGGAGAGTATTAGAGGCGCTTTGTGAGAAACGCCGTAAATTATCTTAACCAAAACGTAGCGTTTGGTCTTAATGTATATTACAATTAGTGGCGATTGTGGGAAAACGCCGTTATAGCACAGTATTAGCGGCGTTCCGCAAAATATCTTAACCAAAACGCATCGTTTTGTCTTGAGGTATATAAGAATTAGTGGCGGTTACGGAAAAAGGCCGCTAAAGCAGAGTATTAGAGATGCTTTGTAAGAATCGCCGCAAAATATCTTAACCAAAACGCAGCGTTTGGTCTTAATGTATATTAGAATTAGTGGCGATTGTGGGAAAACGCCGTTATAGCACAGTATTAGCGGCGTTCCGCAAAATATCTTAACCAAAACGCATCGTTTTGTCTTGAGGTATATAAGAATTAGTGGCGGTTACGGAAAAAGGCCGCTAAAGCAGAGTATTAGAGATGCTTTGTAAGAATCGCCGCAAAATATCTTAACCAAAACGCAGCGTTTGGTCTTGATGTATATTAGAATTAGTGGCGCTCATGTAAAAACGCATGTAGGTTTGGTTTTGAGGTATAGAGTGAATAGCGGTGTTTGGTTTATGGTATTAGGTTTTAGGGTATAATGTTTAATATTTTTGGATTAGTTTTTGAGTTTAGGGTTTACGATGTAGGCTGCCTATTTAGTATTTTTGATTTAGGGTTTGAGAGTTTGGTGATTAAGGTTCAATGATTATTATAAGTTAAAGTTTATCGTATGTGGTTTAGGGTTTTAGGGTTAATCATTATATAATGTTTTTGATTGGAGTTTTGAGTTTAGGGTTTATGATGTAGGTTTAGTGTTTTGGGGTTGGGAGTTTGGGGTTTAAGGTTTGGGGTTTGGGGTTTAGGTCGCTTTAGTCATGTTAAGAGGTTAGTGTTCAAGGCTTATAAGAGGTTAGTGTTTTAGGGTTTAGGGCTTGTGGTTTACGGCTTGCAGTTTATAATTTAATATTTACAATACATGGTTTTAGGATTTGAGTGATTTAGGGTTTATGGTTATGAGTTTTAGGATTTAATGACTTTTTTGGTACCAAATTAAAAAATGACAAATATGTATTGTTTTTAAATTATTATTATGATACTAGGGTTCTAATTGATGAAATGATTAGTTTACAAATTGACGAATGGCATATTTATATGTTATATATGATGAAAAACAAATTATTTAATTGTTTTATTTACATATATATTAATAATTTATATATTCACTTAAAAATAGAGTATATATAAATTTAAAATTATAATACATTATTTGAATATCGTAAATAATTAATAATTTTAAATATTGATAATATTTAAATTATACACTCTCTAAGATTTATAAAATTTATAAAATTTTAACAATTGAAAATAATAAATCAGATAATTTTTTTAAATAATATTCATAATAATATTAATAATGTCATAATTTTAATGTATCAATTAAAAATAATGTCTAGAAGAATGTATAAAAAATATATAAAAATGTTAATATTAGCGGCGCTTGTTCACAAAACGCCGCAAAAAAATATATAAAAAATGAAGCAATACAGCACCGTTTCGTTGGGGAGTTAAAGATTAGTGGCGTTTTAAGTAAAAACACCGTAGAGGTTGTGAAGGTAATGGCGTTTTAGTGTAAACGCCGCAAAAATTATAATATCGAACGATGTCGTTTTAATAGTAATAAATAGGTAATCGTTACCGGCGTTTTGATTTAAAACGCCACAGAAATCTAAAATTGGCTGCGTTTTTAAGTAAATGCCGCAAAGAACATAATAAAAATTAAACGAAACGGCACCGCTTCATTACGAGTTAAATTTTAGTGGCGTTTTCTTAAAAATGCCGCAAAATTTGTGAATCTAGTGGCGTTTTTTTGTTTGCGCCGCTAATGTTAAGAATATAATACGTTGCCTTTTTTACTACTATATTGATATAAATTTAAGGCGTGGTGGCGTTTTGTAGTAAAACGCCAGAAAATATAAACATTATCGGCGCATTTTCGTAAAACGTCGGAAAGTGCACGTTTATAATTTAAGAAAACGACACCGCTTCGTTGCGGTGTTAAAATTTAGTGGCGTTTGGTTTCAAAACGCCGCAATAATTAAAGTGATAACGACGCCATTTTTGTCCAAAATCAGCTTCTTTCTCTTAAGTCATCGCCCCCAGCCCGATTTCCCCCATTTCTCAAAATCCCTAAACAGGCAGAGGGAAATACTCCAAGAGATCAAATCGTCGAGAAGTTTTGCCTCCGATTCGTCGAGTGCTTGTTTTAACAGCAAGGAGAAGGTTCATTTTTTGGGTTTCGGGCAAGGATACATAACCCACACAGAGAAGAAGGTGATTTTGCTGTCGGTTTTTGTTTTTGGGTATTCATTATTTAAGGTACCCTTTTCTTTATATTTTGTATTTAAAGGTTGCATTTTATTGTTTTTGTTAAATTTCTTGTTTGTAATTTATTGATGACCCGTTGAATGAACTGAAATGCGAGTGTTCTCTGTGTTTAGGGTTTGTTCGGTTCGGGGCTTTCATTTCTGTTCATCGCAAGCAAGGTACTGTAATGCTTTAATTTATGTTATATTAGGAATGTGCACAATCCTTTCTTGATGAAGTTCAATGATTTTTAGGGTTTTGGGAAGTTTAGGGTCTTCTCCGTGTTTAGGGTTGGTAGGATTGTTGATTTTTAAAAACACATAGGATGGTATTCTGTTTTGGCACAACAGTTAAGCAAATGACTTTGTGGATTACTTGGTATTCTGTTTTGGTAGGATTGTTTTGGCACATTACTTGGTATTATTTTTTGGTATTTTGTTTTGGCACAGTTTCTTTAGTCTTCTCGTATTGAACATTTTCAATGTTAACCGGATGAGTTTAGGGACTTGGGTTAAGCATAAACATGAACTGAACAAAATTTGGTTCTTTGAAAACTATGTTAAGCTATGTTAAACATTTTGAATGTTAAGCATAGTTTTGAATGTTTAGCTATGTTAATCTATGTTTTGAATGTTAAACATTTCGAATGTTAAGCATATGAGTTTCTGCAATTGGTCTTCTGTTTACCTATGTTGTTTAGATTAAAATTGTAAACTTTGAAAACTGAAAAAAAATGATGCACAGTTAAACATAAACTGAACAAAAACAGTTTTAGTTAAGAACTGAACAAAAAATCCATCAACTGTTTCCTATTTACTACTGATTAACAAATTTATTCAGAAGGATTGTGGCACAAATATGTATTCAGTTTGACCTGCTGTATTTGATTTTCATTTTTTTATTTGGTTTTTTTGTATACAATTCTGATTTGTCCTATTCCTTGTTCGTATACTGTTTATTTATTTTTTGGTTTTTATTTGGTTTGTTTGTATACAATGCTGTTTTCTTTTTTTGTATACTATTTATTTATATTTTCAGCGTATTTATATAAACATCTGAGTTGTTATAATCCGCAACAATTTCTCTCTTTATTTAACAAAGAAAAAGGTTACCGCTTTTCTATAATTAAAATCGATTATAATCATTGAAGAGACTGATGAGTTTCAACTCTCTAAAATGTAATTTTTAAGATTTAAAAATTTTAAATTAGTAAATATAAAATTCCACGTTGACTTCTCTTAAAAAGATAAAAATTGATTTAATCCTTTTAAAACTATGAATATATTGACCATTAAAATTGTGAAATTGCACTTTTACGACACAAATTTAATTTCGGATCCCCAAAAAATTCGACTTAGCCTTTGTATATATACCATTTTTAATATATATCGTGTTTTCTAAATTTAAAATTAATAAAATAAAAATATTGTAGGCGGATTTGAACTTGAACTCAACTAAAATATTGATTTATTAATTTAATATTTTTAATTTTACTATGTACATTTTATTATTTTTGGATAAAACTAAATTTTTCACACTTTCGAATTTAATTTTTATCATATAAAATGACGATGTAAATTATTTAAATAAGGTTCAGTTTTTTGTTAAGAAAATGCCATAATACATAACTTACATATAATACACAATATGTATAACTTTTTAGATTTTCATAGTACATAACTTACATAATATTGAACTTACTTAACTTTAATAATAATTTTCACAGACATAACTTACATAATTTTCATAACCTACATAACTTATTCAATACACAACTTACATAATTGTTTATAATACACAACTTACATAATATTGAACTTACATAATTTTCATAGTACATAACTTAAACGATATTGAACTTACATAATTTTCATAACCTACATAACTTATACAATACACAACTTACTTAAATTTCATAATACATAGCTTACATAATATTGGAACTTACATAATTTTCATAATACATAACTTATTTAATTTTCATAATATAAAACTTACATAACTTATACATTACACACTTACATAATTTTCATAATACATAACTAACATAATTCTTCATAATACAATGATTACATAATTTTTAAAGAATTAAGAAATGGACCGGTCTTACATAACTTAAATAACTTAAATAACTTACATAACTTACATAACTTACATAACCTACATAAATTAAATAACTTACATAACTTACATAACCTACATAAATTAAATAACTTACATAACTTACATAACCTATATAAATTAAATAACTTACATAGCTTACATAAATTAAATAACTTACATAACTTACATAAATTCCGTGGACTTACATAACCTACATAAATTAAATAACTTACATAACTTACATTACTTACATTACTTACAGTACTTACATAATACATAATACATAACTTACATAATTTACATAATACATAAAAATATATCATATCACAAATTTCTGTAATTCATTTATGGTTATAACTGGCGTTTTAACTTACCCGTGCAAATTATTGTCAACGTCAGACTTCAAGAATTAAGAAATGGACCGGTCTTGGATGAATTTGTCAAGGGTTAGCAACGGTTATCGAAATGGAGTACAATATTTTCTAAATTTTGCATTTCAATATGCAAGCCAGGAGAACATGATTCTTTTCCCGTGTAAGAACTGTGTCAACATAAACTGGCATTGTCGTGAGGTTGTATACGAGCATCTAATTGTTGATGGGTTTGTTCGGGGTTATAAACAATGGTTATTTCATGGAGAATGCCCGCCTAGTACTTCTTTTTCAACGATGGATATATCTTACTCTGGTCCTGCTTACCATCAGTCTGATAGAGGGGATGACATGGAAGGTATGTTGCGGGATGCATTTAATATGCACAATCATGGTGTCCAGTCATTCCCAGCGGACTTTGTGGCTTCTGATGATTGTAATATTGGGAGAAATGCTTTTACCGAACCGGGACGTAGTGTACTTCATGAAGAGCCGAATGAAGAAGCGGCAAAGTTCTACGCGCTACTTAATGACATGAACGAAGAACTGTATGAGGGATCAAAATTTTCAAAAATGTCTTTCTCTGTTCGTCTTTTTCAGTTAAAATGTTTGGGAGGGTGGACCGGAAACTCGTTGACAATACTGTTAGAGTTTTTAAAAGAAATGTTTCCGTTTGTAAAAATCCCTCAGTCATGCAAAGATATGAAGAAAATGATAAAAGATTTAGGCCTTGGGTACAACAAAATCCATAGTTGCCCAAATGACTGTATGTTGTATTGGGGCGATCGAAATGACCAACAGTGCTATCATGTATGCGGCCAATCCCGATGGATTAGTAGAAACATGGAAAATGGGAAGGACGATGAAAATGGTGCACAGTCGAGAAAGAAGCCAGTCAAGATTTTGCAGTATTTTCCCCTGATACCAAGGCTTCAAAGGCTATTCATGTCGTCCAATACAGCGGAGTCAATGACGTGGCACCATGATGGACGAACTGATGATGGATTACTAAGGCATCCAACAGATTCTTTGGCTTGGAAATCATTTGACAATAAATTTTCAGGCTTTGCAAGCGATCCTAGGAGTATGAGGCTTGGGCTAGCATCTGATGGATTTAATCCTTTCAAGATCATGAGCATCTGCGTCAAGATTTGGCCGATGAGTGCTTGTTCCTTATAATCTGCCTCCGTGGATTTGCATGAAGCAATCTTCCCTTATCTTATCTATGATTATCCTTGGTGAGAAAGGGCCCGGGAATGATATCGACATTTATTTACAGCCACTTATTGAAGAGTTAAAACAATTATGGGCTGGTGTCGAGACATACGATGTGGTGAGAAAGGAGAACTTTAATTTACGTGCGGCTTTAATGTGGACCATTAATGACTTTCCCGCTTATGCCAATTTATCCGGTTGGAGCACCAAGGGTCGTTATGCGTGTCCTTGTTGTGCTGCACAAACATGTTCGCAGTGGTTATACAATGGGAAGAAGTTTTCTTACATGGGGCATCGTCGGTGGTTACCGGAAAATCATAGATTTAGATTTCAGAGTTCTGTATTTGACGGCACTGAAGAGTTCAGAGAAGCTCCTTCCCAGACCAGTGGCTCTGAAATCTTGTTCATGTTGGAAGATATGAATTTCATTTATGGGAAGATGAACCAACCGCCAAACACGCAGAGAAACAGAAGATTAAATGATGAAGGGGATGAAAGCTCCGACGAAGAGGACGATCCTAATGAGGCGGACTTGTGGAAAAAAAGAAGTATTTTTTTTTGAGTTGCCTTATTGGGAGCATCACCTTTTACGACACAATCTTGATGTTATGCACATTGAGAAAAATGTCTGAAAGAACATTGTGGGTACAATTTTGAACGTCGACGGAAAATCAAAAGACAATCTTCAGAGTCGACTTGATTTAGTCCAAATGGGAATTCGGCTTGATCTTCATCCCAATCCACTTCCGAATGGGAAATATCGGTTGCCGCCTTCTATTTTCTCAATGTCCAAGACGGAAAAAGAACTGTTTTGCATGGTGTTGAAAGATATAAAGGTTCCAGATGCGTATGCATTAAATATATCTCGATGTGTTAGTGTTAAAGATCGAAGATTATATTCGCTAAAATCACATGACTATCACATCTTGATGCAAGATTTAATGCTAGTTGCTCTATGATGTTGTATGTCCAAGAAGGTGACGTCTTGTATCATTGAACTATCCAACATAATGAAAGCCATTTGTGGTAAAGTTTTGGATGTTCAAGAACTTCAGAAGGTACAGGATCGAGCCGCTTTGACTTTATGCAACATGGAGAAAATCTTTCCACCTTCCTTCTTCACCATTATGGTTCACTTGATAATTCATCTTCCGCACGAAGCAATTCTTGGCGGACCCGTTTTCTATCGATGGATGTATCCCATAGAAAGGTGTTAAAGAAGTATTTTTAAAATTTTCCTTCATTCACCTCTATGCCTTCAGTTACAACTTTTGATAATGTTGTATATTGTGTTTAGGTTCCTATCCAAATTAAAGTTTACTGCCGCAACAAGCGATATCCAGAAGGATCGATTGCTGAAGGCTACTTGGCAGAGGAATGTATGACCTTCTGCTCAAGATATTTGGAAGATGTCGAAACAAGGTTGAACAGACCAAATAGGAATGCTGGACTCACAGACTATAACTTAGCCGATACTTATTTGTTCCAAAGTTTTGGAGAACCAATCGGCAAAGTTGAAATTGCAGAATTAGATAATTTATCGTGGGTACAAGCACATCGATATGTTCTGTTTCACCACGAATCATTGGAACACTTACGGAAGTAAGTTCTACAAATTTTATAAATATTTATCAAACTAAATATTGTTTATCTTCTAACAAAGATCATATTTTTTTAACATAGTGAGTACAAACAAATATTGAGATCTCGTTCGCGCTCCCGAAGAACACAATATCGAGATATCAATAAGTTGTTTACAGAATCTTTTTATGAATGGTTAAGCCAAACGGTATGCAGTTGGAGCTTCCGCTTGTTTGTATATAATGCTTTCTCATAACATTTTTAATTACTCAGTTTACTTTCCATTCAATAGGTTTGGAGTGGGAAGAGCGTAAACGACGAAGTTAAATGGCTCTCCCAAGGTCCAAATCGAGTGGTTAAAAGATATAGTGCGTTCCTCATCAACGGATTCAGATTTCATACAAAATATCGCGAGAGGTTGAGGAGAACGCAAAATTGTAGAATAGTTGTTAATTCTGCAATTACAAGTTATGCTAGTGTTAGGGACAATAATCCTGTCGAGGGAAATGTGGAATATTTCGGACATCTTACTGACATAATTGAGTTGGATTACTACGGCAAATAGAAAGTTGTCTTATTTCGAGGTGATTGGGCCGATGTTAATACAGCTCGTGGAATCAAGCAAGATCAATTTGGTTTTACAATGGTGAACTTTGACCGATTGATTCACACAGGACAACAACTGATAGATGAGCCTTATGTATTCTCTAGTCAAGTCAAACAAGTTTTTTACTCAAAAGATCCAACTGATGAGGGTTGGTACGTTGTACTCCGTAACATCCCTAGAGACTTGTTTGACATGAGCAGTGGAAGTAGAGATAACATCGACGACAGATCAGAAACTTTGCCATTTCCAGAACAAAACTTAAACGATAATATCCCTAGTACTAGTGCACAATTTCAATGGGTTCATCAGGATACGGATGAAGATATTTACGAATAATGATGTAGTAAGATTTTACTATTGTTTAATTATATGTAATATCATAATTTAAATCTTGGTCTTATTATATATTTCAACTATTTTATATGTGTTGTTATTGTTGTACTTAGTTATTAAGTTTACTTAGATTTTATGTGTATTGCAGATAAAATGCCTAGAAGAAAAATTGTAAGGGAAAGCATTGTTCAAAATGATCCAAACTCGACAGAAACAAATAGTACTGAACAACAGACAGCAATTGGATCTTCGAATGTTCCGATTACACCTGAGGATCCTACGGAAGTTCAAAGTAATTTTACATTTAATTTACATGCGTGTTGACTTATAATTGATTTATTTTTCAAATTCTTATATTATAATATACCATTTGTAGCTGAAAATGGTGGAACGCGCAGAGGTCGAGGACGTACGCTACTTAGAGAGTTATACGAGTTAGATCCAGTCGAGCGTGTCAAGGTATGCAGAAACAATTTTGGTCAGCCTATTGGATTAGAAGCTCGACTTTTAGCAGGATACATGGACATTTTAGCACGAAATGCGAATATGTTGCCTATCAACTACGAGTTATGGCGTCAAATGCCCGATAGCAACAAAAACCAAGCCCTCGATAATATTATGGTAACAAAATGTTAATGCTATCTGTAATGCTTGAGAAATAATTTCATTTATATTTACTTTATTAACTTGTGTTTTTTGTAGGTGAGGTTTGCTTTAGAGGTCTCGGATGCTTATGTAAAGAATGCATTGGGAAAAAGATGGAGAGACAATAAAAGTACTTTGAAGAAAAATTATTATAAGACAAAAACAACCCTCGATGAGAAATTACAAAATGTCCCGCCGGGTATGTTGAGGTACCAATGGGAAGATGCGGTTAGATTTTGGCATTCTCAGAAAGGCGATGTACGACGTACTTCCAAACTATTGTAATTATTTTGGTTTATAGTATTTACTATTTACGTACTAAAAATTTTATAACGTAGGATCGTTAACGAGTTGGAAAAAGTAGCCGGTAGCAACAAAAATTCGCTCACACAGCCGGGTCGAGAAGTTTTGCATGTGTAGCTGAGGCAGAGGTATTTTTAATTTTTTAATATTCTCAAATATGTATAACTTTCTATTAAATAATATTTTTACTACTATATTGTAGGAACGGTCGTCCGGTCAAAAAGTTGGACGCCTTCAACTTTTTGAAATTACACATAAGAAGAAAGATGGATCTACTATGACTCCTGAAGCTGGTGAAATTATGGTACGTTTACTTAATACGATTTGACTTATTTTAGTTATTTATAGTGTTTATTTTCTAATGTTTTAATTCATTGCTTGTAATGCGACTATTGTTATATTGCATTTGTTTTTTTAATATATATTGTGTTCCTAACTATGTGATTTATTTATTAGGAAAACTAAAGGAAAAAATTTGAGTCTGAAGCGATTGCTTCTAGTGATAGTTCTGTTCATCTTGAAGACATTGATAACCGGATTATTCTGAAGTTTTGGGTCTGAAAAGTATGGTCGGGTTCGATTTCAAGGATCTTTTATCATTAACCCAATATTTTGGATCCATTCGCACCAATACATGGCTTCGGGAAGTCAATCTCAAGCTGAAGTTCAGAGGTTAAAAGATCAGATAGCTCAGATGCAAGCGACCACATTTGAGGTTCAAAGGAAATATGAAGAACTTCAGCAACAACTTAAAGCAGATGCGGCAGCGAGGAAAGCAGATGCTACAGTGAGAGAAGCAGAGGCCCTGAAGAAGAAGCAGCGAGAGAAGCAGCGATAGAAGTAGAGGTTCAAAAGAAATATGAAGAACTACACTCGACTTCAAAAGATGCGGCATCGAGAGAAGCAGAGCGAGCAAAAAGTACGACGAACTTCAACAGCAGACAGGACTATGATGAAGATGTTTCAATGATCATAACTTCCGCAATCATAGTGTATATTGCATAAATATTTTATTATTTTAACTTTAAACGTTTTTGTAAAGAAAAGTATGAATTCACTTTTATTTATATCAATTAATATTATTTTAGTCATTATATTATATAAATTTATTGTTTTGGTTAGTTTAGATCTGGCTGCTTTTGATTTGTTGTTGCAGGAGGGCTGAAAAAAACAGAAAATTTTATTTTAAAAAAATCCTAAAATTAGTGGCGTCTTTTAAAAAAGCGCCGCTAAAAGTCATATCAAATAGTGGCGTTTGTGAAATAAGCGCCACTAAATAAACACTACTATTAGCGGCGTTTTTGAACAAGCGCCGCTATAGAACATTACTTTTAGCGGCGTTTTCATCCAAAGCGCCGCTAAAGAACATGATCTTTAGCGGCGTTTTTTCCTAAGCGCTGCTAAAGAATATGATCTTTAGCGGCGTTTTTTTCTAAGCACCGCTAAAGAACGTGATCTTTAGCGGCGTTTTTTCATAAGCGCCGCTAAAGAACATGATCTTTAGCGGCGATTATTTTCTTAGCGCCGCTAAAGAACATGATCTTTAGCGGAGTTTTTTTCTGTAAGCGCCGCAAAAAGTTAGTGACATTGTCGTTAGCGACATTTTTTGTGGCGCTTCTTTAAGCGTCGCAAATTTCTTTAGTGGCGTTAAAAAGCGCCGCTAAAGGCCTAAAAAAACGCCGCTAAAAACCTGTTCTGGTGTAGTGTAAGCTTGATTCAAGTTAATTTTTATATAAAAATAAAACTATTAATAGATGAGCTCTTTTTCGGAAAATGACTTACATTTTTCAAAAGGGTAAGTTAATTTACAGGAAAAGTAGTTTATTTTCAGTTGACACGTAGTCATTTTATGTTGGCCAACTTGTTTTCTATGAAACAAACATAAGAAAATGCATAAAATATTTTTCCACAAGTCATTTTTTGTATAACAGACACACCCTTTGTCTCATTAATTCTATCTCGTAAGTTTTACAACCTACTAAAAACTAAAAATATATCCATAGAACTTAAACTCAACATAAATATTAGAGAAAATTTACACATGACAGGACTCAAACTTGAAACATTGAGATTTTTCTTGGTAAAGTGGAAAGAAAATAGAAAAATGAAAATTGGAAGAGGTAGAAAAATAGAAAGATAGAAAATATAATTTTCATCCTATAAGTGTGCTTGGTAGAAAAGATGAAAAATTCAAAGAAAAAATAATTTTATTTCCATCCACTGTTTGCGAGGTTGAAAAACAAAACAAAATAAAATAAAACATTGAAAAAATATATAATTTTGAACTAAATTACTATCTCTCTCATTTTCTCTCCTCTCACTTTTTCATTAGGATGAAAAATGATCATTTCTTTTATTTTCTTTCCTCCTACTCTTTTCTCTACCAAGTCTACTCAAAATTTGTTTTCTTTCCACTTTTCCACTCCCTTCCATCCCTCTACTTTTCTATCTAACCGAACACACTCTAAGATTCAAAAAATGACCTTGTCATTTTAGCTAAAGGCTCAATCTTGTAATTTTAAACATAAACAAATACAATACATAATTTAAAGACACCGTTTTTAGTTCTTAAAAGCCAAAGACACCATCTCTATCTTCAAAGTAAAATGAATTAACCTAAATTAAACTCCTCAATAGAATATGCTGAATTAAACTCTTCAATAGCTTAATATTCCAGTGACTAATGAGTATTTCTTTAATTATAGTTAAAGAGTGTGACAACATGTGAATTTATTTGTTGTTAATTTGTTTCGAATGTGGACAACAACATATTTTTTGAATTATTATTGGTTACTTGTATTTGTTCTTGAATTAATAATTATTATTGGTTGTTGTTTTTTTAATTATTATTTGTTGCTTCATTATATAGCATCTATTGTTATTTAATTTACATGCAGATGTGTGTAATAGGTATTGAGCCACTTGTAGAACAAGACAATAATGCATCACATGTTTATGAGAATGATGATTTTGGAGCTGGTGAGGCAGTTGTTTTGGGAGCTATTGAAGGGTCCAATGAGGGGGACTGTGAGGAGGATGGTAAGGGTGTTGGTCAAGGGGCTTTTGAGGCCGATGGTAAGAGGGAGGATGTTGACTGGCAATATGTTGATGAAGTTTATATGGTTAATGTTAAATATCTTTCAAATGGTTAGGGGGATGAGATGTTGCAAGCTGCTAGGGATAAGTTGAAAAGATTTAGAGGAAAATCTGTAAAAAATTATAACATTGATGCTAATAGGGAGAGGATGGCATGTGAACTTGAAAATGATGTTTGGGAGGATGTAGAAGTCCAAGAAAGGCATGATAAAAGTACACAAGAGGCAAATGGTTATGAGATAGATTACTTTGAATCTAATGACCATGTAGTATAGTGGAGTCTAGTTCTGAGGAGAAACATGAGCATGGTGCAAGGAGAAGAAAGAAGTTTTCGGTGTACAATCCAAACTATGAAAATCCAAAATTATGTTTAGGGATGCTTTTTAGAGATGGAGAAACTTTCAAAGATGTCATCCAAAATTATTCAAAGGTTTCAAGAAGGGAATTGAAAATTGTTACAAATGAACCAAAATGGATCAGGGTTAAGTGCATCACCATTGCGAAATGTCCTTGGAGAATATCTGCAAGTTACAATAAGAGATCAAAGTGTCTACAGGTGAGCAGCTTTCACAAAGAGCATAATTGTTGTGTGAGATTCAAGAACAAAATGGTTAATGTTGCTATAATTGCAAACCATTTTGAAGAAACTACAAGGGACCATCCAAAAATGAAGTTGAAGGAGATTCAATGAAGGGTAGCTTCAGATTTGCATGTGAATATGAACCTTACTAAGTGTAGAAGGGCCAAAAAAAGAGTGAACAAGAGGTTGGCTGGGAGCTTCAAGGAAGAATTTGCTATGTTATGGGATTATGCAGATGAGTTGAGGGTTAAGAATCCAGACAGTACAATTAAAATGGCAATGCATAGGGTAACTCTAGATTCTTCCCCATATTTTACAAGGTTCTATGCTTGTTTTGATTCTTTAAAGAAAGGTTAGAAAGTTGGATGTAGGTCAATCCTTGGTTTAGATGGTTGTTTTCTAAAAGGGTATTTCAAGAGTGAAATGTTAACAGTAGTTGGAAGAGATGTAAAAAACCAGATGTACCCAGTTGCGTGGGCTATAGTTGAGGGTGAATGTACAGATTCATGAGCATGGTTTTTAAATCTACTAGCTATTGATTTGGACCTAGAAGATGGCTTTGGATATACAATAATTAGTGACAAACAAAAGGTAAGACAATATTTTCATAGGCTTTTCTTTTATATGTATTTTTTTTCCAATTATGTTAACATTTTTTTAATTATTTGCGTAGGGTTTAAAGATTGCAATTGATGAAGTTTTGCCCAGAATAGAGCACAGAAATTGTGCACATCATGTTTTTGCCAACTAGTTTGGAAGGAAGAAAGCAAAGTTTTATGAATTTGATTTTTGGGAAATTGTGAAGGCCACAACAGAGAGGGAGTGGGAAGATAAAGTTTAAAATCTTAAGAAAAAAGATGAAAAAGTTGCGAATGAGTTGATGTGCAAGTCTCCTAAACATTGGACGAAGGCCGTTTTTGGATGCCAGTGTAAGTTTGACATGGTTGACAATAATATTTGTGAAGCTTTCAACTCTAGCATTGTAGAGGTGAGGTACAAAAGTATAATCACAATGTTAGAAGAAATAGAATTGTCGAGATGCGAAAGTTCTGCAAATCATGGAAGCAAAACTATGGTCCTTTAGTGAAGAAGAAATTTGATCAAAATAAAAGAGATGGTGTTGAATGGTAGATGGTATGGAATGGTGATGATGGTTGTGAGGTGAAAAAGGGAAGAAAGTAATACACAGTGAACATTGAAGAAAGAACCTGTAGTTGTAGGAGTTGGGAATTAATTGGCTTGCCTTGTCCACATGGTTGCGCTGCCATATGGCATATGGGTGGTGAACCAGATGACTACTTGGATCAATTCTACCATAAAGAAACCTATGAGAAAGCATACGTATATACGCTGCAGCCTATCAATGGAGCACATGAATGGGTCAAGTTTGGAATTGAGCCTGTTCTCCCACCTATTGACAAAAAGATGCCCGGAAGGCCAAAGAAAAATAGGAGGAACCCAAAAGATGAACCAAAGAAAAAAAGACCAAGACAACTTAGTAGGGTTGGGTTGATAATGACATGCAGTGTTTGTGGAATTGAGGCTCATAACAAACAAAGATGTCCGTAGGAGGTAACTGTCATTTAAGGTTCATAATATTTATTTTATGTGTTATTTAATAAACATAGAAATTGGTTGATTAAATAGGCTATTCTTTTGTTTCTTGCAGACCCATCAACCACTAAATGTAAAGCCTCAAGAAGCAAATTTTTCAGTAAATATTAAACTTATAAATATGATTTTATTTTATGATTGATATATGTCATATTGGTTGATTAAAATTTTCTATTTGTTGCAGACTCATCAATTGCAAAATGCAGAGCCTGAAGTCGTAAATAATTTAGTAAATATTAAACTTATAATTTGGATTTTATTTCATATTTGGATGATTAAATTAATTTTTCTTTTGTTTGCTACAGAGGATCAATCAACTAGAAACTGCTGATGCTGAAGTTGTAACACATTCAGTAATGATAATTTTGTAAATCTAATTTTATGTGTCATTAAATAAATATGAAATTGGTTGCTTAAACTATTATTTTTTGTATTATTTGTAGGTTGTTGTAATTGTTATTTGTTGTGATATTATATAATTATTGTGTCAATTTGGATATTAAGGGTCTGTTTGATTGTCGAAAAATATTTTCCGTAAAATGATTTCGGAAAATGTTTTACTTTTCGTAAAATGATTTCTTGGAAAATATTTTCGGTGTTTGATTGAATCATGTAAAATATTTTCTGCTGCTTGGCAGATTTTTGAAAATATTTTTCCGGAAAAGTTGTTTTACATATATTAATATATATTAATAAATTTTTATATTTTAAATTATTTTTACATATATTGCAATGATTTATTTATAATAATACTCAATTATTAAGCTACAATATTAATCGTTATAAATTGAAAAAAACTAATATCAAATAAATTATTTGTAATTGTGTTAAAAAAACAAGTATTGAATAATTAAAAAAACAAGTTATTGGAAAATCAATAAACAGAAGCAGTTTTCTACCGAAAATGAAGGAAGGAATGAAGGAGGCGATAGAGAGGAGAGCACGGAAAATGTCTTACGGAAATTGAAAGGGTAAGACATTTTCCCTAAAATATAACCCATTTTCCCTTGTTTTGGAGTTCATTTTCCAAATGAAAAATGTTTTCCGCCAATCAAACGCTGGAAAAGTTGAAAATAATTTTCCGGAAAATCAATTCCGTCAATCAAACAGACCCTAAGTTGTTTCATTTGCTTGCTACAGAGGAATAACAACTCACAAATTGTTAGGGCACTTGAATCCAGTAGGACATCTACTATGAGCTCTCTGGTGAAAATTAACTCCCTGAACAAAAAACGCAAACAAATTAAAGACCATTTTAGCACCCAAGAATCAATTACACAGAAACAACTAAAGAAGTGGCACTTTTGCTAAATGACATGTCATATTTTATTTTTTTTCATGGAAACCTTTTGCTATAATGACTATGATTGACATTATGCTTTTTTTTTTGTGCACCACATTGGTTGACAATATGGTTTATGGTATACGAACTTCTCGCTATTGTGACAACGGTTGACAATAAGATACAAGCATATTGGTTAACTATCACTTTGGTATAATTTTTGGCAATGCAATTTAAAATATTACAAATGTATTAAAAATATATAGAATCTAATATATTTATATTAAATTTGTCACAAAAAGATAAATATCAAAATGATTATATCAATAATAATCAATTCGGAACTTTACATCTTGTAATTGTTGTTGCCATTACACATGTCAATCTGCTTGGAAAAACAAAGCAAAATAGATGAGTAAACATATTTGTGATAATGTGAAGTATAAGGCATGGTAATGACATGATCAAATCAGAAAATAAAATACAAAGTTCTCTTAATGCAACTCTTTTCTTTTAATTTTTTATATGCTCTTAACATTTTACAAGAAAGAAAGAAAAGGTTAGAAAGCATAGTATTAGCTATTTTGTATTTTTTTAGCAAAAGATGGTTTTATTAGTAAAATCAAGCAAGTTAGAAATAATCAACAATTACTAGAGATGTCAAATATAGAGACATCATCTTAGCAACTCATGATAAGAACAGTTAACACATCATAGAAACATAAAAATTAAATCCTCATTTATGAGAAGCCCACTAAGCAAAACATCAATCACTCTCAACTCCAACTTATCCAAACATGTATGTGAATATGGTGTTCATTTCATGACTCTATAACACATATTCATAGATTTCTGTACTTGTATTTGTTAAACTTTGAGTATCATAAATATTTATTTGACTGGATTAGACCAAGAGTAATGACTTAATATATATTCATGTGACTTCATGTTATGCTCATAACAAAAAGTTTTATGAGAACATACCAATAATGAAAAGATGTTAAATCAGTTTACTTGAAGATGGAGATAGCGTCTTTGGCTTTTAAGAACTATAAACGGTGTCTTTGAATTTTCAACCTAACCCATGAAGTAATATGTTTTATAAAGATATTTGAATTTGATTATCGTCTTTATTTTTTCATTATTTTTATACGAGCAGACAAATAACCTATCTTAAGATCAAGAAATCCATTTTAATACATTTGACTAACCTTATTTCACTCCATTATAAGTTTTTCTCTCTTTTGAACTCAAATAACCCAAATACTAGATTCAATTTTGAATTTCAAAATTTAGGATTTCAAAACCCTAAATATTGCTATGAAAATCAAGTTAAACACCAAATTTCATAAACTTAAACCTAAAATATTAGAATATCCAGTCGATTTGTAACGAAACACTAACCTTTGCTTCGCCTCAATCTCTCGATTCCAAATACAGTCTGTGCCTCTTCAAAGCTCAGTAATAGAGAAAGGTTTTGGGTTTCTCTTGCCTCTTCAAAATGGTTCAAGGTTTCAATGTTTCATAGATTTGTTTATGGAGAGGTTTTTTTTATTGGATTAAGTTTTTTTCGATAGTTAGGTTTATTTTTTAATTAAGAGTTATTTTTTAATTTTATGTATGATTTATTTTATTATTTTCACATCTAATTATTTTATTGGGTTATTTAAGTAATAAATTACATCTTATTAAAAATATTTCAAATGTGAAATTCCACATCATTCTCGTTAACTTTTGATAGTACTTTTATCAAATCTGTTAAAAAAACAAATTGAAAAAAGAACAAAAGTTGAAGCTAAAAAGGCTCAAAAATATAATTAGGATCATTTTGACAAAACATATAAACGTTAGTGGCCAAATTTGTTATTAAGCCTATATTATATTATATTTAAGTATCATTTTAAAAAAAAGCGTAACTATTATATATGTATTGAAGTAGCTTTCCTAACATAAAAAAATAAGTTGCACAAAATTAAACTTGAAATTAGAATAATAAATTAAAAATTTTCTTAACCAGGTATAGAATGAATTAAACTTTGTTTTTTTACCAAAAAATATTAACAACCAAACTTAATTAGATAACAGGCTATCAGACAAATCTCAGAGCAATAGATCACGAACTTGATCCGGCAGTATCTCACAAATCGTCAGACCAAAAACAATGTCTCTCGCTTTCTTAGCCACGAAATCAGCCATCGAGTTGGCTTCCCGAAAGACGTGCCTTATGCCAACTTTCTCCATGTTTGCCATCAACGTAAGACCTACTGAGTAACTAAGACAAGACATACGAGTAACTAAAGATTTTCTTCTCTTTACTAAAGACAAGTGATTAATTTATTGTTAATTCATTATTAAAACCAACTGAAAACTAATACACCTACCAAACGAAGCATTAATACACTTATCATATTCATGTATAACATGGTAATGTGTTTATATTTACACAACGAATCATCATGTAACACGATCTTAAAAAATGACTATATGCTGGACCGAACTCTCAAACTCACCAGTTACGAATAACCCAATCACAATATACATTACACACATACATGCATAAAAGGAAAAGGAAAAGGAGAGGCATATAGCAAAACCAACAACAATGAGAATTCTGCCAAAATTGTATATTGTATAAAATGGGATAAAGAGAAGGTAAAATAACAGAACCATGCAGATGAAATATATAACACTGCTTTTTATAGTAACTGAGTTCTGCAATACACGTTTTCGCATCTATCTGGAGACTTCTTCGAATAAACCAACAATAGCCACAAGATCTGTAATATTACACTACATGACGGCAAGTTTCCATTGCTTAATGTGATAATATCTGAAAACAGCAACATCTGGAATCTATGGCTTCCCTAAGAATCAACAACCAAAATACTACCATTATCAAGATATATTAAGTCATTCGATCTCATTTGCTACCACCAGCTCCCCCACCGAAAAGGTAATCCAGAGAAGATCCACCTCCAGGGGCAGCATGAATCTTGGTGGATGGTCGATCCTGCATCCAGGAAAAAAATAAAACACAGACAGTTATACAAGTTATTATAGGTATTAAGCAACCAATAACAACCCCCCCCCCCAAACTTAATTTGATATACACCCTTAATTACTGCTTGATTTAAACATAAAAAATCAATTATAAACACCACCAGTTAATAAGAAAATTTACAAGCATAGTATCATGGTGCTTTGAAGAAGGTAGCACATTCAGGGGAATGACATCCGTGTTGTATATTTGATTAATATATATTTTTCTAAGCCATCACCCTTGGAAAGAAAGTTAATACGACAAAGTTATTCACTCATCTACCACTTAGGTCAAGGAAGGGGAGATGAACACTAAGGATAAAAGATTGTACATTTCAGCTATCTTCTAACAGTAATTAATAAAAAAATTATATAAATGAGAAGAAAAAACTTCCTAGATTCGTCAATCCCAGACAGCAATTAACCTATAACATTTATTGGAAGCTTCAAGCCTAATTCACAGAACTTGGAAACACATTACTTAAAGATGCGGCCAAGAATGTCAAGTTCCTTGGTAATAGTTTCTCCTCAATGAGATTCAAGTTTCTAACTTGTATAAATCATATTTTCAAGGTATTATTTTGAGCACGCAGTTAGCCCTTTCTGAACTACCTCTACATCTATTCTGCAACATGTTTCCTATTGCTCATTTAAAAAATTGGTGGAAAAACAAGAGAATGTCAAGAACTTAAAACACTGAAAGGGCAAGTCCATAAGTGTCATACAATTTTAAAGACTCATGAAGCAATCACAAAAGGGGTTATACCGTAATGAAATTGCCAGTGTTCTGACCATCAGCACGCGTACTGTTAATACCCGCAGGAATTTGCTTGGCAACTTGTTCAGGAGCAGGAGCAGGTTTGGACACATCCTGTGCTTCAATTGGAGCAGCTTCGGATTTGTTTGTAACTGGTTTTGGAGCTTCTCCACTCCCAAACAGATAGCCCAATGAGCTCTGCCCACCACCACTGCTAACTCCACGACCCATCTTTTCCATCTTACTGGAAATGAAGTAAAAAAAAAAGAAAAGAATATCACACAGGCTGGGAGGAAAAAAAACACAGCACAAAGTAAGAATCTATAAGTATAGCCAAAAAAGCAATAATCCAAAAGGGATTGGAGCAAGAGGAGGTGGAATGAACATAAAATTATGGATGAATTGCAGAAAAAAAGGAAGAAAAACAAGCATATCGCATGAACTTCCATCACAATCCTTGATGAAGACTATAGTCAGCAATGTTATTCCTATACTTCAAATCCCCTCGCCCCGCCCCCTCCACTTCTCGAATGCAATGTAAAACAAATTAATGACGTCGCATGAAAAGCTTTGGACTCTCCACTTTGCAAAACGTAAACATCAAACAAATTAAATGAAGCATAAAAATGAGTAGCCAACGAGGGAAATATAATCAAATCAGAGATACAGTAAACAAATTGGAAGCTAAACTCAGTGAATGAAACATTGAACCTTTTGAAGTGCGAAGAAAAGATCTAGGCTTAGCGTTCTGAAATTGCCTGAAATTTTCTTTTGAGATCAGATCTGGAGAAGAGCGAAAGTGGAAGAGCAGTAACTAGGAGTTGGCTACTGAAAAAGGAGGCGAAATGCGAGCGTTACTATTATTATTGGTTTGCTTAACTACAAAATTAGGCCCCAACTATATTGTATTTTCTATTTAGGTGCTTACGGTTTTTTTAATCAAAAGATGTTTCTAAACTATCAATTTCATCTTATTTTAACTCCAAAAGTATGTGATGTCTAGTAAGAACATGACACATGGCACATTACCATTGGTTGGTATTGTATATTGAGTAAATTGAGACAAAATTAATAGTTTAAGTATAATTTTTTACCATAGAAATATTTTAGGTATTTAAGTAGAAAACATTATATAGTTTGAGGGTCAATTTTACATTTAAACTTTATTAGTTTATTTTTGGGTAAACTACAAAAGTGGTCACTAAACTTCGGTGAAATTTCTTCTTTTTTTACTACTGAACTATGAAAAGTTACGTTCTGATAACTAAAGTTATTAACTTGTAACTTTTTGGTCACTCATTCGTTAATGACAGAAAAGTGAGGTGGCACATTAATTCAAGGATTAATATCCAATTTTTTTGAAAAATATAAAAAACTGAAAATTTGGTGCCAGAGAGAGTGCACACTTCCTTGCCCACCAAATCTGTATGGATACAATTTCCATATTTAAGTGTTGGCAATTGATTGAACATTATATTTAGGTTATGTTGATTACATGGTGAATATCTAGCCCATTATGGAAGATCATACTGCTTGAGAATGCAAATATCGGTAAGTGATTTGGATTGAAATTCCCAAAGCAATCCCTTAGATTATAGATTTTGGATTGGATCGTGATTCTACAAATGAGCCGCAATAGAGTCCATAGAGTCTATATTTACTTAATATGTTATTATTATATTGTGTTTCTCTTATGGTATTACTGTTTTATTTGGATTGTATTAGATATTCAATTGTAAGCAAGTTTCGAAATTAAAGTCTATATATTTGAGAGACTTGCCTAGGAAAATAGACTGAGAGTTAGGCACTTAATACGTTCTTGTGAGAATAATTATGTAAGAGTACTATTTTGGTAGTAAAATCATTTTTATGGATTTACTTGTTGTGATCATAGTAGTGAGATTATTATGTCTTTAAAGTGTAAGGGTGAGGGAACGATCACGGTGGTGTGATTTAGTAGGTTCACTTTGTAATTGTTGAAGAGAATGCATGTTTCTCATTGAGCTAGGCTTTACAGATGTAAGAAAATTGAACTGCATAAACATATTCTCATGTCTTGTTTGTTTATTGTTCTTCATTTAGTGTCTAGAGAAGTGCCCACCAACTTAGGCGTCAATTTGGTTGTGTTGTTTTTGTTATTAGCAACGAGCTTTTTTTACTAATAATTGGTATCAGATCCCGCCACTTAAAAGTATGCTAATAACCTTGTAAAGAAGTTTAGTCTTAAAGAATCAAAGTCTGCCAGGACTCATATATTAGTGACTGAGAAACTAAGTTTAGATATTGAGGGAGTGTCCACTCCTCAAACCACTTACAAAAGTATGATAGAAACTATGCTGTATCTCATTGCAAGTCAACCAAATTTGAATTTTAGTGTTGGTGTATATGTAAGATATCAAGTCAATCCAAAAGAATCTCATGTTAAGGTTGTGAAGAGGATCATCAAGTATGTCCACGGAACTCTTGAACTTGCTATTTGGTTCACTAAAGACAACCTTATGTACCTAGTAGGATATAGTGATGTTGATTAGGCCGGGAATGCGGATGATCGAAAAGTACATCAGGAGGGTGTTTATACTTAAGAGGTAATCTAGTATCTTGGTATAACAAGAAAGAATGATCAATCCTGTTATCTATCGCAGAGGTTGAGTACATTGTAGTAGGCAGTTGTTGTGCACAATTGCTTTGAATGAAACAACTGCTTGAAGACTTTAGGATAACTTTGCCAATAGCCACAATTTAGTGTGACAATACAAGTGTCATAAATATATCAAAGAATCCTGTTCAACATTCCAAGACTAAGCACATTGATATAAGGCACCATTCCATTCATGAATTGGCGGAAAGAGAAATTGATGAGATTAAACATGTGAGAACCCATAACAGCTAGCTGATTTATTCATAAAAGCCTTGGATGCTAACATGTTTGAGAGCTTAAGGAGCTCAGTTGGTATATGTAGTGCAAAAAGTTATTTGTTAATTAAAATTGCATCCAGACGGTCATTCTTAATGTTGTTTTGAAGACAAACGTCATCTTAGTTTTAGCCTATATTATTTTTAGTTTTGGAGGGAATATTTTCCTTATTTTTATAGTTTATTTTTGGTGGGAAAATATCAAAAAGATTTTTCTTTTTCTCTCTCTCTTTATCTCTGGGAATGACATGAAATTAATGAGATTGTGATCACTTCTTTTCATCCATAAAAAGTTATTCACATCAATTAAGACCTCTCAATTCTCTTATGAAGATTTATCTAAAACATCTCAAGCATTCTTGTTTTGCAAGTCTATGCTCTCTTACAGAAGATCTTTCAAAGTATTTAACTTTTTTTTCTCATGGAAAAAACTAAGATGATGATTGTAGAAAAATATGAGAAACACCCTAGTTGTGATCCAAGTGGCCATGCTCAGGCCAGTTGTGATGCGACCCTGGCTCGGAGTGTACCAAATACAAGCAAAGATCCACAGATACTTCCGCAAGGCTCGATCACTCGAGCTCGGGCAAAACAATTTAAGGAAGCAATTTCGACTATAGTGGAGCAAGTTTGGAACGATATTTTAGCTGAGCATTTTAAGGATGATTCGAACATCTCCATAAGTTTCCCTTGCACCCTTTTACTAGCTGAATTAAGCTCGGATTCAGCTTTATGAACTCATTCCAGCTTATTTGAGCTCAATTGCAAAATTTGTGATTATGCGTTTTAGCTGCTGGAATTAATTTAATTTGTCTTTAAAATAAATTAGTTTAGTTAGTTATAGCATGCATATGAATTAAATTAGGTGGATAATTCTACATTAAATATGTTTTATGATATTACATGGTTTTAATGTGTTTTGTCCATAATTAATTCGTCCGAAGTTCAGACATCAATTTAATTTGTTTTTTTTGTTCAGCTGAATTTAATACTTAGCTAATTAATTTGTCTAGTTACATTACATCTTTTAAATGTGTCAAGGTGCAGCCGAATTTATGATGATTAATTTGTTGCTGCTTGATTTTAATGTGTTCTCATCTAATTAATTAGCTGCATGTATTTAATTTCAGGTACATGCAATGGACGGTACATGCATGTTTGGCAAATTAAATTGGCTGCTGTTTGAAGCTTTCTAGGTGTCCATTCGGCCAAAGAAGCTATTGTTTCCTACTCCCAAGCTGACTATTCAGCCGATTTTAATTCCTTTCACAATGCTGGGCATATGTTCACACATGTTGGCTATTCGGTTCAAAGTTTTCACACCTTAAAAGGCTGATCAGTAACTCCTTAATTGCTGGTCACTTTCTAGCAATAGTTGCCATTTAACTGAGCTTAATAAAGTCTATTAACCGAACCTAGCAGCTGCCACTTTTCCAAGCTTCCAAGTCCAATGTTCATTCTAGAAGCTGGCCAATGGAGCTCACATTCAGCTGAATTTAGCTAGCCTAATTAAATGGATTCATTTGCTTAATTCTTAAGGATGTATGTGACTATTCGACTAGCTTAGGTGTTGCTTATAAATAGTTGAAAATTTCATTTTGTAAAGAACTTTTGACATTTTGTTAATGAATTGCTGCCGAATTTGTGAGGCATTTTCTATCAAATTTCGTTCGAGACCCGTAAGACTTATCTAGTTTCTAGTGGCGTCTTTCCGAGTATTTTCTGAACTTATCACTCCCTAAACCCAAGTGTGGCATTCACCCTTAATACCCTTGGTTCTTACTTTTCTAAGTATCGGGTCAAGGTTCCCAAATTGCCAATTCTGACTCTTTTAGGTCCTATAAGTTTCGAGTCAACACTCTTCTTTAGTGTTGGTTCATCCTTGACCTTTTGAGCCAATTTGGTCTATTTCGTTTTAAACCATACCAATTCATACACATACCAAAAACCATTCCATTTTAATACCTAAACAGTAAAGGACCAAATTCCAACCACATCCTTTCTATCTTAACATTATACATTATCCTCTTCTTTATACGAATCATCTTTCTTTCCGTAAACTCAACTTAGTCTATTTTCTTTTAAATTCTAAAACAAAGCATACTTCTTCGTTTATCAATCGGGCAACTAAACGACTCAGATTCATCACTAAACTGAGGTCGTATCATTTGGTATCAGAGTTGGTTAAAATGAGAAGTAAGAGTACTCGAAGTCATTCCGGAATAGGTACGTAAAAAAAGTTTGAAAAAAAAAGAAAATTTCAGAATTAAAAAAAATATATATACATATGAAATTTAAAAAAAAAGTGAATTGAAAAAAAAACAATTCGTGAATTAAAAAAAAGAGTGTTCGTGTTTCAAGTGTTGTGCATTGAAAAGTTGTTCGTTTCTTTGTAAAACAGATCATTCCCTAATACTCTTCTTTCTTTCTTTCACGCCACATTTAGTTTAAAGCCTTCCTTGTTTCTTTTAGCCTACCCATAACCTAACATCAATCCCTTGTGAGCCATTTTGAAGCCGACCCTCTGGACTAAGATAACGTCACATCGAGTCTCCTACGAAATCACGAGAGGAAATTGAGTGAAAAAAGGCACGAGTGTGTGAGCGCATTAGAGTGGAGGTAAAAGCCGAAAAACAAGCGCAAACACGAGTGTGAGTGTCATCAACTTTTCTTTTTTGAGAGAATTGTGAGGGTTTTGTTGTGAGGTTTTCTATTTCATGTCTCAAATCCCCGAACAAAGCATGGCAGAAGGAGGAGGAAGACAACCAATCCGAAACGTCGTGCCTGGAGGAGGTGGAGTGCCGGATTTGGCTCAACAAGCCATGTTGCAAGAATTCCAACGCATGCTCCGAAATGATATAGAATCATTAAATGAGCATTTGGAACGAGTCGAGGAGAGGACTCAACGAGAACGAACTCCCCAAGGGACACAAAGAGAAGGAGGCCGCCCAGACGCCAATCAAGAAGACCTCTATGATCCAAGTGAGGCCGAAAGTGATCAAGGGTCAAACCAAAGCGAAAGGCGAAGAGGTCCAAGGAATCGAGACAATCAAGATCGAAGACGAGTGGATGATGACTTGAAGAACATCAAAATTTCTATTCCATCTTTTCAAGGAAAATTCGATCCGGAAGCCTACTTAGAATGGGAAAAGAAGATTGAATTGGTTTTTGATTGTCACAATTATTCCGAGGTCAAGAAGGTGAAGTTGGCGGCCATTGAGTTCTCCGACTATGCCATGATTTGGTGGGATCAACTCACCACGAGCCGGAGAAAGAATGGGGAACGACCAATATCCACTTGGGCCGAAATGAAGGCTGTGATGCGACGACGTTTCATTCCATCCTACTATCACCAGGAACTCTATCAAAAACTTCAAAATCTCACTCAAGGTTCAAGAAGTGTTGAAGATTACTATAAAGAGATGGAGATTGCAATGATTCGTGCCGATGTCCAAGAAAATCGTGAAGCAACGATGGCGCGTTTCCTTGCTGGTCTCAACCGAGACATCGCCAATGTTGTGGAGCTACAACATTACATTAAAATCGTGGACATGGTGCATATGGCCATTAAGGTGGAGAAGTAACTCAAGCGAAAGAGCACCGTTCGAAGCTACCCCACTACGAGCACAACAAAATGGGGTCAAAGAATGAATAGAAACAATCCACCAAGTCATGCCAAAGAGCCAATGGTGCCTACTAAGACAAATAGACCTATGGGCAACACGTGTAAAGGCAAGGCGATAGATTCATTTGCCATTCGAATGAGGGATATCAAATGCTTTAAGTGCCTCAGAAGGGGGCATATCGCCAGCTAATGTCCCAACCGTAGCAATATGATGGTTCGTGCGAATTGAGAAATTGAATCGAAAGAGGAAGAACTCGGAGATGAGCCCGAAGTGGGTTCTGACAAAGAGGAAGAAATTGAACAAGTCCCTGAAAGAGAACTTCTTGTTGTCAAAAGGAGCCTTAGCATCAAAGGTGTGGAAGACGAGCAATAACGAGAAAACATTTTCCACACACGATGCCAAGTTCAAGGGAAAATATGTAGCGTCATCATTGATGGTGGTAGCTACACGAATGTGGCGAGCACTCTTATGGTTGAGAAGTTAGGCTTGCCAACCACCAAGCACCCGATCCCTTACAAACTCCAATAGCTCAATGATGGCAGTGAACTCAAGGTCACCAAGCAAGTTCTAGTTTCATTCTCTATTGGAAAATATTGCGACGAGGTACTATGCAATGTTGTTCCAATGCATGCGGGTCACTTGCTACTTGGTCGTCCGTGGCAATTTGATCGTCGAGTCATGCACGATGGATACTCAAACTGCTATTCTTTCAAGCATGCGGGTCATTTGCTACTTGGTCGTCCGTGGCAATTTGATCGTCGAGTAATGCACGATGGATACTCAAACTGCTATTCTTTCAAGCATATGGGAAGAAATGTAACCTTAGCCCCGTTGACGCCAAAGCAAGTCTATAAGGACCAAGTTAAATTGAAACAATCGATAGAACAAACGAGAGAAAAAGAAAAGAGTGAAAATGCAAAATAAAAGAAAAATGAGAAAAAAAGAGAGGAAAAACTATACAAGAAAATGAAAAGAAATTGAGAAAAAAAAAAGACGAAAAGGAAAAGGAAAGTGAAAAATTGAGTGTTTTTGTAAGGGTTAGTGATGTTCAAAAAGCATTTTTGATGAGGCAACCGATCCTTGTACTCATGTACAAGGAAAATTTTCTTAACACTAATAAACTTCCCGAGAACATTCCATCTTCTGTTGTCTCTCTTTTAAAGGATTTCAAAGATGTATTTTCGGATGATGTGCCAAGTGGTTTACCACTCCTTCGTGGGATTGAGCACTAAATCGACTTCGTGCCTAGAGCCGTTATTCCAAATCGACCAGCATAACAAACCAATTCTGAAGAATCCAAAGAGCTACAAAGACAAGTCAATGAACTCATGGAAAAGGGCTACATTCGAGAGAGCTTTAGTCCTTGCGTTGTGCCGGTATTGTTGGTACCCAAGAAGGATGAAACTTGGTGTATGTGTGTTGACTGCCACGCCGTAAATAAAATAACCATTAAATATCGTCATCCGATACCGCGTCTCGATGGCATGCTTGATGAATTTAGCGGTGCCAAATTATTTTCAAAAATCTATCTCAAGAGCGGGTACCACCAGATTCGCATGCGAGAGGGTGATGTATGAAAAACCGCTTTTAAAACGAAACACGGTTTGTAT
Source organism: Gossypium raimondii (assembly GCF_025698545.1). Classification (NCBI taxonomy): domain Eukaryota; kingdom Viridiplantae; phylum Streptophyta; class Magnoliopsida; order Malvales; family Malvaceae; genus Gossypium; species Gossypium raimondii. Next base: position 39,046,431 of record NC_068567.1, on the reverse strand, counting down.
GAATGGTTATTTATGCCATTTGGTCTAACCAACGCCCCTAGCACATTCATGAGACTTATGAACCATGTGTTGAGATCTTATATTGGTAAGTTTTGTGTTGTGTATTTTGACGATATATTAATTTATAGCAAGTCCTTAGAAGAGCATGTAACGCATCTCAGGTCTGTTTTGGATGTTCTTCGTAAAGAAACTTTATATGCTAATCTTAAAAAGTGCACGTTCTGTTCTAATAAAGTGGTTTTTCTTGGTTTTGTAGTTAGCTTGGATGGACTCGAGGTGGACCAAGAAAAGATTAAGGCAATCCAAGAGTGGCCGAGACCAACGAGTATCAGCCAAGTGAGAAGCTTCCATGGCTTGGCAAGCTTCTATCGACGCTTTGCGCCTAATTTTAGCACTCTGGCCGCACCATTGGCGAGTGTAATCAAGAAAAATTCCACCTTCCATTGGAGTGATGAGCAAGAGAAGGCTTTCACTATTATTAAGGATTGTCTTACTAAAGCCCCGTTATTAACTCTACTTGATTTTTCTAAGACATTTGAAATTGAGTGTGATGCATCAGGTGTAGGAATAGGTCTCGTGTTAACTCAAGATGGGAGACCGATCACTTATTTTAGCGAAAAATTGAATGGAGCCGTGCTAAACTATCCCGTTTATGACAAGGAGATGTATGCCCTCATTCAAGCCCTTGAGACGTGGCAACACTACCTGTGGCCAAAAGAATTCGTGATTCATTCTGATCACGAGGTGCTTAAACACATTAAAAGCCAACACAAATTGAACAAAAGGCATGCCAAATGGGTCGAATACCTAGAGTCGTTTCCCTATGTCATTAAGCATAAAAAAGGTAAAGAAAACATAGTGGCCGATGCATTATCAATGAGGTATACGCTTCTGTCACATTTAGATTCCAAATTACTTGGTTTTGTGTTTCTGAAAGATTTGTATGCCACTGATAATGATTTTGGTGAAATTTATGTTGCTTGTGAGAATGTGGCTGTTGACAGGTTTTATAGGCAAGATGGCTTCCTTTTCAAGGAAGGAAAATTGTGTATCCCGCAAAGTTCTACTAGGGATCTATTAGTAAACGAGGCACCTAGTGGGGGCCTCATGGGTCATTTTGGCGTGGGAAAAACATTGGCTACCCTCAAAGAACATTTTTACTGGCCGAAAATGAAGCGGGAAGTTGAACGAGTTTGTGGACGTTGTCTGACGTGCAAGAAAGCCAAATTCACAATCAAGCAGCATGGACTATATACACCGCTTCCAATTCCTGAAGGTCCTTGGATGGATATATCCATGGATTTCGTCCTTGGATTACCTAGGACTAAGACAGGGAAGGATTCAATATTTGTCGTCGTCGATCGTTTTTCTAAAATGTCACATTTTATAGCTTGCACAAAAACTGACGACGCTGTTCATGTTTCTAATCTATTTTTTAGGGAAATTGTTTGTCTACATGGCATTCCTAAAACGATAGTTTCGGATCGCAATGTAAAGTTCTTGAGTCATTTCTGGCGATCATTGTGGGGAAGGCTAGGAACTAAGCTCTTATTTTCGACTACTTGCCATCCTCAAACCGATGGCCAAACCGAGGTGGTCAACCGTATTTTATCAACGTTGCTTAGGGCTATCATTCGAAAGAATTTAAAATCTTGGGAGGATTGCTTACCACATGTCGAATTTGCCTACAATCGTTCTATGCATTCAACGACTAAATATTCCCCTTTCGAAATCTTTTATGGCTTCAATCCTCTAACGCCATTAGATTTAGTTCCTCTTCCTAATGAACAATTTGTTCATACAGATGCTAAAAAGAAACCTGAATTCGTGAAGAATTTACATGAGAAGGTGAGGTCCAACATTGAAGCAAGAACCAAGATCTATGCCCAGAAAGCAAACAAGGGCCGGTGACGAGTTGTTTTTGAACCCAGGGACTGGGTTTGGGTACACATGCGAAAGGAAAGATTTCCAGCTCATAGGAGATCCAAATTACTTCCTCGAGGGAATGGACCTTTTCAAGTCTTGGAACGCATAAACAACAACTCATACAAACTTGATCTGCCTGGTGAATATAATATTAGTGTTAGTTTCAATGTTGTTGATCTAACCCCTTTTGATGCAAATTCTGACTTGAGGACAAGTTGTTTCGAAGAAGGGGGAATGATACGGCCATGGCTCGGAGTGTACCAAATACAAGCAAAGATCCACAGATACTTTCGCAAGGCCCGATCACTCGAGCTCGTTTAAAACAATTTAAGGAAGCAATTTCGGCTTTAGTGGAGCAAGTTTGGAATGACATTTTAGCTGAACATTTTAAGGATGATTCGAACAGCTCCATAAGTTTCTCTTGCACCCTTTTACTAGCTGAATTAAGCTCAGATTCAGCTCTATGAACTCATTCCAGCTCATTTGAGCTCAATTGCAAAATTTGTGATTATGCGTTTTAGCTGCTGGAATTAATTTAATTTGTCTTTAAAATAAATTAGTTTAGTTTGTTACAACATGCATATGAATTAAATTAGGTGGATAATTCTACATTAAATATGTTTTATGATATTACATGGTTTTAATGTGTTTTGTCCATAATTAATTCATCCTAAGTTCAGACATCAATTTAATTTGTTTTTTTTGTTCAGCTTAATTTAATACTTAGCTAATTAATTTGTCTAGTTACATTACATCTTTTAAATGTGTTAAGGTGAAGCCGAATTTATGATGATTAATTTGTTGCTGCTTGATTTTAATGTGTTCTCATCTAATTAATTAGCTGCATGTATTTAATTTCAGGTATATGCAATGGACGGTACATGCATGTTTGGCAAATTAAATTGGCTGCTGTTTGAAGCTTTCTAGGTGTCCATTCGGCCAAAGAAGCTATTGTTTCCTACTCCCAAGCTGACCATTCAGCCAATTTTAATTCCTTTCACATTGCTGGGCATATGTTAACACATGTTAGCTGTTCGGTTCAAAGTTTTCTCACCTTAAAAGGCTGACCAGTAACTCCTTAATTGTTGGTCACTTTCTAGCAATAGTTGTCATTTAAATGAGCTTAATAAAGTCTATTAACCGAACCTAGCTGCTGCCATGCACTTTTCCAAGCTTCCAAGTCCAATGTTCATTCTAGAAGCTGACCAATGGAGCTCACATTCAGTTGAATTTAGCTAGCCTAATTAAATGGATTCATTTGCTTAATTCTTAAGGATGTATGTGACTATTCGGCTAGCTTAGGTGTTGCTTATAAATAGTTGAAAATTTCATTTTGTAAAGAATTTTTGACATTTTGTTAATGAATTGCTGCCGAATTTGTCAGGCATTTTCTCTCAAATTTCGTTCGAGACCCGTAAGACTTATCTAGTTTCTGGTGGTGTCTTTTCGAGTCTTTTCCAAACTTATCACTCCCTAAACCCGTGTGTGGCGGTCACCCTTAATACCCTTGGTTCTTACTTTCCTAAGTATCGGGTCAAGGTTCCCAAATTGCCAATTCTGACTCTTTTAGGTCCTATAAGTTTCGGGTCAACACTCTTCTTTAGTGTTGGCTCATCCTTGACCTTTTGAGCCAATTTGGTCTATTTCGTTTTAAACCATACCAATTCGTACACATACCAAAAGCCATTCCATTTTAATACCTAAATTGTAAAGGACCAAATTCCAACCACATCCTTTCTATCCTAACATTATACATTATCCTCTTCTTTATACGGATCATCTTTCTTTTCGTAAACTCAACTTAGTCTATTTTCTTTTAAATTCTAAAACAAAGCATACTTCTTCGTTTATCGATTGGGCAACTAAACGACTCGGATTCATCACTAAACCGAGGCCGTATCAAGTTGTGATGCAAGTTAGGGAGGTCCCACTCCCTCATCCTCTATGGTGGCAGAAAAAATCAAGTACGTCCTAAAATTAGGCTGAAACCATTCCTATTTCCTCTCCCAAGTCATCCACCCTTCAAGAGAATCCCATGTTTCAGAATCCTCCATCCACAAACAAAATCCTGTAACAACCCGCCTAGTGGAGTCTCCGTCATTGGTTACTATTTGGCTTATAGATGGAAAATTAATGATAGATTTGGGTAAGTAAAGTATTTGTATTGGCTAAGTATAAAATTCTATGTAATTCACCGTTCGATGAACTTCTAGTTTTGACGAGCTCTAGGGTCTGACGGACTATTCTGTTAAGTATCCATCCACCCCAGATGCTTTAGGAAAATTCGTTAAGTTCGTAGTTGTTTAGATTTTTTATTATTTTAATGTATGATGATTTGGTTAGTCAAGTTGAGATTTAGTTAGAACAAAACTAGACTATTGTAGATGATAAGACATAAATATTGCTAAGTGCACTTAATCACAAGAATCAAGAGTGTTAGTGGAATTATTTGATTTTCCACTAATCATTGTCTATGTTGCGATGGTCTTTCTAAACACCTTTACGTCTTCTTCTTCTTTCTTAATTTCCTTTAAAATTTTTGAAAAACCTTAGTTTAGAAAACTTCATCAAAGTGAAGGTTCATAGTATCTAGCTAACTTCCACGTTAGTACTAGATCACTGGTAATTATTGATGAACCCTTTGGTTATCACTGAAATCATTTACATTTTTTAATATTGCATGCATAGATAACAAAATGGTGTAAGAGGAAGGAAACTTCCTATTTTTGGATTTTGTGCTATCAATTCTTGCATGCATGTTAATATTTGATATATTGATGATATGATATGTTCAATTATCTTTCCTTTAGCTCAAGAAGCTAACGAGGGTCCAAACGATAAAGGAAAATGACCTGCTTTGTAAACTTGTACTATTTCTGGTGAGTTCCTTCTTACTTCCATATATTTTAAAATTCTTTGTTTTATAATTCGTGTAAGGTAAGTAACCCACCTCTGTAATATATGAATGGTGTATGTGCATGGTTAATGGTCATTTAGTGTCATCAGTTTGAGTTTAGTCTGTTTGTGATATGAAGTGAATGCTATCTTTCATGCCTAAGCCACTATTATATGATTCTGATATGAGAAATATAATCTAATTTGTGGTGATGGAGAAGAGGAGATATGTTTGTGTAGCCTCCGGTAGGGCAACTAATTTGCAAATCGAGCTAGCAGATCAGATAAAACATGCTAATTTGAATGAAAACGATATGAGGAGTTAATGGGGAGTATGTATGTGAATAAGACTATATGATATGCTTCTGATTCTGAATTCTGGTACAGGGCTGGCATAAAGATGGGTTGTCTAAGCTGTGTTAAGTTGGCGTGTACACTGTGTTAAGTAAGTTGGCATGCTAAGTCTGTCTTTATTTTGTATACACCATTGGGTGTACTATGACTATTGTGTGTAAGTCCCTCTTAATGGTCCAGTTGTAATGTAAGTATATATATATGTATAATTTCTTTTTGGAACTCACTAAGTTTGTATGAGCTTACTCTTTTATCTTTTCCTTCTTAAGATTGCTGACTAAAGAAAGACTGTTTGTTAGAAGAACTACATTAGAGTACTGCTGCTATTGTGAGCTGACGGTTTTATTCTGTATCATGCATGACTCTTGGGGTGGCGTATATTTGTATTATGGAAATGATTTGTATTAAGAACTACTATTTTGACAATACTTTGTTTTTGCGGGATTTTATTTTGACAATGCTTGAATTTGAATTATTATATTTTGTTCAATGAATATATTTATTAAAAACTTATATGCCAAGTTTTTTTGTATGTTATTTTAAACTATAATGATGACAATCAACTATAGTAAGCAACAACCATTATATATTTTATATATATAACTTTTTAAAATTTTATAAAGCTTCCGCCAAATGCTTTGAAGTTAGTTTGATTTTAGTTGTGACACATCATACTCAGATCCAATTTCGGGTTGAGTCAAACCCAAAAGTCCCTATTCTAAACCCTTTACTAAAAATTTGTCACCTTTGGTGTCAAATATTGATCCTATTCAAGAAAGAATGATTGACTCTCTCATTCAAACCCTAACTAGCCAGAACGAAGAAGGTGCTCCACAAAATCCTTCTTTGGTACCATATGCTACTTTTGAACCCTTATCCAATTCCACCAACTCACTAAACCCAAGTGACTTTACCACTAATTTTACTGAACTAGTTTTAGAAAAAGACTTGCATGAATAAGGTGTTTTAGAAAAGGAAGCTACAAAAGTTCTCAATGATAGAACCTCTTCTGATGAAGTTATAGTGACAAAAGAAATGCCAATTGTTGGAAAAAATCTGGCTCGAAAATGATTTTCTTGCACAATAGAAAAATAAAATTTTAAAAACTGGGTCGATTTGTGATACTTATAGCAATAAACTTTTTCCCAAAATAGTACATGTGTTTTGGGCTAGATGGATCCTAGACGTTCTTGGCTTTCAACTGCACGACCTTCTCCACTATTCTTGTATCACGAACTACTTTGATTGTGGACTCGAACAATTTTGAATCAAACACAGAACCATAAATAATTTTCTTACTTTTAGTAGAAAAGTAAATCTCTCTCTTATAAAAACCAGTAGAATTGTTATTCCCAGAAAATAGAATTTATACTTAGAAATAAATCATCACTATTTTTGGGCAGAATAACAATATCTCAAAGTTGTATATAACTTATTGTGTTTTTAGCCCTACCAGTGCCATTTATTTATAGGGAGAGAAAGTGAAACTCTAGTTGAATTAGTAGAATGCATTTTATGTCTATTTAATAGAAAAAAACAACCCCCTAATTGAACTAGGAAAGAGAGGGGCTAATAGGGTGTGCTTCCCCTCACATGTCTTACGATGGGGATTCAGGCCTCTATTGTATTAGGTCCAATTATATGTGCTTCCTAAACTTTTAACCAAACACTTTATAATTTAATCCTACCCAATACATGTTTTTCTATTTCCCAAAATATACATTAATTTGAGTAAATTAATTTTCCAATTAAACAATTTTCTCAATCCAATTCTAAGCCCATTAAATTATGACAACTTTACTGTAAAAGAATCTGAAGAAAATATATTTAATTTCTACATTCAACGGATTTCATAATGACCAATTAATTTAATTCTATTTTCGAACTTCCATTATTTAATTAAATAATAATTGAAAAACTTAAATTAGTTATTAAGTCATTTCCATACTAAGTGAGAAATCACATTCATTTTGAATGTAACCCATTTCTCTAACTTTATCATTTCTATCAATTTATGTTTATTTGATTCAACATGCAATTCATTTTTGGTTTCAACGAGCTAATGAAGGGATTGATTGGACATATGTGATTAGAACTCAAATAATTTATAATTAAGTTTCAGCTTTTTGCCTATTAATTATAAACTCATTTAGTCACGAAGTCATTCCACTATAGTATCATGATTGAGCTCTCCCCAATTACATACTATTGCGAAAGCTACTCGATCAATGCTTGTCTAATGACCTTGCCATAAGTGTGTTATCCTCATAGGATATCCTTAATCTCTTTGGGATAAACTCGTTCTCCTAATATGATCCTATTTTATCTTATGGTAACCATTACATCTTCCTTCATGAAAAGTCAATTATTATCATATAGTAATTAAGTCATTCATCACAAAGACAAACTACCCGTGATCATATTTACTTTTCATCTATCATGTAATTTCAATGAAATGATATCATTTACCCATGTCTTGGGCTAAGAATTCCACTATTGTGAATGATGCTACATACTGTATAAGTCATATATCCAATGCACAAGCTTTGGTTGCATATCTTCAAGCTTTTGATGATGCAGCCTAATTTGGCAATCTTGTGGAACAAAAATAGGAAGAAGATTAAACAGGGGGAGAATAGCATAAGTTGGTGTTGTTGCTTTTACTGGAGTTGTTTCCATTTTTTTTTGCCTTTGTTGGATGCTCATTTTGAGGGCGAAATTGTCTGGATATTTTTATGAATTTTTTTTTCTGTTTTACAGTTTTTGGATATTTGTTAAGTGATTTTGCTACTATATTTTATTGTTTCTGTTGTTGGTAATAAACTTGGATTTCTTTAACTTTAATTTACATTAATGCATTCGATATTACCTTATTAACTTACTTAGTTATAATTATTGTTAGTTAGTTATTGATGCAAATTATCCTAGCAGTGATGATTAATTGCTTAATTACTTTCTAAGTTAAGTTAAGTTAAGGTGTATATGCTGAGGGGAGTTGGTTTTTTATATTTCAAGCTTCCTGCATTGAGTGATTTTTTCAACAAATTGACAAATGTGGAGATTGCTGAAAATATGAAATTGAAAATTTGATGTCAAATGGAGTGCCCATTTCTCTGCCCATCAAATATGTGTGGAAACAATTTCCAAATTTAGGTGTTGGCAACTTATTGAACCTTATATTTGGGCTATGCTGATTACATGGTGAATATCTAGCTCGTTATGAAAGACCATGTTGCTTAGGAATACAAATATTGATAATTGATTTGGATTGAAATTCCCCAAAGCAATCCCTTGGATTATGGACTTTGGATTGGATCGTGATTCTATTGATGAGCTACCATAGAGTCCATATTTACTTCATATGCTATTATTATATAGTATTTATCTTATGATGCTACTTTTTTATTGGAATTGTATTAGATCTTCAATTATAAGCAAGTCTCGAAATCAAAATCTATATATTTGAGAGACTTGCCTAGGAAAATAGATTGAAAGTTAGACACTTAATTTATTCTTGTGAAAATAATTGTGTAAGAGTGTTATTTTGATAGTAAAACCGTTTGTTGTGGTTTTACTTGCTATTGTAACACCCTTTAACCCGAATCCGTCGCCAGATTAGAGTTATGAGGCATTACCTAACAAAACACAACTCAGAGCAGACATTCAATTGAATTCAAATACTAGGCAATATAATCTTCTTTATTAAGTTTTCTAAATCAATTCATATATATATTTAAATCATTTCACATATACAAATCATGCTTCATTAATACAAAGTTCGAATCGTATGAAAATCAAATGCATGGCCTTCGAATGCCTAAAACATTATTGAACACAAAGAACAAATTATTGTATACCAAATTCGCATGCTTTATAATCAATTCAAAGTACATATACCGAACCATTCAAGCATAATAAAGTTGCATACTTTGCCATTACAACTAAATCAAAATAACCATTGTATATTCAAACATATAATCATCTCATACATAGCATGCATTAAGACATCCATTAATTCAATTTCATTTATTTAACAATTACCAAACATATCATATACTTAGCCATTTTAATTCATCTCAAGATTATGCGCATCAACTATAATAATTTAAAGCATCTTGAACACAAATAACAACCAATATTACATTTATTTCACATGCCCAAATACCATAGTTAGAATACATACACTTAACTAATAAATTAACTACCTATTAGGTCATATAGGAAACCTTATTTACTTCATATTAATATAATCATGCCATACACATATCACATATTTTAACAAGCCAAATATGCTCACACTCATAATTCATTATTTACCATTTAGCGACCAAACCTTTATAATAAATATATATACAAATACATTATAAGCTTATAGATACCTATAACCTAAATCCAATACTTGTCCATCTAATATCAAATTATTCAAACCGAAACACCTATTCATCCCCACTCACAAACCATACCATATAATGCATTTTCAAATAATTTAATTACAAAGCCGAATGACCTTAACATATTCATTACTCATACCCAATTTACTTAAGTTAAATCATATCAAATCATCATAACAAAACATACTAAGCATATCATACATATATATATGTAACACATAACCAAAATCACTTAAACTTAACATTATTTATCTTACTAAAATACATCAAACATACCTCATCTACCTTATTGCCGAAACACATGAACAAAACATTACCATATATATATGCCATACCATGTGATTACTATCCATATAAGATTAAACCATGACCAAAACAAACTTAAGCCATAATTAAACCAAAACCGAACACAAGTAAGGAAATTAAGCCATTTTCGCATGGCTTTTATACAAACACTTTCGAATTAAACTAACTCCAAAGCTGGCCTATACATGCCATAATTTTCAAAGAAAAATTTCAGCTTATAAAATACTGAGGTTAGTCGATAGTGTGATAGACTTTGCTAACGATTCCCGAGCTTGTAACTTGACTCCAAAATCTATAAAACAGAGGTAAACAAGAACATACCCAGTCAGCTATTTAAGCTTAGTAAGTCATAAACAAAAGAATCATGAATTCATATACACAATTTATTCATAGTAAATATTGATAAATTATCATAATCTCATATATATATTTTTATAATTTCAATATCAAATCATGTATACTTTGGACCAACTTTCTTTTGATCAAATACTCATTTATGTATATTAACATATTTTGTCTTCACCTTATGCAATATATTAACATCACAAGGCCGAATTTGTATATAATCACATAAACTTGCACATAATTCACATTAACATGTATCATTATATCAATAATTCAATCATTCAACTTACCTTACCTTAACTTAGTATATGTACATACCTGAACCTTTTTATTTGATTTCACATTCGATCTTCACTTAACATTGCCTGTTGAACCGTTCGGAATTAAAAAGGATACGTGGATAGTTGGAAGGCTCGGACAATGCCAACGTCCCGGACGTGGTCTTACATGTAATCACATATCGATGCCACTACTCCAGACAAGGTCTTACACGTAAACACAAGTCGATGCCAACGCCCCAGATGTGGTCTTACACGAAAACACATATCAGAATCCTATGTCATGACATATGTATCCTAACTATTCCTAGGGTTTGTACGGGGCTTTCGGACAACGTATCTCGATCGAATCGAACATGAAATAAAACTTCCTGGCTTATCACGCATTCAACCAATACACATATATATCCACAAAATTCAATTCAACAAATAAAATTTATACATTTGCAAATTTAACAACATTTATATGCTTATAGACTTACCTCGGATATCGATGGACGGAATAATTGGCTATTCGTTTATTTTTGTTTTTCCCCGATCCAGTTCCGTTTTCTTTGGTTCTTGATCTAAACATATTCAAATTCAACCCTTTTATTCATCAAGTCATTTGATTTAATCCAAAAGCACATAAATGGGCAATTTACCATTTTGCCCATGACATTTTACACTTTTTTCAATTTAGTCCCTATTGCATAAAACTCAAAATACACAAAATTTGCATATATCATGCTAGGGCCAAACATTCATAAGCTCCATACAAGTCCATATATTTTATTTATTTCACATTTTAGTCCCTCAAAATATTTTTTACAATTTAACCCTAATTACTCAAATTCACCAAAAATCCAAAGACAAAACATATTAATCTAACACTTATATTTCATAATTCATCAAATATCATCATAAAACTCATAAACTCATCAATGGCACATCTCAAAATCTTCATCAAAATAAAAAATTCAAGCATGGGTCTTGAAGCATTCGAAGCAACGATTACAAAAACATAAAAATTATCAAAAATCGAACAAAAACTAACCTTAAATCAAGCTTCAAGGAAGGCCGAATAGCTAGGTTTTTCTTCTTTTCTTTTCTTTTCTTTAGTTTCGGTTAGTAGATAAAGAAATAAAAGATGATAGTGGCTTTTATTTGTGTTATTATAACATTATAATATAATATATATTATAACCTTTATAAATAATATAAAAACTATATATTATAAACATAATGTCGTCCATTATCTTTTAAATGGTCAAATTGCAATATAAAACCTCCATATTAAAAGAACAACCACTATTCGACCCTTTTAGAAATAACAACTAAATTTTCATTTTACGCGATTTAATCATTTTATTTAATCGGACACTCAAACGACGAAATTAAAGCACAAAATTTTCACACAAGTAAATTCACACGTAATAAACACATAAAATAATTTTAAAATATTTTTCTAACTCAGATTCGTGGTCCCGAAACCACCGTTTTGATTAGGGTCAAAATCGGGCTGTTACAGCTGTGATCACAATGGGTGATCATAAGGGTAAGAGTATTGTGTCTTCAAAGTGCAAGGGTAAGGGAACGATCACGGTGTGTGTGATTGAGTAGGTTCACTTTGTAATTTTTGAAGAGAGTGCATATTTCTCACAGAGTTATGCTCCATAGAAGAGAAATAGAACAACGTAAAAGCTTCTTCTGTTTTATGTGTTTACTATTATTCATTTAGTGCCTGGAGAAGTGCAAACCAACTTAGACATCAATTTAGTTTAGGGTGATCATTCGATTGAATTAAGTAAAAAATTTTGAGTTAATCGAGTTGACGAGTCCTATTTTGTAACGACTCGATAGTCACAGGTGTTAGAAAGTGCATTTTTGAGACTCCGTTATCGTAAATCAGACTCGTAAATATTTATTTAGTTGTGTAGTTAATTAGGTTTTGGTTAGGTGAATTTGCATGAATTAAAAGTAATTAGGTATAAGGACTAAATTGCATAAAGGGTGAAAGTTGATTATAGATTAAAGCAAAAAGTTAAAAGGACTAAAGAAACAATTTTGCTATAGTTTATAAATGAGGCGGCATAAGGGTGAAATTATTATAAAATTTTAAGTTAAAATATATATCATAATATGTTACTTAATATTTAAGTAAATATATATAATATTATAATAATAAAGTAAATATAATAAAACCAAACAAATAAGTAAATGAATAAAGAAAGAAAGAAACAAAACGAAACAGAAAGGAAAGAAAGAAAAGAAAAAAAAAGGAAAGAAAGAAAGGAGAAAGACAAGGCTAGGGTCTCAAAGTTTCCAAGTTCAATTGGTTAGTCAATTTAGTCCATTTTTCTTGTAATTTTTATGTTTTTAGAATCTTGGTGTTAAATACTACCCGACCTATGTTGAAATTTTAGCAATTATTGAGTTTTTAAATGTTGTTAGTGTTGAATAATTTTAGTATTAGGGACTAAATTGATAGATTTTTAAGTTAGGAATGGAAAAGGAATAAATTGTAGAATAACTTGTAAATTTTGAATAATAGGGACTAAATTGTAAAAATTTAAAATTTAGGGATTTAAGTGAAAATAGAGATTTAAATTTAGTTTAAAGTGAAATTTGTATAAAAATATAGGATTAATTGTAAAGAAATAAAGTTAGTCTCGGTTTAGGGACTAAATTGAAAATTAGGCAAATATTGAGTCAAAAATTGAAATATTCAACATGAAATTGAATTGGGTTATATTGATGAATTTTAATTGTTTTAATTCCGTAGCTAACGTTGTACCGGAATCCTCGACTAAAAAGGGGAAAGATAAAGTCGATATCAAATAGCTCGAAATTTCTGGTTTATATTTCTATAATTCGAAACTAGTTATTAATTGTTGTATTTTTTATTTAATACATATGGTAAGTGTTGAGGTGAGTATTCAGCACTTTGACATTGAATTGAATTAAAAGTTGATTGAATGGATTGAATTGATATATATTATGAATATATTGATTATTTGAATTGAAATGAATATTAATGTGAAATTTGAATATTGGATATTTGTTGCATTTGGAAAGTGAATTGAAACCCCATTAACTGTATCGGGTTGAGTCGGATATAGATGGCATGCCATAGGATTGGAAGAGTTCAGGGATTTCTTCGACTTCGAGTCGATGAGGCACTGGGTGCCAATTTACTTCGGTTTAACCGATGAGACACTGGGTGTCAATTTACTACTTCGAATTATTCGATAAGGCACTGGGTCCAAACTGGTGTGTTGGGTGAATCCGTGTATTCGTCCGAGTCCGAGTCGTGTTAATAGGGGTAAATAGATAATAAAGTTTATAATTGATATTGAAATGGCATGGTATTAGAAATGGAAGTGATATACTGAATTGAAAATAGAATGTGAAATATGTTGGCAATACATGGAATATATGAGTTATATACTCATGAATTGAGTATGGTATGAAATGATGTATTCATGAACTGAATATTGCATGACTGATGCCATTGTACGGATAAATATGGTTTGATATGTGAATAACCATTTGTATTGCAATTGTGTGAATTAGGATATTTTTTAATAAATGAAAATCATAGTTATGATGCTAGTCATTAATATGTCCTTATAATTCAATTGTGCCTATTATATTATCTTGTCTTTAAATATTCGGATTATAGAAATACCACTTAGTTTTTACTCGGCGTATGGTTTTGTTTTTTGTGCCCAGATTAGGTACAATGATTTTGAAGAGTTGTAATTGAGGTTTTGAGCATCCATCTCATCACATCTCCAAGTGCCAAGAGAGTATGTTTCAAAATTTTGAATAGAATGACATGTACTTAGGAAGATCAAGTATGTTCCAAGTAGTAGGGACTAAAATATAAGTTATGAAAACTTTATTTTTTTTAATGTTCAAATATATTAGTGATTAGCTAAAATCACTTTGGCACCAAATGTAATATCCCTATATCAAGTTCCTTGGGTCGAATCGGGTATAGGGGTGTTACATTTCACCCTAGCTCGATTTGAATATTTTTTTTCTAATAGAGTCAAGTAAATTTGTTTGAGTTAAATTAAAAAGGTTAAACCTGTCAAATTAACATCTTGTTACCAAATAACTAATTCTATTTTAGAGCATATAAATTTAAAACCATATATATTTGAAAACTCTTTTAAAGCAAAATATGAGAAAAAGATCTTTGTAGTATGATAAACTTGAATAGTTAATTAATTTATTTAGGTTCCGGAATTATATTTTTAGAATTTTTTAGCATTTTTATATTCTTTAGAATTTTTTAATTTTAGAATTTTTAAAAATATAAAATTTGGAATTTTATAAATATTTGGATTTTTAAAATTATTTTGAATTATTTTGGAACTTTTAAAATTTTTGTTGAGAAATAGACGAATTTGCTCATTTTCAAAATAGAGTAGGGACTAAAGGAGCATTTACACCAATCTATTATTTGAGTTATTCGAATTACTTAAATTATTCGAATTGTAGAGTTCAATTCTACTCAAACTCAAAAAAATTGAATAACTCAATCTTTTTCAATTTTTTCGAATGAATCAAATTTTTGTTCACCCTAATTTACTTTTGTTGTTTGTGTTTTTAGCAACCATCTTTTTGCTAACTAACTTAATCCCTCCCTAAAATATTTTAAGAAAACGTGGCAATGAAATCCTTAATCATTTCCACTTGCAATTTATCAAAGGCGGATGAAGTTGGGTTGAAGGAAAGGTACGGAGATAAGAATTTTTTAATTTGTAAATATGTGTTTTGTTTATTATAAATTTTATGAATTTTTTAATTTTTTTTTACATAATCATAATTTAAAAAGGTTTTTATAATTTTAAAATAAATATGAATTTTCAGAGTTTTTTCTTATATTTTTAGAATCTTTTAATAATTTTTCAAAATTATTGTTAAAAATATTGTAAAAGTACAAAATTAAATGTTTTAGCTATAGTTTAAGGATCAAATTAGATATTAACTCTTGAATTAATGTGTTATCTCACTTTTCCGTTAAGATTGTAACAACCATTAACGGACGAGTGACCAAAACATTATAAGTTACTAGTTTTAGTGACCAAAATGTAATTTTTCATACTTCAGTGATAAAAAAGAAAATTCTATCAAATTTAATAACCATTTTTGCTTCCCAAACATTAAATAGGAGAATAAACGCGCTTCAACTTGCTTGAACTCGCATCCTTCCACACTAACAAGAATATTGAGTTTTTAGTAAAATATTATTATTGTCTTTTAATTTTATTGAAACTAGATTTTATTACCAAGCTTTGCTCGGATCTAAAAATTAAATTTAAATTATAATAAAAAATTATTATTTAAGTATCTAATATTTATATTTTTGTAATTAAGTTTAAAAGTACGTTCTAGTAATTATAATAAATTACGCAAAATATAAACTAAAATACGAAGTATATGATTCCTTCAACCTCTTTACATAATGCTATTCAAATAAATACTTTGAATAAACTTGTTTAAATATAGCATTTAAAATAAAGCAAATATAGATCTTAAATAATTAATTTATTTTTCAATTGTAAGTTGACATGCATGCTTATCAACTCTACAATTATATAAATTACTTATTTAAATAATTTGATTTTTTAGCTTTCTTTCTAATTCGTCCAACACAAATCATAATGTGTACTAATTCTTTTAGATATATAATTTAAAAATAAAATAAAATATTTTTAAACTAAATCATTAAAATAATTAATTTAAATATTTAAAATCATTATAATAACGAGCTTAAATAATACTTTAATGTTTAAAAGTAAAAGAAAAATTAAAAAAATATATCCATTTTCCCCTTTCCCTTTTCCTTTCTTTTCTCTCTTTTTTCTTTTTCCTTTCTCTTTCTCTCCCTTCACCGGCTGAAATACCAAAAAGGCTCGTCTTCAAAGCCTGTTGCACCTTAGCCCAAATTACCAGCCTTTAGCTACAGGAAGAGGAACCATATATATATATATATATTTCACATTAGCTGGCGAAAACCTAAATGACACCTCCCTCCATTAAAGTTGAGGTCTTCACAAGAGCAATGTCCTCAACATTATAACTCCATCAATAAGCAAACAAGTTAATTGATTCAGGGCAAGTCACCATAATATTTCCCTCGATTGGGGTAATTGCTGTTTATACCTCATCGGCTATAACTTTACCCGGGAGCAACATTTTTGCAGCTTTGGCCCCACGGATGTATGCTTATATGATACGTAGTATGTTTGAAGGACAAGTGTTGAATCTCTGCTTTGTATGAAACACAAGCGGGGTCTCACTTGATTTATATCAATCTCATCACCGATTATTTAGAAGACTATCATGCTCCTTAAATGACCAACCATGACAAAACAAGCACAAGTGTCATGACCCAATGCCAAGAGATGGACATCTTCGCCTATAAAAAACTATTCTTGGCCTTAGGAAATCTATATCTTTTTCTTCTACCTTCCTCTTACATGTCATGTACTTCTTCATTCTTTTTTTTTTCAATGACTTTTAACATCTCACCACAGTGTAAACCATTTCCTTTCTCTTTCTACCCCTTTTGACCATCAACGTTATTGAATTAAGGACCGTTAAGTATTTTATTTGATAAATTTATTTAAAATTATTTTTAATGAATAAATAATAATATTACCGTTAGGTGTTAATCTTTTATAAAACAAAAAATAAGAATGTTATTGTCTCAACAGCATTAAACCTAAGAATCAACAAAGTGAGAGATTTTTCTCATGAAAGCTGGGTGCATTGTAGCTGCCTGTAGAAGTCATTATCAAACAGCTGTAGTTTTCGAAATTGTTTTGAAGAAATGTGAATAACATGGGTCTTGAATTGCAGCATTAGGCAAACAGAGCAACCTTCACAAAACAAGATGTAAGAACAAGTGTTCTATGTATGTTGGAATATTTTATATTTATGACAGAATTCCAGTACTGTCTTTGTTTTCACTACGTCGTACAACCTGAATTCATCTCCAAATGTTTCACAATCCATCATGCATGCGAAAAAAAGATTCAAGCAATTGGAAATTTTAAATACCTTCAATAACGAAAAGAATATGAACTTAAACATTATTCACAGCAAAACAAACAAAATTCAACCATATAGGCCTACTTAGAATTAGTAATGACAGATGCATCACAACTGCCTCCGTAGCATAGTGGTAGTGCGTTCGCTTCGTAAGCGAAAGGTCGCGAGTTCGATCCTCGCCGGGGGCTTAAATTTTAAATTTTATATCAGTTTCAACTAAAAGCAGTCACGCAACGTTGCCAGAGAATCTGAGGGCATTAATTGCTTTGTCCTTTTTCCCTTGTTTTGTATGGTCGCTGTCCCAGTTTTGTATGTTCTTTTGGGCATAACATGCTAAAATGTAAAAGTTAGAACCTAGGATAAAATTAAAATTTTTTTGAAGATGTTAAAATACTTAAAATGACTTGTTATTTTTTAGGGAGTAAAAATAAAAAAATAAAAACTAGAACAGATTAAATCAAAATATAAACTTTTAAAAGGGTTTAAATGGATAGGGTAAATTACCTAATTGATTATCTACTTTTAGGATCCTTTTATTTTGATCACTCAAAATGAAATCCTTAGAATTTCATCGCCTAACTCTTGAGGTGTTTTCATTATAGTTTCTTAAATGTCAAATCTCTAATGTCAGTTAACAATACATCACATATCATATTTATACTTTCATTTTAGTCATCAAACTTCTAAGTCAATTCCATTTTGGTCTTAATTTTTAATTATTGATTGGGGTAAAAAGAATTAAGGATTAACATAAAAAAGTAGAAACTAAAATAATGCATTAAAATGGTCAAATTATATTTGCTTATCACATCTTCAAAATTCTATTTTTTCAATTTGAATTTAAAATTTAAAACATCAAAATCAATTAAATAAATTGTTGAACATATTTTATTCCTTAATAACATCAACTAATTTGTTACTATAATATTAAAATTAATTAATTGTAAGGATATTTCTTTTCTTTTAGCTTAACATGGAAGATTTAAGATCATTTAATCAAAATAAATTTGAGTTTTATAAACATTTATCAAAGATGAGTTGTTTAAGTTGATTTTAATTTGGAACCATAAAATAACATTTTAAATTTTAGAAGGTGATTAAATTAATTAATTTACTTAATTTCAATAGTATAGTAACGAATCGATTGACACTATTAAGAGATAAAAAATTTAGGTAAAAAGACCTTTCCAATTTCAAAATTAAGCAAATTAGTCCCTCTCAAGAAAATTGGAGCTATTTAATCCCTGTCAATTTTGAAAGTGAGCAATTAAGGACAATTAGTCACAATGTTAGTGTCTTTTCTCAATTGTGCATAATTTTGATTGGTATAATAACAAATTTAGCCCTCGTTGTTTGCATATTTTGTTAATTCGGTCTTGTTTCTAAAAAAAATAAATAAATTTAGCTGCAACATTTACACATTTACAAAAATATTGCGGGCTAAATTTGTTATTATACCAAACAAATTTAAGCAAAATTAATGAAAAATATTTACGACATGATTAATTGTCCTTAGTTGCTCATTATCGAAATTGATAGGGATTAAATTGCTTCGATTTTTTAGAGGGACCAATTTACTCAATATCAAAATTGAGAGGAATAGAGAGGTCTTTTACCAAAAATTTTCAATAATTTATTTAATTGATTTTGATACTTTGAAATTTAAAATTTCAATATTGAAAAGAGAGAAATTTAGAACTTTTAGTAACGAGGTAAACAAGTATAATTTGATATATTTTTAATGCATTATTTTAGTTTATACCACTTTTTCACTTTATTCATTAATGTTTTTTTTACCTTAATCAATACTTAAACAAAGGATTTTTTGGGTGATCAAAATGAAAGTGTAAACATGATGCAACTTATACAATCAACAGTTGCTAAAAAGTTAATCTTTGGGTGACCAATGAAAGCGCCCTAAAAGTTGGGTGACAAATGATATAGTTTATCCAAATTTATATCATACCGTTTAATTGGCCCTCAGCTACACTCACAAATAATATTAGAAATCTTATCACACGCGTATGTCTGTGGAAACCACAAATTTAGAACATAAATGTATGTTCAGTACATTATTAATATATACAATTGACAGAGGTAATAAAGTGTGCATAATAAAATTAAAATGTATAAAAGTACTAAAAAAGTTTTAGTTGAGTAATAATGTAATACCCGAAATTACTACAAGAAGAAAGTAAGATATTATCCTTGATATAGTAATATAAGGAAATAAAATGACAAAAGGAAATTTTGAGTTATGTTAACATTGGGAAGTATATTATGATATATTAACTCAAAAAGGATTAAATTGCAAAAGTGAGAAAAGTTTTGTGGCCTAAGAGTAAATACTCAAAATTTGAGGGGTTAAAGTGTAAATATAAAAATTTGAAGGACCAATAGTGCAAATATTTTAAGGGTAGAATGATCTAGAAACTAAGGAAAATGGATGAATTAGGACCAAATTGAATAAGTAGAAAAAGTATGATGGGTTAAATTAAATTTTACCAAAATAAGTGATGAGTGGATGAAGGAATTTTGAAGAATCATTAGGGGCAAAATGGTCATTTAGCAAGGAAGATAATTTTGAAGAGTAATGAAGATGTTGGTGATATTTTAGATTAAATAAATAAATAAATATTAGTTTATTAATATTTTGATTTGGTTTTTAATTATATTTTATTATTATTTTATTTAGTATATAAGGCAAGAAAGTTGAATAATTCTCTTCATCTTTCCATGCTACCAACGTGAGAAGAGAAAAAAATGAAAAAAATTTTCTTTTCTGTACAATTTGGTCCTTTTACCAAAAATTCACCATTTTAACCAAGAATTTCAAGAAATTCTCATAATCACCAAGAGAGAAAAGTGATAAGGAGACTATGAAGAACAAGAAAATCACCTTGGATTCAAGAAAATGGAAGTGGGAGGAGAGAGAAAATCAAGTTAAAGGTTGAAATCAATGGGGCAAGGTAAGAACATCAAGATTTCAATATATTTTTAAGTTTGATATTATTGAAAAAGCATGAAAATGATGTTAAAGTAGAGTTTTCTTATATAAGGTTTTATGTTCTTGATATGTTAGTGAAGGGAAATAAGAGGAAGTGATGGGAAATATTATAGAGAAAGGAAAGGAGGGTGTTATAAACTTGATTATCAACATTTTGCACTAAAACAATTTTGGACAGTAGCAGCAGTCTGACTTTGAAAATTCACCAAAAATTGTAGAAATCGAATTATAGGATAATTAAAGTATTAAATTAAATCCTATTGAGTTTAGTTTTACATAGAAGAAATTTTGAAAGCAAAAGAATTTCATATTATGAGATATATGAATTTTTGTGAGGCAAGGTTAGATTGATTTCGGGTTCCCCTGTTCTGACTTTGGAAAATCATCAAAATTTTTTTTAAAAATAATTTGGAGTTTAAATTTATATGTTTAAATTATTAATGAGTCTATTTTCAATATTAATAAACGGAAATATCATCCAAACCCGTACTAAAAGATAATTAATTTTAGTAAAGAAAGGTCAAGCTTTCAAACAATGAATAGGGATAAATTTGAAAATTTTACTGTACTTATTGGCTAAATTATAAATTTTGAAAATTTTATGGTGGAAATATTTTTGAGCCTAGTTTCAAAAACATTAAGTGGATCTTAATTTAGAATTCTATAGCTCAAGATATAAATAATTTAGTGACTATGACTCAAGTGGACAACTTTGATATGAACATATAAGGATGTGGAATGGAGAGGAGGAGGAAAATATATATGAATATTCAGCTAACATGTGTTTACACTAAAAATGGCTAATTTGCATGTTTTAGGCTCAGGGACTAAATTGAATAAAAGTAAAATTTTAGGGGCAATTTTGTAAAAAATGTTAAAAATGACCAAATTGCATGAAATGAATTTTTTATTATCTAAATTAATATATTGAAAGAAATTATTAATATCAAGTGGGTTTAGAGCTTTAATTTTGTTGTATAATGATATTATAAAGTGATTTTGTTAAATATTAATGTTAGTATCAAATTGTGAAAATAGTTAAAATATTAGGGTTTGATATTAAATTTCTATTTTATTAAGGGCTGTATGATAGCCTAGAATATTTGGATAAATTATTAATTGAGAAAAATTAGTTGATTTGATAGATTAACTAGTTAAGGGACTAAATTGTAAAAGTTGTAAAAGTTGGGATAATTGTGTAAATTTAAAAATTGAGGGGTATAAATTGTGAAATAAATTGGAACTGAAATATATGCTAATGAATGAATAAATTTACATTTTATATCAAGAGCACGTAGATAAAAGTAAAAAGGAAAAATAGTAGAATAGTCCTCGAACTATTACAAATCTTACAATTTAACCCATGTAAGTTTGTATGGTTAAGATTTAATGTTTATTTATTAAATTGATGAATGTTATTATGTATTATTCATATCTATTATTGAAAATAAAATTATTGTTAAATTATGAAATTGAATTGAATGTTTAAAACGAGTGGAACGCGGGATTGAGTACAATTGTTATGTGGAAAAGGATGAATTGACGGTAAATACAAAGGATGAATTGACGATAAATGAAAATGATGAATTGATGGCAAATTACCCAAGTAAATCGAGGTTCAGCATTTGTTGCGAACTTTCGTGTTTACTTTCCTTTTAGCTCTTACGAGCTTCTGTTAACTCATATGAGTTTCTGTTCAAACCTAATGGGTTTTCGTTCAACTCTTTTGAGCTTCAGTTTAACCATTATGGGTTTTCATTAAGATCTTACGAGCTTCCATTCAACCCTTATGGGTTTTCATTTAGCTCTCATGAGCTTCTATTTAGCCTTCGGGCTTTTGAAAACGATGTACTCATATTCGTAAATCGTTCTATGAATGGTAAGTTATCGTGAGTTGTCTTGGATGATATATGTATATGAAGAAACAGTAAAAGATGATATGTATCATGAAATGTATATATATATATCAATATCTTGATATATTGATACATGAAAATTTTTTAAGTTGAAACGAGTAATAAATTCAAGTGTGACATGTTGAGATAATAAGGTTATTGATAGTGAAATTATATGAAATATGTTCAAGTACGCTAACAAGTGTTGTTGTTTGACGCTTAGGCAAGTTCCAAATTTCTGGTTGAATGGTAATATGTTTAATTACAAGATGCATTGAAATGGTAAGTGCTCAAATGAAAATATGTTTGTGCTCATGAAAGAGTGGTAAGGTTTAAGTTATGCAATTTCTTATGAAATGAATTATCATGTGATTAATTCAAAAATGTCTATGTTTAAATGCACTAGCTTGTAGCTAGGGTTGAATGATATGCTTATGACTGGTGTATTATGCATATGGAATGAGTGTGAAAAGTAAACAAACGCAAATGAAAATAAAGAAAATTTGGAAGAGTTAAAGTTGATTAAAATCCTATTATGCTAGGAATAATATGTATAAGTGATACTGTAGATTTATTCGCTTAGTGAGTTGTTAAATATAACTTCATGAGTAATGTGGTATCAATATTGAATTATTATTGATATGTATAAATTCCATATTTGAAAAGAAGTATTATGATTAAAGTTTATACGAGCTTACTAAGCATTCATTGCTTATGTATTTGTTTTCCTTTACTTTGCAGATTATCGAAGCTCAATTGGGTTGGAAGCTTGTCGGAGATGTATCACACTATCCATCGGTTCTATCGGTACTTTCGAATGATTTGATTTTGGTTATAATGGCATGTATAGGTATTTTGTTTAATGATGACCTATATGTAATTTGTTGAGTTTAGCCACTTTTTTTGGCTTGATTTGGATGTTTAATTATGGCTTGTTGATATGTTTAATGTTGATTGTAGATTGACATAAAAATGAGTGAGAAATATAGCTTGTAAAATGACATATTTTCGTCCACACGGGTAGAGACACGAGCGTGTGTCTCAACCGTGTGTGACACATGGCCGGGTGACATGGCGGTGTGTCCCCTGTATCTTAAATTTGCAGAAAACAGAATGCTTACATGGTCTAGCACAGGGGCGTGTGACTTGGCCGTGTGACCCAAGTCAGTATACTCAAACGAGCACGGACACGGGCTAAGACACAGTCGTGTGTCCCTATTTCAAATGTCCACACGGCCTGAGACACGGGCGTGTCTCCAAACCATATGAGTCACACGGTCTGGCTACACAGCAGTGTGACATTTGCAGTGTTAAAAATTTTAAATATTTCTAAAAAAATTTCTAAGTTTTCTATTTAGTCCCTTTTTGTTTCTAATGCGTAAATTTGGGCCTCGAGGGTTCGTTTAAGGGACAATATGTATGCTTTTGATTGATTTATAATATGAATGCTAGATGAAATGAAATGTCTGATAATTAATTTGTAAACTCCGGTAATGCTTCGTAACCTTGTTTCGACGACAGATTCAGGTTAGGGGTGTTACAAATAAGTTAAAGGTTTTGCTAATGCAATTGTTGTGGGTTTAAATCCCACAGTGTGAACATTTTATTTGGGTTTTTAAAGTAAAAAGACTAAAATACCTTCAAATAATACTCATTTTAATTATGAAAGGGCATTGTTGTCGTTTTCTTAACTAAGTTAGTGTCTAGTTGACTTGTAACATCAACTCAGTCAAGAGCTTAAATAGTAAGTATAGATATTCAAAATAAATATATGTGATATTAAAATAATTTATAAACAATATATGTGAAAGTTAAAATTTTTATGTTAAAATGATTTAAATTGATATGTTATTTTTCAGGAGGGCTAAAATATAATTTTATATTTAATTAAAAATTAAAACAGATTAAATCAAAATATTAACTATAATATTTGTGATATTAAAAATATTTATTTTTTTAAAAATATTATACTCCTATAAATACTTATTAATCCCTTACTTTATTTATGAGATGAAAAAATTCACTGTCGAATATTATTCTTTTATAGAAACTCATGAATGTATAGAAATCTTCAAAGTAAATTGATTATAACAAGAAGGAAAAAGGTAAACAATATTGCTGAGTGAAATAAACAATTTTCTTTTATTTGTTTGACTGTGAAAAATTATTAATTATTACATTAATAACGAGTTTCTTTTGAAGTATATAAATCTTTAATATTTCTCAAATTAAAAATAAATCATCAAAAATAATTGTATAATACAGTGGCATACGTTTCGTGAATAAGGTACTAAGCTATTTCCATAAAACCACTGTTTTAACACTCTTAAATGTAAAAAGTAAATTAATTCAATTTAAAGCATTTTTATAAGATATGATCAAATATCTAATTTTCGTTGGTACATATATGCAAAAAGAAAAAGTAATTATTTAGAAATGCATACAATTGAAATATTTCAAAATTTAAATATATTATGGGCACATATACGTGTGTTCTTTTTTTTTTTTTAAGTAGAGTTACATATATATTTATCGAACTTAATTAACTTTCAAAGAAAATTGTATAATTTTCTTATCACTATTTGTAGGGTGCAAATGAGATATTGGTGCTTACAAGCTATTCGAGTTCGATCCGAAAAAGAGTTCGAACTTGATTTGGTAATTATTGATTCGAACTCGAGCTCGAGCTATTAGTCAAGCTAAATTCAAACTCAGTAATACTTAACTCAAGTAGCTCATGAGCCTTATCGAGTTTTTTCACATTTTTATATTATTAAATTACCTTATTGTCTTTAATATATTATTAACCCCACTACACCAAAACAGACTTTTAGCGGCGCTTTGAGAAGCGCCGGAAAAAACGCCGCTAAAGAACGTGTCGCTAATTTTAGCGGCGCTTTTACCACAAACGCCACTAAAGACCACGACCTTTAGTGGCGCTTTTCCCACAAACGCCGCTAATGACCATGACCTTTCACGGCTCTTTTCCCACAAACGCCGCTAAAACCTTTAGCGGCGCTTCTAGCAAAACGCCGCTAAAAACATAATCTTTAAAAAAATTATTTTAATCAAATAATATTTATTTTTATGATAAATATTTTATTATGTTTTATTTTTTAAATTTGAACTTTAAATATACTTTTAAGGATAAAAATATTATTTAAATTAAAATTGTTATGAAAATTTTAACTTTAAAATAAATATAAAAATTAATGAATTTAGTTTTAGAATTTAAAATAATAAATTAATAACACAATTAAAATCCAAAAGTTAGAACTCAAGTTGTCGTAAGTATTAAAGTAAAAATAAATATTTAGAATCAAAACTAAAATAATCAATGGAAAGATAGCTCAAATGTAGGTTTTTGCCGCAAGTTACATGAGACAATAACGAAAAATTAAACACCACACATAAAATTTATCAAAGTAGTTAAGAAATACATGGTGCAACCATGCAATATAAATACTAATAGAATCATAGGGTAATTTTGCATAAATATCTTGAGTACCAAGAACAATTTGTCACAAAATTATAAAACATGATAAAAAAAAAGAAGTGTAGAGACAAGCTATTTGTTACTTTTGTTTTGCTTCAAGGCTTCCTCACCGCCTTCATCTTGGCAATGAATCATCTTCATTATCCCCGCTTAAGAAAACAAAGAACCTATTTTAAACAATTTAGAACTTGAAAAGAAAAGAACCATGTTAGTCGGACTTAGGTATGAGTGTTAGGTGTCAAGATAAAGACATGTCGGATATGGGTATGAAGGCATGTCCGAGATGAGTATGTTCAATTTTACTCTCATGGCTATTAAGTGCCATGGATCTAATTTTAGTATAGAAGAACAAAGGAAAGAAAAAGAAGGGCAACAAACCTCACGTCGCCTTCTCCACATGTGTGTCCACAAGTTCAACAATTCATTGGTTCAGTAAAGGCTTGACAAGATAGTCAATGACACCAAGCCTCAAGCACTTAACAACAATAGAGACCTCATCCCGGGCCGACATCACTTGTCATAGAGAAGAAAGAAATGTACATAAATGATCGGACCATGAACACCGGAAGGAAAATTCACTATGATGAAAGTTCGACGTCGAAGAATGGTACAAGACAAACTTACTAATAACGAGAATGCGCCGATTCATTATTCCGCATAATATACTTTAGCAACTTCATTCCTTTTGTCATTTGGAGGTCGAATTCAGTAAGTATTATATCAATGTCGGTCCTCGGCATTCATTGCATCAATGACCTGTCTAGAAGACTTCTTGTAGTCCTTGTGAATAAAAAGTAACACGGAATCATAAAGCTGACACATCACTTCACAAAATTAACATATGAGAAGTGTCATAAAACTATTATGTACTCCGCTAAAACCCTGAGCATTAGCGGCGCTTCTTCAAAAACGCCGCTAATGCCTAAAAAACTCAGAAAACGACGTCGTTGGACTTAGGTTTTTTGCGGCGCTTTTTGGAAAACGTCGCTAATTCTTTTTTTTAGTGGCGTTTTTTAAGAAGCGCCGCTAATACTCGATCTTTAGTGGCATTTTTTTAAAAGCGCTGCTAATGCTTGATTTTTAGCGGCGTTTTTTATCTAAACGCCACTAAAAACGCCGCTAAAAGCCTGTTTTGGTGTAGTGCCCTAAGTTTAAATATATAAACTTAAATTACAATAAAAATTATAATTGACTTAAATATAAAATATTATTTTCACATGTCTTTATTATTACCACCACCATCGCCACCACTACCATGATACCGTGTTATTTTTTTTGGGTATTAACAAATATTCAATTTATATTATGGTACAAATTTTAATATTATGATATATGAAATATAAAGTTTAAATAAATTTAAGTAATTAATATAAATTGTTTATAGAATTTAATTTGAGTACATAAATCATATTTATCTTTTATAATTAACTAGTATGGTTTCCAATCCAAGCTTCACGCTAAGTTAATTATTTTGGACTAACTAGTTAAAATTAAAAGGTTACAATATGCTTTAAGCTTCTATATTCTTTGAATACTTGAAATTTAAGTCCCCATTTTTTTAAGAATTCAATCCCTTTATTATTCAAATTTAAATTTTAGGTTCAGTTATTAACATTATTAAAATTCTTCTATTAAGTTTATTAGTGTAACATTCTTAAATTTAAAAAGTACTCACTCGATAATCATGTGATAAAAATGACATTGTAATGTTCTTAAATTTAACATAATTGTTAATGATGTTAACAATTCTTTAAGTACTCACTCGACTAACTAATGGCATTATAAACCTTAAGGTAGCAAATTACGTCAAAAATTAAAGTATAAATGCTCAAATTTAAACATAGTATAAGGATTGGAATAAAAATTTAATATTTTTATATAATCAAAAAATAAAAAAGATCATAATTGAAATTTAACCAATATTATTAATAATGTAAAAAAAAAAAGAGAAACAATGACAGGTGTCAAAGAAGGAAGGCCTTAGAGCCTTCGACTTATATATAGTGGTATAGATAAACTAATTTTTTGAAAAGTCAAAAACTAAAAATTTTAAGTTTTTGGTTTGGCTTGAGAAGCCAATTTTGCTTGCTATATGTTCAAGTTTTGAGTTTGAAAAGTTAGTTTTAAGGATGAAAATAGAATAGGGCGAATGTTACCAAATCCACTATTGACCCACAAGTTGTAAGCTCTATTTCACCATTTTTCTATATTATTGATGTATAATCTTGAAAAATACTACCACTTTTATGGATGTTGGATGCATTCATCCCCGTCCCACCTCGTTCTGCTTTAATTTAATTTGGCATGATATCAAATTTAGCCCTTAACGTTTACATTTTTTGTTAGTTTGGCTCTTATTATTTTTTGAGCTAAAATTGACCCTTAACCTTTTAAAAAGAGTCAAATTTAACCATCAACTTTTTAAAAAAGAGTCACAATTGATATTTTTTAAATGTAAATACTAACTAAATGTTAAACTTTTAAACTTGGTAGCTCGTATGACAACCTACATGTACTACATGTTAATTTTTGAACTTTTATAATTCTATTTGAATTTTGATTTATTTTTTGTTTTATAAAATTTAAATTATTTGTTGAAAAGATGTATAAGACAAACAACACCATGTTAATATGAAGTGCATGAGAATTATCATGCGTGTTGTCACACCAACTTCATTAAACAAAATAATATATTAATCAATATTTTCATTAAATAAAAGTGTTTTGACACTTTACGAAAGGTTAATAGTCAAATTTAGCCCAAAAAAGAATAATGGCCAAATTGATAGAAAATGTAAACATTAAGCGTCAAGGGCTAAATTTATTATTATGCCATTTAATTTTTGCTACTTATCTTTAATATTTTCAATTTTTAAATGCAAGAAAATATTTAAACATAATTCTTCAAAAAAATATTTAAGCACAAAACATATAAATTTTTCTATAACACATTATTACATTTTCATAGAACATTTAAACATATAAAAATTGCAAGAGGTAGACTTCGACAAGAACTCAGGCAATATTTGAATCTTTTGAAACTTTCTTGAAACTCTTAAACTCTTGATAGTAAGAGCGTAAAGGTCCAAACAAAGCCTCTAAGTGTCCTATTTATAATGGCTCAATTATATAGAGCAAGATTTAAAGCGACATGACTTACCATGCCCAACAGAATACATACACATATCCCATTCATTATGACCTATTGAATTGATGACTTATCATCACCAAACACATGTGTCTCTCTCATTAGATGGCGAAAACCCAAACGACACCTCCCTCTATTAAAGTTGAGGTCTTCACAAGAGTGGGTCACATGTGCAATACGAGGTCCTTCCTTGTCACACTTATGCTTCACTTGCAGTGTCCTCGACATTATACCTCCTTCATCAAGCACACAGGTATTACCTTTGACTGGGGGAGGGGGAATTGTTATCCATTCCTTATTGGCTATGACTTTACACCTGGGCAACATTTTTTTCCAAATATGGCCTCACAAATGTATGTGTCACTAACATGGGGTATGTTTCTAATCTACCTCGCTAAGGACAGGTGTTGAGTCTCTCCTTTGCATAGAACACACGTGGGGTCTTGCTTGGTTCATGTCAATTCTATAACAACCCGTTTTTTAGTGGTGTCAAAAATAATGGTTTCAAAACCATAATTCTGACCAGTGAGTCAGTAAATAGTATTTATTTAATATTTACAAGTCTATTAGAGTGTTGTATTAAAGTTTGGCTGAGTGATTTTGATGTTTGGTTGGTTAATTAGGTAAAAATGACTAGATCGTAAAACCTGAAAAATTTAATTCCTATTAATTTAAAGGTGCTAAATGACTATAAAAGCATGATTGGATGGCTTTAAATGGCAATTAGCCATATTTTGAAGTGTATGGATGATTCATGCATGTTTTCGGTAAAATTTTAATTAAATTGGAAAATGACAGTTTTTGCCATAAACTAGTCTGTATAGAGACATGCCCAACAGAGTTTTGTAAGTTGTTCGATATGCCTATAACACATCATCCAATCATGTGCTCCAATATTTTCGATTTGGATTCACTGTCTTCTCTAATATCTGCTTGACTTCTCAGTTTGATATTTATGCTTTCCCGTTAGCTTGTGGATGATATGCTATGGTGACTCGATGTTTGACACAGTATTTTGCTAGAGTTGCCTCTAGCTGCTTGTTGCGAAAGTGTGACCCTTCGTCACTAACAAGTTCTCTAGGGGTCCCAAATCGAGAAAAAAATATTATTACGTAAGAATCTAACCATAAATTTAGTGTCGTTGGCTAGTAACACCACTGCTTCTACCCATTTCGGTACATAGTGCACTGCTAAGAGAATGTATTGATTTTCAAAAGAACTGGGGAAGGGTTCCATAAAGTCAGTGCCCCAAACATCAGATACTTTTACCTCCAAGATGCCAGTTTGAGGCATTTTGTCCTTTTTTGAAATGTTTCCTTGCCGTTGACATTTGTCGTATTGTTGTGTGAATTCGTAGGCATCCTTGATCATTTTAAGCCAATAAAATCCTGATTGTAGTATTTTTTTGCGTGATTCTTCTTCCTCTAAAATGGCCCCCACACGGTAATGTATGGCACCCTAGCAAGATGTCTTCAATTACTTTCTTTACCATACATCATAGAATCAGTTGATCCGTAAATTTTCAAAATACATAAGGCTCCTCTCATATGTACTTTTTTCTTCTTCTGCCAAGATGCATATGCAGGAAAAACCCTTCGGGCTAGATAATTGACAATGTCTGCATACCATGGTGTTTTATGAGTTCGCTTCATTACTTGATGATGTGTCACTTGGAATAATTGTTCATCAGCAAATCTTTCATTTATCTTTACATCATCTTGTTTGCTTGCTTGTATTTCTAACCTTGAGAGGTGATCCACAACTTGATTCTTAGTGTCTTTTTTGTCAATGATCTAAATGTCAAATTCTTGTAGTAGTAATACCCATCGTATTAATTTGTCCTTAGTCTCATTTTTCATAACATACTTCAGGTTCGAATGATTAGTGTAGACGTACACTCGATTTGCCATTAAGTATGGGCAAAATTTTTCGCAAGCAAATATTACGGCTAGTATTTATTTTTTTTGTGGTGGTATAATAACACTGAGTAAGGTTCAAAGTCTTAGTCACATAATAAATCGCATGGAAAATTTTATCTTTATTTTTCCCCAACACTACTCCTACAACATAATCGCTTGCATCACACATAATGACAAAAGAGTTCTGTCTAATCTGGGCTGACTATAATAGAAGCTGAAATTAGTCTCTGTTTGATTACCTTAAAAGCCTAAGCACACTCTTCATTGAATACGAATGATGTGTCTTTTTACAACAATTGACTCAAAGGTTTTGAGATCTAAGCAAAATCTTTAATAAATCTTTTATAGAACTTAGCTTGACTGAGAAAATTTCGAATACTCTGGACTGTAGTGGGGTGTGACAGCTTTTCAATGACTCCAATATTTTCTTTGTCAACTTGCAACCCTTTTTTTATATTTTGTGACCTAAAACAATTCCCTCATTTACCATAAAATGACATTTCTCCCAATTGAGCACTAAATTTGTCTATTTGCATAATTCAAAAACCCATTCTAAATTTCCCAGACATTTTGTAAATGGATCTCCATATACCAAGAAATCATACATGAAAATATCACATCCATCTTTTAACATATAAGCAAAAATTGTTTTCATGCATCTCATAAAGGTGATTGGAGCATTGCAAAGTCCAAACGACATTCTACGGAAGGCATATGTTCCAAAAGGGCCAGTGAAGGTAGTCTTCTCCTAATCATCCGGGTGTATTAGAATCTGGTTATATCTTGAATACCCATCCAGGAAATAGTAATACTCTTTCCCTGTCAATCTGTCTAACATCTTGTCAATAAATGAAAGCGGAAAGTGATCTTTCTTGGTCGCGTCGTTCAACTTCCTATAATCAATACATACTCTCCATCTTGTTATCGTCTGTGTTGGAATGAGTTCCTTTTTTCCACTTGTTACCACCGTTAGACCACCCTTATTTGGAACACATTGAGTCAAACTCATCTTTTTTTTTTGTCATATATAGCTTATACACTTCTTGCGTCTAATCATTTCATCAACTACTTTTTTACTACTTTTTTTATTGTTGAATTAATACGTCATTGTGCGTCCACCACTAGCTTTTTGACCTCCTCTAGCCTTATTTTATGTTGTCTAAGAATAAGATTAAATTCTTTTATACTAGAAATGGTCCATTTGATTTCTCTTTTGTGTTCTTTTTTAGCACTTCTAGAAGTGGTTTTCCGTGCTCAGATGATAAGTGAGCTGCTATAATCATAGGTAAAGTGTTGTTTTCACCGAGATGCCTGCTTTTCAAATGTTTTAGAAGTGGTTTCAATTCCAAGTTTGATGGCTTAATAATTGATGAGACCATTTTATCAAAGGAGGAGCCTTTCATATCTAATGGTTCCTTACACTGGTTCCACCAATCTATCTGATAAATCTGTTCTAAATGGTCTTTTATTGCTTCTTCCTCCATCTCTTCTTCCATTATCTCTCCTATATTGGATAGATTTGAGTCATTATCTGCTGACTCCTTGTCACTCATTGCAATTCGTTCATCACTTAAATCATCATCTTCTATTTTAGTTAGTCATTTTAGTCACTTTCATCAACTCATCTACTGGTTCGAGCTCTTTGACCTTCCTCCATGTATGATTGTTGTTGTTTACTTTTTCAACAACATGATTATTTCATGAGTTGCTTTAGTCCAAACACTTCCTCCTGTGATGATATCAAATTGTCATAGGCTATCATAATATAAACCCCCATAGAAATGGTACAATTGAATCGCGAGATCAATACCTCTTCCAAGTACTTTCTGAATAATCATTTTGAATCAGTCTATACTTGCCCCAATGTTTCCGTTGAGTTTTGTTTGAATTTTAACAACTCATCATATGTATGCAGAAATAGTTGTACAAACTCTTCCCATGATGTTATAGTACCCGGTGGTAATGCTTCCAACCACTATTAACTTGACCTCCAAATGCAAAAAGGATTAGTAATAACTTAGTTACTTCATCAGAAACTCCAAAACACCCTAATGTGCTGTAGATTTGCTCAAATCGTAGAAGAAATACCATTGGGTCCAAATCAACATTGTCACTATACTGAAGATGCATTGACACCCAAGTTAGCAATGCATGATTAATCTTAAAGTGAGCTCTATGAATAATGGGTTTTGCTATACTTGGTTGAATCCAATTTGTGTCGAAGATTGTCCGTCCCAAGAGAGTTGTCATCGTTTATCCCGACAAACAGTCAACTTCCTAAATAAAAGAATTCAAATTAAAATGAAATTAGTGACTTGAGATTAAATAAAAATAGCTAAAGTTAAATTTGTATCAATAATTCTAAATTTTCCTATTTATCATATTAATATGCAGAAAATAAAATTTTATTTTAATGTTGAAACTTCCTCGGTAACGGCACCAACAACTTGATTGCTGATAGACATGCGAAAGTCTGGAATGGAAATACTGCAGCAAAATGGATTAGAGATAAAATAGCGTTGTTTACAAGTATACGGGTCAAATTGCAATATAGAAAAATGTTACAGCGAAACGTTCCGGAAGTATTCTGACATTCATACCCAATGGAGATTGAATTAAACTAAGACTAATTTTCTACACGAACAAGATTAAATAGTAATAATCTAAAATTATATTACAAAAAATTAAATTAAAGGTAATTAATCAAAATAACATAAATTAACTAAAATTAAAGACAACCAAATAAAAATCAAAATAAAATCCAAAATAAAATCCAATTAAGCCGGCATAAGATTAACTCATTTCAGTGTTTCTAATCAACTTCAAAACCCGGGTTTTATCAAGTTAGCTATTAATTAACTAGTTATTACCTCTCGGCCTCTAGCTAATAAACTAATCGACCAATACATACTTATCTCTCGACCTTACTTTCTTGACAATGATAAATTATAATTTACTTAGTAAACTTATCTCTCGATCTTATTTATCCTAAATTACTTCCTAGGGTTGTTAATCCTAGTGTTTAATCGCACATAATTTAAACCAACTAACTCGTATTCAAATCCTAATCCTTTTGTTAATTAGTCACATGTTCGCTCGTTAATCTCCTTACAGAAACTAGCCACTCATGGATCTAGTTACAATTATCCCTAACCTCATATTTAACATACAAAGTAGTAAATTAAATAAGAAAATGGAATAATAAAATAAATCCGTTTCGATGTCAATTTACGCTCGAAATTCGTATTTCCTTTAACAGTTGCGAAGATAACTCCGATTGCAAGTAGAAAACAAAAAAGAAATAAAGAAAAACTATTTAATTAAAGGTTTGGATTGAAGTTGAATCCAAGTTATTGAGATCAAAATACACAAAAAAGGGGTGGATTAGTGTTTTAAAAAGTTTTTGGGAAATGAAAAAAATCAAACGACTCAAGAAATTATAGTGGTTCGGCCTCAATTGCCTACATCCACTACCTTAGCTTTCCTCAACTAAAGGTTTCCCAAATCCACTAGATTTGAACCTTTAAGGATAATTTTTAACCTTACTAAACCTTATCTTTTCAAAGGTAAGATAGAACCACTTCCCCTTAAGGTTTTCTACCCAAAACCTTAAGTAACACCTCACAAATGAGAGAAAAATAATGATGAATAAGATGATACCTCTAAAAGGTAGATAATAAAAATTAAGCACTATCAAACAAAGTTACATCATTTGAAAGAATGAAAGAAAAACTTAACCCACAAGTGTGTACAAGAAATATTTAGTAAAAGATTGAGAAAGATTGGAAAATTTTGTTCTTGGAGGTTAGGTACTTGTTTTTGTCTTTGTTGACTTCAATAGGGAGCGTTGACCTTGTATCTAAGTCCTTTAACAACCTTGTGGATGTTAGTAGCCGTTAGAAACAAAATAGAGTCATTGCAGCCATAAAAACCAACTTTAAATGCAGTTTGCAGCTTTGTTATATGGGTAGACTGAACCTTGTATCGCTAGAAGTCTTTTTAAAATGTGACCGTTAGGCTCGTTCTATCGATATAAGTTCCCTTGTATTGGTATAAATTTGAGGGTTTCATTTGGTACCGATAGAACCAATTAAAGTACCGGTAGAAGTGTAGAGGATGCTGAATTTTGGTTACTATCTTGACTTATTTCGGTAGAAGTCTTCAAGATATTGGTAGAACTCTGAGGATATCAGTAGACCTGACCAGGGTATCGATAGAAGTCCTAGGCCAAAATACCTTGCTTACTGGAGTGTGTTCTACCAATAAAAGTCAAGGTTGAAGTCAGGGTTGTATCGATAGCACTTCTAGTTCTACTGGTAGAATTCTATAGCCTTTTCAAGGTCATTTTTATCTTGAGTTCTACCGATATTTGTCCACCTAAGTATCGGTAGAAGTCATTCATACTTCAAAAAACTCATTAAAAATCAAGTTAATTCAAGGCTTTTTAAGTTTATTTTGTCCAACACTTTGAAAATAATTTTCAAGACTTATAAACAATTTTTGCAAATTTAAATAGGGGATTTTTAATATTCTTTTTGTTATATCAAAATACTTGAAAAACTAGAGCTAACACAAGTTAAACAAAGAAAAAGAATTAAGACTAAGTTGAGATAAAATAAAACTAGAATATATAAACCCTAAAACTAACTAAGTGGCTCACTTGGCCAAGCCTCCTAAAATGAGGCTAAACATTCCTATTTATAGCAAAAAATGTTTGACCTAATTAGGTTTAATTAAAAACCTAAAATTGATAAATATACATTGTGCACACTAAAATGCCCTTGATTAATTTAGGCATTTTCGTCGCTCGGTTTCATGACACTACCTTTCGGGGTTGAATTTCTTAGCTTCGAAGTCTGGTGTTACGACACCACAGCCCGGTGTCGTGATGTTGCCATTGTCCTTTTCGTTCTAAGCTCGAAATCAGTGTTCTACACATTCGAGTAGCTCGTTAGTTCACCCCTAGGCCCATATTGGCCCATTAAGTTTTCAAATGGCTAAAAATTGCATAAAAACGTTTATTTTGCAAAAATTAAACTTAAACTAATAAAAAACCAAAAACATAATAAAAACATACGAAAGAGCTAGAAAACAAGCTTGTTAAGTGCCGAAAAGACTCTAATTTGCCACAAGAATTTTGGCAGATCAGCTGGGTTGATGGGAGTGCCACTTTGGGATTGCGAAGCCATGGTGTCCATGCTCATTGCACCAATTGTTGATATAGTGATACAATAGGGAGGAGAGAGTGGTGGCTATTGCAGAGGTCGGTTTACACAGTCGAGACAGAGAGCCAGAGGTTGTAAAAAGTGACGATAAGGAGAGTGTTAAAGCTAAGAGCTGGGAGTAAGTTGGTAGGGTATAGACTTGATATCTTTTTATAGTTGATCATTTCTTCATCATTTCTGGAGTTATTTATAGTCATGGGTAACGTGTAAGGTGATGTTAACGTGGTGTACTTGCTATCTAGCCATCATTACAGAACATGTGGGGTGGATGTCTTCAATGGGACGAGGATGCCTATGATGGGATAGATCCTGCCATTCATTTTGACTTGATGGTGTAAAGCAATTAAACCCACGTGGTGTTTGGTAACCAATGACATCGCATTCCTAATGAAGGTCTGAAGACTTGGATACCGGATGGTCTTGTATTTTTTTAGATGGTTGTGTCGGGAAGTAAGACTTATGGGTGACTTCCCAGTTCCCAGCCAACTGGCTCGCTGTTCGGGTGTCCTTTTGCACCTAAAACTTGTCGCTAGAGATGATTTATTATTTAGCACAATTATTAAATCTTTTTATTATTATTATTTGAAACAAAGAATTTTTATTTTGAGTTAATTTCACCATACATCCCCAAACTATAATCTTCATTCTAATTAGTGTTCATACTTTAAAATATTCTAATTACATCCCCAAACTATCGAGCTTACATCAATAAAGTCCTTCTGTTAATAAATTATTAATTTAACCATTAAATGATATATTTGTTGGGACGTTGGTATGCCCCGTGGTGTAGTGGAAAAATTATTTCAGTGATCATTAACCATGGATCCATGTACGAGGAACAAATCTGGGTTGAAATAGGATAAAAAAATTATACCTTTTCGATATGGTTCCCCTATGCAATGCCGATCTCAAGCCATAACAATATCATCTTGGGCTCTACGTAGTGTACCCAGTCGAAGTACGAAAAACAAAATTCTCTTGAACCTTTTAGAGAGTGTTTTTAAAAAACGACTACTAGACCCTTTATTTTATTTTCTTGGTAACCTATGCACATATAGGGATTCACATCCCTTTTATTTTTCTTTAATATCACATAATCAGAAAAACAAAATTATTCCCTTATTTTTAGAGAAACATATGGATGGTATTAAAAAATCATATTCTTTCCAAAAGAATATCAACTTCCATACCTTTTATCTTTGACTGAAATTATTATAACTATTTATTTTAATAATTTGGTAAACTATATTCGATTAATATTTTATATGAATTAAATTCATATATTAATTTTAATTATGTTCTCTATTTGTGTACAAAAATTTGTAGATATAATTTGTTCAATATCGAACTCAAATTAAATAATTAATTTAATTTATGTGACAGCTAAACATAATAATACCAATTGTATTTTTATTATGTTTGCTTCAACTATAGGGTGTGACCCTGTAGGCTCTTGTAATGTTAGTAGTAATACTAGAACATTTCTAATATTACAAGCAATGAGTGGCATCTAGCAATGCATCATTGCTATCCAAGTTACAAGAAGTCGTGATTCGACATAACCTTTTTGTGATAAACTTTTCATGTATTATATCATTTTATCCTTTATATCTGGATTGAGCACAAGTCATGAAATAATCACACTTGTATAATCCAATCTCATATTTCTAAATATTCTGCGTAGACTACAATAAACAAATAAGTGTTATATCTTATATCAACTTATTTGAGCATGACAATGCATTTCTAGTCTCACTTCATCAAGTGACCTAAGATATATTATGGCATACGCACTACATATATCCCACTACATATATTATGGCATACCCAACATCAGTCTTTATAGAACAACCTATTACGGTAGACGTTTGACTGTATCAAAATATATGACTCACAATGTTGGGACAATGATGATCTCAAGTCTGAGGATCATATACATAATTATCACTATGAGTAATGTTGTGACTATTACATAATAATCCAAGAACTCATTGCAGGTCAATCCAATATGTTGTTTTCTAAAACATACTCATGTATTGATTTTGACATCCCTATGTCAATGAAAACACTTTGTCATCAACCAACTGCACATTAGTCTTAATGCAATATTATTTGTCCAAGCCCACAATAATACTTGACTAAGGACCTTTTAAGAATAATAATAATATTCTCAAGACTTTATTATTAACCAATTTATTTACACACACAGAATAAGAAACTGAAATAACAATGGCAATGCCTTATATTAACAAATAAGGTAAAACAAGTATATCATTACAAGCATCTCATGATTGGTCTTTGGGAATACTCTAACAATGTTAAATATTATGTGACATAGTTTAAAATGAAAAGTAAAAGATTTCTATATAACTTTTAAAAGTAAAAATATTAAAATAAAGTAAAATCGAAAAAGAGAGATTGACCAATAAAGCGAAAGCTTTGAAAACCTCAAACCAAGATTTTTACAATATTCATTTTTACAATATTAATTTTCCTTTAAAATTTTCATTTAAATTATGCTACATAAGATTTAATATATCATTTAACAGTTAAATTAATGATTTTAATAATTTAAAACCTAATTGATATAACATCAATAGTTCGTGGATGTAACTAGAATGTTTTGAAGTTTGAAGGCCAATTTAAAATGAGAGTCATAGTTTAGAGTTGTCCGATGCAATAAGCTTTTTATTATTAATGAAAATAATTATTAGGATTTTAAAATAGTTTTAATGTAATTGTAATTAGTTTTAAAATTCTAATGACTATGTTTTAAAATGTTTTAACGATAATTTGTTGGTAGTATACTGTAATTGTAAAAGTTTTAATTTTTAATGCAATATTTAGAACTACCTATAACCTCTCTCTAACCTTTAAATAAGAGGATAAATGCGTTTCAGTGTGTTTGAACTCACCTCTTCCTAAACTGGAAACAATTTTGATGTCGACTGAGTAAATAATATTTAATCATTTTTAAGTGAAATGTTTTTTAATAATTGAGTTCACATATTTTATCTATAATCCATAATATATATAAAAGTGCGAGTTTAAAAACTTTTGAACCGACGAGAATACCATTTATTTTTCATTATATTACTAAATTCACATTTAAAAATAAAATAAATTTAATTTAGAATTATTAGTTAAAAAGTTGAAATGAAATAAAAGTTTTGATAATTATACGTTTAAAAATAATTATAATTTAATAGAAGTTGATACTTAAATGGAACTTTAAGCATAAAATATAGGGAAAAATGGTGATAATTATAATTTATCATTATTAATTAAAAGATTTTGGCTAAACAAAAGTTGTGTTAATTTTATCCTTTAAAAATGTTGTGTTAATTTTCTTGATGTAAAATAGATTTATCATTTGAATAGAATTCGAACATCTTAATTAATGTTGGAGTTAATTATATTAATTAGTTATTATTTTGAATAATGATACTATGCATTAATTATATAAATTAAAACTATAGTGTAAGTTGAATATATTAAAATGATTTAATTATTATTTGAATTGATAAGTTAATATATTTTAATTATATTCAATGTTTCAAATAAGAAATATTATTTTAAAATGTAATATTTTGAAAAATAATTAGATATTAAACACGCAAAAGCATATAATATTATTTCCTAATTTACTTGCTTATCTTTCTTTATTCGATGTATATGTCAAAAGTAATCATTTAATGACATAGTAAAACTATTTTGTTACATTTTGTCCTTTTCAGTCAACTACAAGAATAATTATCTAACCATGCATTTAGTTTTATTTTCATCAACCAATTATTAATTTTATTTATCTTTTCACTTAACTTTTGAAATTAAATATTTTAGTTATTCTCTCGTAAGTTGTTAACTTAGCAATTGAAGTCTAATGTGAGCCTTTTTTATGAGCCTAATAATAAATTTAGCTCTTCAATATTTACACATTCTATCAATTTGATCTTAAATTTAAAAAGGAATATCATTTTAGTCCTAAAAAAATTCTCTTATGCCTATATCAATAAAACCACCCTTTGTTTGTATTTGCATTCTACAAATTTTCGGTTGGATTGGGACGGTTTTGCTTGGACGGCACTATTAAGCTTATTGATTTTTCTTATTTGTATTGTCGGTATACTAGACATCTGAGATATATTTGTTTGGTTATATTGAGTGTTTGAGTTGAATTACATATATAAGAAATGGAGCTTTTGTGAGTGACATTATTTGGAAATAGATATGATTGGTAACATTTTTTCCTTTTTGGTCCTTTTTATCAATGTGATTTTCCTTTTAGTAGATGATAATTAGACAAATTATGGTTTATATAGCATTTGATCTCGTTCTAATGTCACGAGACTAGAACTTTAGTCTCGCAAACCGCACGACCTTAGACGATTTCTTTGCTCCAAATTTCCCTAAGTGAACCTAACTCTCGTAAAAGTGAGAATTCTCGCATAAATTCTCTAAGGCACCGAAAAGAAAGAGGAAACAACTTGAAAAAAGAAAGAAGCCATGAACAAACAAAAAAGACACATAAAAATAGAGCACACCAAGTGTTTGAGTAAATGCTCTTAGATATATTCAAAACTATGAATGGAATGATTACAAATAAGGGGGAAGACTTTTATTTATAGTTGAGCTCTCCCAAAACCAGCGGTACAAATTGAGTTATATCGATGGTCAATATTAGAACTTATCTACAATTGAGAGTTCTAAGGGATTTAAACTTTATAAAATCTTATCCCTTTAGGATTTACACTATTTACCCTGGTAACTTTAGTTTTACTGGAGTGTTTCATTGGGCCACCAAGGCTTCAAGTAGATGGGTTTCTCCATATATTCCACAAGCTGGGTCAATTCAAGTGGGTTAAATGAGCCCCATTTCATCAATTGACCTCTATAGGATGCTCTTTACACAATCATCACGGGCTTTGTTCCGCGACCTGTGACATTCTCCCCCACATATTCTTGCAATGCCCTCATTGCATCCTTGGATTGAAATTGGTTTGGCTTGCCTCGGAACTTTCTTGATGCCTTATTTGATTCTTGACTAGCCTCTCTATTAGGTAGTCTCACCCCTAGGGAAAACTTGCCTTGACTTTTGTTGTTTCATAATTCAAACCATTTCTCTCCTCTTTGCTACATCTTGTTCTCAAAAGCCTACCGCTCTTACTTGCACACATTGTGACTTGCCTCAATCGAGATCCCCTTGATCCATACAAATAGGCTTTGGCTTACCCATATTGAACATTGGGTTAACCTTGAATTTTCCCTCCAGCTCTAGTTTGTAAGCCCCTCGGTTCACCCGCTTCAATACATTGAAAGGACCTCTATGTACTTGCCAAGCCAATGGTAAGTCAAAATGAAAAATACCAGATAAGTGTTTGAGATGTACCTCGCTCGTTGCTTTTACTCGTTTCAATTGCCCATTTTGTATCATTACTTTACCCCCAAAGTTTGATGCACAACCCATTTCTCTCATAGGTGGTAGCCCTACTAATGAATCAACGGGATTCATATCGATTTTTTTCCCCTCTAGCATTTCCAAAAGGGCTGCTAGAGTACTTCGATATACCGATTCAATGTTATTTCCACCATGAACACCCTTGACTAGTTGGATTACCGACAGTACCTTAGTTCCACCTTTCTCATCACGACTCACCAGAAATACGCATTTTCATTGGCTAGTATCCAAGATACATATTCAATCTACAACAGGAACCGACAAAACATTAATCCGGTCAAGGAAATTTAAGCCAAGCACGAAGTCGTAATCATCTAAAAATATTACCTTGAAATATTCCTTTTCTTTCCACTCATCGATTTGTAGCTCAACTCTTTATGATACTCCCAAAGTTGGGGCCTCTTTGGAATTTATCATCTTGATCCTTTTTGTAACCTCCCTAACCCGACCCAAATGTTATAGCTGAATTCTGAAGGTTACATTGGCCATCGAAATGGCCTAGTAAAACCAATTAGATTTGAGAACATTCTTTTTGAATAAATTTTAGGAAACTTAATGCAACTGCCTTGGCATTATCAAAACATTAGATTATTAAGTTGAGTTAATTTAAGAGTCCAATTTAATAAGTGTCGTGCCATTTGAGAAAAAACTTAGTTAATTTTGTCAAATTGCCTTTTAACAACGCCAGTCTCATTGTTACACAACGAAAAAAGTGATGTCTCTTAATTTTAAACTTAAATATGCCCAAGTTAGACCTATTGTTCATTTGACCAGTTTGTACGTTATTTAATGAAATGGAAATAAAATCTTAAAATTAAACTCATGCCACAGTTCAAAATTAACAAAATTATAGTCCCCAAAACCCATAATAAAATGAAGTTAAATTTAAAAATATTTTATCAAATAAAAATCGAGACAAGACTTCTGAATGACGTGTTTGAGCCTAACCTTATGGGTTATCTGTAAGGATAAAACTATGGGGGTGAGTTCTGAAAAGCTCGGTGTGAGTCTTAAATAGAATAATCAAAATATTAGTGAACACAAGCTATCAATCATTCGGTAAAGCACAACTTTATAGTTTATAGGCATGCTCATATGAAAACAGTGCAGAGTTTATATCCATCCATCCGCTACACACCATGAGTTCCCCAAAACTCATCATCCGTACACCAAAACAGTAGGAGCCGTAGCTAAGTATGGATAAACCACTAATAACAATTTGTAGTTAGAATTTCAGTAATTTATGGATAAACTGCCAGTACTCCAAACAATACACCAGTGTTGCAGATTAACTACCAATATAAAATTAAGGATAAACGGCTAGTACTCCACGGAACTCCTTCGTTACCAATTAGTCCTAATCCCCATGCAATGCAATATGTCATATCAGTCGTGTTGTATATCATGCTTATCAATATCAATTCTAGTAACAATGGCCTGCTTAACATGCATTCAATTTATCAGTATCGGTGGCACGCTTTTCATGCATTAAGTAATAACAATATCAATCAATGACATGTTTTTACAAGCAGGCAATAGAAAATGTAACAATCAGTGGCATACAATATATGCAATAAATTATACAGTAACAATCAACATGCTTTGCAGTACAAGACATGTAATAATATGCATTCAGCTAAACAATCAATAAAAAAAGGCATACAATCAGTTAACCCTTATAGCACTTACACATTTGATTAATTACACTTTAAGACCTTAGAACATTTGACCAATGCGAAATAGGTCACTTAGTGCATTCGGCTATCACGCATTACTACTTACCAAAATTCGACCAACCTTGCATAGTCAATACACATTTAACCAATACAATAAAGTACATACATACTTTTTGCAATCACCAAACATATAAAGTTAGGACCCACACTTGAAAAATGAAAATCCAAAACACTAGACTTAAATTCCCAACTCCTATGTTTTAGATCTAACTAGATCTCAATCAGATCTATAACTAACATGCACAAAACACATGTTAGAAACAACCACTAAAGACCATATAAGCTTCGGCCAAATTAGGAAATAAGATTGGGTTTTTAGAACATCAACCACTTTTTGTTTATGATCTTTCCTTGCCTTAGCAGAATTGAGTATCATTGACCCAAGCTTCAAAGCCTCTCTCTCTAACTTCACATC
This sequence comes from Gossypium raimondii, assembly GCF_025698545.1. Taxonomy (NCBI): domain Eukaryota; kingdom Viridiplantae; phylum Streptophyta; class Magnoliopsida; order Malvales; family Malvaceae; genus Gossypium; species Gossypium raimondii. The sequence goes on along the minus strand of NC_068567.1, from coordinate 39,002,587 downwards.
ATCTTCTTTATCGACTACAGATAGCTTAGATCACTTTAGATAGTTCACAGTCCTATATCTTAAGCGGACCACAATATAAAAAATACTTCACTAAGTTCTTCTCATTCTCTTTGCCCCTCTTGACTTTGATCCCACGCATGATCAAACCTAGCCTCACTAAAGCTTTTTATGGCTCATCATCCTCTTTGATGGTAGAAAACATGGGCCACTTTAGACAGTCTCTTACCATATGCGAACCTTCACAAAGGAAGCATTTAAATCGCCTATTCGATTTAGTGTCGGGCTTCCTCTTCCCATTTTTGTGGTTTCTCATTGTTAGAATTATTGTTGCCATTCTCAACTTGTCTTTCTTCATCCTCTCTACCATTTCCATTCCCTTTGGGATTAGAAGACTCAAACATGTCTTTTCTCGAAATAAGATCGATTAAGGACTCTGCTAAAATCATAGCTTTGGATAATTCTTATTCTCATTGAAGTTCCAATTCTTGCTTAACCGACGACTCCAAACCATACATAAAAAAGAAGAATGCCTTCTTACTTAGATCCGTGATTTGGAGCATCTGTTAATTGAACTCATTCACATACTCCTAAATTATGCCTTGTTACGAAAATCGATGCAATTTAACTTGAGCTTCCTTTTCGACATATTGGGGGGCAAAATTGCTCATTGAACTCTTTCTGAAACTCCTACCAAGTTTCAATTTTGGTCTCACCTTGTTTCTCATATGTGGATCTACAACACCACTACAAGAGAGCGACACTAGTAAAATAGACAATAGTAGTGTTTACCTTAGTGGCATCATCCTCGATGCCCATCGTACGGAAGTATTATTCCATCATCTAAAGAAACTTGTCCACATCTCTTGTGGAACTCATCTCCTTAAACTCTTTTGGCTTGGGGACATCTATTATAAGTTGCTTAGAAACAGAAGCCAACATCTTTTTTCCCGCAGTAACTTTACACATAGCGAGCTCTCCCTCAAGATCCTTAATTTTTTCCATTATGGCCTCATTTTTCTCCTTCAAAGCCATGACCATAGCTTCGGGAGCATCATTCTTCTCTGTTTGACCACCCTTGGTGGCATTGGAGGCCTCTTTCATGACATCCTAATTGGCACTAAGGGCCTCTATAACATAGTCCCTTAGCTTCCTTTTCATCAAGTCCAACTCATCGGTGCGTCCCTCGACTACATTAAGGGTCTCCCTTACATCCCGTATGGAGCCTTCAAGTTTGGCAACTCAGCCTTTCAAAGCTGACAACATATTGTGGGGAAATGTGTCAATATTGAAGTAAACTTGTAGTTATTTTCTATGTATTTGAACGATGAATAAATAAATAAAGTTAATTGAACATTTCACTGCTATATCTTTTGTGTTTCTATCTTTCATGTTTTGCATACATAGCAAAATTAAGACAAGCAAATTGTTAACTCATTGATTGTTTAAGTTGAAACTATTGATAAGTGACACTATAAAAATGTTTACATTGCGAGAAAGACAACTTACTTCAGTATATAATCTAAACGAGTTTGTAATCTCGTAAAAGAATCAAAGTGAGAGTTTGATTCAAATACTTAGAAAGATTATTATTTCGTCTACAATTCCAATTGAGGGAGATGACTAGTCTTGGCAATTGAAGCAGTTGACTTTATAGGTAGAGACATAGATGTATTCATTGAAATAATGATACATTATACTGGACCCAAGATGAATTAATTCTAAATCTATTTGTGAATTAATTAACTTGTGACATTCATAGTGCGATTTACTTAAATCTAGAGTTAGTCACTGATCATGCGTATGTAACTCATGTGCTTTGATATAAGTGGAGGCTTATGCTCTAAACATGATTAAGCCCATAGTCGGTATGTTGGGTACATGACTTGTGTATGACATGACTTTACTGACAATAATGAAATTTATAGCTCGATTAAAGAGTTAACGATATCCTTTCATTGGGATTGTGTGGATTGATAAATATGGAATGTGGCCATGGGTTACTTGTTCTCGAACGAGCAATTTATCACAGTCATTTGTTGACAGTGATCATATTAATCATTAAGAAGACACAATGGTGGCAATGAGATCAAATAGGATTGTATTGAGTGAACGGATTTAACTCAAAGAAATCAATGGTATCATATGAGGGCAACACACACATGACGAGGTCATTGGGCAAAGCAGTTGGATGAATTGCTTTCGTAAAGAGTATACAATAAGGAGTTTTCAATCATGGTACTTCTTGTAGACTAACTCCATGATTAAGTAAATTGTGAATTATCGGAACAATGCTTCTAAACATAATTGCAATTACTCAAGCCTAATTGTATATGTTTGATTGGTTCCTTCGCTAGCTCAAAAAAAGCTCTATCGGATTGCATTAAATCAGAAGAAAATTGTACGAATTTGGACATAATTTAATTGAGTCAATTTATTCGACGTGGAATTAAATTAGATGGTAGTGATAATTGTTCAACTAAATAATTTAATTAAAGAATTTTCCTAAAAATTAATTTTGGAAAATCTTAGTGATTTTTAGGAAAATTAATTTTGATCAAATAAAATTAAATTGATCAAATTAATTAAAATAAATATGATATTTTTGTAAATTAATTTTCAAGTCAAACAATTGGTCTAATGGGTAATTAAACTTGAAAATTGGACCTAAGATCGAAAATTGGGCCCAAGAAAGCAAAATCGAAATTGAAACCCAAAAACTAGTTGAACCGGGTCTGGTATGTGAAACTAGGCCGACGGTCCAACCTATAACAACCCTATAGTCAGGAGTGTCGGAAAGTGCATTCCCAAGACTTCGTTCCCGTAAATCAAACTCGTAAATAATAAATATTTACGAAGTTAGTTGTGTAGTTAATTAGATTTTGGTTAAGTAAATATGCATGATTTAAGAGTTATTAAATTATAAGGACTAAATCGCGTATAGGGTAAAAGTTGAATTATGATTTTAAAATAATTAAAGAGACCAAAAAAGCAATTATGCCTTTGTTCCATTAAGTGGACGACATTAATGATTAAGTATACATATATATATATATTATAGTAATTAATAAATTAAAAGTTAAAAGTATGTATATGTATTATATAATATAATATATAATAAATATAATTATATTAGATAGAAAGTGGGAAATGTAAAAGAAGACATCCAAAATAAATAGAAGATATAAAGAAAGAAAAGAAAGAAGAAAAATGAGAGAAACGTATGCCCATAAGAGTTTCTAAGATTTAACTTCAATTGGTTAGTCAATTTAGTTTCTTTTCTTGTAATTTTATATTTTAGAATTAGGTACCTAGGGCTACCCGACCCATATTGTAATTTTAGCATTGATTAAGATTTTAAATGTTGTAATTATTAAATAGTTTTAGTATTAGAGATTAAATTAATAGATTTTTAAGCTAGAAATGATAAAATATTAAATTGTAGAACAAATTTGTAAATTGTGAGTAATAGGGACTAAATTGTGAAAAATTTGAAATTTAGGGTTTAATTAAAAATAAGGAGTTAAATTTAGTTTAAAGTGAAATTTTATGAAAATATAGAATTAAATGTGAAGAATAAAATTAATCTCGATTTAGGGACTAAATTGGAATTTAAGAAAATATTGAGTAAAATTTAAAATATTCAATATGAAATTAAATTGTGTTGTATTGATGTCTTTTAATTGTTTTAATTCCGTAGCTAACGTTGTACCGAAATCCTAGACTAAAAAGGGAAAGGATAAAATCGACGTCGAATAGCTTGGAATCCACGGTTTGTTTTTCTATAATCTGAACCTAGTTACTAATAGTTATATTTTGATTTAATGCATATGATAAGTGGTTAAGGTGAGTATTTTGGCACTTTGATATTGAATTGAAATTATAGTTGATTGAAATGGATTGAATTGATATAAATATTATGAATTTATTGATTATTTGAATTGAAATAAATATATTGTAAATATGATAATGTGCAATTATGATAATTGGATATTAGTTGTATTTGGAAAGTGAATTGGAACCTTATTAACTGTATTGGGCTGAGTCAGATATAGATAGCATGCCATAGGATAGGAAGAGTTCAGGAATTTCTTCGACTTCGAGTCGATGAGGCATTGGGTGCCAATTTACTTCGGTTTAACCGATGAGACACTGGGTGTCAATTTATATAATGCTGGGCGTAGTTATTACTTCAGATTTATCCAATGAGGCACTGGGTGCCAAACTAGTATGTTGGTTGGATTTGTGTATCCGTCCGAGCCCGAGTCGTATTAGTAGGGGTAATCAAATAATAAAGTTTTGTAATCGATATTGAATGATATTGTATGATTTGAAACATGAAAAATGAGATATGTGGTGATTAAATGAGATACATGAGTTATGTACTCATGAGTTGAATATTGAATGGATAATGCCATTGTATAAACAAATGTGGTTTGATATGTGAAAAGCTATTTATATAGCAAGTGTGTGAATTGGAACATTTGTTAAACAAATGAAATACAACAACATGTGTAAATTGAATATAGTATGAAATGATATGCTATTATGTATGAATTCAAAAGATTGACAGATGGTAGTTGTGATCTTAGACATTAATATGTGTTTATAATTCAATTTTGCATTTTGCATTCTCTTGTCTTTAAATGTTCAGATTATAGAAATATCACTGAGTTTTACTCAGTGTACGGTTTTATTTTTCCCGTGTGCAGGTTAGGTATTTCTCTTTTGATTATCGATTCAGCATCCAACAACAATCCTAATCTCAAATGTGGTGATGTTTATCTTTTTGTGTTGGCATGTACCTAGGATGTCTAGTTGATAGTTATTTTGTGGATGGATTGTAAATGAAGTTATAAGTGTAATGTTGGTTTGAGTATATAAATGTATGTTTGTGTTTGAAGCCATAATTTGACATGTTATTTTGAACCAATGCTTGTTACGTGTATGTGAATATAAGTTGATGTTTTAGGTAGATATAAGCTAGGCCAAATTGATGGATTTTGGCATGTTTAAAATTTTGATTTGAATGATTCAATAATGATATGTTTTGATAATACAAATGTGGTATCAATGAGGGTATATTGGTTAGGCACCTAAGATGATTGTTTTGACATATTTTGAGTGTGTTTGATCGTGTTTTGAATAGATTAAATGAATGGTTTTTGAGTTGTTGAATGCATAAGCAAGTAGGAAATGGTAAACTTGTGGTTTAAGGCACAATTTAGGTCCACACGGCTAGCACATGGGCGTGCGAGGTCATTTCGAGGGTTACACGGCTTGGCACACGGGTGTATGGCTTGGCCGTGTGACCCAAGTCAGTGAGTTACACGAGCACGAATACAGGCTGGAACACGGTTGTGTGTCTCTGCTGTTAGAGTATGCCCAAAGATCAATCATGAGATGGTTGTAATAACATACTTGATTTATCATGTTTATTAATATAAGGCGTTACCATTATTATTTCAGTTTCTTTTCTGTGTATATAAATAAACTGTTTTATAATAATGTCCTAAGAATAATATGATTATTCTTAAAAGTTCCTTAGTCAAGTATTATTGTTGGATAGGACAACGATAATGCATTAAGACTAACATGTAGTTGATTGATGATAAAGAGTTGTCATTGATATGGAATGTCAGAATCATTACATGAATATGTGTGTTAGAGAACAACATATTGGGTGACCCGTTATGAGTATGTTTCTTGGATTATTACGTAATTGTCACGACATTACTCATAATGATTAATATTTATATGATCCTCGGACATGAGATCATCATAATCCCAACATCGTGAGTTGTATATTTTGATACGATCAAGCGTACACCATAACCGGGTTGTTCTATAAAGGCGATGTTGGATATACCACAATCTATGTAGAGGGATATGGTTGGTCGATATAGGATAAGTCCTCCTACATAATAGGAGTAATATCTTAGGCCACTTGATTAAGTGAGACTAGAAATGCATGGCCATGCTCAAATAAGTTGATATTAGATGTCATACTTATTTGTATATCGTAGTCTGCTTAAGATATCAAGGAACATGGAATGGACAATGTAAGTGTGACTATTCCAAGACTTGTGTCCAATCCAGAGATAAAGGACTTAAGGATTATTGCATAAAAGGTTAATCATAAAAAAAAGGTTATGTCGAATCATGATCTCTTGTGACTTAGGTAGCAATGATGCATTGCTAGATGCCACTCATTGTTTGTAGCATTAGAATCATTCTAGTGTTACTGCTAACGTTACAGGAACCTACAGGGTTACACCCTATAGTTGAAATGAACGGAATAAACCATAGTTGGTATTGTTTTTGGGGTCGCTTGAATTAAATTAATTATAGAATTAATTTAATTCGGTAATCAAATTTCCAACACATTATGTACAAGGTTGTTGTATGTATAATGAGGACATGAATTTGGTTAGCATAAGAATTCAAATAAATATATGGTTTACCGAACTAATATTATAATTAATGTAATTATAATTTTCGGTATAAAAATATTATTATATTTATTTAATTCCTAAAAACCCTAAAACAAAAAGGATATATATATAATCCCGTTTTTCTTTGTTTGAGCCTAGCAGCCGTCAAAGAAAAATAACTCTCAAAACTGTTTTGGGGATTCCTTCCGTTCGTAGTCAACTGGGTGGATTACGAGAGGCGGGATCACGATAGATTACGACTTGGTTCGATAGCGGATCGGACTACTCGTTGTTGAGGTGTTCTTGTCTACTCGAATAAGCAGAGGTAATTTCGTAACCTTGATCACCCGATTCGTTCCTCACACATGGATCCATGGTTAGGGTCATTGATTTTTTTTTCATTGCTACCGTAGGGTGTCTTGGCGATCCAACATCTACTTCAAATGCCCACACGACCAGATACACGGGCATGTAAATTGACCATGTGGCCCCTGAAGTTGAATTTTTCTAATTTTTCCTAAAATTTTCAAATGTTCCCGATTTAGTCCTGAAACACTTTTAAAGTGATTTTAAGGTCTTGAAGGTTCGATTAAAGGACGATATGCATGTATAATATTGGATTATGCTATGTTCATTGAATGTTTTGAAAATAATGATTATGTTACATTTATTTGATAATGCTCTATAACCCTATTCTGGCGATGAATATGGGTTAAGAGTGTTACACAACCGGTGGCTGAAGCGGACCAATCGGGCTATCATTAGCCTGGACCGAACACACAACAGTTGAACTGACTAGGGATGCCGTAAGGGTGTCGCACCTACGATGGCACCACCAGGTATGATGCTGCCAGTGGTTGCGACGACGACATTCAGGTGGCTTGCGGATGGTCGAGATGATAGTTCTTCTATGGTTGAGCAATGGAAGACTTACACTCATACTAAGACTTTACTAGATAGTTTGATTTCAGATTAACAATTCCAAAAATGATATTATTTTAATAGTTTTAATATTAAATTAAAGTTAATATTTATCTTGATAATATTTTATTAATTTAATATTAAAGTGATTATATTAATATTAAATTTAATTTAACATTTATCTTGTAGATAAGTATTATATTAATTTAATATATTTAATATTAAATTTAATCTAATATTTATCTTGATAAGTATTATATTAATTTAATATTAAGTTTAATCATAGTTGAACTCTCTAAACTCTCCTATATAAATAGTCTTGTATCATTATTTTTCACACACTTAAATTTAAGAAAAAATTGTAGAGAGAAAATTCTCTGAAGAAATTATTTTAGAAGATTTCTAAAGATATCTTTTTATTTACAACTTGGTCCAGAAGTTTAGAGAAATTCTAAAATTTCCCTACTGGTAATTTTATGAATTTTTTTGATTCAAAGCGAGCCCATACTCGGCAGACGTGAGCTTGAGGATAGCGAAGAAGACTACTCGGTGGAAGCGTTCATCCTAAACGAATCGGAAATGTATATTTTTGACTAAGTGTTTATTACTTTAGATATCATAATAAAGTTCTAGTTTTAGAAAAAAAATTTAAAACTCTGATTTTCCTCAAATCTATTTTCCTCTGCGTTTTTCAAACTCGATTTTTCAACACATACCCCTCGAGCTGCAAGCTTTCTTACTCTTCCCACAGATCTTAATCAGCTTAACTTGTTCTTTTACTCCATTTGAGATCTCAATTAGTGCCTTCGAACATTGACTTTGATACTAACTATTACGCGGCTAGAACTTTAGTCTCGTAAATCGTGTAGCCTTAGGCAATTTCTTTGCTCTGAATTTGCCTAAGTCAGCGTAACTCTCACAAAAGTGAAAATTCTCACAAAAATTCTCTAAGGGATCGAAAACAAAGCAGAAGCAACTTGAAAAAGAAAGAAGCCATGAACGAATAGAAAAACTAGAGAAAAATAGCTTGTACCAAGTGTTTGAGTAAATGCTCTCAGATATATTCAAAACTATGAATGGAATGATTACAAATGATGGGGGAAGTCTCTTTATAGTTGAGCCCCCTCAAAACCAACGGTACAGGTTGAGTTACATCGACGGTTAAGATTAGAGCTTATCTACAATTGAGAGCCCTAAGGAATTTAAACTCTATACAATTTTATCCCTTTAGGATTTACACTATTTACCCTGATAGCTCTAGTTTTACTGGAGTGTTTCACTAGGCCATCGAGGTTTCAAGTAAATGGGTTTCTCCATATGTCCCACGAGTTGGGTCAAATCAAGCGGGTTAAATGAGTCTCATTTCATCAATTAACCTCTATGGAACCCTCTTTGTTTGATCATCACGAACTTTGATCCACAACTCGTGACACCTGAAGATACTTGAATGCTACGTATATATGAATGCTACTAAATTTTAGTCATGTTGAGCATATTTGTAATAATGAAGTTTAATAGGTAAGACATTGGTTTAATCAATTACTCTATAATACACATTTTTTCCTTTTCATATTTATGTCATGAATGTTTAAAAGTCTTATAAGGAATAATATGTTAACATAATATGTTCTTGACTTCTTGCATAAAATATTTTGGTTTGCTTTGAATAAGGGTTTAATCTAATTTGTGCACACCACTATCATGTGAAATGATTACTAATTCATCATTTAATAAACTTTTAAAATATAAAAATGATAAATTGAAAAAAACATATGTATCTAAAAAATTAGATAAATATAAATTTTATAAAAAAATTTATACTTAAAGATGGGTGAAATTCTTCAAGTTGACAATGTAAAAGATAATGATCCGATAAAAGCTTATAAGAAACTTTTTTGTTTTTATTTGTTAGGGTTCATAGGAAAAATTAAATTATTGTATTGAAAATATTATTAACTTGATCATGAATGAAGTTTATAAAAATAACAAATTTATTAAATTTGGAATTTTGAGTACATACAGGAAAGCGAAAGCGACTAAGATAGAAATGAAGAAAAAAAATCTAAAATATTAGTCGCACTAAAAATGAAAACTTCTACGATACTTTCACTACATAATTTAAAAAATGAAAAGAAAAGAAAATCTAAAACATCAAAGAACCCTACTTTTCCAGGTTAGCTATTCTATTCTACCGTCCTCTGGTTTCTCGGCAGGCTTTCAACAGAAGGTGGTCATATTCATTTTCTTTATGAAAATTTTCTTCGCTTCATTTGCTTTGAGATTTTATTTTGTTTTTTCAGTATTTTAGCTCTTTATTTTGATTTCAATTTTTTTTCATATTTCAAGAATCTTCGATTGTTTTGTATGTAATCATTTCTTTATCGAAGTTTGGCTTTAATTTATGTTAGTTTGAATGTCCCAGCAGTACTGACAGTGGCTTGTAGTTTTTCATAATTTTACCTCTAATTGAAGGCAGGTATATAGTTAAAACTATATAATCAGACTAAACCTGCTCATGGGTTGGGCGGCCCGGCCCGGCCCGACGGCCCGCTCGAAATTTGGGAGGGTTCGGGTAAAAATATAGGCCCGAAATATTGGTTTGGGCAGAAAAATAGACCAGTTTAGAAAACGGGCCGGGCCTCGGGCAAATTTTTTTGGCTCGGGCCCGACCTGGCCCGGCCCGAATATAATTAATATATATATTTTATTACATTTACTGATTTATTTTACATAAACATTTTACGTTTCCCATTTCCCCCCATTTCCCAGATCGCGTTTAGACTTCAGATACAAATCCTTAACCCCTTCCCTCCTCCCTTTTTTTCCCCCAAATCTAAAAGCCACCTCCACCAACCCACCATCCCACCTCCGGTGTCCGGTCCTCCACAACTCTAGCAAATTTTGACCAAAACTAGGTGGCATTGTTGTTCTCTTCACTTCGATTCTTCTGCAACTTCCGACCCAAACCCTTCAAATCAACAAGTTCAAGGTAAGCCAACTTTAGTTTTCATTTTAATTGAAATTTTCGAGCTTTACATTTTAATCATGTACTTAAGAGAAGGCCGCTCTTTATTGCTGAAAGTTCAGAAACCTTCAATCCCATTCGTTTTAAACACAAACCCAGTTTCAACTCCCATGAAAGAACCCCAATCCGATCAAACCCAGTCCCAAATCGAAGAATCCCAAGTTCTCGATGCATTAAAACAAGAACCCAACATTTACCCTAACTACAGTCAAACAAAGTAGAGTCAATGTCTTGACGTAGCTATTATTACATTCATGACTGCATTTTACCAATAATTTTATAATTGGGATAATCTTATATTTGATACCTTTAGTTTTATAAAGTGTCCGATGTGGTACATCAATTATTGATATGTATTTTATTATAGTACTTGTACTATCATAAAATGTTAATGTGTTATATGTATTTTGAAAAATATCCAATATGGTACTTGAACTATCAATACATGTTTTATTATGGTATTTACACTTTCATAAAATGTCAAATGTGATACTTGAACTATTAATGTGCATTTTATGATGAAACATGTATTAGACACATCTTGTGAAATTACAGGTGCCATAATAAAACATATAATGATAGCAGTAGAAAATGAAAATTTAAGAAACCTTCAAAACTTTGAGGTGCTTCAGAAGTAACACACAATTTTTTTAACCATCTATAACCAAAAACTGATATACTGATAGCAGAGTAGTAAAGATTCATCAGCCATGCATCCTCTGGCAAATGGCCATAACCTAACCAAATAAACAAAACCATGATATGAATTTTTCTTAGCTGGTCATATTTACAAAACACATGATTATGATTTTAATCTTTATCAACATGCTTCTTTTACATTTAATAGTTAAAATATTGTGCCCATAGTTCTTGGTTTGTTCCTCTGTCCCTCAAAACCAACTTATTGCATTATATTATATTTAAACTCTTAGTCTTTTGGGATTAGACTAAATCATTGTCATGAGTTCTCCTAGCATGATAGTGAACTGTAGCACCGCATCTTATCAGAAAACTACAAAAATCTAAAATTTAAGGACTAGTTCTTACACTATATTTTACTTTCAGGCAGTATATACTTGTATATCTTCAAGGAGCACTAGGCAGAAATTGGTGCTTTTCAATTAGTGAATTTACCATCTATTAAAGAAAGAAATTGTAGATACTGTTCCTTTTGCCATGCTTTTATTACTACAGAGCTTTTATTAGTACAGAGCTTAAAAACTTTCTTCTTTTTTTCTTTCATCACACTTAGCTCAGCATGTTTGTCATTAGAATTTGGTATAAGATTTATTTACCTTTCTAACTTTACAAAAAAAAATATTATTGGATGAGAATGATTGTTATTGATTGTTTGGCTGTAGTTACAAAAAAATTATTATTGGATGAGAATGCATGCTGCCACGGGTTCTGTATTTGCATACAAACAATATACGTGCATTCAATCACTCGAGCAATGTTCTCTGCATAGCCATTGAAATTTGTTTCTGTAGCAATGTTCTCTGCATAGCCATTGAAATTTACTAATTGGAATTTTGGAATCAAACAATTTTGAGCTCCTGCCAAATTTTAATCTCATCTTTTTTGTTTTTGCTTTGTTTTATTGCAGAAACAAGCTATTGAGGCAGAAAAAGCAGGCCCAGTCAGGTTGCTATCACTTAGAGGTTGCTATCACACCCTTTCCTTCGAAACAATCAAACTCAGATCTTTTCGTAAATGATGTGTGTTTTTTTAGTATTACTTAAAACATGTGACAAGTTTGATCTTGTATCACAAGGCTAGCATAGTTAAATAACTAGTTTATTATCTCATGCAATATATGAGTTCGGTATTATACTATTATGTAATATGTATTTATTTTTATTCTCTTTTTTTAAGAATTGATTGTTTGTAATTAAATTCAAATTAATTGTTTGTAATTGAATTCAAATAAGTAATCAAATAATTTTATTTTTTTGTTCATTATATACAAAAAAATTACAATTTGATATTTCATATAAATTTAATAACAATTAGTTTTAACTTTTAAGTAAAAAATAAAAAAAATAAAAAAACGGGTCGGGCTGGGCCCGGGCTTCATTTTTTTATACCGGCCGGGCCTGGGCAAAATCTCAGGCTCATATTTAGGGACGGGCCGGGCCCGGGCCTAGTAAATGGGCTGAAATTTTTATGGGTCCTACCCAAACCCGGCCCGGCCCGGCCCATGAGCACCTCTAAATCAGACCATATATAACTTAAGCATATAATGCACCTTTCAGTTCATCTTTTACCTTTAAAACTCTTGGGTACATGGTACATAACAAGAGTGTGTAAGTTTATATGCCCCCGATTCCACAGAAAGTAATCAATCTGAGCTTTAAGCTTCCTCTGGGGCCTCTAGAGAACGACTAAATGTCATCATGCATGTAGCATAATTGCAAGAACATGTCTTTCCAATGGAACTCATAGAGTTGAATTCAGCTAGGCACATTGCATTACTAACTAGAAAAATGTAGAAACTGTCCTTTCTGGTTCCTTGAATTCACACCCAATAATTTGTATGTTTATCTTTTAGTAGTATTATAAATTTTAATTTGTTAATAATTGACTTTTCTTGTTAACAAATTATGGACATGCTCAAGTCCTCAGTAACACATGACTTCTTTTTTCAGATAATTCTTGCTGTCCTATGGAATAGAGAATCAAGTGTTAAAAACTCCATTACAGGCACAGCTTATTCAGTCCCCTTGGAACATCAGCACTGCATTTGAGTAACCCAAATAAAATATATGCAACAACTGCATGTGCAAATATTGGTTTAGCCTGTTTGATTGATCTTTGGCTACTTGAAGTAGGATATTAATTTTAACCCATAAGTGCTGAACTTGTTTTGAGTGCTCCAATGTTCATAGCTTGCTGCTGTTGGGCATTATTGTTGAGACTTTACGATCAAGTTATTGATTAAGCCTTTGGTTAAGGAAGAAAGAGTGGTCATTCAACCCCCTTTTCTCACCCCTATAGGGAGTAGCCGGTTTTCATGTTGCTATGATCTCATTCATTGCAGGAGCAAGCAATTATGGGGAAGCAGGAAGCTCTGGTTACAAAAGGAGGTCCTAAAGGAAAAAGAGTAGACGGCATTCTATTTAAGCATTGGAAGGGAGAGGAAGTGAGGATAATGTGAGTGGCTAGTTGTAAACCCTTCCTCTTCTTCCTTTTTGTAATGTGCAGTTCATTGCATCCCCAGAAAATAGGGTGAAACAGTTGTTTTCCTTTGCTAAGTTTGCAATGTTCAATTTACTCCTGTTGATGTCTCATTGGACAGATTTTGTAATGCCTCTGTTTGGATTACATGTTTCTTGCTCCCATGGCAAGAAACATGCAGATGGTTATTTTTTTTTTTGTCTTTGTGCTTCTCTTTTTTTATTCACTTTCAGCTCTTCAACGTATTGCCTCCGTAAATAATCGGGTTAAAACTTAAAAATCATGTTTTTAATAAATATGGGTGTATTTATATTTAATTTCTTCAAGTTTTATTTGTATATTACCAGGATTGTATATTCGATACTTAAGAAAAATAAAATTCAGGTAATATAAAAAGTCGTCCATTATCTATGATGATATATTTACATCATCCTTGAAGTAAAACCACATGTTCTGAGATTGATTTAAAAGGAAGAAACAATAAGTTTATTTCTCTGGACAATTCATTATAATGCATCTTCATTTTCCATGAAATGATGCAATACAACAAGGATGGGTCAAATATCCCTACAGAGGCAAAAATTAGTGAGATAAAGACGAACCCTGAAATTTATAACTTAGCAACAAAGCAGTCAACACTTAACTGGCTACAAACATGTTACAGATCTTTAGTCATGTTGAACATATTTGTAATAATGAAGTTTAATAGGTAAGACATTGGTTTAATCAATTACTCTATAATACACATTTTTTCCTTTTCATATTTATGTCATGAATGTTTAAAAGTCTTATAGGGAATAATATGTTAGACATAATATGTTCTTGACTTCTTGCATAAAATATTTTGGTTTGCTTTGAATAGGGTTTAATCTAATTTGTGCACACCACTATCATGTGAAATGATTACTATTTCATCATTTAATAAACTTTGAAAATATAAAAATGATAAATTGAAAAAAACGTATGTATCTAAAAAAATTCAAATTATTACAAAAAATCTAGAATTTAAGTTAGAGAAATTAAAACCCAAAAAAGTTATCTCTTTTTTAAATAAATTGCAAACAAATTAGATAAAGATAAATTTTATACTTAGAGATGTGTAAAATGCTTCAAGTTGACAATGTAAAAGATAATGATATGATAAAAGGCTTATAAGAAACTTTTTTTGTTTTTATTTGTTAAGGTTCATAGGAAAAATTAAATTATTGTATTGAAAATATTATTAACTTGATCATGAATGAAGTTTATAAAATAACAAATTTATTAAATTTGGAATTTTGAGTATATCTGAAAGCGAAAGCGACTAAGATAGGAATGAAGAAAAAAAATCTAAAATATTAGTCGCACTAAAAATGCAAACTTCTACGATACTTTCACTACATAATTTAAAAAATGAAAAGAAAAGAAAATCTAAAACATCAAAGAACCCTACTTTCCCAGGTTAGCTATTCTATTCTACCGTCCTCTGGTTTCTCGGCAGGCTTTCAACAGAAGGTGGTCATATTCATTTTCTTTATGAAAATTTTCTTCGCTTCAATTTCTTTGAGATTTTATTTCATTTTTCCAGTATTTTACCTCTTTATTTTGATTTCAATTGTTTTTTCATATTTGAAGAATCTTCGATTGTTTTGTATGTACTCATTTCTTGATCGGAGTTTAGCTTTAATTTATGTCAGTTTAAATGTCTCGGTAGTACTGACAGTGGCTTGTAATTTTACCTAATTGAAGGAATGTATATAGTTAAAACTATATAATCAGACCATATACAATTAGCCATTGAAATTTTACCTCTAATTAATATATATATTTTATATTTTTAAAATTTATTACATTTGCATTTCCCAATTCCCCTCCCCATTTCCCATTTCCCATTTCCCATTTCCCGACCCCTATCTGATAAATCCCTAACCCCTTCCCTCCTCCCTTTTTTTCCCCAAATCGAAAACCCACCTCCACCGATCCACCATTCCACCTCCGGTGTCCGGTCCTCCTCGACTCCACCTCCGCTCTTGCCTTCAACGTCTTCTACCTTTGAATTTCAAAGGTGAGTTTGCTGTTAAGTGTTAACCCTATTTCCCGTAACCGGTTTTCTAATTTTTCAACGTCTTCTCCCCTTTTTGCTTTTTGATTTTGATTGTGATTTTGATTTTTGCTGTTAACGGTTTTCTGATTTTGATTTTGAGACACTGAATCTTGGGGGGATTTTGATTGTGTTTACACTTTACATATCGGGGGGGTTTGATTTTGCTGTTAACATTCTTTTGTCGCAAATTTGTTCTTTTATTAAAACCGAAAAAGGAAGAAAATCAATAGAATTGGATTTAGATTTTAGGGTTTATGGAATCTCTATACATGCGTAAAAAGCGAAAACTTGTGATCCAGAAGATTGGGGTGAATCCAAAATTCAACTTTGTTTGAAATAAGAAGAAACTGAAAAAGTAGGCTGTTCTCGAATCATCTGTGGCACTTGCTCTTAGCCTCGATAAGTTCACGGGACAAAGCCGTGAATAATGAGTAGGATCATTAAGGGAATTATTAAGGAAATTAGCAATTGATTAAAAGTTAGTAATTAAAGGGAATGAACTAAATTGTGAAGCAACTAGATTTGAAGGATTAAATGGGAGATTAATCAAGGTTCTTAAAATTTAATAAAACCTTCACTGGTATATAATTAGTGGACAAATATGATCTTGCCAATCATTTTCCACTAACTAATTCAAGGATATATGATCTTGCCCATCGTATGTATATGTATTGTACTTTGATGAATTATAATTTAAAGTATATTGGTTGAATAAATTAAAAGTATGAATGATTTATATGTATTTTAATGTTCGAACATATGGGCCTTTGCATTTTGTTAAAGTATGAATGGTATATAAGTATATATATATAAAATTATAATAACCCAATCTTTGCACTCATTATTTCAAGTTCACAATGATAATACAGCTGCCATTTGCATTTAACTTACGATTTCAATTTATTAATTTATTTGTCCTAATACATCTGTATATTTAAATTTCCATGTATAATCAAGGTAAGAGTTGCCTTAACACTAAAGGTGATTAATGAAAATGTAAATTGCTTTTTTTTTTTTCAAATTTCGTTGAGAATTTAGGGATTTTTTATGCTCTAAGAAGTATTTAAATACTTTTCAGGGTTAATCACTTAACACAATCCTTTATTTTGTTCTTTTGTAATCGACTAGGCAAAACAATGAAACTAAATGATTGTTAATAATATGAATTTTTTGGGTTTTTTTTTTAACAGTGGTTGGATTTGGCAAAAAAAGAGGACCTAACTCATATGAGAAGTAAGAGATCTACGTAGGTGAAGAAGGCAAGAAGCCTTGTTGAAAGCTTTGATGGATTTTAAGTCTTTGATTTCTTTTGGTAATGTTTTTATTATACATTACTGGTTTCAAGGATTGGACTGAACTACCATTTTGTTTTGTAGACATTATGTAATATGTTATCGATTATCTTTAACGTTCTCTCTGTTAAGCAAAATGAATGAATCATCCGAGTCTCTGAAATCGAGTCTTAGAGCTTCATATATTAATTTTGTGATATAATAATGGCAGCTATTTCTTCAATTCGACAAATTAGCGGGCAATTTACATTCTCTGTCAAAAGGTTTGCTCCATTTTCTCCTTTTTCTAAAATTTTTATTCAAAGTATAATTTAGTTTACTGCTTGCCCAAAAAAATGGGCCGGGCCGGGCCGGACTTTATATTTTTCCATGGGCCCGGGCCTAGGAAGCGGGCTGAAAATTTTTTTTGGGCCCGGCCTGAACCTGGCCCGGCCCAGCCCATGAGCACCTCTACATGGGTTCATGTCATTCCCTTTAGTAATATTTCTTTATTAATGTTTTGGCTTTAGTATAATTTGGAGAGTTTTTAGTTTTTCCTTGCTTCTTCTATCTTGGAAATTTGCATTTGATCAGAGCTTTACGTTTGCAGTTTCGGTGTTGTGTAGTAACCAATTTGGTAGGAGATTCAGAGGAAGAAGGGTGATCTTTCATAATTAGTAGTAAGTTCATGTTTTTATTGAATGGCACTAGCTTTGCATTGACAACCTGGTTCTTGTTCTCGTTCACAATTGATTTTAGTAAAAATATCATAGCTTGCTTCTGTTTCTCTACATCTTTAACTTCTATTTCTTTAAAGCTATAAACTTGCTTGCCATAAACCCTAAAATGATGTACTCCTTTAATTGGATTGCCAAATCCATCACAAAGCCAGTGATGTACACAATTCACTCGAAATTTGGTAAACCCCACTTAAATCTGACTACCCTTTTCAAAACTCTCTCCACTAAACCTCCTCAAAATGGCAAAGATGACTCTTGGAACGATGCCTGGGAAACGGCTTGGCTCCCTGATGACATTTCTCCCAAGAACAGAGCTCCTTGGGAAGCTGATGTTAACTTCCCTTCTAATGAAGAATCCGCAAAAATGGTGCTTTCATCGGACGTAGATGCTGAAACCAAGGCATTTGTCGAAGACATGAATGAGAATTGGAATGAGAGACGAAAGTCACCTAAGCAGAAGCAGAAAGAGGAAGCAGAAAAGGAGGGGAAAGGAGAGGGTGGTGGATTGTATAGTTTGGAGAACATAAAGAAAGATTATAGGTTGAAGAAGCAGAGAATCCATGCTGGGTTGTGGATGAAGGAGATTGACAAATTGGAAGAAGCTAAATTGGGAAATTCTGCCAATGATATTGATAGATTGCTTGATAGCTGCTCTGAGTATGTCTTTTCTTTTATACACTTTGTTTCCTTGCTATGTTGGTTTAATGTGATATTTTGAAAGGGTTTTTGGTTTCTATTACTTTCCATATTGAAACTTGTCTTCATGTCATAGCTAACAACATCTTTAGGTTCTACCAGCAATTTATTGCTGTACTTGTGGGATGTAACACATAATGTATATTGTGAAGGATTTTTGACTCTACCAATGCTGACTTGGAGAATTCAGAAGTTCCAAGCTCTTCTGAGTTAAAAACTAAGCCTGATGGTTGGGAAACAACATCAAAAGCTCCTGATGGAAACGTGTGGGAGATGTCACAGAGGGAAGAAGATATTCTCCTCCAAGAATTTGATCGCCGAATTGCTTACTGTAAATTCCAGGTGTGTGTGTGTGTGTGGTGTTGTTATTTACGAGCTTCTTGTCATGGGTACTTTGGTCTATTGAACTGTTAACATTGAAGCTGCTTTTGGTTATCTAAAATTATACAGATAGCTAGTTTTATTAAGACTCACATATTTAGCCGGAGGAGACCTATTGATGGGTGGAAATACATGATAGAGGAGATAGGGCCTAATGCAAGGAAAGGCAAGGGCAGTGTTTCAAGGTTACCGAGTTTGTCTGATGCATCGACGCAACCATTTAAGGAGGAGAAGTTACAATTGAAACCTTGATTGGTGGTTGAGACTTGACACCTTGAGAGGTCACACAATCAACTCTCCGCCAGTTGCAGAATCTGTTCATTTTGAGTAGTTCTTACAATAAGTGCATTGGTTTTCTGTTAATAGTATTAATTATTTGTGTATTATATAAATTTTGTTATATTTATGGATGTGTGTTATTGTACTTTTCTTTCTTGTTATATTTTAGGTACCGGAAAGTGTTGTGTAGAACTACTGAGATTGAAGATGAAAATTATTAGTTCTTCTAGCCGGCATTGTTAGCAACTTAAGCATATAATGCACCTTTCAGTTCATCTTTTACCTTTAAAACTCTTGGGTACATGGTACATAACAAGAGTGTGTAAGTTTATATGCCCCCGATTCCACAGAAAGTAATCAATCTGAGCTTTAAGCTTCCTCTGGGGCCTCTAGAGAACGACTAAATGTCATCATGCATGTAGCATAATTGCAAGAACATGTCTTTCCAATGGAACTCATAGAGTTGAATTCAGCTAGGCACATTGCATTACTAACTAGAAAAATGTAGAAACTGTCCTTTCTGGTTCCTTGAATTCACACCCAATAATTTGTATGTTTATCTAGTAGTATCATAAATTTTAATTTGTTAATAATTGACTTTTCTTGTTAACAAATTATGGACATGCTCAAGTCCTCAGTAACACATGACTTCTTTTTTCAGATAATTCTTGCTGTCCTATGGAATAGAGAATCAAGTGTTAAAAACTCCATTACAGGCCCAGCTTATTCAGTCCCCTTGGAACAACAGCACTGCATTTGAGTAACCCAAATAAAATATATGCAACAACTGCATGTGCAAATATTTGTTTAGCCTGTTTGATTGATCTTTGGCTACTTGAAGTAGGATATTAATGTTAATCCATAAGTGCTGAACTTGTTTTTAGTGCTCCAATGTTCATAGCTTGCTGCTGTTGGGCATTATTGTTGAGACTTTACGATCAAGTTATTGATTAAGCCTTTGGTTAAGGAAGAAAGAGTGGTCATTCAACCCCCTTTTCTCACCCCTATAGGGAGTAGCCGGTCTTCATGTTGCTATGATCTCATTCATTGCAGGAGCAAGCAGTTATGGGGAAGCAAGAAGCTCTGGTTACAAAAGGAGGTCCTAAAGGAAAAAGAGTAGACGGCATTCTATTTAAGCATTGGAAGGGAGAGGAAGTGAGGATAGTGTGAGTGGCTAGTTGTAAACCCTTCCTCTTCTTCCTTTTTGTAATGTGCAGTACATTGCATCCCCAGAAAATAGGGTGAAACAGTTGTTTTCCTTTGCTAAGTTTGCAATGTTCAATTTACTCCTGTTGATGTCTCATTGGACAGATTTTGCAATGCCTCTGTTTGGATTACATGTTTCTTGCTCCCATGGCAAGAAACATGCAGATGGTTATTTTTTTTGTCTTTGTGCTTCTCTTTTTTTATTCACTTTCAGCTCTTCAACGTATTGCCTCCATAAATAATCGGGTTAAAACTTAAAAATCATGTTTTTAATAAATATGGGTGTATTTATATTTAATTTCTTCAAGTTTTATTTGTATATTACCAGGATTGTATGTTCGATACTTAAGAAAAATGAAATTCAGGTAATATAAAAAGTCATCCATTATCTATGATGATATATTTGCATCATCTTTGAAGTAAAACCACATGTTCTGAGATTGATTTAAAAGGAAGAAACAATAAGTTTATTTCTCTGGATAATTCATTATAATGAATCTTCATTTTCCATGAAATGATGCAATACAACAAGGATGGGTCAAATATCCCTACAGAGGTAAAAATTTGTGAGATAAAGACGAACCCTGAAATTTGTAACTTAGCAACAAAGCAGTCAACACTTAACTGGCTACAAACATGTTACAGATCAACCCATTGTACAAGGGACTTTCATTGTTTTCAGCAAAGCCAAAATGTTCCAATAGTAATTATAGCTATGAGTGTAAAAATTACAAGTTCTGTTAAACACCTAGAAACTACATTTTATCTTGATGAAGGTTGAAATCGTTTCAACCTTCGGACAACTTGCCACATAATTGGCCTAGTTGAGAGGCCATGTGATGGCCAAGTGCAACAGTTGTACAAGGTGGTCATGCGGACCTGTTTCCCATAACCTTGTCGTGAGCACATCTTTTGCCTGACCCTATCGCAGGAGGATACAAAACTTTCTTATTTGATTTCAACTCAAGCAACACAATGCCTTAGCTATGGACATCAGCCTTCTTAGATACACGACAGGTCGTAGCATAGTCTGGTGCAACATTACCAATTGTGCCAGCTACCCCGGTTGTTGCATGGGTTTAAGAGGTACCTAAAAGCCTTGACAACCCAAAGTCAGAGAGATAAGCATTAAAACCATTGTCCAAAATATGTTACTTGGCTTGACATCTCGGTGTAGAACCTTTGGAGTGCATTGCTCATGTAGATATGCAAGTGCATGGGCTACATCCAGAGCAATCTTGTGAACAATCTTCCAATTTACAGCTCCTGTGGACCTTTCCTTAGTAAAATTTTATAAATTACCGCCTGACATAATTATAAACAAGAAACATCTGTTTCACTGGCATGGAACCTTATTAGAGTTACGAGATTAGGGTGCCTAATCGTTTCTAGGGTCTTTACCTCGACATGAAACCGTTGTAACACCTTGGAACCTTCCAATTGTAAGCCTCTTCACTGCCACTAGGGACCCTAGAGCTATTTCAGTCTTGTAAGTGGACCCAAAACCATTGTTCCCCATGCATTTGCCAGCACTAAAATTCCCTATTGCCTGGACAATGGCTTCATATGTCAATGAGACCCCCATTGTCAAAAAGCTGTAATTTCCCTTAATTCATAAACTGGAACGCTGGACGTTGGGACCCATTTCTGGGTGTAAAAGAAGACAACTAGAACTGAAGAACTAAAACTATGGCTTAGATGTTGTGGATGCAATCTCATTGGAATCTAACCTTTTATTGATAGTTTTGTTCCTCGAAAGAAAAGCTACACTACTTTTAGAATATTCAGCATTGGTTGCCATATAAGTAGCAATTCCCCCCAATTAATCAATGTTTGCACTCGAGCATTTCATGCATTTATCAATCTAAGTATAGCACAATCATTCAAGTCAATTCAATCATCATAATCTCAATTCAATCGAATAGATAGACATTAGTAAAATTCCAATCTTACACATCTTCCTCAGGCAAACATGTCGATTCACAATTTAATTAAGCACACGATTATCAAATTATTTTATGATTAGACTCCACAATATTGATTCATGCTAAATTGCTAAGATACCAAACTTTTCAAAAATTCACAACCATAAACAACCATTTGTTCAATTTCTTGTGTTCTTTTTTTTTTTTTAAATGAGGAAATGAAGTCTAGAGTTTCGCTAAATCTTTTTACAAGAAGGGTGCCAACCCAAGAACCACACATCAATTGCTCAATCGGTCACATCTCTAGATGGCTACTAGCTCTACTCATATTTGTTAAGATTAGCAGAGTAAATGAATAGCTTAGAACCCCACTCGATCTTTTGATGTGAAGATAGATGACAACCCAAGCACCTGATCTCGGTTACTCAATCAATCACATCTCTAGATGATTAATATTTGTTAAGATTAGCAGAGCAAGTGCATAGCTTATAATGTGACTTGATCTTTTGATGTGAAGATATATGAAAACCCAAGCACTTGACCCTGGTTACTTAATCGGTCACGATTCCAAGACTTTACTCATAATCTAAACAATTAATGGAGCATTTGTTATTATCTTTTTCAAATCTTTTTTAATTTTTTTTCCAATTTTTCAAACAAATTTCGAGCACAAGATAAAACAAAAGACTATTTATGGCAATGAATTCATGCAAATAAAGTGTATTGACCAGTTTAGCAAAAATTAAGTACTCAATTTCACACACAATTTTATCTCAAATAATTATGCTAACCTAAGTGTTTTCTCATCAGAATCAAGTAATGGAATCAAAAATTTCCTAGTGTTTAGATGCTTTAAAGAATTTGGGAAGTAGTCATTGAACTTTATCGAATGAAAATAGCATATAAGGATGAGAAATACAAGTCATGCATAAAGACAAGCAAGAGATCAACACATTTTACCACATGCAATGCTCATATATCAAATTTTAATTCAATTCAACTACCTCTCACTTAATCCATTCATTGTCCTCAATGTATTTCAATAAATGACATAGTGTTGAGAGAACTTCCCTGAATGTGCAAGACAATAGGGCTATGATGCAAGTGGCTACAAGAGTCCAATCCTATTCAAGTAAAAAATAAAATAAATTAGAAATAACTAGAACCACAAACAAACATAAACAAAAATCAAATTACTAAATCAAACAAGAAAATAAAATAAAATAAAAATGGGTTGTCTCATAAAAAGCGCATTTGTTTAATATCGTTGGCTCAACATGGCCCATCATTCTGTTCAAATTGGATTTCTAATATGTATTTCCTTCTCTAACAGCTCATTTTTCAGTGTTGTTGAAAATAGTAGTTTTGAGACCACAAATCAGACGTGTTTGTCCGTAAATATTCATTATTTAATATTTAAGAGATCATTAGGGTTGTACTAAAATTTGGTTAGGAAATTTTATCGTTTGGATACTTAATTAAGCAAAAAAGACTAAATCGTAAAAGTTGAGAAAGTTGATTTCTATTAGTTAAAGTTATCAAACAGCTATAGAAAGGTTAATTAAGGGACTTGAATAGAAAATAAACCATCACTACTTTAGTGGATGGTAATGGGTTTAAAATTAGTGAATATTAAATGTATGTTTAAAGGGTAAATTTGTAATTAGGTAAATAAATGGTTTTAAACAGAACATGTTAAAAAAAATTCATATCATCTTCTTTCATCTTTTACAACCGAAACCCTAGAGGAGGAAGAAACACATTTGACCAAAAATTGGCTTTGTGATTAGGTAAGCAAACCTTGCCCGTTTTTAGTAATTTTTATGTTTTTGAGCTTGTATTAGCTTGGTCTAGCTAACCCGAGGATTAATTTGCAAAATTGTTAAATGTGGTGGATTTTTCCATTGACGTGTTTATTATGTTTTTGAAGTTTTTTGATAGATTATTAAGCTTGATTGTTTAATAGAACTATTTTGTAATAATAGAACTATTTTGTAAAGTAGTTTTTAGTAATTTTAATGTTTAAGGACTAAAATGTAAAAATAGAAAAATTATTTTTACTTGTTGTGAATTAACAGTAAATAAGGACTGTAGTGAGGTCCTAAAAAATTTGGCTAAGTTGGGTTTTAGTTGAAATTGGTTAAATTGCGAGTTTTGGACTTAAAGACTAAATCGCATAAAAGTAAAATGTTGGGAGTAATTTTGTAAAAATGTCTAGAAGAACTTAATAGCATAAAATGAGTTAATTTTTCTGTTGGAATTAGTTAATTGAATGAAATTATTATTCTAGATCAAGAACGAGTTGAGAAAATTATGGAATAGTCCCTGTACCTTCGTTATTGATGCAGTTTAGTCTGGTAAGTTCGTTCGGTTTAATTGTAATAAAATTTAAATAGATGTTATATGAATTTATTTTTTGAGTGTTGAGTAATGTATTAATGCTTGTAATGAGAATAGAGATAATGAATCGTTATAACATTGTGTACTAATGAAATAGTCTAAGCTGGTGAACGCAGGATAGAGTATGATTGACATGCCAATAGGTTATTTTGTGCGCGATACGAGATTGGTTTGAGAACTGATAATGATTCCTGTATATCTCTTGTTCATTGAATATATCAAGGTCCTGCATTTTTTTCGGACTATCGTGTTGTATTATAGTGATTTCTAGTATGTTATGGGGGCAGAAGTTAGCCTACGGGCTAGGCACTTAGTGCCAAGGAGTGTTATCGATTGGATTAGCTCTTATGAGCGGTTGGTGTGTTTCGGATGGTTAACCATGTACTCATATCCATATATCATTCATCAGCAATGTGTTTTTGATAAACAAATGTTATTGAAATGTCGAAAGTTGATTTACTTTATTGTTCGAGTATTACTCACCTGTTGTGAACTGTGGTTGACACCTTTGTTTAGTAATCTTGTTATTTGGTTTATTATGTTATTAGGTAAACTTTATCGTTTTAACCTCGAACTTACTAAGCTTTACAAAAGCTTACTTGTATTATTTGTCTTGTTTCCTTATAGATCACGTTTTTTTGGATAATCGAGCGATCAGATCAACTCGAAGAATCACACTATCCGAGGATCCGTTTTGGTAGATACTGAATACAACTTGGCTTATATGGCATGTAATAGGAGGATCTAAGTCATGTTTGTAAATATGCATAATGGCTTATGTTGTATATCTTGTTATGCTTATGATCTTAAGGTGTTTTATAACTCCTTGATATATGTATGCATGTTCCCAACTTAGACACAAGTGGATGTAGTTGTGTGAGTCAATTGGTAAGCTTGGTTATCTTGATGTATGCTATTTGAGGTCAAGTGTTCATAACTTGGAAGTCTAATAGGTAAATGAAATTTTAATTGATTGAGTTGAGGTGTCCTTGATGACTTATTTGTTAGATCTTTGGTTGATTAATTTTGCATGTTTTAATTATTCTTGGATGTGTTTTGAGGCATTGTGATCATGTGTTAGTAAGTTGGTTTAGGTACCTAAGTATTGGGTGTGAAAATGACATGTTTGGGTCATTTTTGGGCACACACAGCTTGGGGCACGGTCTGCCATACGGTCGTGTGTCACACAGGAGCAAACTCACAGAAGCGTGTGCCCCTAGCATGTTGGGTGCAGGGTTCACACGGGCTAGCACATGGCTTGCGACATGGCCGTGTGACCCAAGTCAGTGAGTTACATGGCCCACGCACACAAGTGTGTAGGATAACCACATGACCATGTCTTGAGCCACACGGTCTGGGCCCAGTCACACGGCCGTGTGACCCCCGTTTTTGAAATTTTCATATTTTTCCCAAATATTCTAATTTGTTTCAAATTTGTTCCCATTTTTTCTAAAATATTTTTAAGGCCACGTAAGCTTGATTTAATACTCATAAATGCATGTTTTTCTCTAATCTAAATCATTTATGAAATTTGTAAATTATTATGGTAAACTTGATGCTATCTATTATTGATTTTTCTAAATTGTGCAGTAATACTCTGTAACCCTAATCTGGCGATGGAAACAAGTTATGGGTATTACACCTTCCTCTCTTGAGTTTGAAAGGCTTCAGTGCCTCTATCTTGCTGACAACTTTTCTTGATGGTTCCTCAATTGTCAAAAGTTCCTTACATTGGTTCTTGGCTCTCTTATTGATGCTCCTACAAAGTACCATTTCAACTTATTAGTATCATGCAAATCATTTATTTCTTGTGTTATGGGATTAATAAAATTGACACTAAAGACATTAAACACTTCACTAGGATGACACAACTTCATAAACATTAAATTTAATAATGTCACCATCGAATTCCATAGTGAGAGTGTAACACCCCTAACCCGTAACCGTAGTCGAAATAGGTTAAGAGGCGTTACTGGACTTTCAACTCATTTCAGATCGGTAATTCATCAAAAATTTAACAAATATCATTTCATTTCAGTAATTATCAATCATTCATATTCATAACATGCTTAAATCGAGCATACCAAGCTTAATTCATACGTTTGGGACTGAATCGATAACATATAAAAGTTTTGAGAAAACTTAGAAAATTTTTTGAATAAGGGTCACATGCCCGTGTACTCAGGCTGTGCGGCATGAAATAGGCTTGGTTTAAGCCATTTTTCACACCCCAAAAAACAAGTACCTAAACCATTCATATAGTACCAAATTCACATACAATATGAGCAGCTATAAACAACCATTTCAATGCACCTATATGCCATTTCAAAACCAATCATTTACATACTCAAATCAATACAATTTGTGCATTTAAACACATATCAAACTAATATGATTCAACCTCATACCTATCCTAATATCAAATAACATTCAAACATTTTCCAATCACTAACTCATCACATACCAATATTATCATATGCATCAAATCCTTCATAAGAAAACTTGCCAAAACATATCATCTTATACACATTTGACCATTATAACAACTAAGCCAAATCTCATGGCTTAAGAACATCAAAACACATAACTATACAATAAGCTAAAGTAACCAAAAACATATTCCCATAAACTAGCCTATACATGCCATGTTTACACAACTTCCATAAGTTCAAAAGTACCAAGAAATCGACTGGATAGTGTGATGTTTATCTCCGATGTCATCCGAATCGAGCTAGCTAACGAACCTCTATAAAACACGAAGAAATAAAATGAGTAAGAATTAAAGCTTAGTAGGCCCGTATAATGGAATTAAACTTACCACATTGCATAATTTAAACAATTAAATCAACATGTCCAACTCAAATATTTAAATGCTATCACACATACACCTCAATAGGTTAGAGTCTCAAATATGCATATAACCAAAATTTCATCCATGAATGATTCAATTTGGCATTCAACTCAGATAGCATTTCATTCATACAATTCATAAAATCTCTTTTCTAGTTCCATACGTCCTCATAACACATATCATATTTCATCTATACAATTCACATAGATCATATTCCATTTCATTCTCAAGCATATAATCGGTAACAGTATAATGCCCGTTGAACCTAATGAAACATTGAAGGATACTTGGGTGATACACACTATGTGTATTAATCGATAATCCATCAATTCATTATCATTTCCGCTCTTTTGACCCTTAATCGGTAAACTCATTCCGAGCTAAAGAACGGTAAGCTCTATTGAGCTAAAACGGTAAGCTCATAAGAGCTGATATATCGGTAGGCTCATACAAGGTGTGGTGAGTCTGCAACAAATGCAGGAGCTCAACGAAAACGGTAACCCTAGTGACATTTCACTTGTATCCTACGATTTTCTATAGTTCAAACGGCGCTCGATATTACTCAATACATTTCAAATTAAGCAATTCAATATCGTTTATTTCAACCATTCAATTCACATATATATATACATATTCATTTCATACAATTTCAATTAAATGAAAGTTCGATTCTAATTATACGAACTTACCTCGAGTTGCTCAGATGGAAATTATTGACTATTCGTCCACTTGTCCTTTTCACCGATCTAATCCCAACCTCGACTTATCTTGAGATATATATGATCAAAATCAGCTTATTTAAGAAACTATTTATTCAATTTAGTCCAAAACACACATTAGGGCTATTTTACACCTTTGCCCCTAAACTTTCACATTTTTACAATTTAGTCCTTATCACATAAAATTGCAAATTCATGCAATTTAGTACAAACCCATGCTTAACCAAATTTATTACATGTTACTAGTAGCCCATATTTTCAATTTATTCACACTTTTAACCACCACATTTCACATTTTATCAATTTAATCCTTTTTTTGCATTTTCATCAAAAATCACATTATAAAATATGAAAATCTAACACCAAATATTCATATTTCACCATTAAACATCAAAGAACACATAAGATCACCAATGGAAACTATCAAAATATTTAACAGTTTTGAAATCGAAGACACAGGCTAGCTAGTACTAGTTGTAACAATCACAAAAACATAGAAATCATTAAAAACATGACAAAATCACTTACCAATTAAGCATTCAAAGTTGCCGAACCTTAGATTCCAAAAATGAATTTTCTTTCTTTGATATTCGGTTGAAAAAGAATGGAAGAAGATGACAATTTGTTTGGTTTTATTTATTATAACTTTAATTACATAATTACCTAATTAACCTTTAAAATTAAACCAAATTTCAAAATTTCCAAGCCAAAATCTCCCACTAACTCATTTATGGAAGAATTACCACATAAGGACTTTCACTTGAAAGCCCTATAGCTATTTAATACCTTCATCTATTAGAACTCAACTTTTACGCTTTACGCGATTTAGTCCCTTTTACCGAATTAAGCATTCAAACAGTAAAATTTCTTTACGAAACTTTCACCTAATAATTCTATCATGGTGTAAACTTTAATATAATAATAAAATTAATATTTTAACTTAGGATTTATGGTCTCGAAACTACTGTTCTGATTTGATCCAAAAACGGGCTGTTACAGAGAGTGCCATTTCGGACATTGATTTTTGTACTAGAAATACTAAAGAAAGGTCTCCCGAGCAAGAGGTTGAAAGAACTTGTCGAGTTATTGTCCTTCATGTCCACGATATAGAAGTTTGTAGGAAAAATTAATTCATTAAATTTAACTAAAATGTTTCCCAAACTCCCTCTGGGTAAAGCACTAACCTGTCTACCAATTAAATCACGAAACCTATTTCTTTCAATGAACATGCATTAAGTGAATTATAAATAAATACTGGCTTAACATTAATGGAAATGTCTAAATCACATATAACCTTTTTTATGTCTGCATTAGCTATTTTGCATGGAATAGCAAACATACATTGGTCATTATATTTTTGTGGAATTTTCTTTTAAAGAATAGTGAAGACATTTCACCCCATGTTTACCTTTTTATGACCAACTAGTTTCCTCTTACTAGTGCATAATTCTTTAAGGAATTTTGCATAATGATGAATTTTCTTAAAAGCATCTAGTGGGGTATATTTACCTCAATTTTCTTGAACGTTTCAAGGATCTTCTTCTCATCTCTTTCTTTTTTATTTTTTGCCAATCTTCCATGAAAATGAGCTGGTATTGTGATCATTTTTTGGGCTCCCGATTCTATCTTGGCCACTAGTTTGTTTTTTTGCTTTTCTTTCCTAATCTAATGCCCACGACTCGTGCCAATAAGGGGTTCCAAGACTATTCCACTTCGTAAAGTCATTACACTCACATTTTGTCTTGAGTTTGATTTTGTTTGGGATGACAGATTGCCTTGGGATTCCAACCTACCTGTAACACCCCTCACCCGACTCGATCGTCAATTCTGAGTTACAGGGTACTACAGTCATTACCGGAGAAACTATGGAAAAATAACATTCAAATTAAAAATAAATCATACAATCATAACCAATTTAGTTCATATTCACCATATAATCCCTTTCTCAGGTCTTTACAATCCTATGTATGTTCTAGAATTGAACCGAAATTGAACTAAGACCAATTTGCAACAATTTTTAAATGATGTCGAGATGTGAGGGGTTTTCTCGTAGCAACATGACATACTGACTTGCCTTGTTGTGACGATGAGGGTTCCTTGCTATGTCATGGCCTAGAGTCCGGGTCTCGTTGCGACGACCATTGTTTGACGTCGTAACGTAGACCCTATTTTTGGTGTAAATTAGGCCTTTTGGTACCTATTTCAAGCCATCAACCATATTAATTCAGTTGGTGCCTAATTGCACCTTTGTACCTACACAAAACCAACAAAAGTACATTCATACAATCATGCTTTTAAACCATTCCAAACCAACATTTAACCATGCCATATTAAGCTTAATGATACAAATCAAAATGCCATATACAATATCACACAAAATACCAAATCAAACATTTATAAAACTTGACATTAGTTTGCACAAAATCAAGCATTACCAAAGTTTCAAACCAAACTAAATTTTTTTAAGTTAATATGGCAACACCTATGTATGTGCCACATAACCGAGTCTAAAGTGATCAAAAGAATACCGAACAGATGGTAGGATAGTGTGTTCTTCAAGTTGATTTGAATAATAGGTTCTACAAATCAACAATCTACATGGAAAAGGAAAAGTAACGAGTAAGTATAACGAATGCTTAATAAGTCCATATGAAATTTACTTTACTTACCTTGACGTTTATAACAATTTAGAGATTGAAACACATGGGTACAAACATTGTAATCTTTTGGCAACTTTATACTTTCATGTACAATTCAATCACACAATCACTATGTAAGTTCATTTGCATATCAAACCATAATACCAAAATCATGTACATATATAACCATTTTCATATTATAACATATACTATTAACTATGCATTTCAATTTTTAATTATCGTTTTCATTTCAATTTCAATCCACGATCAATAATTTCATTTCAATTTTTAATTATCGTTTTCATTTTTATTTCGCCCAGATACTATAGCAAAATGAATTCATATACACGAGACTAATTTTCTCACACAAGCTGTCATAATCAAGCTACTCATACGAGCTTTAGACCAAGCTTGCTCATACGAGCTTAGTTGGATGTTGATAACACCATCTTCAGAGAATCTATAACATATGTTAGATCTCAAGCCATTGTATTAATCCCTGATCAAACACTTGTTTCCCTTTTTCGATTGAACCATTTCCTTTTCCATTTGGACCCTAATGACATGCCATTCGTATCCCAATCATTAACTAAGTTCACACGAGCTCTATTACGATATTCAATTCATTCCAATCCCTGTAATGTCATCATATACATATCATTAAAATATATAAACATTCCACATCCATTCCATACATCGTGTTCACTTGTAATACTATATTTCTCATAGTTTATGATTTAGTCCTTTAGATGCCAAAATCGTCAAAATTATAATTAACCTAAACTAATAGAAATTATAATATATATTTCACACACAAAATAAATAACATAGTAAGTTTCATATGAACTTACACGGCAAAAACAACAACAAAAATGATATGGAGGATTAATCTGTAATTTTGCCTTTTCTTTGATTATCCTCTGGTTGGTTCAAATCTGATCTATACGATAATTTATTTCAACTTATCAATTTCAAATACCTTATATCATTCTATTATATGCATATGCATATGACATTTCAATTTTACTTTTGAATGCTCCTAAATTTTTTCATTTTATTCTATTTAGTCCCTAAAATTAAAATTGCTATAACTTTCAAATTTGAGGTTTTATTTTGAAATCAATCTCAATTACACCCTTATACAACCCTCTATTATCTATAATTATAGAAATATAACATCAATTTTGAATTTTGTGCACTTTAGTCCCTATGTTCACAAACTAGCAATTAAACTTTACAAACTAGTCGTTTGTCATATCTAAGCTTAAAATCTAACAAATTAACACCAATTTCATGAAGCATTAAATAGTGGTAACTTTTGTAAACTTTAACAGTTTTACAAATTGATAGACGGACTAGCTAAATCAAGCTCTCGGAACCTCAAAAACATAAAAATTACAAAAAACAAACTGAAAATCACCTACCAAATAAACAACCAAGGATCGAAAGTTGAAAACCTTTTTTCTCCTTTTTGTTTCATGAATATGGAAAAGATGATAATTATGGCTTTATTTTTTTCATTTAATATATATACTTTAATTAAAATTAGTTAATTATCATTTATTTAACTAAACTTTAATTAATAAGGTTTTAATCTACTTTAAACAAAAGTTAGTGGATTATAATATATCCACCACTATTTGACCAATCTAAAATTTCAAATTTTCTCCTTTTGGCCCTTCGACTAATTAAAATCCAAAGTGATTAACTTTTACCACTTTTACAAATTAGTCCTTGTACTTTAATTAACTATCTAATTGACAAAATTAAAGGACCAAATTTTAATTAAACTTTTTACTGATCTTTTAAATATTCAAATAATAATATTTATGGACTCAATCTTTAGAATGACGTTTCAAAACCACCGTTTTTGACACAATTGAAAAATAGGTTGTTACATTACCGTTTGATACAAAATATTTGCTTACTTGGATCTCTAGATTTTGAAGTGTCGCTTTTGTGTCCTATTGAAATTTTGGAGAATCAAAAACAAGTTTATTCACAAGATCTTTTAGAAATGTACTTGAAGCTTGGGGTTGTTGAGGATGAGGCCTCGGTTGGTACAGTTGTTTGTATGAGGGTTTCTCTCCATAATTGATATAAGAGTGGTCCCTCCATCCAACATTATACGAGTTGGAATATGGATCATATAAATCTTGTGGTGGACCCGAGAAGTTTTCAACTGCTGTCACTTGTGAGGTGGGATCGTTGCATAATACAAACATGTATCAGTAGTATGATTTGGGACTGCAGAGATACCATAAACTTGAGTAAGAGATTTTTTTTCTTGCAACTAGGTTTTGAATGATATTAGTAAGCTTATCAATTTTTTCCTCTAAGGATGGAGTACTTATCTCATGAACTCGTTTCATAGGTTCTGTATTAGCTTGATATTGTTGAAAGTTGGCCACCATAGTGGAGATCAAGTCTCGTGCCTCTTAAAGGGTCATGTTAACAAGTGCCTCCACTTGCAACATCAATCATCTTTCTTTCCATGGGAAGCAAGCTTTCATAGAAATTAATGAAGAAGAGATTGTTCAATAATTCCGTGTAATGGGCAACTTGCGTATAACTTTTAAAAATGCTCTTAATAATAAAAAAG
This sequence comes from Gossypium raimondii, assembly GCF_025698545.1. NCBI lineage: Eukaryota > Viridiplantae > Streptophyta > Magnoliopsida > Malvales > Malvaceae > Gossypium > Gossypium raimondii. The sequence continues at coordinate 38,969,241 of NC_068567.1, read as the reverse complement.
TTTTTTCGAATCCCTTTGTCAAACACCAAAAATTTCCCTTCTCAACTCAACTACTTAAGCTGTTGGAAATGTAATAGCCCATTTTTTAGTAGTGCTAGAAACAGTGGTTTCAAAACCCCATTTCCTATTATCGAGTCTGTAAATATTATTATTTAATATTTACGAGTCTAAATTAGAAATATATTGAGTTTTGGTCTAGTAATTTTGGTGAATTGTTAGTTAACTGCAGTACATTGACTAAATTATAAAATTGGTAAAAGTTGAATCACTATGGATTTTTTATTAGCCAATAGACTAATTAAGCAATTAGAAACTTTTCTCTTAATAGATAATGGAGAATGATGTATGTCCTCATTAGTTTATATTAAAATTGATTAAGAAATGTTAATTATAGTTTAATTAAGTTAACTAGGATTAATGAAAGTTAATATAAGTATATATATCAAATTAAAAGGAAATAAAAATAAAATGGATGCTCATCTTCTTCATCACGAAAGAAAATAAAGAAAAACAAGGGTTTCAACGTTTTCAACTACTATTTTGCAAAATTGTTAAAGTTTCTAAAAATGTCATTGATGATTTCTTGAAGTTATTGGTGTTAAATGAGTACATTTGAAGCTTAGATATGAAAAAAAGGACTAATTTCTAAAGTGAAAATTGTTAGTTTTGATCATCGTGAGTAAAATGTAAATATTTTGAATTTAGTATGAAATTTCTATAAATATGGGCAATAGGGGCTATAGAAAGATGAAATTTAGATTGGTTTTGAAATTGAAGCTCAAATTTGAAAGTTATAGCAATTTTGATTTTAGTGATTAAATTGAATAAAATTTAAAACTTTAGGGAACATTCAAAATTGAATTTGAACTGTCATATGCATAAAATAGAATGCTATAAAGTATTTGAAATTGATAAGTGAAATGAGTTATTATTATAGATCAGTAATTGAACCAATCGGAAGATAATCGAGGAAAAGGAAAAATTATAGATTAGTCACTGACATCTTATTATTGCAGTTTTGTCCAGGGAAGTTCATATGGTGTAGTTTTTTGTAATAGTAATGTAAATAAATTTAATTATGAATTTGTTTGTGTATAAATGTAACTTTGAATTGGTTACAATTTGGTACAAAAAGGTGAGGCATGGATTGTAAAGAAATGGTAATATGTGCTATATGTGCCCAAGAGAATAGAGAATGTTTTATGATAGGATGACATGTATATGATGACATTACAGTAATTTAAATGTTACGAATACATTATTAATGTCCGCGTGAACCTAGTAAATGATTAGGATACGATTGATATGCCAAGAGGGTTATTTACGCACTTGTACGGGTTTAACACTTTTGTGCTCTCTGTTCATCACTTCGGTGCTCTCTGATCAACACTTCGGTGCTCTCTTCTTAGCAGTTCACTGTTCTCTGTTTTACACTACAGTAATCTTTAGTGTGGTGTAGTTACCTGTGTATCCGATTTTATTTACTAAAGTTCATTGAGCTAATTGATTAATGGAAATAAAAATGAAAATGGTATGTTAGAAGCTTGATGCTCAAATGGTATATGATGATGTGATAGTGTCTATGGTATTGAAATGTGAATTCTATATGAATGGTACTAAATTGAATAACATAGTAAATGTGGAATTGCTATGTGACTCGAATTATGTTGAACTCACCTATTTGTTGTGAATATGCTATGTCAGGTATATTATGTCACATTATTTAGTTTATTACAATTAATGGTAATTCGGGGTGAGTTTTCGTTTTAACACCTATAAACTTATTAAGCATTCGAAATGCTTACCTAGTTGTTTTACATTTTTGTAGGTTGTCAGTTTGCGAAACTCATCAGTTGGATCAGCTCAAAGATCACACTATCCCTCTATCAACTCGATAAACTTTTACTCGTTTTAAACTCGGTATTGTGGCATGTACTTAGGTGCTTATGTATATAATTTTTTGTGAATGGATGGTTTGGTTGAAACCTTGTTGAATGTTTGAATTTGGAAAGTTAATGTCCATATATGCATAAACGTGTTTTCGCAAAATGATATGCTTATATTATTTGTCTTGTTGAATAGAAAATTTTGAATGTATAATGGTATGTTTGGATCTTAAAAATTGTATAGTTGAAATGTGGCTTGAAGGTATTGAATTTATAGGTGAAAATGACTTGGTTAAGTGTTCAATTGATGTTTAATGTTTGGTTGATTGAGAAAGTATTGATTTGTGGTGTTTTGGTATGAAATGAATTGGTTTTGTGCAGGTTTATAGGGTGTTTTAGAGCATCTTTTGAAATAGCTTTGGTTTATGCATGAAAAGGGACCAAAATGGAAGATTTTGACATAATTGGTACTGAAGTATCGGTACCACAGGTGAAGGTATTAATACTTAGTATTTTTTAGTTAATTTTTCAAACATTGAATTTCAAAACGGTATCAATACTGGATTGAAGTATCGATACTTAAATCAGAATACCAATACTTTACAAGGGTATCGATACAATTGAACTTTGTCTAAATTTTATAAAAGTATCAGAATCATAAAACGACATTGATACTTTGTAAAAGAGGTATCAGTACCATATATCAAGTATCAATACTTGTGTTTTAAGGAAGAATTTTTCTAAACATTGAACTAACAAATGGTATCAGTACCATTTCAGGGGTATTAGTAACTATTCTAAAATTTTTAAATTTTGCAATTTAGCCCTATTTCATGTTTAGGTTAACAATTAAGCTTTCGTATATTCAATTGAGTCTTGGGAAAGTTTATTGATCGTATAATGACTGAAATTTTGAAATGTTTATATATTTGAATGGTTTATTTTCAATCTTTTCATCGGTAGTTGCTTTGGTAACGAATGTAGCATCCCATAAGTTGGACCCAATGATTAGGTCGAGCGAGGAATGTTACATTTAGTGGTATCAGAGCTACGATTTAGTCGATTCTAAGACTAAAACGTATCGAGTACTTGTTTAAAAATACATGCAACAATAACCTGTAATAGTGTGATGCCTTCTGATTTGATTTGACTCTATTTTTCATATAGATATACGATGTCAGTCGAATCAAATTGTGTTTTCCCTGTTGAGATAGATAGTAATGTTCTAACTTCTAACTAGAGAACAAGTCATAGTATCCCTATTTTGCAAATGCCCAAAAGTCAGGTGAGAAATGCCTTCTTTCAAATGATAATGTCACACCCTAAATTTTGAGGATTTGAGAAGAAGGTGAATGTGAAGGTTACCTATTTTGGCGCGCTATGGTAAGATAGTTCGCCATTTTACAGTCTTATGGAAAAGTAAAGTTGGCGCATAAAGTATTTGCCCGTAGAAGTATCTAAGGATTTAATCTAGGGATATTCTTCAATTGAAAAGAGAGTACAAAAAATGAAGGGCACGTCTCAGATTGTTGCCTGAATATGAGAAAGTTGTAAGGGACTAAAGTGTCTTTCAGACCACGCAATACGCAAGTCACCACCAAGGTGTAATACGCCTGGTTTCCATGAACATTATTCTAGTTGGTTCTTGTAATGGGATTAGTTGAGGGCTGATTGGACTGATTTGACTCTCTTCTTGACTAGCATATCTTTAAACATCAACTTCACTAGATTTTCCTCTACTTGTCTCAAAATTTTTTTAGTAGGGAAACAAAGAATGATTTTAGTAAATATGGCCACTTATCAAGATCCATTAAGAGAAGTTGAGTATGTATATATATGGTAAGAAGAGAATAAGGAGATGGTTTTTCTTCTTTTTCTTCCACCCTTTGGTTCTTCTTTTTAGACCTAAACATTCTTTTCCTCTTTGTTAACCTGGAAGTTAAGGTTTTTGGGTGAATCCATGGATGTTTCAACCTTCTATTGTTGTTGTTCGTTCAGTAAGGACGATCAGATTTGGAAATTTGAGCTATAGTAAATGTGAGTTTAAGTGAGTTTTTATCTTGACTCTTGCATGTTAGTTTATAATGGTAGATCAAATGTTGATGTCTTCTTAGATAGATGGTAATGTATGTATGTGAATTATTGTAAAGGTTCTGCATAATTACAAATGAGATATATGGGTTATTGCATGAATAAGATGATGTGTGGTATGTATGCTTGTGAAATCAAGTATGAAAGAATATGAGTTCACTAGAAGTGTGAAAGAATCTGGTTAAGTGCATTCTGTGTTAAGTGATTAACACAACCTATAACAACCAACCCAACGAAGTCTCTGTATCTAGTTATTATTTGACGTATAGTTGGTAAAATAAGGATAGATATGAGTATGTAAAAGGTTTGTCTTGGCTAAGTATATAATTATGTGTATTGCGCCATTTGGAAAACTCTTAGTTTTGGCGGGTTCTGTGGTTTGGCAGACTCTTCTGTTAAGTATCTGCCCAACCCAAATGTTTTGGGTGAACTCGTTAAGTTCGTAGCTATTTGGATTTGTTTATTATTTAAGTAAGGTAATTTTGTTAGTTAAGTTGAGATTTAGTTAGAACAGAATTAGACTACTACAGATGATAAGACTTAAATCATGTTAAGTGCACTTAATCACTGGAATCAAGAGAGTTAGTGGAATTATCTAATTTTCCACTAATCCTTGTATCTGAGCTTAAGTATATAAGGATAGTGGTGGTCTTTTTGAACACTTTTACATTTTGTTCTTCTTCCTTAATTTCCTCTGAAAACCCTTTAAAAATCTAGGTTCAGAAAACCTCTTCGAAGTAAGGTTTGCAATATTCAGCTAACTTCTACGTTAGTACCAGCTCACTAGTAATTACTAATGAACACTAGGTTACCCTCTAAGTCATTTAAATATTTCTCGTTCTGCATGCATATATATTAGAATAGTGTGTGAGGGAGGAAACTTCCTAATTCAGGATTGAGCGTTGTTAATACTTACATGCATGATCAGATTTGATTGATTGGTGATCTGATATGTTTAATTATCTTTTAGCTTAATAAGTTAAAGAAGGTCCAAGTGATAAAGAATGACCTGCTTTATAGATTTGTGTTAGAGTTTCTGGTGAGTTCATTCTTACTTCTATGTTTAGTAAGTTTCTTTATTTTGTAATTCATGTAAGGTAAGTAATCGTCCTTTGTATTGGATGAAAGATGTTGTGTGGTGATGTATGGGTAATGGTTATCCATAGTCTTCAATCTAAGTGTAATCTGTCTGTGAGATATTATTCATGCTTAAGTCATTACCGTCTACTTCTGATATGTATGATATGATATGAAATGTTATAAGGTGATGAAGATGAAAAGATATGTTTGTGTAGCCTTTAGTAGGGAAACTATATTGCAAACCGGATTGGCAAATCATGATAAAAAATGTTGTTCTAAATGTAAATGATATGAGGAGTTAATGGGGAGAGTGTATGTGAATAAGACTGAATGATATGCTTCTGATTATGAATTTTGGGAATATGGCTGACATGAGAATGGATTTGTCTGAGTTATGTTGAGCTGGCATACAATATAAGCCCAAATGATAAGTAAGTTGGCATACTGAGTCTGTGTGTGTTTTGTATACTCCATTGGGCGTGCTATGTTTATGTGTGTGTAAATCCTTCAAAAATTTTCAATTGTACTATTAGTAATGTTATGTATAATTTTTCTTTGGAACTCACTAAGTTCGTATGAACTTACTTTGTTACTTTTTCTTTCCCAGGCTTGCTGATTGAAGGAAGGCTTTGTTAGATGGACTATGCTAGAGTGCTATTGCTTTTGTGAGATGACTATGAGGTTTTGTGTCATACATGACTTGTGGGGGTGACATAGATGTGTATTTGGAAATGATTTGTAGTTAGAACTACTGTTTTGATAAGACTATTTTATGAGATTTCTATGAGGCATTAATGCTGGGTTTTAAATTAATATATTATGTTTAATGAAGTTATTATATTTTAAATTATACATTATATGGTTTGTGTATAATTTTTAAACTGTTGATGTTTTTCATTCAAGTCTTAGTAAAGTAACAACTAATATATGTCTTATATTTATAAATTTGTAAGAATTATATAAAGCTTTCACCAAAATGTTTTAAAGTTAGTTGGATTTTAAGTAGTGACACACCATACTCGGATCCTATTATAAGGTTGGGTTTGGCGTATTACACAACCATTTGTGATGTCTCTAGTAGGGCAAGTACATTGCTAATTGGATTGGCATATCACAATATGAAAATATGTGTAAGACCATGTGGTAGAGACCCATGGCACCATACGACATTGAGAATACTCATGGTGTTGCCTCCGGTAAGATATATCAGATTGGCAGAGCACAACATGAAATTATGTACAAAACCATGAGGGAGAAACCCATGACACCCTCTGAGATAATCTGTTGGGATAGTAAACATGTGTTATTTTGTAAAGCCTTTATGGTGTATTCTGTAAATCCTTTGAGGCGTATTCTGTAATGCATTTGTGGCATAATCTGTAAAACCTTTGTGGCGTATTCTATAATGCCCTTGAGGCAAGATCTGGATAATCGCCTTTGTGGTGAAATTAGGGTCAGTTTAGAGACTTCTTCACTAGATAACTTTGTGGTAGAGATTTGGATAAGTTTGGAAACATCTCTATATGAATAACCTTGTGATGAAATTCAATATGACTTAAAGGAATTTCCTAAAAGGATTCTCAACAGTGTTTCTAAAGGGTGAATATGCCATAGTAGTCTGTCAATATAGGTAATTTGGCATATTCGTTATTGTAAGTACTAAGAGTTTGTCAGATCAAAATTTGTTTACGCTATGTAAGGAAGTAATCTGAATTACCTGGTATTTGCTAAATCTGAGTGTTTCATGCTGTATATAAAAAGGTTATCTAAAGTATAAGTTGTCTGTCAAATCAGAGCGTTCTCATATATATAACATGGTTGTCTGGGATTCTACAGGATGACTTAGAAGATTTCATCCATCAGAATAAGTTGCGATCTGGGTTGATTAAAGACATGATCTGACTAGCACTTTGATAGGTATCAATTTAGTATGAATCTGCCAAATGCAGGATCTGTATGAAGTTCATTTTAAAAGATTAGTTAGTATAAGTACCCGCCAAGAATAGTATATGTGAGTACCCTATCTTGGGGAAGGTATTCAACATCCGATTGAGTGATAATCCGTCGAAGTTAGGTTCTGTATGGATATCCTTCTGAGAAGTGTATCTGTTTTCCAAAAAGAAATGAGATTTGTATTGAGTGGTGAAGTCTGGAATCTGCTCAATGAGTGAATTGTGTGTATAACAGCCCGTTTTTAGTGGTGTCGAAAATAGTGGTTTTGAGACCACTATTTTGATGGGTAAATTATTAATTTATTATTTATTTAATGTCTATGGGGTTATATTAAGGTCGTATTAATATTTCGTTAAGAAATTTTGATGTTTAAATGGTTAATTAGGTGGAAAGGACTAAATTGTAAAAAGTATAAAAGTTGAGTTCTATTAGTTTAAAGGGATAAATGGCTATGGAAAGGAAATTTAATGGACTTGAATGGTAAATATACCAATTAATGAGTTAGTGGATGTTTATGGATAGGTTTTAATCAAATTTTAATAATTTTAAAAGGTTAATTTGGTAGTTTGATAATTAAGTTAAAATGTTAATAAATTAAAAGATGAAAAGTTATCATCTTCCTCAATTCTTCAAGCCAAAACCGTTTTCCACCATTAGAGAAGAAATCTAGGTTCGACAAAGCTTCTTTTGGTGCATGTAAGTGAATTCAAGCACCGTTTTTAATGATTTTTATGTTTTTGAGTTCGTTTTAGCTTAATCTAGCTAGCCCTAGGGTTAATTTGCAAAAAAATTAAAGGTTGAAGGACTTGCCATGAAATCTTTTGAATAGGTTTTGATGTTGGTTGATGGATTATTTATCTTTTTTGTAAAATAAACATGTTTTGTTAAGTAATTTTTGTTGAATATTGCAATTAGGGATTAAATTGTTAACAGTATAAATCCAAGGGTTTTTTGGTGAAATTTTGGTAGTTATGGGTTGTTTCAAGGTCTCTTGCAGCTTTGGTTAGTATGGATATAGGTTAAAATGGTTAGATTTAAAGCTATGAGCTTAAGGACTAAATTGTGAAAAGTCAAAGTATTAGGGGTAATTTCATAATTCTGCATAAATATGAATTATGGATTAAATTTAATTCTAGTACTTAATTGAATGAAATTATCTGTTTAGATAAAGATACACCACATTCGAACTTAAATCGAGGAAAAGCGAAAGCTTCAGATTAGTTCGATTATACTTCTACGCCCTAATCATCGAGGTAAGTTCGTATGAACTGTGATCGTTTTAGTGTTAGCTAAATTGAATGTTTACTATTTTGTTTTAATATAAATGAATCTAAATATAAATGTATCCATGTTATGATGAATTGATGGATAACGAGTCCCGGTTGAACGTAAAGAATTCTTAGGATACAAATGACATGTCATTAGGGATTTCATGTTTTGGGTGCTGGTCTTGAATGTCCTACCAATGACTAAAGTCCTGCATTTGTTACAGATTCTCCATAGCTCATGTGAGTAACATCGTGTAGCTTACATTTCCACCCACAACTCGTGTGAACATTGATGTAAAGGCACACTATGTGTGAGCTTTCCCGATATCTAATGTAGTTCTAGATGGTTCAATGGGTAAGAAAAGGGAATGAAATTTTTTGTTTCAAATTAGTCCCGAATTGTTTCAAAGCTATTTTTAGGGCATCAAAGGCTCGAATTAGGGACAAAATGCATCTAATTAAATGGATTATAATATGTTTAGTTTATTTAAATGTTAATATGTTAAATGTTTTTGATTATTCGATAATACTTTGTGACCCTAATTCGGCAACGAAGACGGGTTAGGGGTGTTATAGTGTGTAGGATGGTTAAGTATGAGATTTGATATATATGTATATGCCCGATATAAGAAAGTATCCGCCAAAGACAAAGAGGAAATCCAAAATCTTCAAGATGAAGAATTCAACAAGAAATGTTGCAAGGTAATCTGGGTTAAAAATCACTAAGTTCATATGAATTTACAAATGTTTGTTTATGTTTTAGGTTTGCTTTAAGAGTGAGTACGCAAGGAGGGACCAAGCCAAGATTGTGCCAGGGTGGTGGTTCGAGTTGCGATAGTATGCATACAGAGGACACTATAGGAGTATGGTGCTAGTATACTACGCCATGAAGAGTTTGTCTTTAGCAAACTTTTTTGTTGTAACATCTTATGTTGCTTTGAAAATCTAACGTATTCTTAAATATTTTCTTTAGTTAATCTTTTGTTTTGAAGATAGTTAATAAAAAAATAAGAAGTATGTTTTAAAAGTGGTTATATGTTGGTTGTAAAACTTTTGCTAAATGTTTATGTGTTGTAACATCTGATATCCGGATCTGGTGATTGGGTTCGAGTAGAAGGTGTTACAGATGAACTAGTGGTTTTTAGAATTTATGCGAGCTAATCTTGCGACTACACAACCTCAACCCCTGACAGTGCCTCCTATGGCACCCCATTATCCTCAGATTTTAAACCCAGTAAACATTCATAGACCTCCAGTAGAGAAAATTCGAAAGTGTGGAACAGAAGAGTTTCAAGGCAAGAAATATGATGAGTCAAATAAGGCCGAATACTGGCTAGAAAACACACAACGAGTTTTTGAAGAAATGATGTGTTCATCTAAGGACTGTTTAAGATGTGTTGTGTCACTATTGAAGGAGGAAGCCTACTAGTGGTGGACTACATTGATATCTATTGTTTCGAAAAATCATGTAAACTGGGAATTATTTTAGGCTGAGTTTCAAAAGAAATATATTAATCGTTTTTATCTCAAAAAGAAAAAGAGAGAATTTATGTGGTTGAAACAAGGTGATATGATTGTTCTGAATATGAATGTGAATTTATCTGACTCAATAAAAATGCTCGAGAATTGGTTTCCATTGAGGCCGAAATGTGTACTTGATTTGAATGGGGTTTGAATGAAGATATCCAAATGCTTGTTGGGACTCTAGAATTGAAAGAATTTGTTGCATTATCTGAACGAGCTTAGAAAATGGAAGAATTAATTAATGAAAAGAAACGGGCTAAATCAAAGAACAGAGATTCTGGGAAACACAACATGAATAAATCATTCCTGACTCCTCTATCTAAGTGAACAAGAGAATTCAGAAATAAATCTTTTGCCTTTGATAAAAATTTGAGGAACTATATGTTTAGGCAAAATTATCCAGAATCACAAGCTCCGTTAGTAGCTAGTGCTTGCAGTGTCTGAAATTTGAACAAACCAACTTTCGAGTACTGTGGTAAGAAACATTTTCGTGAATCTTGAGCAAAAACGGGAACTTGTTTCTGATGTGGTTCCACGGAACACTTCTTGAGAGATTGTCTGAAGAAATCTCGTGTTGTTGGGGATCAATCTATCAAGCCTGTGACTACTCCGCTGAGAGGGTGACTACTTGGTAATAGTAGCAATGCTGGAACTGGCCGGGGCAGAGCCACAGATACAACTATATGATCGGAAGCCAGGGCGTTTACCAGGGTTATGCCATTCGAGCTTGGGAAGAGGCTTGACTGACCATACGCGTGTGCATTAAAACAACGAATTTATATAAAATTTTGAAAACCCGATTTTACTTCAAGCATACAAGTCAATTGTAATATTTGTAAGTGTACAATAGAACACTTAGAGTATTCCAAGGATTAAATTGCTAAATTAACTATCTTAAGGACTAAATTGCAAAAAAAAAAATTAAGAAATTATCTGATAAATAACTAATGGTGGTTGGTTAACTTTGATATGGTTCACCAATCCTTGAGTAAGGGACTTAAATATCTAAAATTACTAAGTGGCTCTATTTTATCTTTCGATCTCAATTTTACCGACTCAGTCGAATTAGGTCCGATTTATCTTCTGATCTCGCCGGTTAATTCGGGACTCACGAACGGGTGCGCGACAAGACTACCTTCCAGTATCGCTTTATCTTGATATTTCTTTAGGGGTTTCACTACCTAACTTCTTAATTCTATTCAATTCAATCTGATTTGTTACAATTTAGTCATTTTTCCAAAAATCAACTTACCCACATCTCCATCAACCAATCCCCTTGGGTTTTGTTACCAATTACCATATTAAAGCTAACAAACATGAACGAAACAACTAAGATGTCAATAAGCATCAAATGTAAGAAAATAAAGATAAAAGATTGAATTTTTAATAGAGAAAACTAAAAGCAAAGTAAAGATGAACAACTAGCAGCAAGACAAGAAGCAAGGAACATTAAAGGTAAAGTATTTAATAACTAAAACTAAAGAAAACTAAAATAACATTAAGAAAAAATTAAAGAGTGATTACAAGAAAGTTTAAAGTATTTAACATGTAAATAAAACTAAGCGACAACAAAAACTAACTTCACTAACAACTATGAAACTAAATAAAACTAGGAAGAAACATAAAATAAAACCCTAAAAATATAGAGAAGAAAACTACCATACTCCTAAACTAAAATATGAAAGAAACCCTAAAACTAGAGAGCTTTCTAACCTAAAACTATATCCCACTTTTTTCTCAGCCAAGAGTGGCTTTAAATAGTTAATTTCTGACCCAAAAATATTACCCAAAGTGCCATTAAACGTTGGCTTTTGATTAGTGCTTTAGGTGGACAAAATCTGCCCCTAATGTCATTTTTTCCCTACACAACAGGGATATCGTGATACCCAAGGTAAGATATCGCAATATCATTGACAGTCTCCAAAATGGGGTGCTTCAGGTGGATGTTGCGATACCCAAGGTTGGGTATCGTGATATCACTGTAGATGACCTCTTTTCTAATTCAAATTGGGCCTATCAAAGGTGTTGCAACTTCCACACTTCGATGTCCCAATATCATATCTAGATGACCTCTTTGATGTCATTCTAGGTATGGATTAGTTGATTGAACATGATGCGGTGGTTAATTTTAGACAGAAACATATCAAAACAGAGAAAATATTAATGTTAGAACTGATAGAACAGATTGTGTGACCAATATCATATCAACGTTATCTGTAACACCCCAAAATATGGCATAAGAGTTTTAATGGTATTTTAGGGATTTTAGCTTTAGAGTGTTCAAAATTCTGCGATATGTTTACCGGTAATATTTTTTTACTATGATTTTTAGAAAATTAAATCAATTTTTGAAAATGAGTTTTAAAGACCTTCAATTTTGAAAATTGGTCTGATTTGTAATAGAGATAATATTGTGGGTTTTTAAAAGGCAATTAAACCAAAATTTAAAAATCACCCTAATATTATCCCCCACCTATAAGTTTCACCTTAGTCTTCTTCCTCTTTTATTTTTGTTGTCGTCCCTTACTTTTCTAAGCACTTTACAATCAATTTTGATTCCCAAACTCCGAACTCTTGATTTCTTTCACTTTTCCAACATTAAACCTCCATAAAATCCAAGAAAAAAACCATAGTTTCCTCCATTATCAAGCTTATGAGTTTTTTGGGTTTTCGATCAAATGCTTAGTTTTTCATCGTCTAAGGTAATGATTCAACTCCTCAATAGTTTTAAATGTTATTTGGTCTTTAAAAAAAAGGTTTTAACCATTAAATCACAGTTTTGAATAAAACCCAAAAATTAGCTTGTTAATGGTAGATTTTTGGATTTTGAGTAAAAATGTGGTTTCAAAGTGTTTTTAAACCTATTTTAACGTGATTAGAAGGTTTCTAAACTTTTTTTGAAGTTTCGTTAAAGATTTCTTGAGTTTTAATGAATCTTCAAAAAATAGCCATAAACATGCTAAAAAAGTCGATACCATGAATTGAGTATTTTATTGTAGTTTAGAGGTTGGGAAATAGTCGTAGGTGAATTATAAGGTGAATGGAACTAGTTTTAGGCAAAAAAAATATATATATAGATCGAGATATTTGAATTTTAAGTTTTTTATATTCAAAGTTTCGGTTACATGAGAACTTAGTTTAGGGTTATGTTTTAATTGTTTGAGTTGAGTCTCTAGCTAATTTTTGAATGCATTGTTTTGTGAAATTGTTGTGTTGAAGTTTCAGATTCGATAGGACCTTCTTCGAGCAAGGCAAAAGGTAAGGAAAAGCTAGTTTAAGCTTTCGGCTTTTCGACGAAAGCGGAATAGGAGAGTGTTTGCTATCGCTGCTAGGAGACACAATTCATATTGTTAATTTGAAGCTTAGGAATAGACTAAACCGTTATCCTAAGTTCCGAGTGTAAGTTTTCTATTTCCCTTGTTTTATTTTTGGTAAATTATGTAATTGTGAGAATATTTATGGAATGATTATATGATGCGATATTGTGATATGAGACGTGTGATGACTATTGTGAATTGTTTTGTGTTGTGGGCATATTAATTATGTCGAATAATAGTGATGATGTTATGCTAGCAATATAAATGTGCAGTGAAAGTGTGCGAAAACTGGTAAGTATATATGTGTTACATTATGGAATATGATGCTAATGTAACATGTTATGTATGTGATAAACTAATTTTAATGCACTCATATGTGGTTGGATATGTGATGGCTCAATGAGCATTATTGTGGCACTTTGAGTGCAATTAAACGTGAATTCGATAAGCATGCGTTGTGTAAAAGTTTGTGATGTGAATTGATGAATATGAATAGAGATTATGTGTATTAAATCAGTAATTAAAATTGTGCAATTGTGGATATTTTGGCCTTGTGACCATATGAGATCGTTGGATATAGTTGGCGTGCCATAGGATTGTGAGTACTCACCTATATGTGTTTTGTGATTTGGGCGTTGAGGCCGTGAGACATGTTAGAGAGATAAGGGAATGTGAGCTAAGCTCCATTCAATGAAACATGTTTGGTGTGTTGGAGAGTATTAGCTTTATGCTTCACTTTTGGGATATGTTTGACTCTTTGAGTCATTCAGTGTATTGGAGATATGTGTATCCGATGTGTGGTGATAGAGTTCACTTTTATGTTTCATAGCCTCAAGTGCCAAATTATCTTAAAATGTATATATTTGTAATGTGATGTATGCCTAAATGAGTATGTGGTTGCTATGAAAATTATTGTTTAAATGTGATCTTATTTGTTTTGGTAGTAAGATGTGAGATGGGAACTTAAACATGTGAATAATATGATAAATGAGTTGACTTTAGTTTCATGAAAATGTTAGTATGTTCTCATAGTAAATTGTGTATGTAATTGTGGTTTGGATCGTTCTCATTTAACTCGTGAATGCATCAGGATATGTCAGCTAGACTTGTGAGTTATTAAAGAATGTATACATTATTAGTCTTGATGAATTATTATAAAATGAATTTTTTGAATATGAGTTGAGTGTAGTTATATGAGAGTATAAACTAGTTTTATGATTTAATGAAGCGTGAATATGTTATTGTGACATGGTTAGAATAAGGATGTGAACATTTTTTAGTATGCTCTTGTTTGACATTTGATATTGTGTGTACATTGTGGTTATTTTGAGCATTCTCTGAGTTGGTTAAGCTACCCACTCATTTTAAACCATTGTAGATTAGTTGTGTGTCGGTGTGAGCAGTGTGGTTCCAAGGGGTGATCCCAGCAAGTCCTTTTCTCTTATTTTGTAGGTGTTATTGTTATTTGTTTATGTTTTAGGAATAAAGCAATGTGATAGAGTTTTACTGATATTTGTCATGATATTTTGGATGCCTCCATATACTATTTGTTCCTAAGTTTATAAGATTCATTTCATATTATGTTGATTATTGCTCGAACTTACTTCCAATGTTTGAGGTTGTTATTATGGATGTTTTGATGTTTATTTGATGATGATATGATAGCACGATGAATTGATACAAGTGGGAATGACTTATATACTTAAAATGTTGTATTTTTCAGGTTTGAAGTAGAGGTGTCGATATTCGTGTTGTAAAAATAATACCTCTATGATTCTGAAATGTGCAGGAGGTCAGAATCGTAATTCTGAAATGTGCTAAGTGGTCCTAATGCATGTGTAATTATTAACATAAGTGTTTAGAGTATGTTTGGCATGTTTTAATAATGATTGATATATGTTTGATTACAAATTTATAAGATTACTGTTAAAGAGGATGATTTCTTAATAATGTGACAATTTACTATGAGTATGACATAAGACGATGGTGAGCCATCCTAATATTTGTGCTTTGTGACTAGGCTAGGTATAGAATGTTACATTACCGGCTCAAGAAATTATCAGAAAAGACTATGAACCATACCGTTCTTACATCTTAGATACTAGAGCGACAGAATCGAATATTGAACAGGTATGGACAGTTAATGAATTTACTGATGTGTTCCCGAAAGAATTGTCAGGGTTACCGCCAAAAAGAGAAGTTAAATTTATAATTGAAGTGGCACCCGAAATTGCTCTAATTTCGATTGCTCCATATAGAATGGCTCTGACCGAACTGAAAGAATTGAAACCACAATAGCAAAAACTTTTAGATTAGGGATTTATTAGACCAAGTGAATCACCTTGGGGTGCTCTGATTCTATTTGTGAAACAGAAATACGGAATTATAAGATCACAGAAATTTGAATAAAGTTAGCATAAAGAAAAATTAATAATTTGTTCAATCAATTGAAAGGAGCTATTGTATTCTCGAAGATTGATCTTAGATCAAGTTACTATCAGCTTCGAGTTCAAGAACCAGACGTACCGAAAACTTCCTTCAGAACTAGATATAGACAATATGAGTTTCTTGTAATGTCGTTTGATTTTACTAATGCCCTAGCTGAATTTATGGATTTGATGAATCGAATGTTTCAGCTATATTTAGACAGGTTTGTTGTGGTATTCATCGATGATATTTTGATTTATTCAAATAATGAAACTGAACATGCTTAGCATTTGAGAACAATTTTGCAGACTTTGATTATCATCTAGGTAAAGCGAATGTGGTTGTTGACTCTTTAAGTGAAGAGTCTCTGTTTGCTCTAAGAGTGATCAACACTCGCATTATTTTACAGCATGATGGTTCTATTTGCGGCGTGACAGAGTTGTAGAGAAATGATATTGACGTGCTAGCTAAATGAGATCTGGTTGAAAGTGGTCAGGTGATCGAATTTAGCAGTGGTGATAATGGTAGTGTATACTTCCATAATCGTTTTGCGTACTGAAAGGTTAAGAATTGGAACGAGACATTTTGCACGAAGCTCATAGTAGTACTAAAATGTATTGTGATATAAAGCAGATGTACTAGTGATCGAGAGTAAAATGAGAAATCTCAGAGTTTATGTCACAATGTTTAGTATGTTAGCAGGCAAAAGCTAAACATCAGGTTCTGTCAGGTTTATTAGAACCTGTATTGATTCCAGAATGGAAGTGGGAGTGTGTTACAATGGATTTTGTATCGGGTTTGCCTCTATCACCAAAAAGGAAACAACAATCTGGGTTTTTGTTGATAGATTACTAAATCCAGACATTTTATTTCGGTCAGGACAAATTACTCGTTAGAGAAATTAGCTGAGTTGTATATATCTAAAATTATCTGATTGCATGGTGTGCCATAGTCCATTATTTTCGATCAATATACGAGATTTACCTCCAGATTTTGGGGTAAGCTTCATGAAACTCTAAGGTAAAAAATTGAATTTCAATACAACTTTCCATCCCTAGATAGATAGACAATTAGAGCGAGTAATTCAAATACTCGAAGATATGTTACGATGTTGTATAATCGAGTTTAAAGGTACATGGGAGAAATTTCTTTCGTTAGCTGAATTTGTTTATAATAACAACAAATGGCATTAGAACCATTTCAGGCGTATCGATACCTATTCTAAAATTTTAATATTTTGCAATTTGGCCCTATTTCATGTTCAGGTTAACAATTAAGCTTTCATATATTCAATTGAAATTCAGGAAAGTCTACTGATCATGTAATGACTGAAATTTTGAAATGTTTATATATTTGAATGGTTTATTTTCAATGTTTTCATTGGTAGTTGCTCCGGTAATGGTTGTAGCATCCCGTAACTCGAACTTGGCAATCGGGTCGGACCAGGGGTGTTACAGGAAAGAACCTGCTAAGGAATAAATGAGATATGTTAGCCCATGTTTAACTAAACTAGGAGGTAAATAAAATAATCACCCTCTAGCGGAGTTGGCTGAAGAAAAAGGAAAAGCGTGAAGTTTAATTTTGTCTTTGGTTTCTCCTTGTGGTTTCACACTCAAGAAAATTATGTAGGATTCCTTGAGATGTTTATTCGATTTTTTATTTTACAAGTATCAAAAAGTAGGTAAGAAGTGTATCTAGCTCGACTTTAGTTCAAACTATGCATCCATTGTTGGATAAGCGATACATAATGATTGATATTCATTCACTGCCTCAGTAAGTTGCCTAATGGTACGAGGTTCACAAAGTGGATTTTCGTTGATTCTTGTATCATAAGGTAGTTCACTGATCATTTTTGTCACTGCTTTCTTCTTTGATTTTGTTGTCTGAAACTTTAGACCGATGTCTTATTGTTTCTCTTCATATTACTTGAGTGTCTTTCTCAATTTTGGGGTTAAACTGTAATAGTTCTCTTGGATCGAACTTGGTCATAAAGAGAAAATAACAAAAGGAGATTTTTTCCAATCCTCGACAATGGCACCAAAATTTGGTGGGTGTTGAATCCACTAAAAATATTTTTTTCTACTGCTAAACAGTAAATAAATAGCAGTATAGGGAGTAGGGTTGATCTTACATAGACTGGATATCTAAAATTACCATTTGGTTTAACTAGGTTACACCCCAAGCAACTGTCGTGCCCATGATATGTAACGATCTATGCAAAAATTAAAAGGGGGAAAATCTTATTAAAATAAAAATAATAGAAATAATTAAATTTAAAATAACAGTAAAAATAAACAAAAACAAAATTAGATTGAAGAAACTGATGTGATGATATTCTACCATTATGCTTGATTTTAGTTCCAATTCCAAATCGTTCCTTGATAAGAAGTCTTTTCCTTACGAATAAGTCAGTTATAGTGATCGTGGGTGCCTTAGACCACCAACCCTTTTGTGTATAAATCAATTGTGGGAACTGACCGCCTACCGACGTAATAACATCTAGAGTGTAATTCCTGCAACCAAATATAAGAGTTAGGTGGTTTTCGCAAGTATACAACGAATTATGAAAGTACTCTGACAATCGTACCCAAGAGAGATAAATACTAAATTAATAATAACTTTGACGTTAAAAGATCTAATTAGTATTTTAATTAAATTATATTACGATAAAACATAAAGAGAGAAAAATTATATTAGAAAGAAGAATAAATAAATTGCATTAAAAGGGAAAATGGAAAAGTAATTTTTTGACTCAATCAATTCTAAGCATGGAAGGCTAACTTGCTTCGGTGGTTGTAACTAATTACTATTTCGGGTTCTAGTCAATCAACTGGTCACTAACCTAGTAGGATCTCTCGATCTTCCACTAAACTAATAAGTCAGCAAGAACTATTTATCTCTCGACCTCACAGTCTAGACCAGATAAGGGTAAGTGGTTCATGGATAGGTAATGTCAATTTTGGGTTCATTCCCACCTAGATGACTTCATAGGGTTGTCAGGCCTAAGGTTTAAGTTCTTCCTATCCCAACCAGTTGATTCGTTAAGAAACCGTACATAGAAATTAAGTACTCCCATGTCCACTCGCTAATCCCCTATAAGAGGATTAGTTCCTCGTGGATATCATAAATAACATAAACTTGATTAAAAAGATAAACATGAAAAATAGATAAAGAATAAGGTTTTAAGACAAATCCTGATTTGTATTGAATATTGAAAGCATGGAAATCCACAATGAGTTGATGAACCTACAAGTCAGATTCTCTGAAGAACAAGAATGAAAATAAAATAGAATTACAAATGGAAACCCTAAACTAGAATAAAATATTAAAGATCAAGATGCTCTCGTGCCTTCGAATGATGTCTTGCACACTCACCAAATATGTTAGCCTTCCTTTAGGCCTACTTTGGCCCCTAATGAAATTGTTTTTATTCAAGTTACTTAAATACATAATATGATTTAATCTACTACAATGAATTGCAACAGATCATGAACTCCTAAAACCTAACCCTTATCAAAGAAACAACCATGAAACACGTGTCCATGATTTAACAGCTCGGTAGCCTTTTCAAAATAGAAGGGCCCAACTCGAATCAATGGCCTCGACTATGTGAGTTGTTTAAATTCAACTGTTATTTCCCTTAACAGATCCAATCAACCTCTCAATTGGACAAGCCAATGTGTTCTTTGGTAGACCGAGTACAACAACCAATCGTATCGGTTCTTCCAATTGTATGCCTATCAACACCGAATCAACTAGATTTTCTTGACTTGGTGCCAATACAAGTTTATGATACGACAAATTCTATCTCCTAAAGAGGAGAAATAGAAAAAATGAAATGAAAATTTTAATGTTTCAAATCTCATAGCTCTCTCCAAGATTGAATATCGACCTAAAGCTAGATCAGGAGTTTAGTTACTCATGAAAATAAACATACTTAAGTGAGGATTTTAGTTAATATTAATTTAAAAAAATAAAAAGATAATTGACAAAGGCACAATTTGCGCAAGCAAAAGAAAAAGAACAAAATTGACACAATGAAAAGAATTGAAATTCAATTTTAAATATAAGATTTTGTTTGTTTCATGTAAAATGTTTTATGGAAAATATCTCCTCATTTTCTGTTGTTTAGTTGAGTAAAGTGCAAATAATTAAAGAAAAATTTTTAACAAGTCAAAGGAAAATCCTTTGTTTTTTTTCCATAAAATATCTTAACCTTTTCAAATCCATAAGACAATTTACACATCTTACCTTACCTTGCCTAGACCTTCAACCCTTCACCAGCTTTTCCCTCTTCGATGGTGACATGTCAGGTTTTCAAAGGAGTTTGGTTTCTTCTTCGTTTATTCTTTCCTATTATTTTTCTTCTCTCACTATGGCTTTCTAGCTTACCCTTGCTTTAAATTGATTTTGGAAAACCCAAAATAACTCATAATTTTGAATTGTTTTTTTTTATGAATTTTAACTCTACATTTTCATGGTTTCTTTTATTGCTTCTTTTCTTTTCTATTACATACAAATAAAAATTTACTTACTTTTCCTTTTTTTTCATTTCAAGGTTTATAATTTATTGTAGTGTGTTTAATTTTTTATTTTAATTTTATTAATAGTACAACTAATCTCTCTTGAATCTTTCTGTTTAATTTTGAAAATGAATTTTTACACACTTTTACTTACAACAATTGATCCCATTTTAGACATGAGCTTTCTCAATTATCTTAACTCTAATTGCCATCTCAATTATCTTAAAAAAAGGGATAAATTTTGTATTTATATGATATGGTTATTGTTCATAGACGTGACGTTATGTGCCCATGTATGCCAACACGTACCCTACTCTAGGGTTAACACATGTTTTCTAGATGTCGGTTTGCCTACTTGGTGGTGTGAACATCTCACGTGCAAACCACATGGGTCGATGGATTAGGACCCAATTGGGTAACCAGGTAACGGATTAGTAATAGTGAGCATCATAACAATTTTCCCCCCACCTAGTTCAAAGAAGAGTTACAAATTGAATCTTCAGAGAACTTGATTTCCTGAGGCGAGAATGATTTCTAAAGGAGAAGTTTATTGCATTCGTCTTTTACCTTAACTTTTTATGTGCACTTAGCCACGTGTTGAAGAATGATACAGTTGTACACAATTGATTGTGCCTTTATTATCGAATATATGAATCATAAAAGTGTTAAACCCTTTTAAAATAAGGTTATCTAAACCCTAAAAACCAAACTATTTGAATTTAAAATCTTGGAGAAAGAGTTGTTGTTGAGAAGAACAATATCAGAGGTAATTTTCTTGAAATTCTTATTATTCTTGTAGTTTTTTTCTTGGGTTTATTCGAACACGGTGGTTAGGGGGAGGGGAGATGGTTGTGTTATTCAGGGTGCCCTTTCATAGTGCAGTGAAGTAACCGTTCTGGTGGAGGCAAAAGCTTATGTTTGTACCACCAAAGAGGAAGAAATGAATCCTGTTTTGGCTACTTGCAAAATTTAATTAACTAGTTTTGCGTACGACTCCTCAATCACTGAAGGATTAAATTGAATAACTGACACCACCTGTGGCAATTTCTTACTTCCATAACACGTGATAGAAGTGGGTTTCTATCTACCACGCCATCCTTTCTTCTTCCATCTTCTTGATGAATACAGGATAGCCCCTAGATAACTATCTTGCTTTTCATGGTGGGTAGCAATGGTGTACTTCATCGAATGTTGTCTACGAGAGGAAGTGCCACTGATTACCATTTCAAGAACTTGTACCAACTGAAAGCCTGTAATTGATGAGGTTTGGCGGGCCTGTTTTATTTTTTGCCTCGTGAAAATGTAGAATCAATTATCTTGAACTGGTCTTCGAATTTTCTCCTAAATTGTTGTAAATACATTTGGGTTAAGTGCAAGTTTGGAACTGGCTTTGATTTTCCAATCGAATTGTTAATACCTAGTAAGAACATGTGCCCAGAAAAATGATATATTATATCTGAAGTAGGGTTGGTCAATATTACAAACTTCACCAAGGTCGTGTATTAGATTTAGAAGAAGTGTTAACTTGTAGAAACGTATTTCAACATTGTCTCATAAATCTGAACCCTAACAGATGGCAACCAATTGATGATAACAATGGTGTGGACATCATGACTGTGTTTCCCGTACAGTTCGCATGGCTTCATGGATCCATTGATCTTATACTCCTAGAAAGGAAGGAAGAGCCTAAGAATTATTTTTATACCTTTTGTAAACTAAAGCCTCGTCTATGGTCCTCTAAACCTTTAGGGGATCCAGAAAGTGGTGTGAACCCTCTTATGATAACTAATGGTGTTGATAATACACTTAGTGGTGATGCAGGCTAGTTCACGCTATTGAGGATAGCTCAAGAGAATCCACAAGTTTATCGAGGGAGATTGACTAATAAATGTAAGTTCGATCCGTCATGCAAAATGTGTGAGGTGGTCCCTTTGGTACTTCTTCTGGGAAGGAAGTCCAAACAGTAGAAAAAAATAAAAAAAACTACAGCTGGAGCTGAGAATGTTATTGTAAGTAGCGAAGATGAAGATAGTCATGTAAGTGAGCTTCATCAAAAGAAATAGAATGATTACACTGCAACATCTGGTGATATGGCCAACATTGTTATAGTCCTTGCTGTGATTCCTTCTCCCTTTGGTTCTCTTGTATCTCCACCTCCACCAAGACCACCTACAGGGGATACTTTTGTTGGTCACGGTCCTCTCGGATTTTCAATGAGATTTATGTCCACTGGTGGTGAGACACAAGAATTGTTCCCATGGTGCAAACACCGAAGTATACAGAAATTTTCCTATGGTCCTAGTGAGGCAAGAAAGCAGTTGAGAGATTGCATTCCTCAAGAAGTGAAGGAATGTGTTTTTCATACTGCCTCATCCAACTTTGTGAAGAAACCAACATTAAAAGAGCTAATATTATCTCTTCAAGTGGCTTTGGCAGAAACTGGTATGGTAAGTGTACAGATCATTAAAGGCATTAATGAGGAGAAGGTAAAGAAGGTGGAATTTGAAAATGTTCAGCTATCCACTATGGGGGCTTTGGAGAGGTCTCAAGAGTTGAATAAGTAGCTGGATGAAGAAAATAGGAAACTGGTAGAGCAACATAAGAGGTTACAAGATTGCTTTTCTCTCATTGAAAAACACATTGAGAAATTGCATGGAGAAGTTTCAAGGGAGTGAACTGATAAACTTGTTTTGGATGCGACCATAAAAAGCATGGAAGAGAGGCATAAGCTTGCGATGACTAATTTGGCGAAGAGTAATGAAGATGGTTTGGAAAAGTACAAGGCAAATACCATGCAAAGCTTTCAAGATTATTAGCTAGATTTGAAATCTAACTTGTTTGCATTCTCAAATAGTTGGTGGTCCCTTTGATGCTCGTAGGGTAAAGTTCGATGCCCTCAGTGACCTCATAGGTGCCCAGCTGGATTTCAATGTGTACTTTCCTTATAGACCTTATTGGGAGAAATTTGAAGAAGAATGGAGGAATTCTAACAAGCTTTACTTTGCTGATGATCCTGCTGAAACATGCGTAGCTCCTATTGCTGGGAATGAAGGGGATGGAAATGAAAGAGACGATGAAGAGCTTGCCGACCCCCAAGATTCCAGTGCTAATTTATAATTTCATTACTTTCATTGTACTTGTTTTCTATCTATTTTGAAATGGAAAATCTATGTTTGCTTTTAATTAAAACGACGTGGTGTTTGATTGTTAATTTATTTGAGAAAATTACGTAACCAAGTTGCCACAACAAATGACATAACAAATATTATTTAAGCAATGATTAGGAAATCAAATAACACAAATGAGATCATTCATGATGTCAAATCGAATGAACCTAGGCTGTGATCTTAAATTAGCAAGCTATTTAGAGTAGCGATATTGAATCAGCTAACTCAAAGAAAATTTTTCATGATATCAAATCGAATGAACTTAGGTTGCGATCTTATATCACAGAGCTATTTAGAGTAGCGATATTGATTCAGCTAACTCAAAAAAAATTGTTCATGATATTAAATTTAATGAACATAGGCTGTGATATTAAATCAACGATTCTTAATGATATCTGCTGCGATATTAAATCAACGAGTTGTTTGGAGTAGTGATATTAAATTAGCTATTTCAAAGAAAATTGTTCATTATATTAAATCAAATGAACTTAGACTAAATCAGTGGGCCTTAACATTATTAACCGTGATCTTAAATTAGCAAGCTATTTGGAGTAGTGATATTGAATCAACTATCTCAAAGAAAATTGTTCATGATATTAAATCGAATGAACTTAGGTTGCAATCTTAAATCAGCGAGCTGTATGGCGTAGTGATATTAAATTAGCTAACTCAAAGAAAATTGTTCATGATATTAAATCAAATAAACTTAGGCTGCGATATTAAATCAACGAGCTATTTACAGTAGCGAAATTGAATCAACTAACTCAGAAAATTGTTAATGATATTAAATCGATTAAACTTAGGCTATGATCTTAAATCAACTTGCTGTTTGGAGAACTGATGTTAAATCAACTAACTCAAAGAAAATTTTTCATAATAGATAAACTACATAACATTTCCAAAGAGAATATCTTTATTGAATAAATTAACAGGTAAATATTGAGTATACGGAAGCTTAAAAACAAGTCGATAATGAATAGTGATCAAATTGAATCAAATCAAAAAGTTGAGAAAAATTTGAAAATAGGGGTCACACGGCCGTGTGCAAAAGCTTAGCCTATGTGTGATGAATCAAACGGTCATGTCATTAACCATGTACGAGAGCTCAACCTGTGTGAGATACGCCACACGGCTGTGTCCTTAGACCATGCAATTAACTGTGACTGTATGCACCAAAAGCACCTAAATTTTTACAGACCACACGACTGTACCATGAGCCCATGTATGGGACACGACTGTGTGCCAAGCCGTGAGTACCTGGAAAATGCCTTTTTAAGCAAGATATTCAACCATGACCACTTAAGCCACATTTCAACCTATTTACATAACCTTTAAGGTCAACAAGAATCAAAATGACCATAACAAATATAACACATCCTTTGTACATGCCAAGACCAGAAAGAACAATTCACCAACACTTGAGTTTAGGATTGCCGCTAGATGCTAGATCGATAATCAGTTCTTTGATTATTAAACATAATCATACGCTGAGTAAAAATCACTAGTATTTCTATAATCTGAATATTAAACATAATATGATACATACTAATGCATGAGTTAAATGTAATGAATAATATGCACATTTTACATGTACTTTCACATTTTCATAGCTTCAATTTCTAACCCAAATCAACATTAACATGGATCATCACCCTTTCAACTCAAATTCATTGAAAAATCAACATTAATGTATCATTTCATCTCAAGATTCATTGTATGCAATCTAAAGTTCATATTTAAATTTATTTTAATTCATTTCTAAGTTGTAATCTCGGTTTCCAAGTTTAATTTTCCCTATTAACATGACTCAGACTCGGACGGGTATATGGATCCAACCAATACAGCAATTTGTCACCCATTGTCTGACAGATAAATCAATAATAATGAATTGCGCCCTGTGTTGGCCGATAAAATTGACAATAAATGTACCCAGCACTGGTCGATATAACCGACAAATAGGGTGCCCAGCACTCCTCGACATATAGACGTAAAACTCTAAACTCTTCTTATCCTATGACATGCCAATTATTCTCGACCCTGCCCAAATAATTAATAGGGTAACAACTTCTCACATTTCATTTATAAAAATTTCTTCATTTCAAATTCGTAACCACAGTCAACCAATCCCGTTTTCCACGTATATATAATAGCATGTTTAATCACAACATTAACACAATTTCACATTTCAAATAATATCTAATATTTCTGAATCTATTCAATTCAAACCTTAATAAAAATAACCATTCCAATCACAAAATTTTCAATTCATTGAATTAATTTTAACTCACCTTATGAACTTACCACACAATGCAATGAAACAATTGAGATAGTTCGGATTATAGACACACAAACTATGAACTCTTAACTATTTGTCGACAACCTTGTCTTTCCTTTCTTTTTCAATGAGTCCAGGTCGATGTTAGCTACAGATTAAATCAAATATAATAAATTAACAATACACAACCAAATTCACATTCAATTGCTAAATTATACAAATTTTGCATAATATTCAATTTAGTCCCTAAAATCGAGACTAGCATAACTTTCAAATTTAGCTTCCAATTTTTATATCATTTCCACTCTAGTCCTAATTGAGCCTCCTATTTTTTCATTTTCACAACCAATTTGAAAATTTATTCACTTCAGTCCCTATTAAGTAAAACCATCAATTTAATTTACAATTTAATCCATTTTCAACTCTAAACATAAAATCTATCAAATTAATCCCTAGAAATTCAACTATCCAACAATTTTAACATCCTCAAATTTTAACAATACTTAAAATTATGACATGGGTCGAATAGTTTAAACTATTTGGATTCCGAAAACATAAAATTTACAAGAAAACGACCAAATTTAACTAACCAATTTCAAAACCAAAGATGAAACCCTTGATGGACGAGCTTCTCTTTTTCTTCTTCTTCTAACTTTCATGAGTTTGGAAGATTAAAGAGATTTTAATTCTTCTTCATCCCACTCAATTGTTTTGTTTTTATTTTATTAAATTTCTTATTAAATTTTTTTAATCTTTATCTAATACTTAGTTAAACTAATTTTTTTATTACAAACATAATAAGAAACCGCCACTAATGTCTTAATGGTAAAATTACTATATAAATCCCTTACCTTGAATTTTAATTATAATTCCTTAAGCGAATTTCACTTTTATCACTTATGTGATTTAGTCATTGTACTTAAATTATGCACTAATTCAACGAAATTAGCTAATCAAAATTCAATTTGCTTCTAATATAACTCCATAAATATTTAATACAAATATTTACAAGCCTGGTTTACAAAATTAGGGTTCCAAAACCACACGTTCCAACACCGCTGACATCCAAGTCATTACAAAAAGAGAGTAGAACATTCATACATAAAATTTTTTTTAGATGGCATGCATTCCATGTGCTAGGTAGAACAAGGCCATCCATTTTTTTTCTATTTTATAAGCTTTATAGCCTATTTTTTTAACAACTTTATAGGGTCCCTCCTAATTAGGGGTCATTCTTCCTTATTATGGTGCTAGGAAACTGGCTTTATTGTTCACAAAACAAGATCACCTACTTGAAACTGCTAGTTCTTCACTCTGGAATTATAGTACCAACTGACTTGTTGAGCTCGCATAACATTCCTGATTTCTTTTGTTTCCCTAACCTAATCAATGAGTTCTAAGTTGAATTGGATGGCCTATTGGTTGACATTTTCATCAAAATAAGATGTCATGTGAGATCCCAGGCCTATCTTAGTAGGAATTACTGCTTCTAGTCTACAGATACAAGGATATATTAAATGTAAATAACAACTTTGTACATTGCAATCTTATGTTGAACTTTAGCCAGCTCTTATTTGTTTTGGTGGTGAGTTTTCCCTTGCAAACCTTGTACAATAGGGGTAATCCACTTTCTTCTTGGTTCAGATTGAGCACTTGATGAGTGTCGCAGCTTGGGGTGGCTCTATGCTTGATATACAATAATTTGATATGGCAAATTAGGCTTTCCTAGTATACCTAAGGAGCATATTCTCTAGAAAAGTAGCATTTTTTTCATAGTTTTTGTAATTTTTAAATTTTAAGTTAGTAAGTGTTAATGTATTTTTTTTTACACATTTTGTGACCAAATTTGGCCAATAATGACATTAGGGACCTAATGTGTGGTTGAGGAATGTGTTGGAGGTTGAGAACGAGTGGAAACATCACCAAAGGCAAGGGTATCGCGATACCTCCAACAGTGTGGAAGATTGGAAATCACCCTTCAGTGGCATCGCGATATCCACTTTGGGTATCTCTATACCCACTCTTCAAAGAAGATTTCAAGGCTTGAAACTACCTGAGGTGTTGTGATATCCTCTTCTAGGTATCGTGACACTAACATCATGAGGGGGACAAAATTAGACAAAAAGGGTAGTCTTTGTCGACCTGATCCACCAATCACCCAAGGCCCGTGTAGGGGTAATTTTGGCTACAAAAATCCATCAACATTCAACTTAAAACAACCATTTTTTGTTGAGGAGGATAGAGACACACATTAGCTTAGTTTTCTCTAGGTTTTCTCTTAGTTTTTCTGTAATTTTTCTAGGGTTTTCATTTCTTCTTCTTCCTTCTTAGTTTGAGAGTTTATTTTTTCGTATTTACTTTTTGTTCTTGATGTTCTTAGTGTTAGTTAAGTTAGTTATCATTGTAGCTTAGTTTTATTTACACTTTCAGTCTCTGTACATTGGTTGTAAGATATTTCTAGCTTTAGTTTAATGTATTTCAGTTTCTTTTACTTTCAATCAACTAAAGTTTGTTCCTTTTATATTTATTGTTTTAGATTTTCTTGTTGAATGCCTTTAGTTCCATGAACTTTGGGTTTTCTTGCACAAAAGGTGGTTGGTTGATGGAGATGTGGGTAAGCTGATTTTTGTACGAAGTACTCAATCGAATACACCTAAAAACTTAGGAAGTGATGCCCCTAAGGGAATAATTAGGCAAGTAAGACCAAGAGGTAATCTTTTTGTGCACCCATTCATTAGTCCCAGATTAGTCGGTGTGATCGAGAGATAAATTGGATTAATTCACCTTAGTCGGTAAAATTAAGATCGAAAGATAAAATGGAGCCACTTAGTAATTTAAGCAATTTAAGTCCCTCGTTCGAGAACTGACAAACCACATTGAAATCAACCAACCATCGTTAGTCCTTTATTGGTTAATTTCTTAGTTTTGTAGTCTTTGCAATTTAGTTCCTAAATTAGCATATTTAATTTTTCTTGCAAAATTTTCTTGTTATGATTTGTCATACTATAAAATCATATCAATAGTTGCTTAGACTCTATAGTGTACTGCTATCTATCACTCAATCTCTATGTCCTTTGGGTTCAATCCTTGGAATACTCTGGTGTTCAATTGTAACACTACAAATATTACAACAGGCATGTACGCTTGCAGTAAAACCGTATTTTAAATTTTTTTATAAAAACCGTTTGTTTTATGTGCACGTGCAAATATGGTCAAAGTTGTTGGCGCCATTATAGGGGAGGCGGTGCAAGATTGAGTAATTTTTAGTGTACATTTTAAGTAATGATAAGTAGTAAAAGTATGATTAATATATACGACTTCGTATTTTTATTTTAATGAGCTTTTTAACCTTCTCTTATTGATGATTGATCGGGAGTCATGCTTGATGCTGACTACAGGTAGCTTGAAGGATTTTTTGTGTTTGGTGTGGATAGTTTGATATCGCTTTGCTAGGATTGTAACACCCTAAGCTCGGCCTAGACGTCCAGACCAAGTTTGGAGAGTCACGTCATCCGTACTAAAATTCATATTATCATAACACAGTAGAATTGAACCATTCATTACGTAACATTCATCACAACAATAATTTAAAACATATAACCTTCATAAATTCCATAACATCATAGAACATAAGTCCTTAATAGTAATGCTTAAAAGAAAAGATAATTGTTTAACTGAGCTTCTACGACATTGACCCGATCAAGATTGGAAACCAAATGAAATCTATTCAATAAAAGGGTGAGTTGTGAACTCAGTGCGTAAAAAGGAATGTAATTCAACAATGATTGGTTATAAAGAAATTCTAGTTCAGAGATTTGGTTTGACATAGAAGTATGTTCAGTCTAGATTCAGAGTAGAGATGTTACACATGTACATATATACAATTTTAGTTCAAATATGGTTTAGATCTGATTCAGATGCAATATCCCTATTTCCATCCGCTACACACCATCTTCGACCATCCCAACACACCACTATGGACATTTAATGCCCATCCATCCCTGCACACCTTGAAAGTGTTCATTGACACTTTCATAGAAATGCAACTTAGCTGTTAGATTAATATGCGACAAGCGCTAGAATCAGAGTAATACTCATTGTAGCATAGCCACTATTTCAATACAGACTTCTTCCTTATTCACAACCTCCCAACACATGCCAATGCAGAACACAAATACTCGTAACATATGATCAGTCATTCTAACTCATTATACAATTAACTAACATAGTTCCAAAACATAGTAGATATTTAGCAAAATCAACCCACCGCTAAGATTATGTCAAAAGATTCAACGCAATTCCAACTCAATTCATACACTCACCTCAAACAAAACAGGAGAAATCAGAATAACACAATGGATTAATATCTCTTTCAATATCCTTGCCTAAACAAAGTAACCAATCGGGTGTTGAATAGAACGTCAAGTAAACGAACAAAAATCCTGTTTCGACAGAAAAGTGCTAACACAATGAAAATTGCAAACGAAAGAAAATCACAACGAAACTTACACAATATCGACCTTTCAGGCAACAAGGCTTCCCAATTCACATAAAATAAATTGCAGAAAAGAAGGAAATAAAAAGAAAATGAGCATCAAAAACAAGGAACTTAAAAGTTTTTAGAAAAGAAAAGAACGATAACATTTCCTTTGAAATTTTTAAATTAACCACCACCCCTTTCGAAATTTGCAAAAAATATATTTCCTACCGTATATGATGGGATTCGAACTTGGAACTAGACAAAATACAGACATATGCTTAACTAGTGAACTAGCAGGCTTATTCTTAACACTGATTTGCCTAGAATTGCACTCAACCACCTAACACATGGGTAAGGGTATATTTTTAAAAATAACAAAACTTTTAGCAATGCAACTCGAACTCCAAACCTTAAACCCAGAAGTAGAGCACAGAACCACAGATAGATAAATTAATTACGACAGATTCTCACAATTAAACTCTTAAATTTTTGGGGCGTTACAAGGATGATTATGGCCTTTATGGGGGATGATGATACGATCCTTGTTATGATTCGTATAGTTACACATGTTGGGTAGAAAATGAAAACAAAGAATGGAAAGGTAATTGCTTGACATATGACCCATACGACACTTATCCTTGAATTTCTTACGAAGACAGGAATGCATATTGGAAAGAACCTAAAAACAACCACTATCAACCCAATTGGGGGATTTCTTTTGAAGATGGTATGTCTGAATGGAAGGAAAAGATGCAAGCCATCAAAATCAACTTGACTTGGTGTTAGAGGCCGTCAAACATCGAGTTAAGGGGCAAGCTCTGGAGGACGAGTGTGTCAAACTGGATGTTGCCAAGGTTGAGAAAGAGGGCTCCTATACCATTATAGAAATAACAGCCTTGAAGGTTAATTTTCTGTAATGCCTTCAACTCGACTTGATTCACCGGGTCTAGGTTTCGAGTGTTACATTACTATTACAAACTTATACATGATTAAGACATACAAATTTCCAAAGGAACACATCTTATTTAGTAATACTGGTCGTCAAAGTTACATTTAGGCGTACTCTATGTACAGAACCGACAAATATAATTACACATCACATTGGCTTGTAATGTTTCCCCTTATTCAACCTCTAAATAATACAACTGACTTCATTTATTGACCAACACAATCTATTCACTCTATCAGGCTTTCAAAAAAAAATTGAGACTTGTACAAAAATGTTTCTATTAGACTCGACATGCTCGTGTAATCCCCGCTTTGTATGCATGAGTGCCCACTTCGCCATTCCTTTAGTTAGGCCTTAATGTTGTCCCTCCTAGCACTTCTTTTACCTCAGACATAAAACGTAGAGGGGTAATTTCGATATAACTTAGTGAGAAAATGCTCTTTTACTTGAGCCCTTATTCAAGGATTTCATAATTTGTTTCTCGATCATAACTTTGTCCCTATCGATTGTACAGATTTTTCCATAACCTTCCATATTGGCTTTTCCTTCAAATCTAATCCACACTTGCCAACTCTTATAATACCGTGTACGTCATTCATTCAAAGTCTGCCCATCGGTGTTGTCTTCAGATGATCATCATGAGAGTCGTTCTTCAGATTAAACCACGAAGGCATTCCTTTCCAAAAATAGCCACAGAGGCCTTCCTTTCAGAGTCTCGCCACGAAGGCGTCCTCTTAACAGAACTTGCCACAAAGCATTCATTTAGTTAAGATAGCCACAAGGGCATCCATTTAACATAGATCACTAAAAAGGCTTCCATTTAATAGAGATCTCCACAAAGGCTTTCATTTAATAGAGATCTCCAAAAATACTTTCATTTAATAGAGATCTCCACAAAGGTTTCTATTTAACAGAAATCACTATAAAGCTTTTCATTTAACAAAGATCGCCACAAGGTATTCCATTTAATACAGATCGCCACAAAGACTTCCATTTAACAAAGATCGCCACAAATGCTTTCTTTTAGAAATAGCCACAAAGGCTTACTTTTACTGAAATTGGTGTTTTTCACTATAGGGATTTCCCTAAACTTATTGTCGTGAGGTTTGCCTCTCATCGCTGGTACTCACCCAACTGTCCTTTACATATTCCATATGATTTCATAGCATAGTCATGGTCTTAGACTATATGGTCTTCAGAGTGTCATGACCATGGACTTGTCCTTATCAGAGATTTATGTTTTTAGACCCGTCGAAACCCTTTAGACGACTCTGGAGACAGACACAAACATTTCATGCAAACTCATACTTAACAGACTTATTCCTTTTCGACTTCTTCATAACAGATGCATTCATGCTTACAGATGTAATGCACTTCATTTCAGACTCCTTCAAACCGTGACTAACTCATGATAGACATGTTCAAACTTTCAGATATATATGCATGCATACCATTATTTTCATTCTCAGAGTCATAGAGTCATGCTTTACTAGTTTCAGTTTCATGCTTTAGTCACTTAGCACAAAAATATCTAGACTACAAACATACATGTAAGAGTTAGTCTTAGAGATTCCCCTGGTAACCTTAGTAGCAGCTTGGGCTCTAGTTTTAAGTTTTTCTCAGAGATTGCAGTGAGTACTACCTCGGTAAGAAGAAATCACTAATTAAGCTCAAGATTTCTACTCTAGTTTAAGGAATACTTTCTCTCCATTCTTCGAACTAGATAATAGTAATATTTTATTTTTGAAGAAAGCGTTTATTCTATTTTTCTTTAGGCTCAAACTGAAAATACTTATCAGAGAAGGAAAAGAATAACTCTCTTTTTAGTCCTGGTCACCCAGATTTATATAACCCTCATCCATATGAAAACTTGACACGTGTTACAATCCAAATCAAGTTGTCGTACAGGTGGTTCACAACTGTAAGGAAACGTGCATGACAATCCACCTATATATTCATATAGATATTTGTGATTTCATTTCATGGTTTATTCCTGACTACTTGTTAAAATGTAACCAAGATCATATCAGATAAGTTTAACATGCAATGCCTTTCGATGGTATCCCTAACACTCAAAATTCCATGACAACTTACTAAGTTCCTTTCTTAGAAACCCTTCATTACTCCTAAGCCAACTACTCACCTTACCTTTTTTCGCCAAAAGCATCGTTGGACGGATAGTACCACGCCAACCTATTATCTTCAGAGGCTTTTCCCAATGGCGTACTCGTGAACTTCAACTCTTAGTCGAATCTAACATCTCGCCTTCTTAGGACATGTTTTGAATTTTTTGCAATATTAAAATATCAAGGCTTCAGCCATATCTTAATTACTTCAGTGCACTTTTTATTCTTACTTTTAGCTCATATCTTTGCCCCGCCACGTACTCTGGCATACACTAGCCTTTCTATTCATCTCTTGTAATTATACGGGGTTCGCACTCTATGTGCCATCGAAGCTTTTGGGTGAATCCTTCCTAATCAAACACACTTCTTGACCACTATGTGCCAACCTAGTGCTCGCCAACATCAAGGCGTCATAGGCGTGCTCAAAGGGTTCTTATCTTAGTCTAGTTCTAACACTATACCTTCTTGAAAATTATCTTATCTACCTTATATATCTAAACAGTATCCTGACACTAAGGTTTCACCGGTCAGGGTGTTACAAATACTCACTAATATTGAACTAAATCTTCCACATCTTTTGAAGAAATAAGGAATGTGAGAGAAGGAGAAATAAGAAGGTGAGCCCAATAGATAAAAATGGGTGTGAAAGGAAACAATTTCATGCACCTAACTATTTCTAGTTCTTGAACCATTTTGAGCCATATTTTCTTTAAAATCCTACTGTCCTAAGCTTCACAACATTACAAGCTTAGAAGACCTATGTGACTTAAGCATCCCCTTTGCATGAATTTTCTGGAATTGTTAATAATTAACTTGGTGAATGTTTTTTATTCATATGATTGTATCTACTAAGTATCTGTATGACTTAAATTGATGGTAATATGATTGACCATTTGGTCATTTGGATCACTTCTAAGTTTTTTAGTTATTTAACTTAGTGAAATGGACAATTTTACTTTGAAAGTTTTCAAGTTATCAATTTATCAAGATTAATTTGCATGTGAGATAGATTTGATACAAATTTAGTAGTTGCCTACCATGTTTCTTACTAATTAAAATAATCCAAAGGACATTGTCTGCTTGTTGTGTGTTTAGACTTGGTTTGCTTGAGAACAAGCAAAAAGATAAGTGTAAGGGTATGATCTACCACGACCGATCATGTTATTTGTATCCCTTTTCATATAATTATAGCTTGTTTAATAGCAAGATTAAGTCTATTTAGTAATAATTTATGTTTTTACAGTTTAAGGAGTCAATTTATTACTTTTAATAGTTTTTATAGTATTTGATATCTAAATAAGTTTATATGGATATGTAGCATGTATCAGGAGCTAAAAATACAACTTCTAGATGACACTGCTATCGATGTCGTGACACTAGGCCATGAAAGTCACAACATTGAAGATAGACGGAAGAACAAAATTTTTGGGAGAAATTATCGCAAATGTTGCAACATTGAGACCTAAAAGTCACAACATTAGTTCCACATCGCGACGAGGAAGGTACTCTACGTCGCAATGTTGCAACGATTCTCCGAGTGTGGCAGTTCAAGGTCTTTTCTAAGTTAAAGCCTTAACTGTTATATTAAATGGAGAGGTATTTTAGTCTTCAAATTCTCGCTTATATAATTAACTTTGTAATCATAATTAAAGAGAACTTACTCAAAATCCCTCTATTCTGAAGTTTAGACGTTGCGAGCAAAGAATGTTTCGAACACGTGTTGTTATCTCAATTTATCAATAAGCATTTTTTATTTGTTCTCTTTATTTATATCTCTTTCGTAAATTTAATTAATTGAATGCTTGTATAATAGAAGAATAAAATATGTGCTATTACTAAAATCTTGCATGGTTGTTTGAGTAATTGATTATATAATTAAATGTTTATTTATCTAAAATTGGGTATTTATTCAAGTTTGCTAAATTTCTCAGTATACTAGAATTGACTAGCCTAGTAGAATAATTAGACAGATGAGACCAAAAGCGTATTCTATTGTGTAAGCCTTTAGTAAACTTGAGTTGAGTGGTGGACCAAAAGGGTATCCGTATGGCTGAGGGAGACCAAAAGGGTATCTTAGGTAGTAACTCTTAGCAAGGATGAGACTGAGAGGGTATTCTTAATTAAGATGGTAAATCAATCAACTAAAGTAAACACTGGCTTAATTGATAACTAGTAATTCAACCAACTTTGGCTAAGTAGGTCACATCGTTTAAACAAGGAATAGGAAGTTTCCACTAGTTTTAACCTTAGGTTTAGTTTTTATTTAATTAGTCTTCTTGTAATTTTAATCTTGGATTTGCAATAATAATTTGTAACTTGACTATACTAGTACTTGTTTTCGGATACCTGATTTAGTAATAGCTTTCACCAACTTAGTAATCCCTTGGGTACGATCTTCAAAATACTTCTTGTAACACCCCATACTCAGTCTGGTCATTGGACCCGAGCTATAGGATGCTACAACAAATGACAAAATAGGAGAATGCAAATCATAAATCAAAAGATCAATTTAAACATTTAATAATCTCATACATATACACAAATCATGTTTTACAGATAAAAATGTATCAAAATTGAGCTTATAATCTCTAGAGTTGATTCGAAATCAAACAGGTACAATTTTGAAACTTTTACAAAAAGAATGGTAGATGCGCAAAACAGGGGTCACACGATCGTGTGCTCAGGCCGTGTAACTCACTGTGATTGTGTGGTTTAAATTACCAATTTTACCAGAAGATACACGACTGTGTGGCTAGGCCATGTATCAATTGAGAACCCTATGGCTCAAAACAATCCTGCATTTCAGGGGTCACACGGTCGTGTCACCAGCCCGTATGTGACACACTGTCATTTGCTAGCTCGTGTGGTACAAAATATGCCATTAACTACCTAATTCATGCCAAGACAAGCCAATGGCTCAAATGGTGCATATTTTGCCATTTAAACCTACATAAAACCAACTAATACTTGTACAATACATGCATTTAGCCAACTATAAGCCCATTCAACCATACCACATGAAATGGTCACATTGCCAAGTTTAATAACTTAGGTATTCATCAACTACTCAAACAAAAAACGTCCATCATTTTAACATTTTAGACTTAACCAAAACATGTCATTTATCAAATCCTAATTGTCAAATCCCGAAAACTGAGCTAGTAGAAATGGGCATTAGACTGTGGGCTCAAGAGAAAAATTCGATTTTATGTCATAGAAGCTAAAATAGGATAAAATAGATAATTAGTTAATAATAGTAAAAATAATAATGGTATTAATAATTAGGGCAGTAGTAAAAATTAATAGAGACTAATTTGGAATAGTGGTTAAAGTAAAGGTTAAATGTGTAAATTAAAACTAGTTGTTAAAAAGGGAGTTTTTAGAATAAGGGAGAAATTTGGCTATAAAAACCCAATTTTTTAAAAAATAGTTGGCTATAAAAGCCAATTTCCTTCCCAATTTCTCTCCATGCTTTTTCATTTTAAAAATTTGTTAGATTTAGATTGAAAAATTTTCTCTCAAAAATTTTTGCATCTGTTATATTTTCTTAGCATCCAAACACTCTTTATTCTTTCAATTTTGCAAAATCACTCTTTCTTCTCCAATTTCTCACCTAAACTTAGCTCGTTTTTGTCAATTGTGCAAAATTGTGGAGATTTTTGAACTAAAGGTAAATCTATTGTTTTCTTATGTATTACAGTCCGTTTGGTGCTACATCATAGGCATATTGGGTACGTAGATAATTGTAACCATATACATATAAAATAACAGCAATGGAATGCCAACCCTCATGCTTTATTTGTAAAGTCTCTATCCCTTAGTAATCAAAGCCCAAAGATCTATGAACTAGCCAGTTTTTGACTAGCCAAACAGACAAACGACCCTGTATCTTTTTATCTCTCCCGCACTTTTCTTTTTTATTTTTCATTTTTATAAGATAAGTATTTCGCATTTATGATGAAATTGAATTTATGAAGATTAATTCGTTGTCTGTTTAAAGCTATCTTTAATTTGAATTTCCAAATCTAAGTAATGAAATTAAAGATCTATAGAATCAATTTTCCATAAAAATGGTGAGTCTTATAATAATGAGCTAAGAGATGCTTTAAAAATTTTTAGTATATTTTGAGGACATTAAGAGGTTTGCAAATTCAATTTATCAAAATATTTAAATAATTACATGAATTAAATGGTTTTCTTTTGGGAATGAGGATGAACATTGGTTTTTCAAGAAAAGTAGTGTCTAGTAAAATTGAGTTGAACTATTAGCCTAGATCTATAATTAGGCACAAGTTAGGGAT
Source organism: Gossypium raimondii (assembly GCF_025698545.1). Taxonomy (NCBI): domain Eukaryota; kingdom Viridiplantae; phylum Streptophyta; class Magnoliopsida; order Malvales; family Malvaceae; genus Gossypium; species Gossypium raimondii. Next base: position 38,931,874 of record NC_068567.1, on the reverse strand, counting down.
TAGGAGGTAGAAATTAAGGATTTAATTAAGTTAAAAAGAAGAAATTAAGTGAAATAGATTGTACAAAATAAGTCGAATAAGTATGTGTGAGTGGAGAGCCTTTGTATGAACACAAAGAGATAAGTTAGATTGTTTTTGAATGCTTAGTAATATGTATATTTTTGTGCGAAGCTGAAAATGTTCGTGGAGCCTCAAAAAACTGAGATAGAGGCAAGCATAAAGTTGTCTAGTTTGACGAGTCATGGTGAGCTAAAGGTGAGTGCATTTGTATGCCATATTTTAGCAAGAATTACGAGATCTAGAAAGTCGAAGTGAGGCTTGTGAACCCTCCACTTATGGTATGCAAACCTCGAAATTTTCCTAGTTCAAACTCTTGGATATTTTTTTGAATTGTTGAGTATCCATGTTGTGCAAATTTAAAAGGTATGTGTATATATAATATATACTTATAGAGGTTTTGTTATTTATATATAACATATATGGGTTTTGGTGTTATATGTATTTATGTGCATGGGTGTTATATGTGTAATATATTTGCATATGTTTGTTATATACATAGTACATATATATGTATGGTTCTACTATACATAATATATATGTGTGGGTTTTATTATATATAATATATACGGTTATAGGTTTTGTATTATCTAATATATATAAATGTATATGGGACTTTAATGCATGCTAAAGTTAATGTGACAAAGAACACTAAATAAGTATGTATATATATGTAATATATATTCGTATATGGTTATGTAGTACTTGCAATTGGACATAAAATAAATAATATAATGCGGACTTTTATAACATGTGAATTCTGTTGATAGTGCACATCTATGCATGCACATTTATGCATGCACAAATCCATAAGTGATTTATGAGTTTTATGATATGGCAAGTTCTGATTAGTGCAAAATTATATTATTGTGACATGCTAAGTGCGAGTTCAACAGTAGAGGGAGCCAATTATATTTTGAAATAAAATGTGATTAATTAGATATGTTGGCAATGCGAACACTTGAAACTGTTGGATATCATTAGCATGCCATCGGATTAAGAGTACTCACCCTTTTATTATGTGTTTGGAATTATGGTCTGCAGATAGCATTGGAGAGATAAGGGAATGTCGAGCATAGCTTCATTCACCGTAGATAACATGGTGTGTTTGGAGAGTGTGAGCATCCATGCTACACTTACATGGAGATAATGAACGACTTTATAAGTCATGTGTTGTGTTTTGGAGATCCGTTTATCCAATGAGTATATAATTTGACTATGTTTCATATCATGAATTACTAATATATCATCGTGATGAGTATGTAATCTGTGTTATATGTGAATTGTTAAAGTATGTGTAAATCCTAACTTGTCTATTTGTGTTATACATGTGTACTCATTGAGCTTCTCAAATCTCACACTCCTTACTTTACCTTGTAGATAAATAGATTGCGGGTTAGTGAGGAGGGTGACAATTTGGTGATCCATCACAAGGCCTTTTTTTAAAGTATGTTGAGCTTTTAAAATCTGAAGTGCAGGCAATGTGGGTCGTTCCAAGGGTTTAGTACTAGAATTAGACTTAAACATTTTAAATAAAATTTTCAACAGGTTGTAAACGGACATTACGGACTGTTTAAATTTGGGATTTTTGAACTTTATAATTGCTTGCTTGATTGCTAACCTAGATGGCTTAATTACTTGTTTAATGTGATGATAATTAAATGAACTAACAAATTTTTGCAGCTAAGGAGACCACCAAGTATTAAGGTACACCCTATACCTTCTGATTCTGTGAAATAAATGATTAATTTAGAAAAGCATGCACTTAGGTCTAATTTCCTGTATGAAATATTTTGCAAATGCGTGGTATGTACAGTTTGTTGGTGTGGTTTGTAAAGTTTTAAATAGAGAGTCACTTCAATGACTAATGTGATGTTCGAAATTTAAGTCTATTATCCTGGACAGGTTTGGGGTGTCATACTAATCACCGAACCAATATGTCTCATTAGCACCATTTCGCAACAAGTTTATAAGCATAACAAACCGTTCAATTAAATTGTTACAAATCTATACCATTCTAATCAAAATAATCCAACCCTTTTTCACCTTCAAATTAGCTATTAGAGAGTTTCAAATATAACATACCACAATGCCAACAAACATACTTCAAACATCATCATAAGGCATCCAAAATCAACCACTTTCTTTGTTCAAACACGAGCATACTCCAATTAACCACATATATACATATCACATAAACTTCCTAAAATAAACATTTCATACATGGAATCATTTCACCATTTTCCAAAATCAACATTTAACCACATCAAGGCCTATATACATGCCACATAACCAGGTCTATATCAATTTAATAGTCTACCAAGTTAGAAGTTGGATAGTGTGAGCTCTAGAGTGATCTGACACACATGTTCCACAAAATGCCATCTATAAAAGAAAATAGAAAATGAAACAGAGTATGTATTTTATATGATTAGTAAGCTCATAAGTAATTAAAGAAGTAAAGTCACCTCAATTCATCATTAAAATAACAAAATACCTAACAATACAATCTTCTTGTTTCCACATTTAACAGTAATATAAATCAAGCATTTCTTAAACTCTACACTTCAATTTATTCACCATGTTTTATTCTTCCTTCTATTCCATGTTGTTTATAAAAGCCACGAGGAACTAATCCTTCTATAGGGGATTAGCAAGTGGAGGCATGATCTATTAACTGTTTTGTAGGGTTACTCAAAGGATCAGCTGTTTGGGAAAGGAAGAGCATGAAATAAACCCTAAGTCTGACAAACCCGAAAAGTCTTCAAGGTGAGAATTAACCCAAAATTGGTATTGTCCATCCACGAACAGCTGCACCCCAAACCAGTCTAAATTGTGAGGTCGAAAGATGATTAGTCCTTGTTGGCTCGCTATGTTAGTGGAAGATCGGAAGATCTTGCGATGGTAGCGACTAGTTGGTTGATGAGGAACCTAAAATGACAGTTGATTGGGATTGCCAAAGCAAGTTGTCACCCATCATCAGATTGGATTCATTCTAATTTTTCTATCTATTAAAATTTAGTTTTCTTTTATGTTATTTTCTTTTTGTTATCATTACTATAAAAATCCCAGAAACCTATTACTTACGTTTTTGTTCTATAACTTGATTAAAGTATTAATTAGATCTTTCAGTGCGTAGGTTAAAATTGATCTAGCCTTTACCTTCTCGAAGTACTCACCCACCTTGTTGTAAAACTATATTACAACTAAACCTGTATACTTGCAGATACCGTCTCCTAATTCTATATTTTAATGCATTATTCACACTCTAGACATTAGCACGTCCGGAGGCGGTCAAGTTGTGGCGCCGCTGCCGAGGAGGCAACGTCACTAGGTTAATTTTAATTTTTGCACCTTAAAAGAATAATTAGGAAATTTTTAGGTTATAGATATGATTTTATTTTAGTAATTGTTACTAATATCTTCTTTCTAGGTTTATTGTATTACTCGTAGTAAGGGCACACCTATTATAGCAACCACCATTTCAAAAAGAAAAATCTGAAGAAATTACCAACAGCAACAACAGTAGTAGGTACGAAATCCACTACCACCAACTGCAAGTAACGTACCCCGTAAAAATCCACTATTTAGTGACACTGACAATAACGCCTTAGGAAACCCACCAACACCACAGCTTCCTGCAAACATTCATATGGCTTGGATCGAAAGAAATTTAAGCGATTATACCTTACCAAGTCTGGACATGGTTCAAGAAAGTATAGCAAGACCGACGATTACAGGTAATAATATAGAGATAAAACCAGGTATGATTCAGATGATCTAGAACAATCTGCAGTTTAGGGGCACTATGACAGAGGACCCTAATCAACATTTAAAATAGTTTCTTCAACTCTATGATACTTTTAAATATAGTGGGGCCACTGATGATGCTATTCGTCTTCGGTTGTTCCCCTTCTACTTGATTGATAACGCATTTTCTTGGTTAGATTCGCAGGCACCAAGATCTATCACAATATGGGATGAACTCATTGTAAAATTCTTACAGAAGTTATTCCCGATTAGCAAAGTAGTTCAGCTGAGACAAGAGATTTTTGTCTTTAGGTAGATGGAGGGAGAAAGGTTCTATGAGGTGTGGGAACATTTCAAAATTTTGATTCAAAAAGGCCCGCACCACGGATTTCCTGAGTGGATGTGACTACAAGTATTCTATAATGGGTTGGATGCAAGTGCACGATATGGATTAGATGGAGAGGCAGCAGGAGCCCGTATGAACATTGAGAACATGGCACTAAAATCCTGCCAGTAGCCAATTGAACGATTCATATATGGTTAGAAACCCACTACGATAAAAGCTATCCAAGAGGATGATAAGTATCAACAGTTAGTGGAAAGACTCAACCGTATCGAATCTATTTCTACACCGTCTATGCATAGGGGAGACAAACTGCGTTTCCACTATATCAACAATCTAGCTAAGGATGTAAATTACATCAAGAATAAGGGTGGAAACCCTTATTCGAATACATATAATCCCACCTAAAGAGATCGTCCGAATCTAAGATAGGGGAAACCAATGAGCAAGTAATAATTTAAATCAAGTTAAAAACACTAATTACCAACCTCCTTATTGTAGAAACCCTAGGATAGGGTCAAGCCAAATAATTGTATTTCATGTAGTCAACGATTGGATAGAATTAAAGGAGAGATGCAGTCAATGAGAATGGATGTCAAGCAGGTGTTGTCTGAGTGCACCAACTCAAACAGAACATTGATGTAGCTCGAAGATCAAATGATCCAATTAATGAGCATGATGGGTGATATCAAAAGAAAAATTGGCACAGCTATTCCTAGCAATATAGAAGGCAATCCACGAAGGGGAGGTAAGGAGCATGTGAAGGCGATAGCACTTCAATTGGGAAAAGTACTGAGTAGCCCAGAGAACCCTACTCCGGAGGGAGTTATGGAGAATATTGATGATCCTCGAGAGGCAAAGGCACCATCGGTTGAACTAGAAAAAGTAACACCTAAAGATGCCAAAATCACAAAAATCTCAATCCCTTCAAAACTAGAAGAAAAACAAAAGCGGGATGAGGATGAATTTGTAAGTTTCCTAAACTTGTTTAAAACATTAAATGTTAACCTAACTTTAATTTATTTAATTGAAAAGGTTCCCAAGTACACTAAGTGTTAAAAGGAGATGATGGCTAAGCGTAAGAAAATTAAGGTAGGAGAGCAAGTTAATTTAAATGCTTCCTATAGCGTGATTATTTCAAGACAGGTACCTCGAAAATTTAAAGACCCATGAAGTTTTTCTATTCCCATAAAGATAGGAAGCATTCATTTTAATAGAGCTCTATGATGTAGGACCTAGTATTAATTTAACGCCTCTATCAATTTTTGAAAAACTCTACTTGGGGGATCTAAAAACTACTCAAATAACATTACAGTTGGTTGACAGGTCTTCGGTACATCCATAAGGGGTATTGGAAGATATGTTAATTAAAGTACGAAGTTTCATTATCCCTGTATATTTTGTGGTGCTTGAGTTTGAAGAAGATCGTGAGGTACCAATCTTATTAGGAAGACCCTTTTTAGCCACTTCTAGATCTACCATTGATTTAGAAAATAATGAATTAACGATGAAAATTAATGGTGAGATTGAAACTTTTAAATGTGGCCATCAATCGAGCGAGGAAGATAAGAGGAAGTTAGGGGAACAATGTAAAAAATAATTTCTTTCTAACTTGCCCGAGTCAAGGGACACCCTTCCTTTTATGCATGCAAAAAGAATAAACAGGTTTAAGGGAAGGGACAAATGGGCACATGTGGAATGACACGATGGACGATGGACCAATACCGACAAAATAGGAAAATCATATATCGGTTAATTGATGACACTATCATATGAATCCGGTAGTAAAAATTAAAATTAGTAGAATTGTTGCTTAAATTCTATAAATTATTGTATATTTAACTAATTACCTAGTTTAGATTTTAACTTTTATTTAATGTAGGTTCATCTCTAAATCGAAACATCCTTAAAAATAGATTTTTGAGCCGAAACAAAGTGTCATGACATCACCCAACGATTCACGACATAGCAGACAGTTTCCTTCAGGCCTACAAACTGAGAGACGTGTCGTGACACGGACCCTCTGTGTCACGACATCGCTACAATTTTATACAGGGTTGACCCAACCCAATTGCATAACATGGTGGTTTAAACATTAATTTACCTAGTTTTAACACTTTAAAACACCTATTTTCTAACCTAAAAACACCTTAGCTCTTTTACTAAACCTAGACTAACCTCTTTTACATTCATATTTTGAAAATGCCCTCTCAAAACCTTAAAAACTAAACCCCCAATCTCTCAAATATTTTTCTTCTTCAACAAAATTTTCAATCATCATTAGAGCAACAAGGAATGGGAATACCATGTGAAAGCAAGGAATCCAAACAACCTCCAAGCATATAACTAAGGTTAAAGGTTCCTACATTCAATTTTTTTATTGATTCATTGAATTGTTTGTTTATTGAAATATCATGCCTCCTAGGAAATTTAGGCGAACTATGGAAACGAAACCATCAACGGGTCTAAACACCCCTAATTTTGAAAACCCAAATATTGGAAAATATTTTACTAAAATTCAAGGAAAAACCTTTATCCAAGAGAAGGGATTCAATCTGTTATTGGTTTTGTGTAAGGAAATACGACCGTTAGTCTGATAGCATAGGTGGGAATTTTTTTGGACGATCCCTGAAGATAATGTCGTGGTCCCTATGGTTTAGGAATTTTATGCATCTTTAGAGGACCACGAGACTAGGAATACTAAAGGTCATATGTGGGAATCGATACTTGTGCAAAGGAAAGAAATGAGAGTAACCCCTCGAATTATTTGTGACTTTTACAATGCTCCATAATATGAAAATGATTTTATTGACGAAAATTATTTAAAATATTTTTGAGACATAGATACGGATAATGTTATAAAGTATTTAACTGAAGGAAGGGGTGAATAGAAATATCGTTCAGGTACCAACGTTCCTGTATCCTTTCATTAAGCTATTATGTTTTCAGAGGCTAAGATGTGAATTCAATTTGTGTGCATGAGAATAGTACTTGCTCTAAATGTTTCTAACATTAATACCTTTAGGGAAGTATTGCTTTATGCTATTTTATAGAAAAAATAGGTCTGTATCAGTAAATGGATCCACCAGTACATGAAAAGATGGATCAATGGCCCAAAAAGGGGGCATTTTCTTTCATCATCTAGTGACGGCTTTATGCAAAAAGGCGGGTATACCTATGACATCCATAGAGCAATCGATAAAACCGTCCCAAATAATTATAGATGACACCTTGTTCCAACAGTACGTAGAGCTGCGAGCCAAACAAATAAAAGGTTGGAACAAGCGACAACAATACACGACTACTGTAATGGCCTAAATTCAAGGTTATCGGAACAGTGGTTTCGGGACCACAAATCCGATGAAGAAAAATTTATTTTTCTTATATTTTTATGGTCTACGATTTCACAAAATGATTTTGTGAAAATTTCGTTCGAAAATTTCGACGTTTGGGCACTCAATTTAGTCAAAAGGACTAAATTGTAAAAAAGTGCAAAAGTTGAGTTCTACATGTTAGAGGTGTCCAATTATTATGAAACTTTAAATTGGAGGTCTTTATATGGTAATTAGACCATTGGTTAAGTTGGTAGACAAAAATGGACATGAGATAAGTGAAATAGGAAATTTTTAAGTTAGGGGCAATTTGGTAATCTAGTAATTAAAATGAATTAAAAGGGAAAAAGATGGCAAATTGTGCTCATCTTCCTCATTTGGACGAAATCAGCAAGGATTGAAGCCATAGTTAGGGTTTTCAAACTTCCAAGCTTCATAGTAAGTGATCCCAAGCCCCGTTTTTAATGTTCTTTACGTTTTTGTAGTCCCGGTAGCTTAATTTAGCTTATTCTAGCAATAATTTAACCTAGGGTTTATATTTGGAAAAATACCCATAGGTCAAAAGTGTTTAGTTTGATGTTTTATGATAGAATATGAAGCTAGAAATTATGTTAAACAACTTTTGCTAGCCGATTTTAAGCGAAAACGAGTAAAACGACATAATCGGTAAAAAATACCTAATGTTCATAAGTACATGTTAGAGTGGGAATTTGATGTTGGCATAGAAGGGAGAATTGTTCAGCATGTCATAAAAAATAAGAATAAGGGATGAAGTTTAATTTCTGAGCCTTGGGATAAAAATGCAATTATGTAAAAGTTTAGGGGGAAAATCATAATTTTCACAAAGTTAGAGTCGAGGGCTGTTTTGATAAATGTGAGTATTAAATAAGTTAAATTTGCTATTTTAGATCAAGAAGAACGTAACTCGAGGTTAGACAAAGGGAAGAATAAAGTTGAAGACTAAGTTGGCGAATTGGGCTATATTTGGTACTGAGGTAAGTTTACAGTAAATAAATGCAATATTTCAAAAATTATTATTAATGCTGCTATTTTCCAGCAACAATGAATTTATTTCATGAATTTATTTGATGATGATCCAAGCATGAAATTATAGAGAATTAAAATTAAAAAGTCTCGTTGATATATAAGGATGGTATTGGATATGAATGTCATGACATTGGGGTAAAGAGGTCCCATGTAAGACCATGTATGGGACATGGCATTGGCACCTAAATGAGAGGTCCCATGTAAGACCATGTCTGGGACATGGCATTGGCACCGAGATGAGAGGTCCCCCGTAAGACCATGTTTGGGACATGGCATGGGAACCGACATGAGTACATCCCATGTAAGATCATGTATGGGACATGGCTTTGGCATGTTATTATCAGAAGAGACCCGAGTATCCTTATTATTCCAATGTAGCTCAACGGGCTAGTAAACGAATCATGTGCACGAAAGTTCAGTTAAAAGTAAAAATTGCAAGCTCAGGTGAGTTATAAGATTTAAGAATTTATCATATTAACAATTGATATTTAATGATGTAGCAAGAGAAGAGTAAGTTATAAACACAAGTATACGAAGTAAACAAGTAGAAGAACTAGAATGAGACTAACTAAAGAGTAAACTAGAGATAAAGTTACTTAAGTTTAATTAATTGTGTTAAATGTTGTTATTTATTTGCTAGTAAACTTACTAAGCTTAATGCTTACTTCTTTTATTTTTTTTCTCTTATAGTATTGCAAAGCTGCTTCAGGGATCTTAAAGAAGTCGGAGATCGTCTACACTATCAAGAACAATTGCTCGGTATTTTATGATGAAACACGTTTGAGTTATGGCATGTATAGGGACTTAGTTATTTTGCATCTTTGTAATTATGATTTTGCTAAAGAATGGTGTGTGAGTATCTGATGATGAATGGTTATTAAAATGGTTAAGTATGAAGATGTTTGTTGTTATAAAAGTCTAGGTGATAAATTATGCATGGAAATCATGAAAGGGTAAAATCTTGTAAAGAAACAGAATTCAGGCAACATAGTGATGTAACTTTGAAAAATCACCTAAGATGGTATAAAATTAATTATAGGGTGAATGATATATGGAATGAAATCTTGTTGAGTCTATTTTCATGGAAAAATAACGGTTTAGCAAAAGAAAATTTCTATTTTAAGATTTGTGAATTTTAGTGAGACATGGTCAGAACTATTTTTGGAGTCCCCTATTCTGAGTTTATAAAATCACTAAAAATGGTAAAAAAATATTTATGAGTTTTATTTTATATGTATAGAATCCTTATTGAGTCTATTTTCTTTAGAAACAAGCGGTAACACTATATGAAAATTTCATAATGAGAAATTTTATTTTTAGCGACAAGAGGTCAGGGCAGTCAATTGGCGAAACAGAGGAGATTTTAAATAATAAACTGTACTAATTGGCTAAGCCAAAAATTCTAAAAATTTTATAGAAAAAATATATGTGAGTCTAGTTTCAGATAAAATTTATGAAGTTAAATTTTGAGTTTCGTAGCTCGAGTTATAATCAATTTAGTAACTGTTGCACTATTGGACAGGTTTGCTGTAAATAGTGAAATTAATTTTCAAAGTAAATTTTTATGCTCCGAATAAGTAAGATAAGATAAGTAATGTCTTGTGCTCGACTCCGAAAACGGTCTCGAGTAAGCGGTGTTACAACTACTACACCAATTTTGTCACAAATGTTGACACAAGCTCAACAAGACATCGGTGAAAATAGTCATCCAAAGCTTGATTAGATAATACAATGGATGCAAAAGTCGAGACCAATTTTCCAAGAATTTGCAAGGCAAAACAACATCCAGGTCCTCAACTATACACTTGACATGTTCAGGCCAGTAGATATGGAGCAAGGAGAAGAAGTGCATAACAACGAAAAGGATAAGAAAGATGATGGAAGTGAGGAAATGGATTTTGAAAAGGATGATTGAAAATTTTTTATTTTTTTAAAACTTTTATTAATTTTTGGATGATTTAAAATATGTAGGAGTAGGATTAATAAGTAGATTTTTAGTATGTCGTATTTTGTTTAAGTTTTCTATTTAGAAACCCAACACGAAGGAGACACAAACAATTCAAGCTTTACACGAACAAAATAGGAAGCTCCCACCAATAGGAGCTACAGCAATCACAATCAATCGGGTAACTTCTCTCATTATCTTTTTATGTGTTACACATTGAGGACAATGTGCCAACTAGAGTGTGGGGGGGTAACATAGAAAATTTGCTTTAAATTTTTACATGTTCTTTGATTTTTCTTGTCTTTTGTGTGCTTAAGCTTGTAGAAATACAAGTGATTGGTTAGGAGCTTGTACTTAGGTTACTTGTGTGATGCATAAATTTGGCATGATGATAGGTGATTTTAAATTTTTTACTATTAGACTACTAAGTTCTATACGTTACACTGTAAATAGGCATTAAGCAATCGATTGTACCAAGTGATATAGAAAATACAAGGAAACGAGCATGTTATTACGAATGATAAATGGTTGAATTTGTATTTGTTTGGTTAATTAATTTGTGCATGTTGAGATATTTAGGGATGACCTAAGGCATTGTTTGGAACACAGTCAGAGCCAAAAAGCTATCCTAGTTATATTTCACCTTTAGTACCAATTTTTGAGCATGTTGACACTTCTAGATGAACCCCATTACAATCCCCGATCTTGAAAATGTTAAATTCTATTTGCCCTTTTTCTTTGGTCCTGCGCTGCACAATTATAGACGTCTGGCCATATGTATTGAGGGTTAAGTAAATACATCATGGCAGAGTTTGTAAAAATAGAGTGAAAAAGAAAAGATTAGTGTGATATGGGAACTATATGTTAGCTTGAAAGTGCAAAACAAGAGAAGAACACAAAAAAATCAATACGAGTAGAATAAGCACTTGAAAAGCTAAAAAGCATTCTTGAGTGAGATGTATTGCAAAAGAGAAAAGTGATAAAGTCACAAAAGAAAGAAAAACTCGTTCATTAGTGCACAAAAAACTTGTAGGCTAGCCGTAGTTACTATGTCATGCTATGATTTCCTATGTGGAGAGATAATGAAGGTGAGAGAAGGAGAAATAAGGTGATGAGCGGGTAAGGGTCACTAAGGGGGAAGAATAGGAGCCAATACGATGTGCCAAACTATTTTTGTATTTGTAACCATTTTTTACACTTACTATTTTTGAATTTCATACTTGTCCTAAGCCTCAGAACGTTACAAGTCAAAAAGTCCTATGTGACCTTAAATACCCTTATACATGAATGGACATCACACTGAACATATGCATAAATGACTATTTGTATTTTACTCGGATAATCAATGTACTTGTATGATTTATTGATGGATTCCTATAGGTGAGACCTTTAATACTTGTATACTGTGTAACATATTGAACTTAGGTGTTTGTGGTCAAAAGTTGTAAGTCAACTGCTCATCATGTTAAGATTGTTTGTAATTATGCTCCAAAATCAATACTTGTATCATATTTGCTCAAGGGTCATCATTTTATTGTCTTTTTTTATGTTGGTTGAGGACAAACAATGACTTAAATGTGGGGGAGTTTGGTCTGTCGTAATTCGGTGTACCAGATTAAACTATTTTTTGCACTTAAGAAGCCTAAATACAAGCATTTTCGTTATATTTGAGTTAAGTTTCTTTAGTTTTACTTAGATCTAATAAAATGTGTGAATTGAGTCTTTTATTGACCTTAAGGGCCTAATGAGGCCTGAGGGAGAGCTAGCGTACTTCATAAGTGTGTAAGAGACCATTAGAAGACATTTTAGGTCGATACTGGACATTATGTCACAACACAGGAAGTCCGATGTCAAAACATAGAGAGTAGAATGGAGAAATGATGAAACTGCCTTCCATGTTGTGACACTGACTAAGGGTGTTGCGACATACCCCTGAAGACATTGACTTCTACATTGTGACACAGGTCTTGTTGTGTCGCAACATCGACTCTAAGATGAAAAATAAATACGAAGCAGGGGTGTTTCGGTCTGCACAATTGAACTTAAAGCTCAGGAATGTCAGCTAACCTAGGTTAAGGATGACAGCCACCTGAATGCTATAAATAGGCTCCTTTGGCACATGTTATGGACATGGTTCCATTAACCTATATTCTCTCTTTAGATTTAGCTTAATTTTCTTTCTTTCTTAGGTTTTTTAGAGTTTAGTTTATTTGTTCGTTGATTTCCTTCAAAAGATCTAATTTCTAAAGACGACTAACTTCTAGGGATTCGCGTTATTATTTATATAAATTAGGCCTTTTTTAAAATCTACACTACAATTCATTCACCATGTTTTATTCTTCCATCTATTCCATGTTGTTTATAAAAGCTATGAGGAACTAATCCTTCTATAGGGGATTAGGGAGTGGATGCATGATCTATTAACTATTTTGTAGGGTTACTCAACGGATCAGCTATTTGGGAAAGGAAGAACGTGAAACAAACCCTAGTCTTGATAACCCCAGGAAGTTATCAAGGTAGGAATTAACCAAAAATTGGTATTGCACATCCATGAACACCTTCGTCCTAAGCCAGTCTAGACTGTGAGGTTAGAAGATAAGTAGTCATTGTTGACTCGTTATGTTAGTGAAAGATCAGAAGATCTTGCTAGGGTAGAGACTAGTTGGTTGATGAGGAACCCGAAATGACAGTTGATTGGGATTATCGAAGAAAGTTAATCACTTATCATCAGATTTGATTCCTTTTACTTTTTCTATCTCTTGAAATTTAATTTTCTTTTATGTTATTTTCTTTTTGTTATTATTACTATAAAAATAAAAAAATCTCTTACGTTTTCGTACTATCTTGATTAAAGTATTAATTAGATATTTTAATGTATAGGTTAAAATTTATCTAGCCTTTGCCTCCCTTGGGTACGATCCTCGGAGTACTCACCCACTCTATTGTAAAACTATATTACAACTAGACTCCTATTCTTGCAAATATCGCCTCATAATTCTATATTTTACTGTTGTATTCACACTCTGGACATTAGTACGTCTAGAGGCAGTCAAATGCAAAGCTTACTAGTAGGTCCTTAATTCATTCCTCACCTTTAGTACTAAATTACTAACATTGTAATATTACAATCCAACATTATAGATATATTCTCAATTCAACCAAAATAAATACATAAAAGTACTTAACCATATCCTATGAACTTACCTAATAAAAATCAACTAGCAAATTGAATCGTAAGGACTATTCAACAATTTTTCCCCTTTTCCTGATTATTCTCCGATCAATACAAATATTGATCTATATAATAGTTAATTCCAAATTATCAATTCCAAATACCTTATAATACTCAAGTACATATATATAACCTTTTAATTTTATTTTACACAATTTTCATAAATTTTCACATTTTATTCAATTTAGTCCTTAAAACTGAAACCATCATATCTTTCACATTTACACCCCGTTTTACAATCCAATTTCAATTTCATCCTTCTACAGCCTTCTAGATCCAAAAATTATAGAAATTTCATGTTAATTTTGAAATATTTTCATTTTAATCCTGTAACACCCCTAACCCCTCTCCATCACGAATTAGGGCTATGAGCATTATCCTACAATTGTAACATTTATAATTAATTTCATTCAAAAATCAAAAAAATAACTTAAACCATTCCTACATACACATATCGTCCCTAAATCGAGCCCTTGATGCCCTAAAAATACTTTAGAAACAAATCGAGGCCAATTTGAAATCATTTGGAAAACCTATGAAAAATTCACAAAAATTGAAAATAGGGGTCACACGGCCGTGAGTGTGCCAGGCCATGTAACTAACTGACTTTCACCCTAAGCATCCAACATGTGAAACACGACCGTGTCGCCAAGTCGTGTGTCTCACACAGCCGAGTCACACGCCCGTGTCTCTGGCCGTGTAGACCTAAAATGTACCTTAAACAACAAGCTTACCATTTCAAGCTTACTTGGGTCTTAAGCAATTCAAATACGAATCATTTAACCTATTCAAAATACGATTAAACATACTCAAAACATGTCAAAACAATCATCCTAAGTGCCTAACCAATGTACCCTTGCTGGTACCACATTTTATATCGTCAAAACACATCAACAATGCATCATCCAAATCCAAGTTTAAAGAATGCCAAAATCACTCAATTTAGCCTAACATAAAGGTACTTAAGACATCAAGCTTTAAGTTTCATACACATGTCAAGCTTTTGGTCAAAACACACACTAACATTAGCTTCAAAGATAAACATATACTTATAACTCAATTTACATCACATTCACAAAACAACTAACAACCAAAGACATCCTAGGTACACTCCATTACAAAATTAAACATCACCACACTTAAGATCAGGATTATTTTTGGATGCTAAATCGATGATCAAAATAGAGCACCTAACCTGCGCATAGAAAACAAAACCACACGTTGAGTAAAACTCAGAGATATTTCTATAATCCGAACTTTTTAAGACATGATATGATACATTGAATGCTTAAATTGAATTATATCATCATACTACTATCTAAACATACAATTACAAGATATCATCATTTCAATTTCATGCATTTCATCACATTATTTCATGCTATACTCAATTTTCACAAGTATTCAAATTTAGTTGGTTTGAACATATATCTCAATTCACATCACTTGCTATATAAATAGCTTTGCTATAACACCCCAAAAATTTAATTTTGGGTATTGTGAATGTGTGACACAAATGTTTGTCTGCTTTAGTGGTTATGTGTTCTGGGTGTGTTTGGGAGGTCCCAAGTTCAAGCCAGGACTTGTGCAAATTTTGGTATTTTTATGAATAGGCTCTATCTTTGGTCAGTAGGCTTTTAAGTAAAAGTTGGCAAATAATTAACAGTATGGGCCTGCTGGTCTAATGGATAAGTGGAGTGTTGGTGTGAAGGAGGTCTTGTGTTTGAATCTTAGCGTGGGCATTATTTTTGCTCGTGCGTCCTGGAGAGTTTGAGATGGACTAAAAATCTGAGTAGTGGATTTAGTGGGGAGTTTGACGGAGAGAAATAAGGAATTGGGGTGGTTATTAAATATTTTGTTCATATTTTTTTCTTTTCATTTTTTTACTTTCCCCAAAATCCCTCCACCCTCTTGTCATTTTTCTCTTCATTGCAACCAAATTCTGCTCTCTTTCACCCTTCATCTTCTTGATTTTTCTTTTCCCACTCTACCTCGTGTCGCTCCACGTTTGTCTACGATCGTTCGGTAAGTTTTAGATAAGTGGTTTGTCTCCATTTGTTAACTTTCTTCTAATTTTTTTGTTTATGCCAATTAGGGGAGGATTCAAGGGCGCGTAATCACCAATCGGAGTCTTAGTTTGTGTGGGAATTACTGTTCATCAGTTGAAGGTAAGGTTTAGTCGCTTATGGGTTAAAACCTCGATATGAGTTCGATTTGGGATCACATTATGTGAGATTAAATTAGTGTTATTTGTTCAATTATAGGCTTTGGAGTGCTCGGGGACTGTTTTAGCATAAAAAAACCACGTGTGTACCCAAAACGCAGAAAATGGGATTCGACGGAAAGCCAAAATTGCTTGCTATTTGGACAGCAGCAGTAGGCTAACTTTGAAAAGTCACCATAAATTATGGAAATCAAATTAGAGGATGAAAACAATATGGAATTAAATATTATGTAGTCTAGTTTCTCACAAAAGAAACGGTGTAAGTAATAAAATTGTAAATCGTGAGATATAATAAGTTTTATGAGACAAGGTCAGAATGAATTCGGGTTCCCCTATTTTGGCTTTGGAAAATCATCAAAAATTGGAGAAATAATTAGGGGTTAAAATTTACATGTTTAAATTATTAATGAGTCTAGTTTCAATAGAAACAAATGGTAACATCATCCAAATTTTGTACTACGTGATGATTAATTTTTAGCAAAGAAAGGTCAAAGCCGTCAGACAGCAGAACAGGGGTAAGGTTGAAGATTTTATTGTACTTATTAGCTAAACCAAAAATTTTGAAAATTTTATGGTAGAAAGGTATTCGAGTCTAGTTTCAAAAAAATCAAGCGGACCTTGATTTGAAATTCTGTAGCTCAAGATATAAATAATTTAGTAATAGTGACTCAAGTAGATAGCTTTGAAGGAACATATAAGTAAATAGTGAAAACATATATGAATATTTAGCTAGCACGGGTTACATTAAATATGGATCACGCGGCCAAGGCCAATTTGGGCCGAGTGGGTCACACGGGCGTGTGAGCCCATTTTTTTGAAAAGTTCTGTAAGGTTGCACGGGTCACCCAAGTTGACTATGGACCTACTGTAGGGTCGGTAACACTACACCAAAACAGGCTTTTAGCGGCATTTTTAGCGGCGTTTGGATAAAAAACGCCACTAAAAATCAAGCATTAGCGGCGTTTGTAGAAAAGTGCCACTAAAGGTCGAGCATTAGCGGCGCTTTTTGGAAAACGCCGCTAAAAATAAGCATTAGCGGCGTTTTTTGAAAAGCGCCACAAAAAGCCTAAGCCCAACGACGCCGTTTATTGAGTTTTTGGGGCCTTTAGCGACGTTTTTGAAGAAGCGCCGCTAATGCTCGGGCCTTTAGCGGCGTTTTTGAAGAAGCGCCGCTAATGCTCGGGCCTTTAGCGGCGTTTTTGAAGAAGCGCCGCTAATGCTCGAGCCTTTAGCGGCGTTTTTGAAGAAGCGCCACTAATGCTCGGGCCTTTAGCAGCGCTTTTTAAAAAACGCCGCTAATGCTTGGGCCTTTAGCGGCGTTTTTGAAGAAGCGCCGCTAATGCTCAGACCTTTAGCGGCATTTTTGAAGAAGTGTCGCTAATGCTCAGACCTTTAGCGGCGTTTTTGAAGAAGCGCCGCTAGTGCTCGGGCCTTTAGCGGCATTTTTTAAAAAGCGCCGCTAATGCCC
Organism: Gossypium raimondii; assembly: GCF_025698545.1. Lineage (NCBI taxonomy): Eukaryota > Viridiplantae > Streptophyta > Magnoliopsida > Malvales > Malvaceae > Gossypium > Gossypium raimondii. The sequence goes on along the minus strand of NC_068567.1, from coordinate 38,914,476 downwards.
GTTTTTGATATATTCTCAATTATCTCATTCTTTGATATATTCTCAAGTAATGTTTCAATTATATTTTTTATTATAAGTTGAAAAAATTGATATTTTGTTGTATTTATTATATATTGGTCAAATTTACATTTAAATTATAACAAATAATATTGTTTAATACAAAATGTTTTTATTAAAGAGAATTCCTAATTCCTAACTCCTAACTATTTATTATTATTTTTCAATCACAGTTTATTTAAACTACTTTACTAGAAAAATATATTAAATTATGAGTAAAATAAAATACCATAAAACTTAAATTGTAAAAGATACGATAGTATTAATTTTAAAATATTTAATTAATTATCATTATAGTTTAGGGTTTAATATATATGGTTTAGGGTATATGATTTAGGGTATATGGTTAATTTAGGATTTAAGGCCGGTTTAGGAGTTACAATTTTAAGGTTTATAGATTATGGAATTAGGGATTACGGATTCTGGTTTAAGGGTTGTAATTTAGGGGTTAGGGGTTAGAGATTAAGAGTTAGTGTTTTAAGGTTTATGAATTCAGTGTCAGGTTAGAGTTTAGGGTTTAGATTAATTAGTGTGTTCTAATTTATATTGAATAAGGTTTAGGGGTTAGGGGTTAGGGATTTGGGTTAGGGTTTAGGATTTAGGATTTAGGGTCTAGATTAATTAGTGTTTTTTAATTTATATATTAAATAAGATTTAGGGGTTAGGGGTTAGGGGTTAGGGGTTAGAGGTTAAGAGTTAGTGATTTAGGGTTTAAAGATTTGAGGTCGGGTTAGGGTTTAAGGTTTAGATTAATTAGTATTTTTTTAATTCCTATATTAATTAAGTTTTTATATAATTGTAAAAGAGGGGTTAGGGGTTTAGGGTTTATGTTTTATGATTCAGGGTTTTGGAGATAGGGATTAAGGGTTTAGATTAATTGGTGTTTTTAATTTATATATTAAATAATTTCTTATATAATTGTAAAAGAGATAATATTAATTTTAATATATTAAAATTATGATTCTGATTTAAATTATATAAGAGATAGATCAATTTTATACATATTAAATGGTTTAGGATTTAAGGTTTACTTTAGATTTGTTAAATGATAAAATTTTATACAATTAATTAATGTTTTTATATTTAAAAATATTTAATCTAAATTTAGATTAAATGGTTTAAATCATTTGATATATTTAAATATTAGATTTTAAAAAATTGATAAATAAATAAATTAATATAACAAATTAATGTAATAGATTGACAATAAAATATATAATATGAATTTTAATTTATTAAAATTATCATTAATATAGTTTTTTTCATATTTTAAAATTTTTGTTTTTGTTTTCTTACATAAAAATTATATAAAAATTTTAAAATTTATCTAATTCTTTTAAATATTACTTAAATTTTCAAAATTTATTTATTTAAATTTGATATGAATTATATAATAATTAAATATAAAATTGTAAAAAAAAGTCAATCATTAGTAGCGTTTATGAGAAAAACGCCACAAAAGGTAAGCAATAGTGGTGTTTTTTTATGAAAAATAACGTAAAGTTTCACGATAGAAATTTTATTTTATTTTTAGTGACGTTTTTTATAAAAAACGCCACAAAATTCATTTTACTTAAAAAAAATTCGCTCTGCTTTTTTCCCAAATTTCCCCCTTAAAACCCAAAAACGAAAAAACGCCAAATTTCCCCCCAAATTTTTTCTTAGTTCTCTCATCCAAAAGCACAAATTTTGAAGACCAAATGGCAACAATTTCAGCATTTTCAACTCCTTTGCATTTAATCTCCAAAACCCATTTTAAATCTCCCAAAAACCTCTTCTTTTATCCAAATTCTATCTATTTTCAGACCAAAGTTTCCACCTTTTCTTCCAACAACTTGACCTTATCCTTCAAAAACAGCAAAACTCTTTACGGTACTTGGAAACTCAAGTCTGCAGAAGAAGAAGAAACAGTTGTTGTTGAACAAGAACGAGAAGAAACAACTGTCGCCAAACAAGAGTCTGTTTCCCCCTAATTTCCCCAAATCGACAGTCCTTTTATTTTTCCCAAACCATTTCTCCCCTACCCCGATTCCCTTTATTTTTGAATTTGCAACAATATGGGAAGTCATCCAAGCTATCACACAATGCTTTTGAATTTGTTTTTTTTAGGGAAAAAGTTCAATGCTTTTTTAATCTTTTCATAACTTTAAAACCCGCCAAAAGAAAATCTTGCCATAGCTGTAAGTTTAACCTCGTATCAATCCGCTCTGGAACATGCGTATCTCCGCCACGATTAACTCATTCAAGTCCTCCAATCTCATCTCATGGAAAACGGTACCTTCCCTCACTCCCAAAACATCCTAACCTGATCTCCATTTCTGTTAACTTCTACTGTGATCCCAGACCGGTAAGCTTCAACAAACCCCAGCGGGATGCATCGAACTGTCGGGAAAAACACTTCAGTCGGGGAAGGTTTCGAAGGTAAAGATATGGCCGGGATTCACCGGCCAAGGAAGGTACTTTGAGTTTCACTCAAATTTGATTCTTGCATCCATCGATTTTGTTCGAGAATAGCTGTTGTGTACCTCTCTTTGCAAAGACGGATACAAGATTCGGACCGTCGAGCATTTGCTTTCGGCTTTGGAAGCTAAAGGCATTGACAATTGTAGAATTCAGATTCAAAGTCTCGATTCTGAGGATACTGAGGTCGAGGTTAGTGCCATAATTTTTGTTTGGATATCAAAATTGATTTTTAATTTGCTTAAAATTGTAAGTTTTGTTATTCATTTGGTTGTTACTTTTGTCACATTCTTTCCTTTTAGCAAGAAAAGCGACTTTTCCTGTAAGGTATTGTTGGATAATAAAATGCATGATTTTACATTTTACATGGAACAAATATATATTCAATTGTTCGTTCACTTCAAGACAACTTTGGAGCAAGCTAAAAGCATGAAGCTGCAATCTAACAGCCGGAAAGAACCTTTGAAGGCCATATTGTAGGATATGCATTCTGGATTGAGGGATGAGCGAGGAGATTTAAACATAGTCAATGAATTTGTAGAGAGAACTGTTTAATGTAACATATAATGTACAAACACTGTAATAATTTAGCTGAGTCTCTTTTTTCATACAATTTTATAGATGGTGATGATTGGAATTTTAACTAACACAGGTTCCTATTTTTGATGGGTCTGCAAATGCTTGGGTAGAGGCAATAGAACAAGTTGGCAGAAAAGAGGCCTTGGATCGGTGTGGCAACAATGTTGAGAAATTGGCACCATATTTGAGTGAACCATTTTATGTTTTGAGAAATGATTCTTTTATGGTTGCCTTCCCTGCTTCAAAGGTTCACATATCTTGTGGAATTGACTTTCCAAAGGTAAGTTCTTTTGTTCTCTGGTATGCTGATTGTTAACCGCATTGAATTCAAATGGTAATTGTCTCGTTAGTCTTGCTTTACCTTTTCTTCTCTTTTTCAGGGGAAATAGGAAAACAGTTTAAGAGCTTATCCTTTTTAACTTTTAATCGGCTTGGATGTGGGTAATGTGCAACTTTTTAATCACTTGGTTATAAAGACATCACAAGAGATCAGTTTTGTGCATAATCTATTTTTTTTTACACTTTTAGCTCAGTCGAAATGTTTCTAATATGTGCTTGAAGTTGCTATGTATTCTAGGGGCTTTGGGATGTAGAAAACGACAATGATGGCCAACAAGAAGGCTGCGTTTTGCGGGTTATATCCCAGTTTTAGCCATTCTATCTAAAATGTTCTTTGCAGGTAAGTCTTTTTGGTGTTCTTAATAGATGTTTAGTAGTTAACTGTTGAGTAACTTTGGTGCTTTGTTGATGTACCATGATTCAGGATAATCACTTAGTTTAGATGCTTTATAAATGTTAATCCTGTTGTAATTTGTCCATTGCATTTCAATAAATTTAGGTTGGTAATTTTCTTGAGCCAAATCTTTTGAAATTCATTGTGGAAATGCTTAATGATACTGTTTAGTTAATCTTTTTTTTTTCATTTGAGGTTTTTATTGCATTTATGCCTATATACATGTAGCTTCTGTCCCAATTAAAACATTGTTTGGTTTTTAATTACAAGCTTTTCCATGCATATTGACTGAGAATGTATGTATGCCTATATACATGCATATTGTGGAAATGTTCTTCTTTATCATTCTTGTTTTGGGTTTTCATTTTTTTTTCTAAATGACTGACATCTTCGATGCACCATTTTTTGAACTATTTTTTTGCTGCGATTGGGTTTAATGTAGAGGTTGTACAATACAACAACATCAAGTTTCAAGTATGGGATTTAGGTAAGTTAACGTTAACAAATCTGAAATAGCAGCTGATGTAGTTTATACAAATGGAGTTCAATTTAATTTATCGAATCATTGAAATTTGCCTTAATCCTTTTACTTAAAATTGAATCATTTAATTGGTTTAATTTATTTAACACGTTAACTGTTGTGGTATGTCTTCTAACTAATGGAGATGCAACCTTTTAAGTTACTTTGCTTCCTCTATTTATTTAATTCTGATATGCGGATATCTTGTGGGTTTTTCTGGCTGCTCTTTAGCTGGACATACATACAATCAGTATATGTCCAGCTGCTCTTTAGCTGGTTACATAATTTTTTATTCAGTATATGTCATATTCATGTTAGGACATGTTTTGATGTTTATTTTACAGCAGTAGGCGACTGTTTAAAGGTAAAATTTTAATTTACCCCTGTTCAAGAAAATTATGTTAGCTAAAACAATAAGCTCGCTGATTTTCTGACTTGCTTAATATAGATTAGTTGTTTCATGTTTGGAAACTTTTGATGCTCTTGGTCTTATGTCCTGCAGTCATTGACAAAAATTTGGTTCTTATTCTTCACTTAACAAGTCCAGTGGCACATACATATGTAAACTAGGAAATTGAAACAAGAAAGAAACGCAAAGCCAAAGCACATTGATACTCTTGAATGATAGTTATAAATGAATAATATGCCTGACTTGGCATTTATAAAACTCACATGCTTGAAAGATAGAACAGAAATTGCTGTTAGAATTGGATTGTCAGCTTTAAGTGTCTATGACATGTTTGATATTGGTTTCATTGGAAGAATTCATTGGTTTCATTGGTTTCTCTGCTGATATCAATTTAATTTGTAAAAGCTTCCTGAAAATTAAGCATGTGCTTTGCTGAAGGAATTTGTATTTTTAAAATTTCATAATTCTATTTTGTAAACCATGGTAATAAACTTTACGGTTCATGGATATAGATATATATAGAGAGAGAGAGAGAAGTGCAATAGGGACTGTAATTCTTTCTTAATTATTAGCTACTATTTGAGACCATCCAAGGTTAAGCTTATTCCATGTTTCTTATCTTGTGCATTCTTTTTTGTGTTTTTTCATTGAGGGTTTCATAGGGTCTTTAGTAGTTTTTCTCTTCTTCATGTTTGATTATTTATCATCAACCGAATTGACAAAAATGCAAAGAAAAAGAAGCATGTATTTTGTATATTTAACTTATTCACCCTCTTTCATGTGCTTCATATAACATTTATGTTATTCATATTTAAAATCACTGAAGGACATGTTCGGTCTCTTTTTTTAAAATTAAAAAACTCACTTCTCTTAACATCCGTGTATTATGTTCTTTGCAGAAATTCATATGTTGGCAATCTTTCTCTTTTCTATGAAATAGAGGAGAAGCTTAAGCAGGTGACTATGCTCAGTTTTCTTTTTCCTTTTACTTGATTCCTCTAAACAAGACCGAGTTTTGCTCCAGCATCTTTTTCACTAAGATGTCCTTGTCATTATTTACATTTTGAACAAACATACTGTTAAAGATCATAACATGATTTATCCATCATAGAGCTGCTTGGTAGTAAGTTGATGAAATTTTTTATTCGGCATGCTACAATACTTGCATATTCTTTGATTAATAACTAACAAGAACGTGCATCTGAGGAAGAAATAAAATAACAGGTTTGTATGTTAAATTTGTGTCCATTTTATTTTAATTTCTTAATTTTCATCAGCTTTAGATCATGTCAATTTATATTTTTTTTATGCAAGCAAGGCTAAAGTTATATATTAGTATTCAGAAGGAAAGTTTAATGGTGTTTTCCTTTCAATTTTGTATTGGCATAAGCTAAACGTGGTCATATTAAGTTTTCAACATTCGGGAAACTTTTACGTGCAACTGGGACTTAGGAAGCTTGCAATATTGGCTGAATCTTTCATGTTTAAACTGGCTTTTTTATGGATCTAATTGTCAGACAATTGGGTGCAGGGTCACAACGTTGTACTTATATCAAACCATCATACTGAAGCTGACCCAATCATCATCTCATTGTTGCTTGAGAAAGCAAATTCGCACATTGCCGAGAACATGGTGATTCTCTCTTGAATTAATTTCTCATTCTGAGCCAGCTGTAGTAGCCTTCATCTATGCCCTTGAGGCCTTGACTGTACTTGGGTTCTGTGGTTGCAATAGCTGCCGGGATGGTACATAGCATGGCTATTACTGAAGATGGAGCATTATTTTATTGGGTTTCCTCAGATCCTCATCTTAGATGCCAACAGGTTCTATTCCATTGTCTTTGTTGATTTTAACTTCCCCTGGAGTGAAGCTTTTATTTACTTCATTTGGATGAATTTGTACAGCTATATTCCCTTTGTGAGAAAACAATCGTAAGCATTTCTGCTGGTAAGTACTGGGCTGCTACTGCTACTGCTACATGTGGGATGGCAAGAAAAGTATGGAAAAACCACATTTTGCAACTCGGTTACACCGAGTTAAGGGAAAAAAGATCCCTTAAAGAGTTGATTTTGAGAGTTGGTCATGAGAGAATGTAACTTGTAAACAATTTTCTAATATAGAATGTAACTTGTAAACAGAACTTATGTAATTCTAATGTAATTCTAATATAGAATGTAAACAATTTTCTTATGTAATTCTAATATAGAATGTAACTTGTTTTAATTTTCTTAATTTAAATTCATTAATTTTTATATTTAGCTTTAAAGTTAAAATTTTAATAGAAATCTTAATTTAATATTTTTCATCCTTAAAAGTATATAGTTTAAAATTTAAAATTTAAAAATAAAACATAATATAATATTTATGATAGAAATATATATTATTTAATTAAAATATTTTTAAGTCATGTTTTTAGCGGCGTTTGTGGTAAAAGCGCCGCTAAAGGTCCTGGTCTTTAGCGGCGTTTGTGAGAAAAGTGCCGCTAAAGGTCCTAGTCTTTAATGGCGTTTGTGGGAAAAGCGTCGCTAAAGGTCCTGGTCTTTAGTGGCGTTTGTGGGAAAAGCGCCGCTAAAGTTAGCGACGCGTTCATTAGCGGCGTTTTTTTTTGGCGCTTCTAAAAGAGCCGCAAATACTTTTAGTGGTGCTAAAAAGCACCGCTAAAGACCTAAAAAAGCGCCGCTAAAAGCCTGTTTTGGTGTAGTGTAAGCTTTACTTAGACCCCTATATGTGTGATCTGTCTGTCTAATTTCTATACCGAGCATGACTTATAATATCTAAATATATGTACTATTAATTGCATAATGGCATGACATATTTTGCATGTTGCATTGCATCGGGGTGGGTTGATGATATTTAGGGGAAGTGTCTGAAAGGCTATTAAGCCTGTTATCTGGCAGCTCAGCTGCAATCTTCTGCATATGTTTCGCATTTTGGTACAGCATGCTGTGTAGAGATGGGTGGGTTGATTTAATCCCCACATGATGTGTAGGGTTGGACGAAGATGGTGAGTAGAGGCTGGTGGGTAGGATTCTGATTTACTGTATCTGATATGGGCCAAGGCCCTAATGTATTTCTGAGACTGCATCTGAACGGACTAAGGCCCAAACTGATTCTATGATGGGCCCAGGCCCCAGACTGTATCTAACTGAATGCTATTGGATATCAATATGCATGTTTTCTGTGGGGATTACACACTGAGCTTGTGAAAACTCATCCTTTTTCTATTTAATCTATACAGGCAATTCCCAGACTTGATAGGTCGATGCAGCGAAGGACTCGACGGTGGCCACACGTAAATTTTAGACTTTTTTCCGTTAATGTCTAGAATTTATTACTTATTTGAGATTTTTTATTTAACTTTTGGACTATGGACTGGTTGGCTTTAAATTTGGGACTTTATACTGTTTTTTTGGATTTTTTTTAAACTGCAACTCAATAAAACACGGTTTTTCTAAAAACTAAGGTTTTCGTAAATAGAAACGATTCTCCCTAAATTAACTGGTTACAAAAGCTTCCACTAGGAGACATGTTTTAAAGCAAATCAACTAGTACTTTTTTTTCCGAATTAAATAAAAGCTAACTAACTATAACGATTTTAACTCAACAATTTTGTCTTCAAATCCCATTCCATGTGACATCGCCAGATTCGGTCATAACGTCTAGGTCGGGTTTGGGGTGTTACATTTGCATAGATCAATCAACAAGTTGCTTATATTATTGCACAAACCAATCCACAATAAGCAACTTCACTTATTCGAAAAACCACAAGTATATCTAAAGCATTTGAATTTATTTCACAACTTTAATAATCTAACTCAAGAATATATCATATCTTCTAATGAATAAATGTATATACATAAGTAAATATAATCTTCTTTAGTAATGCCTATAACCATCCTTCTTAGATGATTCATAAAACCTTATTGTATAGTCCAATTGATACACGACACCTGGTGCCTAGTGAATAATCCGTGAAAGAGTTTGCGCCCAGTGCTAGTTAGATAAACCGATAAATGTGTGTCCAGCAATAGTTAGACAAACTGACGGAAGTTGCACCCAGCGCTAGTCGGATAAACCGACGAATGTGTGCCTAGCACTGTCAGATAAACTGACGGAAATTGCGCCCAACGCTAGTTGGATAAACCGACGAAATGATTAGTGAACCCAACTCTAGTTGGATAAACCAACGACATTTGTGCCTAGTGCTAGTCGGATAAACCGACGATATTAAATGTGAGCCCAGCTCTAGTTGGTTTAACCAACAAATTGTCACTATTTCATTCCACAATTTCCTCATTCATTAAATATCATCTTCATTCAAATATAGACAAAATATTGTATATCAAGTATTCAAATAACATTTAATAATAGTCAAATAAATAGACAAAAGGTTAAGTTCAAGACTATGAACTTACGAAAATATGATGGATGTTATGAATCGAAGACGTCTACTCAGTGATCTTTATGAATGAAGACGTCTACTCAGTGATCTTTTCCTTTCCACAGTTGATACCCGTTCTATTCTTCTCTTGATAAAATTAACAAATTAATTCCCTTACTTAATTTGAATACCATACTTGCTTTTAATTACATCAATTAACCTTAGATCATAATTTATACTTTTACCCTCAACAATTGACATTTACTCAACTAAATCATTACCATCAAAATTAGCTTGATTGCATTTTCATCTAATTTCCATAACTAACCACATATACATATAATTTATTAACAATCCCTAAATTCTTAAATTTTATAACTTAACACCATGCTAGTTTAATTTATAGCATTTAACTCCTTGAATGCTAATACTAATAAAACTCATAATACAGAATATTTTACTTGCTCATTAAACTTAGTAATTCAACATAAAATTTCCAGCACAAAGAACAATCCACCAAAACAGTCCCTAGACTTCACAAAATTAACAATTTAACCCTAATTCTATCAAAACAACTTCAAACATTAGAGTTTTTTAATAATAGCAACTTCCACAAATATCATAATTTCTCTAAATTTCCACATGGATAATCTACTACATGATTTTGAGGTTCCAAAAATATAAAGTTTAATTGAAAATTATCAAATCATACCAATAAAATTAAGCTTCAAAAATGAAACTTAAAGGCCGAATGGTGCTAACCTTTTTCTTCTCCAAATCGGCATGCAAAAGAGATGAAGCTTTAATTTTGTTTCTCTTTCCTTTTTCTTTCCCCGCTACTCTATTTGTTTCTTTTATTGTATTCATATTTTCATTTCATTTTCATTTTTATTATAACTTAACATAATTACTAATTTAAGCATTATTATACAATTAACATATATTACATATATATATATATAGTTCCTCGTAATTATCCACTAATCATAACTCATCAAATTAATGGATTAATTGTTTAAATAGTCCCTTATTCTAATCTCACTGTAAAATTTAATACTAATTACTAATTTATCACCCACTTATTTTAATTTAACCCTTTAAACAAATTTCACATCTTTGCATTCAATATATATACCATTAAATCCTTAATCCAAAACCTCCAAATTTTAGTTTTCCGAATCAATTCCCATCAAACCAATTTATATTATTGTCCAACATTCCTTAATCACTACAAATCACGATTTAAACCATTCTACCATTTAATTACATTTTTACTTATTTGCACTCAACATTTACCCTCAATACAATTAAATTCTCAATTATAAATCATATTGTTTAATTAAAATCAAGAAAATCTCATTTCAACCAATTATTCCACAAGGTCCAAAACAACTCATACTTTCAATTAATTCACAATTTAATTCTTAAATTTACCATTTTCATAATTAAGCCCTAAACTTTAAAATCATCAACAATCATTTAATAAAAATGCCTATTTAACTACCAAACTTAATATCCAACAAAATAACATCAAGAACTTAAATTCCCTACAATGGCAATACTCGCAAACTTTACTAAATCTAAAAAGTTGAACATGGGCACATTAACTCATGAGATTAAGACTTCAAAAACATAAATTTCATGTAAAAGTAACCAACATATACTAACCAAATTAGTCATGCAATATTAGCTCTTGGCCGTGCGTGACTTCTCCCCTTTCCTTTTGTTTCGGAAAGAAGAAAATTAAAAGAAAAATATGCTTGGCTTGCTTCTCTCCACTCACTAATATCTAACATTATTATTAACATTATATTTTTTTCTAACATAATTATAATTTAAGTATTATAATAACTTAACATATAATACTTATTACTATAACCGTCCACTATCACATACCTATATAAATAATGGCTCATTTACTTAATAAGTCCTTTAACCTAAATCCACCTTATAATTTGGTATTAATTCCTACTTTTATCACTTATTTGATTTAGTCCCTGTACTCAAATTACACACTAAATCAACGAAATTATTTAACTGAAATTCAATTCATTTCTAAAATAACTCCGTAAATATTTAATAAAAATATTTACAAATTTAGTTTACGAAAACAAGGTCTCGATACCTCAATTTTTTTAAACCATCGACTTCAGGATCGTTACACTTGTACCCTATCTAACTTCCAAATAACCAAAATTATTAGACCAAACTTCAATATAATACTATAATATCCTCGTAAATATTAATAAATAATATTCACTGACTCTATCCTCAGAAAACAGTATTCCAAAACCATCGTTTCTGACTCCAATGACTTTCGAGTCGTTACAAACCCTTAAACTCAAAACTAACCAATTTCACTTTACAAATTAGTCCTTAATCGTATCTAAGCTTACAATAAAACCATTTAACGCTAAAAGCTTCAAAAATCATCAATAGAAGCATTTTAAAAACTTTAACAGTTTTACGATTTATTACCCGGGTTAACTAGTTCGAGTTACAACGATCTCAAAAATATAAAATTTATTAAAAACAACTTTGAAAATCTTACCATGCAATGGCCGAAGAAATTGAAGCAAAAAATCATGGCTTCTCTTTTTTGTTTTAAGCATTCGGTGAAGATAAATGAGAAAGTGAAGATGTCCACTTTCATTTTCTTATGTTTTATTATATTTTATCAAAATTTTAATTTAATTAAAGCATATATTTTGCTTAAATAAAGACACTAATCGTCCATTAATATTAAAAAGTGGTAAATTGCCACTTAAAACCTTAAACAGTTACTAGTTTGACAATTTAGTCATTATACCTTAATTAACCACTAATTTGACAAAATTATCCAACCAAAATTCAATTCACTTATGCAATAACTCGTAAATATTTACTAAAAATATTTATTGGTTCGATTTACAAAATGAGGTCTCGATACCTCATTTTCTAAAATCACTGACTTTAGGATCAATACACTTGTACCTACAATAACTGTCCACTTAACAAATTCCTCAGACCAAAATTCATTATAATAATATGATTAACTCGTAAATATTAATAAATAATATTTACTGACTCGATCATAGGAATACGGGGTTCCAAAACTGCCATTTCCAACACCACTGAAAACTGGGCGATGACACTTTTGGTATTTCGTTGGAAAATTAACTATATTATGATTTAACATGTACACTTGCAAACACCGCACTTCACTTGTACATATTTAATTGTATATTTCTAAGCTTTAGTTCACTTACACCGAGATGCTGTCAGTTGGCATGTGATTAGCTATGACATTATGTGCCAAGGATAGCCAAATTGTATAGCAAAATTATTGGTAGTTAGCATACTATTAAGTGATCAAGGTAAGCATAGTATTTACATTTGAATTTACTAAGCATTTGTATGCTTGCTCTAGTTTCCTCTCTACTTGTAGATCATCACCTTGCGGAACTCACTGAGTCAGATTAGCATGAAGCACATACTATCAAAAGACGATAAAATTATGTTCATTTTGAGTCCAAATGTTGTGGCATGTATATAAGGGCACCTTAGTGTGCATATGATCATTTTGAGTTAATAGTTATGTGATAAATGTGGTAATGGTTGATCTTGTATATTAAGTATTGCATGTGACTTAGTTGATGCATGGTTGGCAAAGTTTGATTCTATTAAAAATGATGATCTTGAACTTCCTTGAGCTTAGTATGTTTAAGGTTGCAAATTGAAATGGTTAAGATACATAAGTTGGTGAATGAATTGAAAATGGTAAGCTTGACTGTTAAGCATGATATATATATATATATATAGCTTAGTATATCCATGGTTAGATTCATGTAAAGACCATTTAGGTGTTTGGTTTCCATATTGCACAAGTTCAATATATTTGAATCAGAAGATGAAGTTAGCTAGTATAGTTAGTTTAATAAATGAGTTGGTTATGCTTAAATGATGAATACTTGGTGGTATTATATGGATTTTTGGTTTTTAATGATCATAAGCATGAATTGGTTTAAATTGGTATGAAATGATGGTATTGGGTTGTGGAAAGATGTATGAAAGCATTTGGGTGATTGTTTGAAAGCTTGGAATATGTACCAAAGTGTTAAGTTGCCAAAGCAGGGGCAACATTGCGACCTCGAGTCCTCAACGTCGTGACATGAGCCAGCAATGAGTTACGTCGCGACGTCAAGATGTTTGAAGTTGCGACGTGACTCACTGATTGACGATGTCGTGACGTGGAAGTCAGGATGTCGCAATGTTGATTCAAAACTTTAAAAACTTTACATTTTGGTCCTAGTTCAATCTCGAGTTAGCAAAAGAGCTTTTGTAAGCTCGTATGAGACTCGAAAATGTTTATATAGCATAGAATGAATGTGAAATACATTAAATTGCGTGTGTGAATGGTTGTATGATGTATATGTGACTATAATTGCTCTGGCAACGGTAGTAACAATCCGTAACTTGGACCCGACGACCAAGTCGTGTATGGAGTGTTACATAACCATTTTGATAAGACAATCATCACATCACAGCTCCAATAATATCATCCCCTTTTTCACCCAACCTCCATCACCTAGATCACACGGCTCTTCGCTTGTACAAGGTGAAGTTTCACTTATTTTGATATGAAAAACTGATTTGATTAAAAACAAAAACATATTTACAAGGAACTTAAATAGCTCATTTATTTAGACTGTGTAGCTCTTAACTACAAAATAGGAGGTTTTAAGCCAGTCTATGTAGCGCGATTATGGCCTTGTAGGGGAATACATGAAAATGTAAAAAAGTCAGCGGCTGTTGTGGTGGAGCTCTTTGCATCCCCCACTCCACCGAAATCATTTCAACCTAAGCAATTTAAATGGTTTGCCTAGGCATTAATTTCATGTTTGGCATTATTATTTATTGGAGCAGCATGTCCTTCCAATGGAAATCATGGCGTTCGATTCCGCTGGCCGTATCGTATTTCTGACTTCCTCTCTGGTTTCTTCAATTCATAACCTATTAATTTTATTACATTACATTTTAATTTTAATACCACCGTATTTTAGTGCAAATATATATTTTTTCAAAATTTTACATCATCTGGAAAAATGAAAAATAAACAGCTTTTCTCTGCAAGAGAGTTGAATTACTCGTATTAAAAGAAAAATTTGAACAAAATTATGCCTACTGCATCAAATTTCTGCATAGCAGCCTGATTGGACAAACCCAGAGAACTCATCAGGGACATTGAGTTTCTCCAATTTACTATGTTGCCCTTCCTTCATTTCCACCATGTAATACCCATGAGGTCCACCTTGATACCCCGACCCCGTAACCAAAACCCGCCCTCCAAGCGAGATCCCACATGCTCCGACCCGAACCGCTGGGCTCAACTCTGCCCAATTCACCAATTTCCCATCTTTCCCCATCCCCACGCACGATCTCGGGCACCGACCAGGTTCCCAAACCCCTTCGACTCGCCTCCACTGCCCCGATTTTAACCCGTAGACGTCGGCACTCCCATCAAATTGACCTTGGCTCTCCGTTCTGTACCCACTCACGACCCAGAACTCGTCTTCCTCAATCACCACTCCTTCACACTCGTCTCGCTCTTCACTCATCTCCCCCAACTGACTCCACTCGTCCTTTCTCAAATCATAAACCCACGCGCTTCTTAACGCGTTCTTGTTCTCGTCGTGCCCGCCCGCTATAAAAACCCCACCTAAACATGCTCCGATTGCAAAGAAGGATCTTTTTGACGGCATATCCTTCCCTTGTCTCCATTGCTGAGTCATGAAGTCGTAGATAAAAACGTCAGTAACCGGATCGTAACTCACCGGGTCCCACCCGCCCATCACCACAAGCTTCCCCTCACAGCTTGCTAAATGACAAAACAAAGGCAACCCATTTGGGTACCTGTAAACCGGGAGTCTATCCCATCTCTGACTCACCGAGTCAAACACAGCAATCCCGTAATTCGGTGATACACCCGGTTTTTTAGGTCCATTCACTGTTCCACCATTAAAACTTAAAACCAAGCAAGCGACTTTTTGGGTGTAGCCTAGTTTCTTGCGATGGTAATAGAAATCAGGGCTTTGGAGCAAATCCCGCCATCGATGACAAACTCGGGAGGCAAGTCTGTGAGCTGTGCAAGGTAGCCGAGATAAGCACTCAAGACCGAGTTCTTCAGGCAAACCCGGAAGCAATTCGGTTGAAAACTCAAAATTTTCCATTTCTTGAAACATTCTCGAAGGTTTTGGTTATTTATAACAAACGATGGCCGAAAAGGGCATACCTCTATGGATGAGTGACACATGTACGTTTCGCTAAATTAAATTCATACTGAAGGAGATATTTTGACTGGTTGTAATGGCAGAGAGGATAAGTGCAAATTATGGGACCACATGTGGCAGTTGTCTGCTTATGATTAGTATTAGTGGGACCCATTTTTATCAGATCTGGAGGTTCTGATTTGATCAGGTAAATGAGAAATGGAAACCTTGTTGATGATGGTCTCTCGCCTCTACTGACGTGATTCCAATTTGCGCAACGTGATCACAACACTTTAAAAAAAAAAAAATTACAATATATCATTATTAGTTGCAAATAAATTTTATAGGAATAATTCACAAAATAATATAAAAAAATTCAACAAAATCTTAACCTTTTTCTTTTTTGTTTTGTCCCTACAATTGTTGAATTTTCTCTAAAAATTGATACTTTTCAACCCGTTCTCAATTATTGACAAAAATTATAATTGAGAACAATACGATTAGATGCCGACCATACGTAAAACCTTCTAGAATACCAGTTAGGGATAGCAAAGAAACGACAATTTGCCAGACTTGAAGGCAATGACACTGATTGGACCAATTTAATTTCTCTTTTACTTCTTTACTTTTTTTAAATATATGCATTTATCACATATTTAAACAAATAGACTTTTCTAATAGTATGCTGATGTCAACAATACTATAAATAAAAATATTAGTCAAATTTCTCTACTTAAATTAATAATTTAGATATTGATTTATTTGTGACACGACTCGATCCATAATTAAATTATTATATTTAATTTCTTTCAAATGTATAATTAATTTAAAATAATATATATTATTTACTTAAAAATATTTATTATTATAATAAATTAGTTACATGTTATTATCAAATTTTATTTTCAGTATTATATCTAAAAGATATTTTTAATTTGGATAAGAGTAATTATTAGTATTCTTGAGGTTTCAGGATTGTATTTTATGGAATAGTTTGTAGATAAGTTCTATGCAACTCTTTTCTTATTGTCAAATCAATCAATTTAACAGTTGCTCACAGGAAGCAAAGTAACACTCCAACTTTGAATCTGACGTGTTTGTATTTTATTCACCGTTTATCATGCTTCCTACCTATTTTCTATCAAACATTTTAAGAGCCTTCTTTATGATTGTAGTGTTGACCAATATTTTGATACATGCTCTAACACTTACCGATGCCGAATGGTAATTTTTAATATTATTTTTCATAATATCATAAAATTACCATTTTGCTTTCATTTTAACCCTCAAGTTGTCAAATTATCGTTGTTTTACAGAAAAGGTTAATTCGACCATTAAAATTTTAGTGACATTCACGTTATGTGTATTTTATTACTGATGTGAATAATTTTTTAAAAATAATGAACATTTTGATTTTTGAAAAGATTAATATTCTTAATAACTTTTTTTAATTTTTATAAAATACACATGTACAACAACACGAGCTGTCAAGTCATTGTTATTGAAATTTTAATGGGTCAATCAACTTTTCAATCAAAAACAACAATTTGACTAAATTTAAGTGAATGATGGTCAAACTGATTATAAAAAATTAAGACCAAAGCGACAAAAGAGGTAAATATTAAAAGTTAAATTTATCATTATATTTTTTGGTTTAAGGGTGTAAAAAAGTTAAACTTTTAAAAAAGAAGCAATTATGTCTCTTTTTTTGTACTAACTTGGGTACCTAAACTTTCACAATACATTAAAAAAACCCCTCAAATTTAAAAAAAAAACAATTAAGCTCCTACTTATTGCACGCAATTGGATACTTGAACTTCCAAAATGCATCAAAAAGACCCTCAAACTTTTTCAAAAAAGCAATTAAGCCATTGCTCTTTTTTTTTTTTGCACTCAATTGGGTACTTGAACCAACCTAATTTTTTTTAGTTAAAATCATCACGTGTTACAACCACAGCATGACATGTGGCAAATAATTATAAAAAGAAAAATAAAAGTTATAAAATAATTAAAATTTAATAAAAATATTTAAATATTTAAATATTATTAAAAATTATAAAATTTTATATAAATCTTAAAAAATTATAAAATATATAGAAATATAGCAAAAAAATTATAAAATCTTATAAAGTTGTAACAATATCATAAAAAACGTAAAGAAATATAAAATATGTAAAAAAATTATAAAAATGTTCATACTAAAAGAAGCATTTTAAAATTTTTCTATAACTTTTATTAATTTTTATTTTTTATCATTTTTCGCCACAAGTCACACTGTGTTGCGACACATGATGGCTTTAACTGGAAAAAATGGGGTCGTTAACTTTAACGGTCAATGGTTAAAAGGTAATGGTTAAAGGGTCGTTTCGATGTATTTTATAATTTTTTATGATTTTTATATTTTTATTAAAATTTAATAATTTCAATAACTTTTATTTATTTTTATTTTTTTAATATTTTTTGCCATATGTCGCGCGCTTTAACCGAATAAAATTAGGGCAATTAATGTTAACAGTCAACTGTTAAAATTAACGATCAAAAAGCCTTTTCAATTTTTAGTAAGTTTCAAGGTGTGCTTGAGTGAGTGGAAAAGTGGAAGGATGAGAGGAGGGAGTAAAAAAGTAGAAAGAAAATAAATTTTGAGTGTGCATGGTAGGAAAGAAAAATGAAAAAAATGAAAAAAGAAAAAGAAGAGAAAATGAGAAAGATGTGTATCAAAATTAAGCATTTTCCAAATGTTTTATTTTTTTTCTTTCATTTTTCAACTCAATAATGCAAAGGAGGGAAAGAAAATTACTTTTTTCTTTCAATTTCTTCATCTTTCCTACCACGCGTGCTTATGAAGAGAAAACTTATGTTTTCCATCCTTCTAGTTTTCTACCCCTTCAACTTTTTATCTTTCCAATTTTCTTTCTACTCTATCAGGCAAAACTCTTTTTAGTCTCTTGTTTGCTTACTTTAAGTATTTTATGCTTAATGAATATATATTAATATAGGTATTTTTTGTGTGAAAGATGATAAAGCATTTTTTCTATTTTTCCTTTGCAAATGTTCTTATTTTATCCTTTTGTTTATGTATCTTTATTCAAAAGAAACCTGAAAAGAAAAGTGAAAGCACTTATGTTATCATTGAGAAATCAAAAGTGAGATGCTTTATTGTTTCATTAGTTAATATTCTTTTATTTAGTTTTTTTCTTTTGAAATTTTATTTTAATTGATTCTTTTTATATATCCTACTTTGTTTTGAGGGGTAGAGAGAGAAAGAGGTGAGCAAAATATAGTGGAGTCGAGTGCTTAATCTACTTTTAGCTAATATTTGATCTATAAGTAACTATTGCATGGGGTTTGGCCTAAACTGACTTTTTATCTATACTTTAACCTTAGCCAACATTACAAACGAATAAAGTCCTATTAAACTTTGGCAAAATTTTGTCTTACATTAGTGAGGAAATAGATATGAGACCTTTTCGATAATGTTTACCTCAAAGGAATTTTATTTAACTCGATTGCTTAGATTTGAAATATTCCATGGGGTATCATTGTAGGAGGAAACTAAATTTTAAGTTTGTAACTTGATTTTGATTCCAATGCTGAGGCGATTTTTTAGAATATTTAGACTAACAAAATTGTGTTGGGTAGGTAGGTAGGTAGGTAGTTGTTTTTCTTTTTGATAGGGACTAGCAAAACTCTAAACTTGGGTTGTGATAACTTTGTCTTTTATTTATTAGGATTTTAAATTTTTTCCAGGTTGTTTTAGTAGATTATATGAATTTTCTTTTCTTTATATTTAATTTTTATTTTTGATTAATTATATATTATTAGTGTTACTTCAAACTTATTTTTAAATGTATTGATGTAGGTTCGATGAGGCATGGAGAAGGGAAAGCATAATGCAAGAAAGACATTTGTTTCGCTCTAGCGAAGGCTACCTCCATTAAAGTGTGCACATCACCTAAATAATTGTAGATGGTTTTCCACTACAGCGAAAGATTGATCTGCTAGAGCGATGAGACTAAAAGATAATCTTTTAAGGCTACGAAACTTTAAAGACGTTAAAAGAGAGAGACAAAAAAAACCTCAAGAAGTGTGTGTGGATAAAGAAAAAAAGTCACCCAAGCCTTCAAGCATCAATAATTGACGGAAACCAATAAAAAGACTAAATTTCTTCATATTTTTTCTTCATTATTTCTTTTTCCATGATTAATTTTTGTTTGTCCCTAGAGATGCTTCTCAATAAATTTCTTTTCTAGGATTGCAATGGATTTCATGTTTAGTTAATTGAATATATTCTATTTTCATCCCCTTTTATTTTGGATAGAGATTTGAAACCTAGCCCAAAAAAATAAAAAAACAGAAACCCTAAAAGCCTCCCTAGACTTCACCAGACGCCCTGACAGTTAGCTTCTCCTTGTGCTCCAGATTACGCCGCCAGCAGCGCCTCCATCGCAAAGACGTCGCTTCCCACGTTGTTGCGTTAAATGCAGACACGCATACCATCATGAAAACCACGAGCCATGAACAGTAAAGATAACAAGAAATATAACAAAAAATTAGATTTTTGTTATTTTTTATTTTTTATTTTCTTCTCTAAGATTCGGTTATAAAAACCGATTTGAAACACTTTGTAAAGGGGGGAAATCGATAGAAAAGACGGATATTAAACTTGTTTTTCAAAGGTGATTTTGTTTTTTTTTTTGTTTCGCAGTGTTTGTATTTCACAAATTTTTCTTGTTTTTTTCCTCTTATTTTCATCATTATTTTGTATAAAATAACAAAGAAAATAAAAAAAAGGGAAACTTACCTGAGAACGTCGTACATCGCCATCTCCGTCATGATCGGAGCTTTGGTAAGGAGGCCGATTTAACATGGCATAATGACGCTAGGGACGGAACCCTAGCAGAGCGAAAGAGGATTTTTTTTATTTTTTTTTCATTCGGGCAAATGATTTTTAGAGGAAAATTTTTGTTTTAAATAACAGATCAAAACGGCGCCGTTTAGTCCAGGCCTCGACCCTCGCGGTCACCCGACCCGAAGGGGAGGATCCGCGCGTTTGGCTTTTAAAGGGTAAATTTCGCAATTGGCCCCCCTTAGTTGCGACACGCTTCAATCAAGCCCATTTTGCTATTTTTTAAATTAAGCAGCATTTTTCGTTTTTGTTTTAATTTGGCCCTTGCTGTGCGCAGTGTTTCGGAAGGAGGGAATAATTTCCCTTTTGGTCCTCTACTGTTACGCGCGCACTCAAGTTGGTCCTTTTTTAATTTCTTTTAAATCCCCCCCATTTTTCGTTTTTAATTCAATTTAACCCATTTTTTAGTTTTTATCACAATCACGCCATACTATTATTTTGTTTTATTTTATTTGTTACTATAATATTATATATTATTATTATTATGCCTACATACATGCGCATGCTCTCTGTATAATATATATGCATGTTTTAATATATTTTCTAAGTTTTCTACGCATATATTACGTATATACATACTCTTTATGTTTTTTTTTTATTTTACTTTCCTATTTTTTTATACTTTATACTATATATACATATACACTTCATGGCATGGGCACATTTTAAATATATTTACGTTCCCATTTTAAAAATCATTATAAATTTTTTATTATTTCACATATTCTATTATCTTTTGTATATTGTACATATTTGTATTTAAATAGATATACGAGTGTGTATTTTCATGTTTTACCAATACATGTATACTTATACCTTTTTTCTGTAAATATATACATATGCATTTTTATGCTTTTATTTTATTTTTAATACATGTGTTTAATTTGTTTTATTTGATATATTTCATTCCTTCCATTTACATGTATACTAGTATATGTGTGTTAGATATGTTTGCAAATTCTTTGGTATATTGTATTTGTATATCTATATTTGTAAATATTTATTCGTATATGTTGTAAATTAAAGTATCTGTATCATATTGTACATTAAATTTTTAACATACCCTTTTTGAAAATATAGTTTGGTTTTAACCATACATCAAAGTTATTTTCTTGATTCAAAGGTTTTTTTTGAATAAAAGCAATATTCGAAGTTTGGGATTTTCGAGGGAAATTGAGCCCTAACGTATTGGGTTCTGATTTTCTTTGTTGATCTTAAATAACCGAGGATATTCTTTATTCAAAATGCATGGGTATAAAAATAATTTTTGGGAACTTAACTTGTTGTGTCCTAACGCATTGGGTGTGGCATGTTACTTTCTCAAAATGAAGATTTTCACATAAAATAAAAGTGATATTCAAAGTTCGGGGATTATGAGGAATTGTACCCTAACGTATTGGGACTCGATTTCTTTACATGACTTGAACAATTGATTATCCTTTTTCAAATTTCATCATTTGAGTTGATTTTAAAATCTTTTTAACCTTCGACACTAAGACATTAAATGATCAATTTGGTACCGATTTTGGGCGTTACGAGGGTGCTAACCCTTCCTCGTGCGTAACTGACTCCCGAACTCGTTTTCTCAAAATTCATACACCAAAGTAATTTTTAAGGTAAGCCGATCACACCTTAATAAAGGATCGGTGGCGACTCCAGCTTTGTTTTTAAAGTCGACAACTAAAATTTTTGTTTTCAAAAAATGGTTTCGACAGCTTGGCGACTCCACTGGGGACTAAGAGAGTCGAGCCATGACTTGGTTATATTTTGCCTTTGTGTCGAAAATTAAAAGTTTTTTAAATCATGATTTCCTTTCTCATTTTTTGGTTTTCATCGTGGTTCATTCCCATGGTTGAACCAAGTTGGTTTATCTATATTTGCATTTTGCATTTTGCATTACATGGTTCGTTTTACCCCTTTAAGTGGGAGCGAGAAACTAGTCCTTCGTGAGGTTTTCACCTCCGTGCAGGGTAGTGGACCACTTCCGGGATACATCCGTACCTATGTCTTCGTGAGATTTTCATCTCCTTGCAGTCATAGAGAAATGTATCCCCCTGAACTGAACTCGATTCATATGAGCCTATAATGGATGAGGATCGAGGAATCTACTGGTTCGGGTACCCTTACTCTAGAAACTAACCCTCATATAGTAAACCTTAGGTAGAGCTATACCAAACCCTAGAGGATTTTTGAATAGGTGCTTTTATTATTTCCTGTGTACATTGAATTATGATTTTATGCATGATATTAACTTGTGTGTTTTGTTTTGGCTGCATGACATTTTTGACTGCATGGCATTTCATCATAGAAAAGAGGTGTTGATTCACGTTTGGTTGTTAATAGAGAACTTGCCACAGAAAATGGATTTCTTGATAAGGTGGAAGATAATACAGTTATCTAAGTATAGTCTAAGGAAACGTGACACGAAAAGCCTAACAAGAGGAGTATACGACTTTGCTGCGTGACCTGAGGATTCAAATTGGCAAAGATTATTCAAAAGTCATCAAAGGTCCCAACCTCTTAAAGAAGCTAATGAACGTGAGTGAGCAAGGAGTTACACTTGGATCAAATAAAGAGGAGTTCAAATTCGCAAGATGCATCTTAATATTTGAATGGTCGATGTCTTTGCTTGGAGTACGAGGGCGAGGCCGTATATATATATCCGCTTTGTGTAAAGAGATTTGTTATCTAGCGAAGTTTTTCTAGTAAATAATTGAACCAGAATCAATGTCTCTTTTTGCATTCATTTCACGCATTTGCATTACATTACATTATATGCATCAAACACCTCTAAATGATCCTAATTAATTAAAATCACTGCTCAGTTAACTTGGAAACCAACCAGCCAACCAAACACCGTTACGGCACTCGAGTAAGGGTTAAAGATATGGACCAGAGATTGGAAAAGCTCGAACATCACCAGAAAGAGATGCAAGACCAACTCTAGTTACAGGTGCAGGAGCGGTTAGACAAGATGCAACAGGATATGTCTAAGAAGATACGGGAATCCCAAGATGATATGATGGCAAAGCTAACCCGACTGTGGACTGGAGGAGGTGATAAGGGAAAGGGTCTCATGGCTGATGTCGAAGAGGTAATGAGGATGAACCACTCTATCCTCCAGGCTTTACTCCTCCACATGTTCGAACTCAAGTTGAATATCTGCACAAACCTACTGTCACAATCAGGCCTCAGCAGTCCCAGGCCGGTGCTTCAAACTTTCAAGCTAGATTGAGTTCTAACCCCGAAAACTACCCTGTTAACTCTGCTATTCCTGACTTCGATGAAGTGGCTGAAAAGGAAAGAATAAAGGAGGAGTTACCAAAGTAGCTAGAGGAAAGGTGCAAATGGCTCGAGGAAAAATTCAGGGCGATGGAAGTCACTAAAAGCTATCGTGGGATTGACGCTAAAGAGCTGAGCTTAGTTCCGGATTTGGTACTCCCTCACAAGTTTAAGATGCCAGAATTTGAAAAGTACAATGAGACAAGTTGCCCAGAAGCACATATCACCATGTTCTGCAGGAGAATGGCAGGATATGTTAACAATGACCAGCTACTGATTCATTGTTTCCAGGATAGCCTCACAGGGACAACATCTAAATGGTACAATCAACTAAGCCGTAGCATGATTGGTTCATGGAGGGATTTAGCACAAGCGTTCATGAAGCAGTATAGTCATGTAACAGACATGGTTCCTGACAGAATCACCCTTCAAAATATGGAAAAGAAGTTGAACGAGAGCTTTAGGCAATATGCACAAAGGTGGAGGAAGTGGCCGTTCAAGTTCAACCACCACTATTAGAAAGAGAAACAACAATGCTCTTTGTCAATACGCTGAAACCTCCATTCATTATGCATATGTTAGGAAGTGCTACAAAAAGCTTTTCTGACATAGTTATGAATGGTGAAATGATCGAAAATGCAATAAAAAACGGGAAAATTGATACAGAGGAGAGTAACAAGAGGTCAGTCTCAAAAAGAAGAGAAAATGAGGTGAACAACACGGGTTACTCTAAATCAGTTACTGTGAGTCGGCCAAGAAAGGTGGTTGGTAATCAACAAAATTCATCGAGGCAAGTTTCTGGCATAAAGACAGAAAAGTTCCAGTTTACACCAATCCCAGTACCGTATAAGGAACTGTATCAAAATTTGTTTGATGCACATGTTGTTCCCCCTTTTCATGTGAAGCCTCTACAACCTCCGTATCCCGAATGGTATGATGCGAACGCACAATGTGAATACCATGCGGGAATTACGGGACACTCGATTGAGAATTGCACTGCCTTCAAGAAGCAAGTTGAAAGACTTATCAACATGGGTATTGTCAAGTTTGGTGACTCGTCTAGCGTAGGAAATTCGCTACCCAATAATGATTGAGGATGGAGCGACTGCAATGTATGAGGAAGTGGTGAGAAATTTTCACATCGATGCCACATATGCAGACACAATTAAAAGGGTCCGTGTTAGATATTCGCCTTAGAGGTGTTCTAAATAATGGGATTGCAGAGGAAACCCCTGAAGTATTTAGAGTCTGTTAGAGTAATATTCAGAACACACTTGTTGCTTTTAGCCTATAAGCAATAAGAACTTCTTTGTGAAATAGGCTCATGTCTAAACATTATTATTTTAATGAAATACATTATTGCAATCATCTTTGACCAAATGTTCTTTCATTCTTTACGATTCTTTCATTCTTTTGGATTTCTTTTGCCAAACCATTCTTTCATTCATTCATAATCATATTATCTATAAATTCATACATTATTTTTATATTCTCTAGCACCTACAATAGGTCTTTGGATATCAATGACATGAGTGACGCTGCTACAGACGTAAAATTTCCTTTTGAGTAAGACAGGTGTTTAGAGGGATCTCATGACTTTGAAGACGATATAGATTGTAACTTATCTCCTAACTTGTTGAGGATGGTAGAGTAATAAGAGAATAAATTTACCTCATGAGGAGACAATGGAGACTATGACCTTGAGGGAATATGCAGGACTGAAGAAACAAAGCAAGATGTTGTTGAGTTACTTCAAGAATTCAAAAATGTCTTTGCATGGTCATACCAGGATATGCTCGGGTTAAACACTGTCATTGCAATCTGAACAACAGCACGATATGAGAAATTTGCAGTACGTTCAAGATCAATATCATGAATGATGTAGTGGAAACTATACCAGAGCAATGCCTCTCTTTTTAGTTTATCACGGTTTCTTTTTTCAATTAAAGTCGAAATTCTTTCTCTTCGGGTATTGGCTGAGCAAGTTGGATGAAGCAAAGCGGATCCAATCGCGATGTGATCAATTGAACTTGATAGAAGGAAAAAGGCTAAAAGCTATTTCATTACAATCAGTTGTACCATAAATGAACGATGCGAGCCAATAACAAAAGGTTCATCCTAGAGAATTTCACGAGGGTGACCAAATGTTGAATATCCTCCCTCTACAAAAAAATATTTTGGAGGGAAACGGATGCCAAATTGGGAAGAACCTTATGTTATAGAGAAGATTTTTTCCAAATGAGCTTTGATTTTGAGCGAGATGGATGATAAACATTCAAAGTTCTGTAAACTCAGATTCAGTCAGGAAATACTCCGCTTAAATAAGGAGATGACCAAGGTAAAAAACCCGTCAAGGGCACTTTGAGTCGTAAAAAAATGAAAAGTGAAAATGAAAAATGAAGAATGAAAAAGTAAAATAGAGAGGCTAAGGTGAAAACCTGCAAAGGGCGCCTTAGACCAAAGGGGATTTGAGTTGAAAACCTGAAAAGGGCAGCTCAAATATTGATCAGAATGGGGCATGAAGTAATCAGAGCAGCTCAAATACTGATCAGAATAGGATATGCAGTGGTCTTGCTATACCAGAATCAACAGGAAAGGGTAGGCGACATCTTGGGGCATCGACAAAGTACTGCAGATCTCCTAAACACATGTTAAACTCAAAATGGTCTTCAGAAAGTCTGTACAGAGAAGTTCAAGCTGCGATATCTGGGGCACCTAATCCTTATAGCATTTTTTTATTCTTGGAACATTTCGTTCATTTCCAAGATGTGCATTCCTAAATCAATTTCTTTGCTATCTATCTTTATTATCTTTGATAATTTATTCGTTTCGAGCTATGCTCAGAACCAACTCTATTCTTATCCATTATTATGATCTTTTTGCAAGCATGTTGCATTAGAATAATGATAAATGGACTAACAAAACTTTCACAAAGGAAGTTTTGCATATTACTCTAGAAGCTTCTAAATAATATAGGAACCTCAAACAGGACTATTGTTTAGAACGCACCAGGTTCAAAGGTTGGAAAACTAATAAGGAAGAGTCTAAATTAAGACTATCCCTTTGAATTTTGTTGTCTAAAACATTGATTGAAAAATGGCAAGATGTCGTGTTGGTGACAAAGCTTAAATGAACAAGTAAGCAATCATCACCGAATAATAAGAAGAGGTTGTTCTTGGAGAAGAAAATTCTTCATTTGTGCATGAGCATTTGGTATGACTCCCTAGGAATGGTGAAAATGACAAAAGAGCTTTACATTCTGCATCCTTGAATTGTGATAGTGGAGGATTGAGAAAAGGCCAAAACTTTTTACTCTTGGGGTACAACTAGAGGAAGATGGTACAAATTTTTGCATCCTAGTGGATCAAACTTGGAGGTTTACAGTGGGGGGCAATCTGGTCAAGTGTTTCTTTGGAGATGCCAGCCGAGCAAAAAGGCGCTATAGCACATTTGCGATAAAACCTTAATAAATTTGGAGTAATAATAACTCAAGCGTTAAAATATCATTTTCATGACATTCTGCATTCATTCAAATGTCATTCATACATGTCTAGTTAGGAGCATTTGATTCATTCTGATCATGACATCCTAATCACTAGGCATAATTAGGTTCATAAAGTGAATTATACAGGTCATGTTCCCCAGAGCACAGATCGGTGAAATTATAAAGCCTTATCTCCCTGAGCAACAGTGGAGCAGATTAAAAAGAAGCAGATCTTATCTTCATGTAGTGGCGTGAAGTAGATCAAAGATACCAGATCTTGTCTTCCCATACTGGTGGTGAAGTAGATCGAAGAAAGCAGATATTTACTTCATGTATTGGTGTGAAGTAGATCAAAGAAAGCAGATCTTGTCTTCATGTATTGGCGTGAAATAGATCAAAGAAAGCAGATCTTGTCTTCATGTATTGGCGTGAAATAGATCGAAGATAGCAGATATTGTCTTCCCATACTGGTGGTGAAGTAGATCGAAGAAAGCAGATCTTGTCTTCATGTATTGGCGTGAAGTAGATCGAAGAAAACAAATCTTGTCTTCATGTATTGGCGTGAAGTAGATCAAAGACAACAGATCTTGTCTTCATGTATTGGCGTGAAGTAGATCGAAGAAAGCAGATCTTGTCTTCCCATACTGGTGGCGAAGTAGATCGATGAAAGTAGATCTTGTCTTAATGTATTGGCGTGAAGTAGATCGAAGATAGCAGATCTTGTCTTCCTATATTGGTAGCGAAGCGGATCGAAGATACAGATCTTGTCTTCCCATACTGTGGCGAAGTAGATCGAAGAAAGTAGATCTTGTCTTCATGTATTGGCGTGAAATAGATCGAAGATAGCAAATCCTGTCTTCCTATATTGGTAGCGAAGTGGATCGAAGATGCAGATCTTGTCTTCCCATACTGGTGGCGAAGTAGATCAAAGAAAGCAGATCTTGTCTTCATGTATTGGCGTGAAGTAGATAGAAGATAGCAGATCTTATCTTCCTGTACTGGCAGTGAAATAGATCAAAGATAGCAGATCTTGTCTTCCCATATCGGTGGCGAAGTAGATCGAAGATACAAGTCTTATCTCCCTGAAGTTGCAGTGAAGCAGACAGAAGTATACCAATTCTATCTCCTTGAAGTTGCAATGGAGTGGATTAAAACCGCAGATCTCATCACTCTGAAGTTACAGTAGAGCAGATAGCATCAGATTTATCTTTAAGTTGTAGCAGAACAAATTGAAACTACAAGTCTTATCTTCCTAGAGTTGCAGTGGAGCAGATTAAAGATAGCAAATTGAGAAGCTACAGCATACGAATCTTATCTCCCTGACATTGTAGTGGAGTAGATTGAAACCCTAGTTCCTATACCTCTAAAGATGCAGTAGGAAGGAATGAGGCTACTTGAAAAACAAAAGCATTGAAGAAGTCGAGGCTCAGTAAGACAGGGCATAATTGGGCATTCTAGTCTTTGCTTTGTTCCCGTTACACGACAACAAGGAAAGAGGGGCAGCTGTAATACCCAATTTCTCTGCCCGGGCCCGCAAAATATTTTAAGGTCCAAACCCAACAAATTAAACCTAGCCCCAAAAAATAAAAAACAGAAACCCTAAGAGCCTCCCTAGACTTCAGCCGCATGCCCAGCAGCAGTTCTCCTTGCGCTCAGCAGATCACGCCGCTCGCGCACCTCCATCACAGTACGTCACTTCCCACGTTGCTGCAGTCGTCGCACATGCATACCTGTCATGAAAACCACGAGCCATGAACAGTAGAGATAACAAGAAATATAACAAAAAAATTAGATTTTTGTTATTTTTTATTTTTTATTTTCTTCTCTAAGATTCGGTTATAAAAACCGATTTGAAACACTTGGTAAAGGGGGGAAATCGATAGAAAAGACGGATATTAAACTTGTTTTTCAAAGGTGATTTTGTTTTTTTTTATTTCGCAGTGTTTGTATTTCACAAATTTTTCTTGTTTTTTTCCTCTTATTTTCATCATTATTTTGTATAAAATAACAGAGAAAATAAAAAAAGGGAAACTTACCTGAGAACGTCGTGCCATCGCCATCTCCGTCGCGATCGGAGCTTTGGTGAGGAGGCCGACGAACGGCGGCACAATGACGCTAGGGACGGAACCCTAGCAGAGCGAAAGAGGATTTTTTTTATTTTTTTTCATTGGGGCAAATGATTTTTAGAGGAAAATTTTTGTTTTAAATAACAGATCAAAACGGCGCCGTTTAGTCTAGGCCTCGACCCGCGCGGTGACCCGACCCGAAGGGGAGGATCCGCGCGTTTGGCTTTTAAAGGGTAAATTTCGCAATTGACCCCCTTAGTTGCGACACGCTTCAATCAAGCCCATTTTGCTATTTTTTAAATTAAGCCGCATTTTTCGTTTTTGTTTTAATTTGGCCCTTAACTGCTTGATGTTTGGAAGGAGGAATAATTTCCTTTGGTCCTCTCTTATTCTGCAGCACTCAAGTTGGTCCTTTTTTAATTTCTTTTAAATCCCCCCATTTTTCGTTTTTAATTCAATTTAACCCATTTTTTAGTTTTTATCACAATCACGCCATACTATTATTTTGTTTTATTTTATTTATTACTATAATATTATATATTATTATTATTATGCCTACATACATGCGCATGCTCTCTGTATAATATATATGCATGTTTTAATATATTTTCTAAGTTTTCTACGCATATATTACGTATATACATACTCTTTATGTTTTTTTTTTATTTTACTTTCCTATTTTTTATACTTTATACTATATATACATAGACACTTTATGGCATGGGCACATTTTAAATATATTTACGTTCCCATTTTAAAAATCATTATAAATTTTTTATTATTTCACATATTCTATTATCTTTTGTATATTGTACATATTTGTATTTAAATAGATATACTGAGTGTGTATTTTCATGTTTTACCAATACATGTATACTTATACCTTTTTTTCCTGTAAATATATGCATATGCATTTTTATGCTTTTATTTTATTTTTAATACATGTGTTTAATTTGTTTAATTTGATATATTTCATTCCTTCCATTTACATGTATACTAGTATATGTGTGTTAGATATGTTTGCAAATTCTTGGTATATTGTATTTGTATATCTATATTTGTAAATATTTATTCGTATATGTTGTAAATTAAAGTATCTCAGATCATATTGTACATTAATTTTTTAACATACCCTTTTTGAAAATATAGTTTGGTTTTAACCATACATCAAAGTTATTTTCTTGATTCAAAGGTTTTTGTTGAATAAAAGCAATATTCGAAGTTTGAAATTTTCGAGGGAAATTGAGCCCTAACGTATTGGGTTCTGATTTTTTTTGTTGATCTTAAATAACCGAGGATATTCTTTATTCAAAATGCATGGGTATAAAAATCATTTTTGGGAACTTAACTTGTTGTGTCCTAACACATTGGGTGTGGCATGTTACTTTCTCAAAATGAAGATTTTCACATAAAATAAAAGTGATATTCAAAGTTCGGGGATTGTGAGGAATTGTACCCTAACGTATTGGAACTCAATTTCTTTATATGACTTGAACAATTGATTATCCTTTTTCAAAATTCATCATTTGAGTTGATTTTAAAATCTTTTTAACCTTCGACACTAAGACATTAAATGATCAATTTGGTACCGATTTTAGGCGTTACGAGGGTGCTAACCCTTCCTCGTGCGTAACTGACTCCTGAACTCGTTTTCTCAAAATTCGTAGACCAAAGTAATTTTTAAGGTGAGCCGATCACACCTTAATAAAGGATTGGTGGCGACTCCAACTTTATTTTTAAAGTCGACAACTAAAATTTTTGTTTTCAAAAAATGGTTTCAACAGTCTAAACAACTATTAATCTGACAAAACCTAAAGAAATTGGAAAATGACTTTTCATTTTAGGTCTAGAATGAATAACTCTTAGTCTAAATTAGATGGGTCAAATATTTATTTATAATTAGGATAGGGATATACCTGATTACCTTGGATACTCATAATTGAGTTTGTTCTTTATCAATTTAGTCTAAATTATTGGCATAAGAATATAGCACAATAATTAGTTTAAGTTAGTTCTTTGATTCCTTGGAAGAGAATTAAGGGAAATTTATTACCCCATGTTAGTAATCTTGTAATGACCCGAAAGTTAGTGGTGCCGAAAAATACGATTTTTGAATCCCATTATTGATGATTGGCTCCATAGATATTATTAATTAACGTTTACGAGTCTAGTATTATATATCTTAATGAATTTTAATTTAAAAATTCTATCGAAAGAATAATTAATTAAGGTATAAGGACTAAGTCATAAAAGTGGTAAAAGTTTTTAAAATGTACCTTAATTGAAAGTATGTTAGATTTGGCATGGACTTCTTGCAAAATTTCAATACTTGGGAGTTGTTTAGGGATGATAATGAATTCAAAAATATGGTTTTAGTCTTAATTATGAAAAATAAGTTTGTTTCATTGTAGGGACTAAATTGAATAAAATGCAAAACTTTAAGGAAATTTTAAAAATGTTAATAGGAAGTCATATGCATCAAATTGGATGTTATAATGAAATTGATACTGATAAATATAAATAAAATTATTGCATAGATCAAGAACCGGTAGGTAATCATGGAAAAGAGAAAATTGCAAATTAGTCCTTGATATTGCTATCTTTGCTATTTGGCCCTGGTAAGTTCATAAGATATTGTCTTGTGTATTTTAGTAATGTATTTATTGAATTCTGTATTTTGTGAATATTGAATGTAAACTTAAATGTTACGATTGATAGAATGAGAAAATGGATTGAAATGGAAAGTGTTATATGATTATATATATCGAGCTCAGATAAACATAGGATAAGATACAATTGGCATGCCAATAGGTTATTTTGCACACTGTACGGGGTTTATATGTGATGAGATGATGATATATGACATGATATTATACATTGAATGTACAGAAATCCAACATTTGTTGTGGATTTTTGAGTTATATTTACAGTGATCTTGGCGTGTTTCTAGGGGAGGATGTAAAGCCTACGAGCTTGGCACTTGGTTCCCAGGCATGTTTTTGGAGGTTTGTTAGCCTTTGAGCTAGGCACTCAGTGCCTAGGCATGTTCTTGGGTGGATTACCTCGATTGAGCATTTTGGTGTGTCTTGGGTGGATAACCGAGTATCAATATTTGTCTATATTAGTTCATCAGGCAAAATCGTGATTGTTATACTACCTAATGACTCGTATTGATGCTTGGTAATAATGTTTTGGTAAATGACTTGAAAATATGTGCTCATGCGTATAGATATTATATCTTTACTTGGTATTTAGTGATCTTGTATAGCTTGAATGGTTATATGACTTGTATATATTAAATTCACCTGCTGAAATGGTTATGATGATAAGATTAAATGTAGTTATTTGTTTTGTTATTTTAAACCTTGATTATAAGGTATGTTACATTGTTTCCGCCTATGAACTTACTAAGTTCAATTGAAGCTTACTCTATGTCATTTCCCTATTTTTTGTAGATATCATTTTGCGAAACTCAGAGATTGGATCAACTTAAATATCACGCTATCTAGTCATCTATTGGTAGACTTTGAAATCACTATAATTTTATTTTATGGCATGTAATAGGTGTATTTGGTATATGTACTTATGTGTTCATGAAAGTATATATGTTTTGTGTTTGTAAAAATTATATATGTTTGATAGCAAAATGGTAAGGTTGTTCAAGGTTTATTATGGAAATCTTAAATGTGGATTATGGATGGTATATGATTGAATGAGATGAAATGTTAATAAGTTGTAACTTGTATGGAAAGAATTATTGGGTGATAACTTGATTGGATGTTGTGGTAATATGATTGGATATGGGATTTGGATGTCATGAAATGATATGTGCATTGGCTTTTTTTCTATGGTAAATGTATTAATGATTATGATTTGGTAAATGGAAGTTAATTGATGAATGAAACTATGGCATTTTGACACTTTACATGACATTGTTTAGTTAAGTTTGATAGACAATGAAGTTCAATTTTAGATTTGAATGTTGTTTATGATGACACCCTATCACATATTGGTTAGAACTAGAGAAATGACATGTATTGGTATGTTTTTGGTGTGTTTTGAATAGGTTGAATGAATGGTTAATGGCATGCTTATAGCCTAAGTAAGCACCTACATTTATGACTTACAATTTAAGATTCAATTTAGCACACACGGGTTGTCACACGGTTGTGTGTCACACATGGGCAAGTGACACGATCTTGTGTTCTATTTATTTAGGATGGTTATGGTTCCACACAGCCACAGTTAGTTACATGGCCATGTGACTCAGACATATATGACATCAGCCTGTTACACGATTTGGGGACACGACTGTGTGATATTGCACCACACGGCCTCAACCTGCCACACGACCTTGTGACCCCTATTTAGCCTTTTTATCTATTATTTTGTAAAATTTTCAAATTAGTCCTGAATAATTTTCGAGTTGGTTTAAAAGCTTCATAAACTCTATTATGGCTTGGTTTTGATTGTGAATCATAATAAACCTATGATATTGAATGCTTTTTTTAATTGCATATTTAATATGTATTTTTGCATGTTAAAAGTTGTTAATGGTCGTAGCATCTTATAGCTCAGGTTTGATGATCGAACCTGATGTAGGATGTTATATTTAATGGTATCAGAGCTATGATTTAGTCAATTCTTGGACTGAATGTAGCATATTTGGAGTTAAGAAATTACATGCCACATAAACCTATGATAATGTGATGTTATTTGAGCATATCGGACCTTTGTTTTTATAGATTCATAGAATGTTGGCAGAATTCAATCGTTTTATCACAGATGCAGTAGACAGTAATGTCCCAGCTTTCGAACAGGAAGTGAGTCAAAGTCTGTTGGTTCCGTAAATGTCTGAAAATAAAGTTAAAAATACCTTTTTCGGCATGATAAGTTAATGGTTCTTGGAATTTATGAGAGCCAAGCCTGCATCTCAGTAACCTCTACCCCTTGTTATGCCTCCTGTGGCATCCCCGTGTCCTCAAACTACTTAAACTGTTCGACGACCCCTGATTGATAAAATTAGAGAGCGTGGTGCCGAAGAATTTAAAGGCAAGATCGATGATGACCTAGATAAGGTTGAGTATTGGCTTTAGAATATTCAGATGGTTTTCAATGAGATGGTCTATTTACTTGATGATTATCTCAAATGTGTTGTATCTTTTCTTAAAGACGAAGCTTATAATTGGAGGACAACATTAACAACTGTGGTATTGAAAGACAAGGTTAACTGATATTTCTTCATATATGAGTTTAGAAAGAAATATGTTAGCAAATGATACCTGGACAGAAAAAAGAAAAAATTCTTGAATTGAAATAGGGAAATAAATCTATAGCAGAATACGAGCGAGAGTTCATGAAACTTAGTAAAAATTCTCGTGAAATTGTGCCAATTGAAGAAGAAATGTGTATCCATTTCGGAGATGGGTTAAATAATGAAATTAAAATGCTAGCAGGCGTGATGGAATTGCGAGAATTTGTAGTGTTATTTGACCAAGCACAAGAGATGGAAGAAATTTGAAACAATATGAAACAGGATGAAAGAAAAGCTCAGGATTTTGGTAAACGGAGTTCATCTAGACTGTTTTCTACTCCTCTATTAAAAAAATTAAGGGAAGCTTTCAGTCGATTTACTTCACTATCTGGGTTTTTGGAAAGAAATAAATTGAGGCAGAAAGATTCCAGATTTCAGTCTGTGCCTGCAGATAGTGTCAAAAAAGTCCGTAATGCCCCTAGACATATCTGTGAACATTATGGGAAATTACATGCTAGTGAATGCATGACCGAATTGGGTGCATGTTTCATATACGGTTCAACTGAGCATTTCATGAGAAATTGTATGAGAAAAGCGCGAGACATTGATGATCAGAGTGTAAAATTGATACCTGCGTCTCAGAAAGGTAGACGTCCTGGTCAGAGTAGTAATACTAGAGTTAATAGCAGTGGGACCAAAGATACAAGTTTCAGATCTGAAGCTAGAGCGCCTGCTAGAGCATATGCCATACGAGCTACGGAGGAAGCTACCACATGCGATGTTATTGTTGGTACATTTTATCTCTTTGATGTTACTGTGTATGCACTGATTGACCCTGGGTTAACTTATTCATATATTTGCACTGCATTAGTAACGGATAAGAATTTACCTGTTGAGTCAACCATCTTTGATGTCTGAGTTACAAATCCACTAGGTCACAGTGTGATAGTTAACTTAATATGTCGAAAATGTCTGCTGAGAATTCAGGGCTATGACTTTCCTTCTGATCTGATGTTGTTACCATTTCACAAATTTGATATCATTCTAGGAACAGATTGGTTGATGTTACACGATGCTGTGGTGAACTGTAGAATGGAACAGATTGATCTGAGATGTCAAATTGGTGAAATAATTACAGTTGAGTCTGATAGATCAGATTGTGCTACTAAAGTTATTTTAGAAATATCCGCTCAGAAATTTATTCGTAAAGGTTGTGAGGCATTTCTGACATATATACTTGATACTCGAGAACCAGGATCGAAGATTGATCAGGTACCGATTATTAGCGAGTTTATTGATGTATTTCTTGAAGAGTTGTCAGGATTACCACCTGAGCATGAAGTTGAGTTTTTGATTGACTTAATGCCTGACACTGCTCTGATATTAATCACACCATATCGAATGGAACTAGCTGAACTAAAAGAACTTAAAGCACAGTTGCAAGAGTTGTCAAGCAGAGGTTTTATTCGACCGAGTGTATCTCCTTGAGGTGCACCTGTGTTGTTTTTGAAAAAGACAGATGGGTCGATAAGACTGTGTATTGATTATAGGCAATTAAATAAAGTTACTAAAAAGAATAAATATCCCTTGCCATGTATCGATGATTTGTTTGACTAGTAGAAACTCACTACAATATTTTTGAAAATAGACCTCACATCTGATTATTATTAATTGTGAGGTAAAGATATCGACGTGCCGAAAACTGCTTTCCGAACTCGTTACGACCACTATGAATTTCTGGTAATGTCATTTGGATTAATTAATGGCCCTGTTGCGTTTATGGATTTGATGAATTAGGTTTTTCAACCTCACCTGGATAGGTTTGTTTTGGTGTTTATCGATGATATACTAATCTATTCCAAAACTGAATCTGAACATGCTCAACATTTGAAAATTGTGCTACAAACTTTGCGCAAGAAACAATTGTACACAAAATTCAGTAAATGTAAGTTTTAAAGCTTAGAGAGGTCGGATTTATTGGCCATGTGATTTATGCAGATGGGATTTGTGTTGATCCAAGTAAGATTTCTTCTATTTTGAATTGGAAAGCTCCGAAGAATTTTTCAAAGGTATGTATTTTTCTAGTCTTAGTTGGTTATTACAGACAGTTTGTTAAAAATTTCTCGATAATTAATTTACTGATGAAAAATCTATTACAAAAAAAATGTTGATTTTGTTTGGTCGGATAAGTGTTAACAGAGTTTTGACCAGCTGAAAGCATTATTTACAGAAGCTCTTATACTAACTTAGCCTAAATACGAGAAATAATATGTTGTTTATAGTGATGCATCACTTATTAGGTTAAGTTGTGTATTGATGTAGGATGAAAAGGTTATAGCTTATGCTTCTCGACAGTTAAAACCACATGAGAGAAATTACCCGACTCACAATCTAGAACTAGTCGCAATTGTTTTTGCTCTGAAAATTTGGCGACATTACTTGTACGATGAGAAATGTCACATTTATACCGATAATAAAAGCCTAAAATATTTGATGACTAAAAAAGAATTGAATTTGAGAAACGAAGATGACTCGAGTTGCTAAAATATTATGATCTAGTAA
The DNA here is from genome assembly GCF_025698545.1 of Gossypium raimondii. Taxonomy (NCBI): domain Eukaryota; kingdom Viridiplantae; phylum Streptophyta; class Magnoliopsida; order Malvales; family Malvaceae; genus Gossypium; species Gossypium raimondii. The sequence continues at coordinate 38,877,534 of NC_068567.1, read as the reverse complement.
TTGACTATCACCCGGGAAAAGCTAATGTTGTAGCTGATACTTTAAGTCAGAAATCTCTGTTTGCGTTGAGAGTGTTAAACACTCAATAGACCTTAAATCGTGACAGCTATGTTTTAGCCGAATTGAAAGCTAGAGCGTTGTTTCTTCAGAAATTTCGAGAGTTGCAAGATGATGACTTGAAATTGCTAGCTAAACTAGAGCATATTCAAAATAGAATTCATTGTTGGTAGCGATGATACCTTATATTTCCCTAATTGAATGTGCATTTCGAATGATCTAGAATTAAAACGAGACATACTGTTTGAGGCTCATAGTAGTACGTTCTCAATCTATCCCAGTGGTATTAAAATGTTTTACAACTTGAAATAGATGTATTGGTGGCTAGGAATGAAATAAGAAATTTTCGAATTCGTAGCTAAAATGTTTGGTCTGTCAATAGGTAAAAGCTGAACATCATACGAGTCATAATGGATTTCCTATCTGGACTACCTTTGATGCTGAGAAAGAAAGACTCGATATGGGTTATTGTGATAGACTGACAAAATGTTCTCATTTTATTTAGGTCAAAACAGAATATTTGCTTGAAAAGTTGGTTGAGTTATATGTATCTAAGATTACCAGACTGCACGGATTGCCATTGTTTATCATTTCTGATTGAGACCCGAGATTCACCTCTTGATTTTAGGGTAAACTTCACGAGGCTTTGGATACTAAACTTAATTTTAATAAAACGTTTCATTCGTAGTCAGACAGTCGAAGCGGGTAATACAAATTTTGGAGAATATGTTACAATGTTGTATCATCGAGTTTAAAGGTAGCTTAGAAAAAATATTTATTGTTGGTCGAATCCGCTTATAATAACAACTATCAGTCCAGTATTAAAATGACACCATTTGAAGCTCTATACAGAAGGAAATGAAGAACTCAATTATACTGGTCAAAATTGAGTGAAAATAAGTTAGTTGAGACAGACTTGATTCGAGAAACTGAAGAAAAAGTTTATGTTGTCCAAGATTATTTGAAAGCTGCCTTTGATTATTAGAAATCATATGAAGACTTGAAAAGAAAGGATATAGAGCTTTCTTTTGGCGACAAAGTGCTTTTGAAAGTTTCTATGTGGAGAAAAGTGTTAAGGTTCGACAGAAAAGGGAAACTTAGTCCGAGGTTTATCGGGCAGTATGAGGTTGTTGAAAGAATCAACCATGTCACTTATAAATTGGCTTTACATCCTGAACTCAAAAATATACACAAATTTTTTCACGTTTCAATGCTAAGACAGTATAGGTCAAATCCTTCACATGTGATTTGTCCCAACGAGATTGAATTAGCCTAATTTGTCATATTCAGAGGTGCCAGTAGAGATTTTAGCTCATGAAGTAAAAGAACTTTGGAATAAAAGGGTATCATTAGAAAAATTTCTGTGGTATTGACATGGTATCAAGAAAGCTATATGGGAAACCAAGGTATTGATGAAGTTGCAATACCCGAACCTATTCTCAGGTAAAAATTTCGAGGATGAAATTTTTTAAGGGGAGAGAGTTGCAACAACCCGTTTTTATTGGTGTTTAAAATAGTGGTTTTGAGACCACAATTCGACATGTGAGTCTATAAATATTATTTATTTAATATTCCCGAGGTCGTTATAGCGTCCTATTGAAAGTTGGTCCAATAATTTTGTTGTTTAGTTAGTTAATTAAGGAAAAAAGACTAAATTCATGCATGATTAATCTCTATTGATTTCTATTAGCTAAAATGCATGATTAATGTTTGTTTAAGGATCTAAATGGTAATTATACCTTTTTTAAGGTTATTGGATGGTTGGTGGACGAAATTAAATAACAAATATGTGTTTTATAGTTTTAATTTTAAATTAAACAAAAGTTAAAATAGTAAAACAATGTCTCCATCTTCATTATTTGTTCTTCCACCGAAAAACCAAACATATAACACCATGGATAAGGCTTAAGGTTCGGCCAAGCTAATATTCATGCATGTAAGTGAATTTCTAACCCGTTTTTCGTAAATTTTATGTTTTTGAGATCATTGTAAATTAGTCTAGCTAGCCCAAGGACTATTTTGAAATGTTTTCGAAGTTTGAAAATTTAACATTGATTTGTTTAAGATTTTTAGATGTTAATGCTTGATTTTGAAGCTTGATGATGAAATATGACTATTTTGTAAAGTGATTTTGATTAGTTTTTAAGTTTAGGGATTAAATTAAAAGTATGTTAAATTTGGCATGGACTTCTTGTAAAATTTCAATACTTGAGAGTGGTTTAGGGATGATACTGAATTCGAAAATATGGTTTTGGGCTTAGTTACGAAAAATAAGCTTGTTTCGATTTTAAGGACTAAATTGAATAAAATGTAAAAATTTAGGAAAATTTTGAAAATGTTAATAGGAAGTCATATGCATCAAATTGGATGTTATAATGAAATTGAGACTGATAAATATAAATAAAATTACTGCATAGATCAAGAACCAGTAGGTAATCATGGAAAAGAGAAAATTGTAGATTAGTCCCTGAAACTGCTATCTTTTTTGTTTGGCCCTGGTAAAATGATATGTGATGAGATGATGATACATTACTTTATATTATACATTAAATGTACTGAAATCCAACATTTGTTGTAGATTTCTTAGTTATATTTACAGTGATCTTAACTTATTTCTAGGGGAGGATGTAAAGCCTACAGGCTTGGCACTAGGTGCCCAAGCGTGTTTTTGCATGTTTGTTAGCCTTCGGGCTAGGCACTCGGTGTCCAGGCGTGTTCTTGGTTGGATTAGCTCGGTTGAGCATTCTGGTGTGCCTTGGGTGGATAATCGCATATCTGTATCTGTTAATATTAGTTAATCGGGCGGAATCATGAATGTTATACGACTTAATGACTTGTATTGATGCTTGGTAATAATGTCTTGGTAAATGACTTGAAAATATGTTCTCATGCTTATGGATATTACATCTTGATTTTGTATTTAGTGATCTTGTATAGCTTGAATGGTTATATGACTTGTATATACTGAACCCACCTGTTGAAATGGTTGTGATGACAGTATTACCTTGATTATAAGGTATGTTACATTGTTTCGGCCTATGAACTTACTAAGTTCAATTGAAGCTTACTTTGTGTCATTTCCCTATTTTTTTGTAGATATCATTTTGCGAAACTCAGAGATTGGATCAACTTAAATATCACGCTATGTAGTCATCTATTGGTAGACTTTGAAATCACTATAATTTTATTTTGTGGCACGTAATAGGTGTATTTGGTATATGTACTTATGTGTTCATGAAAGTATATATGTTTTGCGTTTGTAAAAATTATATATGTTTGATAGCAAAATGGTAAGGTTGTTCATGGCTTATTATGGAAATATTGGATGTGGATTATGGATGGTATATGATTAAATGAGATGAAATGTTGATAAGTTGTAATTTCTATGGAAAGTATGACTAGGTGATAGCTTGGTTGGATGTTGTGGTAATATGATTGGATATGGGATTTGGATGTCATGAAATGATATGTGCATTGGTTCTTTTGATGGTAAATGTATTAATGATTGTGATTTGGTAATCGTAGTTAGTTGATGCAAGAAACTATGGCATTTTGACACTTTACATGATATTGTTTAGTTAAGCTTGAATTTGGTAGACAATGAAGTTGAATTTTAGATTTGAATGTTGTTTATGATGGTGCCCTATGACATGTTGGTTAGAACTAGGAAAATAAGTAAGTAAAGACATTTATGACTTGCAATTTAAGGTTCAATTTAGCACACACGGGTTGTCACACAGTCGTGTGTCACACATGGGCAACTGACGCAGCCATGTGCTCTAGTTGTTCAGGATGGTTATGGTTTTACACAGCCACATTTAGTTAGACGATCGTATGACTCAAGCATACATGGCATCAACCTGTTACATGATTTATGGACACGACTTTGTGATATTGCACTACACGGCCTTAGCCTGTCACACGGTCGTGTGATCCCTACTTTTCATTTTTACCTATTATTTTGTAAAAGTTTCATATTAGTCCTAGATTGTTTTCGGGTTGGTTATTAAGCTTCATAAGCTCGATTAAGCCTCAGTTTTAATTATGAATCATAATAAACCTATGATATTGAATGCTTGTTGTTTAATTGTATATTTAAGATGAAATTTTGCATGTTAAATGTTGTTAACGGTCGTAGAATCTTATATCTCAGGTCTAGCGACCAGACCAGGTATAGGGTGTTACACCAGTTTAAAGTATCAATAGTTATTCCTAGGGACTGATACTTTATAAAGGCATCGATTGTAATGTCCCAAAATTTTAATTTTGGGTATTGTGAATGTGTGACACAAAATATCTGTCTGCTTTAGTGGTTATGTGTTCTGGGTGTGTTTGGGAGGTTTCAAGTTCAAGCCAGGACTTGGGCAATCTTTGGTTAGTAGACTTTTAAGTAAAAGTTGGAAAATAATTAACAGAATGGGCTTACTGGTCTGGTGGATAAGTGGAGTGTTGGTGTGAATGAGGTCTTGTGTTCGAATCTTGGCATGGGCATTATTTTTGCTCGTGCGTCCAGGAGAGTTTAAGATGGACTAAAAATCTGAGTTGTGGATTTAGTGGGAGTTTGATGGAGAGAAATAAGGGATTAGAGTCGTTATCTAATATTCTGTTCATCTTTTATTTTTCTTTTTTTTACTTTTCCCAAAATCCCTCCACCGTCCTGACGTTTTTCTCTTCATTGCTGCCGAATTTCTGCTCTCATTCACCCTTCATCTTTTTGATTTTTCTTTTCCCACTCTGCCTCATGTCGCTCCACGTTTGTTTGTGATTTTTTGATAAGTTTTAGATAAGTGATTTGTCTTTGTTTGTTAACTTTCTTCTGAAGTGTTTTGTTTATGCCAATTAGGGGAGGATTCAAGGGCTCGTAATCACCAATCAGAGTCTTAGTTTTACTGTTCATCGATTGAAGGTAAGGTTTAGTCACTTAAGGGTTAAAACCTTGATACGAGTTCGATTTGGGATCACGTTATGTGATATTAAATTAGTTTTATTTGTTCAATTATATGCTTTGGAGTGCTTGGGGACTGTTTTAGCATCAAACAAAACCAGGTGTGTGCCCGAAACGCAAAAAAAAAGGATTCGGCCAAAAGCTGAAATTGCTTGCTGTTTGGACAGCAGCTGTAGCCTAACTTTGAAAAATCACCATAGATTTTGGAAATCAAATTAGAGGATGAATAAAATATGGAATTAAATATTATTGAGTATAGTTTCTCATAGAATAAAAGATGTAACTAATGGAATTATAAATCATGAGGTATAATAAACTTTGTGAGACAAGGTCAGAATGGATTCGGGTTCCCCTGTTCTGACTTTGGAAAATCATAAAAAATTGGTGAAAAATAATTAGGGGTTAAAATTTACATGTTTAAATTATTAATGTGTCTATTTTCAATATAAACAAATGAAAAAATCATCCAAATTTTTTACTAAGAGATAAGTAATTTTTAGCAAAGAAGGGACAAAGCTATTAGACAGCAGAGCAGGGGTAAGTTTGAAGATTTTACTGTACTTATTGGCTAAACCAAAAATTCTAAAAATTTTATGGTAGAAAGGTATTTGAGTCTAATTTCAAAGACATCAAGCAGATCTTAATTTGGAATTCTATAGCTGAAGATATAAATAATTTTGTATCAGTGACTCAAGTAGACAGCTTTGAAGGAACATATAAGCAAATAGTGAAAACATATATGAATATTTAGCTAGTACAGGTTACATTAAAAATGGACCATGCAGCTAAGGCCAATTTGGGATAAGTGGGCCACACGGACAGACCACATGGGCGCGTGAGCCCATTTTCATTGAAATGATTGCTAAGGTTGCACGGGTCGCCCAAGTCGACAGTGAACCTACTGTAGGGTTGGTAAGCATCATTTGGACCCCTAATTGTACGAACTGATTGTTTGATTTATATATGTGTTGAGCATAATGATAGTATGATTTTATACTGAATTGGTTATATGTACTGATGTCCTAAGATAGCATGTCATGACTTGTATGTTGCATTGCATGGGGTTGGGTTAATTATAATTGGAGGAAATGTACTGAAAGGCTCTTAAGCCTAACATACTAGCAGCTCAGTTGCAAATTATTGTTTTGTGCTGTATTCAGTACTACCTGGAGTGTAGGGATGGGTGGGTTGATTTGATCTCCACATGGAGTGTAGGGTTGGATGAAGATGGTGTGTAGAGGCTGGTTGGGTAGGACTTTTTCACTGAATACTGCATGACTACTACTGATACTATGATTTGCTATTGTTTGTTTGTTGTGGGTTACACACTGAGTTTTCATAAACTCACCCCTTTTGTTTAAATGTGCACAGGTAATCCCCAGATCTAGACGGATCAGTGCGACAGAAGACTCGGCGGTTACTACGGTTTTGGACTTTCATGGTTTTTAACCTATATTTACGATAATTGGTTTTATTTCTGTTCTATTTTTACTGGCTAAGTTTTTGGGTTGTAATTGGACTTTTGGACTTTGGTTTTGGTTTTTAATTATCTTTACCTTATGGATTACAACTGCTAGTAGTAGGAAACCTCGGTTTTTAAAAGAAACAAATGTTTTTTCCTAAATGCACGATTGTCTAATCTGTTTTAAAAGCTTCCACAAACGAATAATGTTTTGAAACTATCAATTAAATGAGCAACACAATTTTGGAACTAATAAGCTATTAAGATGAGGAATTCAATGGAATTGGTTTTAATGCGACGACATGGTTTTCAAACCATCTATCATCTAACATCACTAGATCCGGCCATAATGTCTGGGCCGAGTTTGGGGTGTTACATCGATAAAAAAATTGACTTGTGTTCAGATTTTAAAAAATGATAGAATGCTAAAATGGTATCAATACTGAAGTTGGTATCGATACTTCTTAACAAGGGTATCGATACCTTATTCTAAGTATTGATACTTGTATATTTTACCTTGATTTTGAAAAATCGAAGCTGAAAATAGTATCAGGTCCCTTATAAGGGTAGTGATACATATTCCCAAAACCTTGAAAATTTTTTAGAGTCGTCCTTCTTCATGCTTGAATCAACTTAGGAGTTTTCGTAAAGTCGATTGAGATTTTGATTGTGTATGACATTGTTTATGCTTTTATGATATGAATCTGTTGGAAAAAACAGATCTGAAAACAATTTTCTTGCAAGGTGGGAAATTAAAATTTTGAAAATCGACTCGGTTTGTGATATTAATAGAAATAAACCCTAACCAAATTCATACCAGTGTTTTCAGCTTAGCGGGCGTTCATTTTTCCTAGCTTTCAACTAAATGTTATTCTCTGCTATTCTCGTACCACGAAGTGATCCGAGTGTGGGCTCAAACCAATTGAATTGAAACACAGAACTAGAAAAAGTTTGCTCTCATTTTTTGGGGTGAAAACGAAAATTCTCTCTTCTTTAATAGAAATCGGTAGAATTGTTATTTTAAAAACATATACTTAATAGTTGAGAATAAATTCTTTCTATTTTTCGACAGAGTAACAAACTCTCAATTTTGTGTCTAATGCCTTACCGGTGCCATCTATTTATAGGAAGAGATGGTAGAACCCTTATTAAATTGTAGAGGTTTATTTCAAATAGAAAAATAACTTCCTAGTCCAACTAGGAGAGGGAGAAGGGCTAATAGGGTGTGCTTCCCATCATATGTATTATTATGGGGATTTGGGCCTCTTATTGTATTGGGCACAATTATATGTGCTTTCTGGACTTTTAACCAATATTTTATAATTTAATCCAACTCAATACATATTTTTCTATTTTCTAAAATAAACATTAATTTTCCAATTAAATAATTTTCTCATCCCAATTTCTTGTTCTGTGTCTTCAATTTTTGGAAACTTATAAAGTTCTACTGTTAAGCCCCGATCCATAAACCCATAAAATCCTTCAAATTGTATCTGATTCAACCCAGGTATTGTAGACAATGCCCCATTTTCATCCCCGAGCATTTTGAATTTCCCATTTCTCAAAAAAATTTCATTCTTTTCTCATTCTTCATCGAATCCTACATCATCGAACCATTTTGAGTTAGGGGTAGGTTTCATGTCAATGGCAAAATACCTCATTTGTTGCAACACTCCTTTAAACAATAAATAAAGGGTTCTCTTGAACTAAGAAGGGGAAGGAAGAAATCGAATCGGTGTGATAATTCCTCATCCTCAAGTTAGTCCTTCCCATGGATTATTGTCCCAACGAATAATTAATTCTAGAGGTGAAATCTTGATAGAATTTCAAAAAGCGAGGAGTAAGTCCCAAGCCATAAAATAAGAAAAAAAATACAAACTTCTCATGTTTATAGGATTAAACAAAGGGATTCACAAATAAGAGTGCCCATGCTACAACCAGCCTGTAAATTGTTAAAGCTTTCATAAAAGTCAAACTAAGCAATAAAGTACCTCGTATTTTTCCCTCTGCCTCGGGTTGTCGGGCGATTTTACCTTGGTAAAATTTCCAAGAAAATATATTCAATATTTCACAACTCAACTTGTTCACTATGACCGAATGATTTATTTTCATTTTCGAACTTTAAAACTGTTCAAAAACATAAACTCATTCTTTTGATCATTTTTGAGTAATCTATGGACATTTGCAAATGAATTATTTCTCATTTCATTTTAATTTCCATTTTCATTTTGAGGAAACCACATTAATTTCCAAATGGTTCCATTTCTCCATTTTGGAGAAAATCATAATCATTTCTGAATGTTTTCCATTTCTCTATTTCTATTCATTTTGTTCATTTTTGGTTCAACACGCAATTCATTTCTAGTTTCAACGAGCTAGCGGAGGGGCCAATTGAATATATGTAATTAGGGATCAAATGATTTATAACTAAATTTTGGCTTTTCGCCTATTAATTATAAACTCATTTAGTCACAAAGTCATTCCATTATAGTATTGTGACTGAGCTCTCCCTAAAGAAATACCATTTACAAAAGCATCTACTTGGTGCTCGTCCAATGACCTTGTCATAAGTGTGTTACCCTTATAAGATATCCTTAATCTCTTTGGGATAATATTCTCTCTCCCAATATGATCCTATTCTATCTCATGGTAATCATTACATCTTCCTTCATGAAAAGTTAATTACCATTAAATAGTAATCAAGTCATTCATCACAAAGACGAACAACCCATGACCACGTTTACTTTTCATCAATCATGTAATGCCAATGAGAGGATATAATTTACCATGCCTCGGGCTATGAATTCCACTATTTTTAATGACGTTACATACTGCAAAAGTCGCACAACCAATGCACCCGCTTTCAGTTCCTTAACTATTCGAACTCAGGCTTTTACTTACATCAAAGTGTATGAGTCACACATAAATAGTTCGTCATCCACCTAAGATTTAGGTATGCCACACTATGAACATCACAAGTGAATAAATTCATAAAGGGATTTAGGGTCTATTCTTCTTGGGTCATGTCCGATGTACTGTCAATCTCATCTATGTCTCTATCTTTTGGAAGTTATCCACTCTAATGCCTAAAACAAAGCATCTGCCCAATTGGACTTGATAGGCAACATATTAGTCTTTCAATCAATTTGCTCATTTCTGATTAGACAATGACATGTTTAGGTTTGGCAACTAATACAAGCTTTCTTTTCGTATTATGATACAACCATGTAATATCGCTCAATATTAGTTAAACATTAGACAACCAATGAGCAACATTTGTTTCCATTTTGCTTTGCGTGAAAAACCCGTTTGAGAATAATAATACAAAGTATTAATGTAATTCATGAATAATTTTATTAATTAATCTGTTCAAAAGATTACAAGTGTACTTAGACGAAAATATTACACTTAGGGCACCAGATCCAACAGAATCAAGGTTGAGTAAATTAATTGTTATAAATTGCTTTGGGTTATTCTGGTAACAATAGTAGCATTCGTAGCTTGGTTCGGCAATCGGGCCGGGCAATGGGTGTTACAAATCAACTCTACTAGGGTAAATTTGGTGGAGATAGTATAGCCAACTAATACATTAGATGAAATTATAATCCTATGCTGTTACTATTGATTGATTATTTTGTTTAAATTGGAATTGTTAAATTTTATTAACTAGGTTTAGTTGAAAAACTCTGCTATCAATTTATTTCGATAGGTTATAGAGTAATAATTGGTTATTAAAATTATGATTAGTAATAGCTCTTCATGGGAACGATCTTTAATACTACTTCTCGTGATATTTATACTTGCATGTGCAATATCCAATCAATAACTACAATGATCCAAATACTTGTAGGGTTGGAAGATATTGCTAGATCATCGAAAATTATACTTGAGAAAAATATAATGTCGGTAATGACAATATATCGCAAAGAAAAATAGAAATAGAAAATAAAGAACACACAGATTTTACGTGGAAACCCTTTCGGGAAAAAACCACGGGCAGAGGAGAAGAAAATTCACTATCTCGAATTCGAATTAATTACAAGAGGAGTAGACTATGCCTATTTATAGGCTTGTAAACCTTATTCTAATAGGAGTGAAACTCCCTATTCTAATCAATATCATATACATGGAGTTTAATAAGATTTAAAAAACCTTATTCTAAAATAAAATAAAAGAAGTATAATTCTATAGGGATTTTAGTTTTATTTTATTTTACCACTGTATTTTATTTAAATAAGGATCCGAGTCACTTAATTCTAACAATCTACACCTTGACACGAATTCTTAATAAACAAGTTCTTCATCGTGAACTTTCAATGAACAAGTTCTCCACCTCTTCCATAAAGCCCCTTAAGGGTTTATCTTCAACAATTAACACCAACCAAGTCTAACCAATACTCAAACTTGGTTATAGGAAGTGACTTAGTCATCATATCTGCAGGATTTTCATGAGTACTAATTTTGCTCACAACAATATCACCACGAGCAATAATATCACGAACAAAATGATATCGAACATCAATGTGTTTTGTTCTCTCATGAAACATTTGATCTTTTGTAAGGAAGATAACACTTTGACTATCACAAAATACTGTATTGATTTGAAGGTCTTCATTGAGTTCACTAAAGAGTCCCTTCAACCATATAGCTTCTTTACAAGCCTCAGTAATCGCCATGTACTCAGCTTCAGTGGTAGACAAAGCGACTGTAGTTTGCAAAGTGGCTTTCCAACTGATTGCACAACCTCCGATTGTAAAGACATAACCGGTGAGAGATCTTCTTCTATCGAGGTCCCCAGCAAAATCAACATCAACATACCCAATGACTCCATCTCTAGTTCTTCCAAACTATAAACAAACATCGGTAGTAGCTCGTAAGTATCTTAAAACCCATTGAACTACTTTCCAATGTTCTTTACCAGGATTCACCATGTATCTGCTAACTGCACTAACTGCATATGATAAATCTGGACGTGAACAAACCATGGCATACATGAGAGATCCCACTGCACTAGAGTATGGAACATGTGACATGTACTCAATCTCATCATCTGATTGTGGAGACAAAGCCGATGAAAGTCTGAAATGGGCTGCTAAAGGAGTACTAACAAGCTTAGCATTCTGCATCTTGAATCTGGAAAGAACTTTCTCAATGTACCCTTTCTGACTTAGATACAATTTACTTGCTTTTCTATCCCTGAGAATCTCCATACCAAGTATCTTCTTTGCTGGTCCCAAGTCTTTCATCTCAAATTCTTCACTTAGTTGGGCTTTGACCTTTCTTATCTCTCTTTTATCTTTCTCTGCTATCAACATGTCATCAACATAAAGGAGTAGATACACAAAAGAACCATCACTGTTTTTCTTAAAGTAAACACAACTGTCAAAGCTACTTCTTTTAAAATCATGAGAAGTCATAAAGGAATCAAACCTATTATACCACTGTCTTGGTGACTGTTTCAAACCGTAGATGGACTTTTTCAGCAAGCAAACATAGTCCTCTTTTTCTGAAACTGTAAAACCCTCTGGTTGTTGCATGTAAATATCCTCCTCAAGTTCTCCATGCAAAAATGTAGTTTTTACATCTAATTGCTCAAGCTCCAAATCATGCATGGCCACAATACCAAGCAAAGCTCGAATCGAACTATGCTTCACAACTGGAGAGAACACATCTGTGAAGTCCACTCCTGGAATTTGACTATAACCCTTTGCAACAAGCCTTGCTTTATATCTGGGTTTTTCAACTCTTGGAGTCCCCTCTTTCTTTTTAAACACCCATTTACAATGAAACAACCTTTTTACCTTTAGGAAGTTTCACAAGATCCCATGTTTTATTTTTGTGTAGTGATTCCATCTCCTCTTGCATAGCAAACATCCACTTTTCTGAGTCTTCACAACTAACCGCCTCAGAATAATTAGATGGCTCTTGATTTGCATCTATATATTCAGCCACATTTAAAGCATAAGCAACTAGATCAGCCTCGGCATACTTCTTTGGAGGTTTAATTTCTCTTCTAGTTCTATTTTTGGCGATAGAGTATTGTGGTGAAGAAGCAACTCTATTTTGAATTTTTGTACTGGTTTTAGTAGTCGACTCTGTTGTAGATTCTAGATTAATCTGATGCTCCACCTGCTTTTGATTTTCTTTATTGGAAGAGTCTTTAAGAGATAAGTTAGGTAGCATAGCAGTTTCATCAAAAACAACATCTCTGCTAATCACAACTTTTCTATTTTTAGGACACCATAACTTATACCCTTTTACACCAGCTTTATAACCAAGAAAAACACATTTAATAGATCTTGGTTCCAATTTTCCATTATCAACATGAGCATACGCAGGACAACCAAAGATCTTTAAATCAGAATAGTCAGCAGGATTACCAGACCATACCTCTTGTGGAGTCTTTTTCTCAATGGCAACGAATGGAGATCGGTTGATCAAAAACATGCGAGAGGTCATCGCCCAAAAGACTTTGATAAGTTGGCATTTGACAACATACATCGAACCTTCTCCATGATCATTCTGTTCATTCGTTCTGCAACGCCGTTTTGCTGTGGAGTATGACGAACTGTCAAGTGTCTTATGATCCTTCGACCGCACGGTTTATTAAATTCATCGAATGAACTCTAAGCCATTTTCTGTGCAGAGATATTTTATTTGCTTCCCGTCTGTTTTTCAGTCATGGTTTTCCAAGACTTAAATGCGGAAAACACATCGCTTTTCTGCTTCAGGAAGAACGCCCACACTTTTCTGGAAAAATCATCAATAAAAGTTAGCATATAATTAGCTCCACCTCTCGAAGGCACTCTGGATGGCCCCCATATACCAGAATGAATATACTCTAACGTTCCCTTCGTGTTATGGATTCCTCTGGTGAATCGAACTCTCTTTTGCTTCCCAAAAATGCAGTGCTCACAGAACTTCAGTTTGCAAATTCCTTTCCCATCAAGAAGTTCTCTTTTGCTCAATTCTGCCATGCCATTCTCACTCATATGCCCTAGGTGCATATGCCAAAGTTTAGTAATATCATCATCTGACAAGGAACAGGATGACCTGACTACATCACCAAGAATATGAGAACCTCAGAAACATATAACTTGGCAATCGTTCTCTGCCCTTTCATCACAATGAGGGAACCTTTGGAAATTTTCAAAACCCCACTTTTAGCTGTGTATTTGTACCCTTTTGAATCAAGAGTACTCAATGAAATTAAATTTCTCTTTAATTCTGGAACATGTCGTACGTCACTGAGTGTTCTGACAACTCCATCAAACATTTTAACTCTAATTGTTCCAACACCTGCAATTCTACATGAAGCATTATTTCCCATCAACACAATACCTTCAGACACTATTTTGTAAGTTGTAAACCAATCCCGATTGGAACTCATGTGGAAGGTGCAACCCAAATCAAGGATCCACTCCTCGCTCGCTTTGGAATTGTTGACAGAAGCGACTAGAAGTTCACCATCGCTGTAATCTTCTACAACATCAGCTTTATCAGAATTTTCTAGTTGTTTTCCATTTTTATTCGCAGCCTCCCTTTTGATCTTATTCTGTAGCTTATAGCACTCAGATTTAATGTGCCCTTTCTTCCTGCAAAAGTTACAAGTTTTACCTCTGTTTGAAGACTTCAATCTACCTTTAGATTTACTGCGAGGATTCCGTTCCTGTGTCCTTCCACGATCATCATCAGCATTCCGATCTTGTCTCCCACGAACAATAAGACCCTCTCCCTGAGATTCAGTTTTAACCACAAGATGCTTCATCTTATCATACGAGGTTAAAGAATCATAAACCTCATCAACTGTGAAAGACTCGCGGCTATATAAAATCGTATCTCTAAAGGTTGAATAAGACGGGGGCAACGAACAAAGTAGAATCAGCCCTAGATCTTCCTTATCATACTGAATCTCCATGGCCTCCAAGTTTGAGAGAATTTATTTGAACACTGTTAAGTTTTCGTGCACAGATGCACCTTCCTCCAAACAATGAGCATAAAGACGCTGCTTCATATGTAGTTTGCTAGTTAGAGTTTTCGACATACATATATGTTCCAACCTCTTCCATAATCCAGCGGCAGTCTTTTCCTTCATCACATCCTGCAAAATTTCGTTGGACAAATGCAGATGTAACTGTGTTAACGCCTTTCGATCCTTACGCTTCTTCTCTTCTTCCGTCAAAGTTGAAGGCATCTTATCTACCCCTAGTAGGGCTTCCTCTAAGTCCATCTGTGCAAGAACTGCTTGCATCTTTATCTGCCACAATGCAAATCTGGTGTTGCGATCCAACAGCGGAATTTCGTACTTCAAAAATGTCATTACCGTGATTGAGATGAACAACTCGGAAGCTCTGATACCAATTTGGGAAAATATAATGTCGGTAATGACAATATATCGTAAAGAAAAATAGAAATAGAAAATAAAGAACACACAGATTTTATGTGGAAACCCTTTTGGGAAAAAACCACGGGCAGAGGAGAAGAAAATTCACTATGTCGAATTCGAATTAATTACAAGAGGAGTAGACTATGCCTATTATAGGCTTGTAAACTTTATTCTAATAGGAGTGAAACTCCTTATTCTAATCAATATCATATACATGGAGTTTAATAAGATTTAAAAAACCTTATTCTAAAATAAAATAAAAGAAGTATAATTCTATAGGGATTTTAGTTTTATTTTATTTTATCACTGTATTTTATTTAAATAAGTATTCGAGTCACTTAATTCTAACAATTCTCAAATGTGATATGAAACTATGTAATTTCATTTATTGAATCAAAATAGGTGATACTTATTTCAACTTTGATTGACAAGATATGCACTCAATTTGTATTTCATTTTATACAATAAAGCATAAAATGTGAAACACTACTATATGGCGATTGAGATAAATCATATAACGATCTACTTATGTGGTTGGTTGCACTCCAAGAATTTGCTTCCAATACTATTTTTGAAGTGGAAAGTCTTCCTTATCGAAATTATTTGGGTGAGGGGAAACACACATTCCATTACCTTTTCTAAACATTCAATTCTTGTATTGAAGGGTTTTCATCCTGTATGCATATTTTTAAGGTAGAATGCACTTTCTTATACATAATATACCAAGAAAAATTGTTATTGACTATTTTAAATATTGAAACCAAAACATATTTCCTATAACATTTGCCATTTCTAAGGGTGAGATGATGGAGGCTTGGTCTTTTCTTAAGAAATTTGTGAAGACGTGTTGTCAGGGAAATTGGGATATGTTTGGTATCTGATTGAGACGAGGAAATAAAGTTACATTAATGAATATAAAAGTTGATGAACTCCACAACATGCATATTTTATTTACTATATTCAGCATATAGCAGTAAATTTTATGAGGAAGTTTAACAATAAGGAACTACAACGACAAGTTGTAAACATGGGTACAAAATGTTATTTTTCAAAACTCATATGCCAACATGTATGTATTTTAGTCCATTGTTAAATGTTTTGCATTGAATAGGGTACAAACTTAGAATACTTTTGATCTATGAAAGGCTAAAATTAGTAAGTATAGAAAACAAAGTTACGAGTAGATGCCTTAAGAACATCCCAAAGGAGAAGTGGTTCATTAATGGTTCAATTATGGCTTTGGTTCAATTGATGCATTGTAAGGTTTTCAAATTTTTGTAAAAATGAGGAAGAAAAAAGTTGCAATGATGGATGTTGAACACATTTTTCGTGAAATAATAATACATGCCATGTAAGAGAATATTGTGAAAACTAACTCCTATTGTTTTCAAACTTTCGAAAATTCAAATAAAACATTTAGGAGTGAAAAGTTAGTAGGCCCATAATAAAGAGTGCCACCCGGCTCATATAAAATCTATCTTAACTAGAGGTAAGGTTATAAGAAGTTTCAAATGTTATGGTACACACATTTACACGTAGTTGCTACACATTTCCATGCTCATGTCGATTCCATGAAATAAGTTGATAATGCCTACAAACTTGAACTATATTAAATGTTGATCGACATGAGTTTGAACCACAATGAGGAGTATTAGAGCAAAAAAATGTTTCAAATTGTGTCCAAATCCAAAATTACATAAAGATTCAAAAGGTTAATCACAATCAACTCAAAGCGACAATGAAATGAACCTTGGGAGGGAGGGACAAAACAACCAAAACATTTTGGGATATATAGAAATGAAAGCCACATCAAACATTAATGTCCTTAAAGGCTAGGAACATCAAGTGGGGTGTTCAATAATTAAACTCAAATTTGTTTTTTAGTAATTAATTTTGTTAAGTTACCAATGAATTAATCATTGATTGACTGCTTTAAATATTTTTCCTTTTGTTTAGTAATTAATAAATTAAACATATAAATTTTTAAAAATTGAATTACATAATGTAAAAAAACATATGTGCCATATAATTAAGTTCATAATTTTATTTTTGTTTAAGAAATATAATGAAAAAATGAATCGTTGTTTTAAATCAATTAAAATTTCCAATAGCTCGGTTCATTTCTATACCCATATATTATAAAAATGGCTTTAGGTTTGAAATGAAGCTGGTAGACTTTTAACAAAAAAAATTACATTTAACCCCAAAATTCATTACAACTCTAATAGTTTTTGTAACAACCCCGTTTTTAATTAAATCAGAACAGTGATTTTGGGACCACAATTTTGATGAGTAAATTATTATTTTATTATTATTATAATGTCTATGGAATGTTAGTAAGGTCGTATAAAAATTTTGTTAAGAAATTTTGACATTTGCATGCTTAATTAAGTGAAAAGGACTAAATCATAAAAAGTACAAAAGTAGAGTTCTATTAGTTCAAGGTGTCAATTAGCTATAAAACTTTTAAGTAGGAGGATTTAGATGGTAATTAGACCATTTGAGTGATTAGTGGATATTCATGGCAAGGTTTATATGAAATTTTGAATGTTTTAAAGGTAAAAACGGTAAATGAGTAAATAAGGTTAAAATTTAATAAAACAAAAATTCCATTCATTTTCATTCATCTTCTTCCACCTAAATTAAAAGAGGAAAAACCATGGAAGCTTTCTATGGTATTTGGCCAACCTATTTTGATTGCATGGTAAGTATTTCAATCCCGATTTTAATGATTTTTACGTTTTCAAGATCGTTGTAACTTAATCTAGCTAGCCCGGGGATCGATTTGTAAAACTGTTAAAGGTTTATGATTTTGCCATGAATTATAATGCTTGGTTCTTGATTTTTAATGAATGATTATGAGTCCTTGTTGTTAAATAAGCAAGTTTTGTAAAGTGGTTTTTGATGAAAATGTCATTTAGGGACTTATTTGTAAAAGTAGTAAAATTTCATGTTAAATTTATGAAATGATGGTTTGTATGGATTGAATTAGGTCCCTAGAGAAATTTGCTAGCATGAGAAGAGGATTAAAATTTTTAAACTTCAATTTATGAGCTTAAGGACTAAATTGTGAAAAGTTAAAATATTAGGGGCAAAATTGTAATTTTTCAAAAAATGAAATGTGGACTGAATTGAATAATAGAGATATTAAATGGATTGAATTTGTCTATTTAGATCAATACAGATCGCGTACGGATTTAGATCAGGGAAAAGCTAAAGCCTCAAATTAATTTGACTTCGTTTTACACCCTAGTAGTCGAGGTAAGTTCGTAGTGTTTTAATAGGTAAATAAATTTCTATTGGTGTACTTCTATTATGATGATTTAATTATTATGTATTTAGAAGAATATTTTTGAATTACACATATGTGCCCCTGTTTGTACTTCGGTACCCCTAAATTGCACTTACGTGCCCCTGTTTGTACTTCAGTACCCTTGAATTGCACATAGTTGCCCCTATTTGTACTTTGGCCCCCTTGAATAACACATATGTGCCCATATTTGTACTTTGGTACCCCTGAATTGCACATATGCGCCCCTGTTTGTACTTTGGTACCCCCGAATTGCACATGCGTGCCCCTGTCTGTACTTTAGTGCCCCTGAAGCACTTGTTTACTCTGTTTAGAATTTAGTAATTCTAAATCGTATTCAATTCATTGTTAGATTAAATGATATGATATGTTCTTACTAATCTCTATAAGCTTATTTGTTCTTATGGATTGTTTTGCACATTGTTGTTGCTGACATTTTTGGATGGATCAAACCTTCACCTCACACTATCCATCGATATTGTTAGTTTTTTATTATCTTATAGGGTAGTGGCATGTATAAACTTATGTGGTTTAATTGTGGCTGAAATGTATTTAGGATGTTTTATAATGGTGTTTGATGAATATGTTAATAATAACTAAATGTG